>NC_047037.1:59334895-59983102 GCF_011762595.2 Tursiops truncatus
CACATAGCACAGGGAGATCAGCTTGGTGCTTTGTGGCCACCCAGAGGGGTGGGATAGGGAGGGTGGGAGGGAGACGCAAGAGGGAGGGGATGTGGGGATATAGGTATACATATAGCTGACTCACTTTGTTATACAGCAGAAACTAACACACCATTGTAAAGCAAGTATACTCCAATAAAGATGTTTAAAAAAAGTTTGTTCTCCTCTATTTTCCATCATAGTCAAAGGTACCACAGTCCCCCAGTCACTCCAGCCATGAACCTGGGAGTTGTCCTTAACTCTTTACATCTCTGAGGTTCCCTCACAAGTTCCATCCCCATTTACCCTCCGAAATCTAATCAGTCCTTAAGTCCTGTTGATTCCTACCTCCTAAATACCTCTCAAATCCACCCAACCTTCTATTCTCACTTCCTGAGTTCAAGATGCATGATTCCTTTCTTGGACTATTGCCGTAGCTCCATTATCTGTCATTCTGCTTCTATTTTTGCTTCATTCCATTCACACACTACATCAGAAGCATCTTTGGAAACTGAAAATCTGATCATATTAGTTGCCTGATTAAAGCCTTTCATGACTCCCACTGCTTCAGAATAAAATGAAAACTTCTAGGCACAGCATTGGTCCTTCATGATAGATCCACCTTTATGGTCTCATCTGTCTACTACTCCACTCCCAACACACACACCCTACCTTCCAGCCATAGCAATTATTTGTTGTTACTTTTGCTATATGAACTATGGTTTAAGCTACCACTTCAACCTCTAAATTTACCACATCAGTCTGTACATACAATCTATAGACTGATGGACTTAAGAACAGTAAATTATTATTTAAGGCACATCTCACGTCCTCTGGAAGCCTATTTCTACATCTGTGCTCCTCCTTCCTCGGGCCCCACAATGGAGAATGAACCATTCTTGCCTTTGTGCCCTCAATTATGTTATGCACATACTTGTATCTAGCTCATACTACACTTTGTTTATCTCTCTGCCCTCCCTCCCTCCTCCCAATCCTGCCATCACCAGGCTGACCTTTTTAAAGATACAAAACATCTTTTATTCCTTTGGTGTTTTCATCACATCACACATTGCCTGCCTCATAGTAGGAATTCCACAATGACTATGAACATTTTTCAAAAAATATGAATACTATAAATTCAGATACAATTAAAAAAACTGTATCAAGCATAACTTAAACTTTCTTCTTGACTTGTGATTTTGTTAGTCTTATTCTAATTATCTGAATTATAAAAGTGTTTAAAATTTGGTTAAATGAGAATTTGCTATGTCTCTTTCCTAGCTGATATAATAACCATACCTTTATATAATAAACAATTTAGTGTCTCTGTGGAATAGTAAATTTGCAGGCCAATACATTCTGAGCATTCAGAAATAAACTATGTAGCACAAATTGACAACCACTGGGCAATGAATAACAAAATATCTCAAAATTCTTCTAAAACATATACATAAGAAAACCCATCCCTTAGAACTTTGTGTTCCAAACCTGTAATAGATTATAAGCAGAAAATTAAAATGAGGGAGAGGAACTGCTACAGGCAAACCTATAAGCTACAGTAAGAAAAGACAGCTGTTAGCCAGGGAGAAGACATAAAATTTAAAAAAGTAAACCTAAAACCTCAAAAAGGAAAATTATCCAGGGCCAGTAACAGTAGGAAAAACAGTAATCTGTATCTTAACTAGCCTGTGAATATTGCTGAATTATTCTATACAGGTAGTAAATAGCATATAGAGTACAGTTATTGTTTACATTGATAACCATACTTTTTCAAACTTAGGTTCAGTATATTCTGAATAAAAATTAAAGGAATGGTGTAAAGCACTTTAGGATTTTGTCAAAATTATTAATTTTCAAAAACTATTTAAATCTTATTTACTTAAGATATTCAGAATAACCCATTCTTAAATATTTATTCAATTTGAATAATAAATAGAGGTATCATTTAATCAATACCTAAATGCTATACGTGCTGCACTTTAACAAAAGCCTATAGGATAAGTATTATTATCCCTGTTTTACAGATGAAGAAACCAAGGCCCAGAAAGTTTGGGTAAATCACCTAAGGTCACTCAGCTAGCAAGCAGCTAAGAAGAGATTTGATATAAGATACTTTCATTCTTGTTGTCAACTGAAATTAGAATGACTGAGAGTTCATAAGATTATTTATTAATAAATTGATCTGTAGAAGTTCAACTTGAGTGCCTGCCTTCAGTTCACAAATTTGTGCCACAACTGAGTTTCCTTCCACGGTGAAAAAACACTTAAAATAACTGCTTCACCAAGGTAACCTCAGCAAAAGCAGAAATCATCCAGGATGAAATGTTTCTTATGTAATGCCATGCGTATCTGCTAATAGAGAACTAAGCATTTACTGAAGTAAGCTGTAAAAAGCACATGAATTTATTGCTATTTCTCACAGGCAGCCAAAAGTTGAGCAGCTTTTTAGTTAGGATATATAATAAAGTCATAATCATCTACAAACAACGATTCTTGTAAATGAAGACATACAAAACACACCAGCAAGAAACATAAAAGCCAGAACGACTGCTAGCATTGATATCTTAACAAAAACAAGAAAAACAAAAATTTGAGGTAATTTTTAATCTAAAAAATAGATTAATATGAACCTTTTAAACCGTTAGTGTAATCATTAAAACACTAGGAATGTACCTAAGAGTTATTTATTTAAGGGCTTTGTTCTTGAAAGTCATTACATTATCCAATAAAGACTAAAGAGGTTATATTCTCTAAATTATTTAGGTGTAAGAGTTAGCCTTCAGCCAGGTGTTCTGTTTATGCAGATGGCAAAATAAATTATTCAGAAATAGAAACAGGTAAAACAGATGGAAAAGCAGAGTAAACCAAGAAAGCCGTGAGCAGCTGCTTAACAGGCCCCGAGTAAAACACCCAGTTCTACAGCATGGTCCAAGTTACCCAGTTAGGAAGAGTTCTAGTTAAATACACTGTTGTCCACTTCTCAAAAACACTTCTGGGACCTTGAACTCACTCAGTGATACTGTATTTAAAATATTTCAACTGAAATTCTTTATGGAAATAAATGTCTTAACCTAAACCATGAAATATTCCTGAGAGCAGTTTTCCCACCAGATCGGAGAGTGAATTGTATTTCCAAATCACTTGACTCTTTTAAGAAAGTAATAATTCTTATACTTATGCAACAAGAACTGTATTAGGTTTCCTCCTAGCACCTTACAGAAATTGATGGAGTTGTCCATTAAGACCCCCCCCCTTTTTTTAACATCTTTATTGGAGTATAATTGCTTTACAATGGTGTGTTAGTTTCTGCTTTATAGCAAAGTGAATCGGCTATATATATACATATATCCCCGTATCTCTTCCCTCTTTTTTTTGCGGTACGCGGGCATCTCACTGTTGTGGCCTCTCCCCTCTCCCGTTGCGGAGCACAGGCTCCGGACGCGCAGGCTCAGCGGCCATGGCTCAGAGGCCCAGCCGCTACGCGGCACGTGGGATCTTCCCGGACCGGGGCACGAACCCGTGTCCCCTGCATCGGCAGGCGGACTCTCAACCACTGCGCCACCAGGGAAGCCCCCTCTCTTCCCTCTTGCGTCTCCCTCCCTCCCACCCTCCTTATCCCACCCCTCTAGGTGGTCACAAAGCACTGAGCTGATCTCCCTGTGCTATGCGGCTGCTTCCCACTAGCTATTTTATATTTGGTAGTGTATATATGTCCATGCCACTCTCTCACTCTGTCCCAGCTTACCCTTCCCCCTCCCAGTATCCTCAAGTCCATTCTCTAGTAGGTAAGACCCCCTTTTGACAGCAAATTTCTGCCTCTTACTTCACTGATTCACTGCCTATGGTAAAGTTGCCAGAAAGACCTACTTTTTGGTAAATTCTGCAACTAGAAGAGTTTTATAGCCGCATATCATCATCATAGCATGGTGATATGCTGAAGAAATTCTGGAAAGTAACCTGTTTACAGAAATGGGCCATTAAGGGAAAAAATGTTCAGAGCTCTATATATACCTGTCTTCATTCAGCTCATTTAATAAGGCAAACAGAGACTACCCATTTAAGGGAGGAGGTCCGTTCAAGCACAGGCATGTTAACTTCTCTAACATCAGTGTTTTTACTGACCAAACGAGAACGTCAGACTATCAGCAAGATCCCTTGAGCTCTTGTACCCTGCAAGTCTATATGAATTTAGGGGAGGGAAGAAAACAGCAGTGAAAGCAAATGAAATCCACAAGCAAAAACACTTTGAAAAACATCTTGTCTGCATCTTGTGTTTCCACTTTTAATCTGCTTTGTAGAATTTAGAACTACTATTTCATAGAACAATTTTTAGTTAAAAAGGACCAACCATATATGCTTATCACAAATAGAGATTAAAAGAGGAAAACTATGGTATAAGCTAAAGATTCAACCTTCTAAATGGTTTCTATGATTTCGGTGTTTGGTATATAGTGTGAAAGCTAACCATTCAAATATTTGAATTGTTCACTTTCCACTGAAACCATTTGCTATTTTGTATATACTGCCTAAAAAACTTGTTTTGAACCAGTTTCGAAAAAGCATGTCTAAATAGCCCACTGAAATACTTCAAAGGTTAGATACTGAAGATGCTGTCTTTATTGACATTGCCATTTTGTCTAAATATTACCATTAACCCAGGCTCTTGTCCTGGCATTATCCAAATTGAATTTGCTTGATTTCATTCACTCAGAGAATAGTTTACTTTTCCCACATGGCCACATTGTGAAAGGGAACTCATGGTCTAGTAGGGAAGACAAATATGTAAGCAAATAATTACAACTCAGTGGAAGGGGCTATGATTACTATGCTGGCTTCTCAATATTGGCCTTGGCCCCATTTCACCTATTTTGCCCTTTATTTAATATTCTTTCTTTAAGTGAAGTTGCTATCATAACCTAAGATGTTTATGTAAAAAGTACATTTTATAACATCTCTATAAATGGAAAATCAGCAAACTTTGTCAATAACAGATAGCAGCTCATAAAAAATAAATACATAAACACTAAAGTAGATATATTTGTTAGTGAACTACCTAAAAACCCCCTTGTATACCATAGGTGGAATACATAGTATAGAAGTAGTTTTATTGGTCATGCTAAGAATCCTGGGCTTTCTCTTAAAGGATTCTTTTTTACATTTAACAAGTGTGTACTGAGCACCTATTACGTGCCAGGAACTATTCTCTGATGGTGATCACAATCTATGTAGAGACTTTAAATAGTACAATGACAGAAACTGTTTTGCACTCTAGAAAGTTTAGTTTTTAATTTAGTTTGGAAGATTAACTGAAAGGGCACTGAGACTATGAGAGTAGGGGTTAAGACCCAAATGATGACTATAATAATTGACATAGAGATGATGAGAGTCACTTCAATGCACGTGCAGGAGGACAAGCCAACAGGACTTGGGGATTATTGGGTTGTGGGGAGTACAGGAGAGGACTGTGTCAAGGATGATAGCCAGGTTTCTGTCCTGGGTAACTGAGTACAGTTAGGTATCACGTTCCTGGATTCATCTGGTACCTGGCATGTTTAGTGGATCATTAAAGGTCCTTATCGCCACCTTAGAGATTTACTGATGAGACATTATGGTATCAGTTTCATTATGTACTTCTATAAGGGTAAGCTTACAAAAATAACTGTATAGATATTGACATGTTGAGGCAGGGAGATAAATTGAGCCAAGTGACTTAAGACATGAAATAGACCCCAAACTGCATTTTGCCTTTCTGAAAAGTTGAATTCACTCACAGACTTTGTACAAGGGCAGTCTAAGACGGCCTCAGAAAATAAAAATCCAAGGCTCTGAAAAAATAATGTGGTCCTTGAGTCGCTCATTCCCCTTTAAAAACAAGCAAACAAACAGATGAGAACTGTTGTAAATGATGAGGAACAGATGGCAAAATTGTTGATAGCCCGATAATGTCCCTGGAAACATGTCCCCATCCTTCAGGTGTGGCCTCCACTTCTTCTGCCTCAGTCAATAATGAATGTTTCTGATGAAGCAAGCAAAGGTATAAAGATACCTAATTATTACTCAGAACAGAGATGTCAGTCAGCACAGCAAGAACAGCCACATTGACCTTCTGTCAACAGGAAAAGGATCCTGTTACAGTTGCTCTTTGCTGCATGATCCAACAGGTTATTACAGCCATTCTTTAGAGTAAAAGCAAACAAGTCAAATACATAGTCGCTTTCAGTAAACTGACATATATTATGGGACACCCTATGCATACTCTTAAGGTAATTACTTTCATCATTACAAAACTATCATTTAATCTTCTAGTTAGGGCATATTGAAAGTTGGAAATTTATGGATATGATTGATAAAGTTGCTTTGGGGTGTCTGAAACCCAAAAACACTTAGATGTCTAACTATTTAGGATCTTGGAATTTTTTAAACACTTTTTCTGTAGAGATGAAATCCAGAAAGAATAAATGACAGGCATAACTAGAAAGTGGCAAGAGTTGGATGGAAAACCCAGACGTGCTGATTTCTAATCCATCCCATACTAACAAGAAGCAGTTTTCCTGAATATCTCCCAGGCATGCATCCAGCTTTTAGCAATTAAATTCAAACATACGTCTACTCTTTAGGAAAACCAGCACCTATATCCCAGCCCCAGGCAGCCATCTTTCACAGGTGGCTTCAATAGCATTGTTGAGAAAACAGCTCAAAGTGCCAAAGACATTGATGCAAGATCCAAAGCATCATTTTTACATAGGAAGCACAATGCATTCGGGTTTTTTAAAATGTATCTATTAATTTCTCTAGTGAGTTCTTAGAATTTCACTGTAACAAAATAGACACTTCACCATTAATAAAAGAACGATTTTCAAGCAAATCTTTGATCCAGGAAAATCATTCTCGTTCTATGAAAGAGCTACTGTGCATACGTTTACAAAAATGAGGCTAACATTTAAACACTTCTTCAGAGAATCTCACTTGAGAAAGGGTGGCTCATAATGGCTCATCAAAGAAATGTTGCCTCTCAGAATTGCTTTTTAAAGAAAGCTAAACACAGATCCCACCAACTTTTCAATGCTGACATAATTCAGAAACTTTTCTTTTGCAGAAGACTCAGAAGCTCTAGCTTTACAGTGCCTGAGGCTAAGGAGCAGGAGTTGGGAAATGAAATGTATTTAGATATTTCTATGAGCAAGAAGAGAAACACCCCGAACTACTCAACAGATTTTTTTTTTAATACTTGAAAATATGTATGGTATATATAGCATTACCATCTCAAATTTAATATCACAGTCCTGTGACACTCCCTGACTACGTCAGACAACAGAAAAAGCTATGCTGGTTGTGTCTGTTTGTTCTGCTTAATGGAAGTATGAGAGCCCACTATGTGCTACCCAGTACTGAGAGAATGAGTGGAGGATGGAAGGAAATGATATAGAAATAAATACAACAGGGTCACCAATTCCCAAAGACTCTAAAATGTAATAGAAACGACGTAAAAGCAAATAATAGAAAGAGATGCTGAACATGAAAGTATTTGCATTCTGTTCTGGAAGTGTGTTAGTGAATCCTGTCTCAGTCTGAAGTAAAGAAGGAAGTAATTTTGAAATCCTCTTTATGTGCAATAACTCATCTGTTCAATCATTTTATCATTCATTCAGCAAATGTTTACTGAGGATCCACTGCAAGAACAAAGCAAAATCCATGGCCCCACAAAGCGTCATTCTAGGGAGAGAAGACAGACAATAAGCAAACACAAATAAATATATGTCCTGGTAACAGTACTATGAAAAATGTTAATAGGTTATGTAGAACAGAGTTTGCAAGGGGGCAGAGGTTATAAGAAGAATTAAGTATGCTACTACATAAAGGGTGTACGAGCAGACCTTGCTGATGAGATCTGAGCTGAAAGGAGAAAGTATTGAGGGAGCGAGTCATGTGAGTATCTAGGGAAAGCATGTTCAACACCACAAGCACAAAGGCCCAGAGACACACCAGGGAGTCCTACGCGGCTGCAGCAGACTGAGCAAAGAGCAGAGCAGTAGAGGATGAGGTCAAAGAAGTAACTGAAAAAATAGATGCAGGTTTTGGATATCATCTCCAGCAAGAGTCACTAACTAATATTAAGCCATATATATTTATATGTACCTCCATTATGTCTAATAGGAAAACAGCAGGTGATAAAATCACAGAGGATAATTTCTTATAATTAATATCATTGCAAGACTAAAATATATGGAAGGTTGAAAAACACCTTCTATATGCATCTCCATTCACTCCGATGCAGCAGGATTGCCCTGGGGAGAAGGGAATGAAGGAAAAAACTAAATAATAACAACAAATCTTGTATATGTCCATTCACAACTATTACGTTACTAGCTCCTTCCTTGAAGAGCTGAAATTTTCCCTGCAGTTAAAAGATGTTCCTGTCTTCTTTATCAATCTTTGTAATCAGATAAGTAAGGAAGATTACAAGTGTCACGTCCCAACCCTGGGGCAGTATCAGACTGAGTAAAAAGCTGCTTTCTTTGCTGTAGCTTGCCATATGCATTTTCACATCATGAGGTTCTTTACTGCTTGAAAAATTAACGCTGGTGAATCCCCTTAACTGGCCCTGACTGGCTGAACTCGGGAAAGGTGCCAATTATACAGTCTTCCTGATTTCCAGGGTTTATAGGGTACACATTGTCTGAGAGATAGTGACATTATTTTCTGATTTACTTTACAGGTTTATACCACTAAGCAATAAAACTTCTCAAGAGTATTTTAATTAACAGATCTTTGATTCATTAGGCTGTGATGGTTCAGAATAAAAAAAAAATTGAAGGACACATTAAGCAGGAATGGGAAATGTAGAAGAAATACTGTTACTGGCTGGGAAAGAGAAAACCAAATTCTGGTTATCTCACTGCAAAATTTGGCATGATGGTGATGATGCTGAACAATTATTTACAAGGATTCCTCCAGATTCAAGATTCCAAAAGATGTGCTAGCCACTGGTGAACTTTTTGCTCAAATGTCCAGGTCTGCCATTCATCTACAGCTTTCTCATTAAGCAATGCTGAACTGTTTTGCTGAGTCCCTGTTCTAGCATTTCTGAAGAATATTCCAGTTATGTGGTAGTGCCATTTATCAGGGAAAAGATATCATAGTAAGTTGCCATTACCTACCTAGAGACTTTTCTTTCAAATTATTTCCTAAAACGGGTGTGTGCTTCTCCCTATCTTTGGGGAGGGGGACATACAAAAATAAGGCTAAGATTTTAATTTTTTATTCCTCCAAATGTAAATAGAGACATCTTTGTATCTCTGTAACCATTCTCTAAACCATTTTCATTATTTCGACAATTTAATTTCAACATGTGTTCAGCTGCAACTGCTCCAAGTTCTCAGTGCCCTACTCTCTGACATTACACACAGCTTAGCCTTACTGGAGTAAATGTGTACGGCCACAGGTAGGTTTAAGTTTGCTAATACTCCCTGAAATCACAGCTGTCTCCAACAAACTTCCACCCCCTTGGCTTCACAGTGTACCAGTACAGTGAAGTCAACCCTGTAATCCCAGTGAAATGGCAGATTTTTTTGCTATTTTTTTAATTGACTTTGAAGAATAGTTTGTATGTTCTAAGTGGATAGTTGTGCACTTTTTTTTTTCCTATTCTTAATAGTTTCTCACTTTATTGCTTTGTGCTCAGGGAATACGGTCTGATTTCAGCTTTCTGCAATCAGCTGAGATCTTCTTTACAGACTAATAATACATGGTTAATTTTCTGTGCTATATGTGTTTGACAAGACAGTATATTCACTGTTTTTTGGATGTAAAGTTAAATATTAAACATGTTAATAATGTTATTTACAACTCTAGCTCCTTTCTTGTTTTTGTCTAATTGTTCTGTTATTTTCCAGGGAGTTGTCTCCCACTGTGATTGCAGCTCGATCATTTTCCTTTGTACTTTTAACTATTTTTGATTTATATACTTCAAAGCTATGTTGTTAGATACATAATGTTCATGACTGTTGTATATTGTTGATTTTTCCTTTCCTCAATGTGAAATACCCTTCTTTATCCCTTTTGATGCTTTTTTCTTGGACTCTATTTTGTCTTATGTTAATTTAATAATACTTAAACTTTATTTTAGTTAGCATTAACCTGGTATGTATTTCTTGCCCTTGATTTTAAATTTACCTAAGTAATTTGTTTTGGATATCTCTTATAAATAAAATATAGTTGGGGTTTTTTTAACCCAAGCTGAGAGTCTTTTAGCAGTAGAAATACATTTATTGTGATTACTTATAAACTAGAATTTCTTCTTGCCATCATAACTTATATTTTCTGTTTGTCACTGATTGTATTTTTCATCATATTCTCCTTTTGTTCTGTTGATTAAGGGTAGAATAGAATTATTGTACTAATTTGGGAATAGAAAGAATCGTTCTATTTTCTATATGGCTTGAAGGTTATGCATTCAATTTTTCCAGTTGTTACCCTTAGATTTCCAACACATATATTGAAGGTATATTTTCTACCAGTGGGAAGATTCAATTAGAAATGAGATCCCTTAACATACTTTCCTAATGCTATTCATCTCATCTATTGAGTTTTTGAATGTAATATCAATTTTAAAAAAGTATTTTATTTTTTTAATTGGTGATACACACACATAGGAAAAAAAAAATCAGAAAGTACAAAAAGGGTTACCATCAAATATAAATCTCTCTTACATCCCTGTCCGCTAGCCTTCCAGTTCGCTTCCCCAGAGACAACAGCTGGTCCTAATTTCTTGTGTATCCTCCCAGAGACAGTTTGTGTGTATGCAGCCTTGGAGTCAGGCTTTTTTTTAAACACAATAGTATCATACTCCATACGCTATTCTGCTTTTGTGTTATGTTTATTTAGTTTGCTTTTGTTTTACTTAGCAATATATTTTTTATATCTTTTAATATAAATACATATGGAGCCATTTCATTTTTCCACTAATTTTTCTTGATTTTCTTTTTTAAAAAAATTAAAGAGATAATATATTCATTGAAGAAGCGACATATTAATATTACTCCTTTTTTAAAACTAAGATGTACAGTGTAAACTCTCTAGCTCTTATTCCCCTTTTGCCCAGTTTCCAGCACCAAACCAGTAACCCCTATTTCTATTTTCTTGCAATGTTCCAGAGTTTTTCTGTATAAGTACAATACAAATGCATATATTTTCCTCCTCCTTATTCACAAAAGATAGCATAACATATACTTGCCTTTTCACTTAATTTATCTGAAGAGAACTTTCAGTATCTTACCCATAGAGTTTCTACATTAATTTTTACATTAGTACATTAGTACATTTACATAAGTACATGGTACTTCATCATTTGCATGTACCATACTTAATCAGTCTATTAATGGACATTTGGCTTAATTCTAACTCTTGGCAATCACAAGAAATGTTTCAATAAATAGCCTCTTTCATATATTATTTCATTCACTTTGCAAATCTTATCTGTGCAAGTACATCACTTATATGCAAGAATATTTGTAGGATAACTTCCCAAATGCAGAATCATACTCTCTTTTAAATACATGGTTCTTCCTTGTATGGATTGCTATAATTCATTTAACCAATCTCCTACTGGTAGATATTTTGATTGTTTCCAATATTGTGCTAATCAAAAAAAATCTGCAATTGATATCTTTACATACACATGAGTAAAATTTCATTTTATACATGCATATCTGTAAGCCAACTTCCTGGAGTCAAGGGCATTTTATAACTTGACATGTATTGCCTAACTGTCTTAATTTTTCTTCATACACACTGGACTGATATTACTCTCACCAGCAATGTAGGGGGATTTATCTTCTCACACTTTCACCAAATCAGTGTGTTAGCAAAGCATTCAAACTTTACTATTTTACAGGCAAAAATGTTATCTAATTGTATTTTTAGTTTCCATTTTTCTTACCATGAGTGGGGTGGAGTATATTGTCAAATATTTAAGAACCATTTATATCCTCTTATTCTTGCCCATTTTCCTATTGTATTGTTGGGTTTTTATTGATTTATATTAACTCTTCATATATTGAGGATTTTATAGTCTTTTGTGACAAATATTTAATCTCCAAAATCTCTAGCTGTTTATTTTTTATGGATGCAATAATCTCTTGGAATTCTCTGATATTAATTTTACTTATTCTAAATTCTTCTGTTCATTCTATTACTCCAAGAATGGGGGCTGATCTTTTTGAAAATCCCTGTACACCTGCTTGCTGTGTTTACTCTAACCCAGCCTCAGTGATTATGGGGGAAAGATAGGGCCTACTGGTATCCTGTTTTCTGGGTGTGGAGACTCCCCAGCCTTCCTGGGGAAAGAGGAGCAACTGCTTGGGGCAATACCCTGCCCCTTCTGGCTCCAGAGCCCTCTCCCTTTAGCCTGTGGCCAGGCTCAGCTCCTGCCCACAATCTGTACAGGTGGGAGAGAGAAGGGGGAGGGACTGCTGTGCAGCAGCAGCAGGGGCTGCCAATTACACACCCTGAGGTGTGCCTGGGGACCTTCCCTTCTCCTTAACAACTGACTCTGAGCTTGGCTTTCCCCAGCATTGTTGGGATAAGTACTGTTTTGTGCATGTTTTGGGCCATATTTTCTGCCAAATATCTCCTATGATCTGATCTTATGTAACTGGTTTGGTTTTTTGTTTGTGGGTTTATTTGTTTTAATAGTTAGGAATTCCTCAAGATTTCTGGTTTGCTATTAGCACTCTTTTTACAGCACGGTTACTGATTTTTCACTCTCAAATATTGTTTCTGTCATTTTTCGGCATTTTTGGCCACAAGAAAGGTGTACGCTTAGGATACTATCTTGATCTAATCTTCCCAAATTACTCTGAAAACCCAAAAGGTAGGAACAGTACCTACCTTTTCAATTGCACAGCTTTGTTCACTGTGGGCCTCTTGAAGTCAGGCATGAAAAACTATGTAACTTGGTAGTTCTCTAGCATGTTGTCTGGCTCATAAGACAATTCAATGAGTGTTTATTGTATGAGGAAAGGAAGGAAAGAAGGAAGGAAGAAAAGAAGGGGAAAAAGGAATTGTAAGAATTATCTCTATTAACGCCAATTCAACATGTTTTTATTGAATATAGTACTACGTGCCAGGCACTGCTAGGCGTGACCATTACAGAAATGAATAAAACATTCTCCTTGCCCCCCTAAAGTGCGTATGTGTGGGCAAGAGCGATAGAAAAGGATAGAAGTATGCTTCCTAAAGTCCAAAAGTTAATATCCTAACAGAAACCCTAATACATTGTAGCCTAATACCGGCTTTAGAGGAGAGCAGAGAATTACTTGTTAACGGACAATTTCAAGGTGACTAAAACTAGAGGTGGAGGAGGAGAAGAGAGAGGTCTAAACCAATGTTTTACTATCCACACAGAAAAGTTTTTGCAGATGTATCTCCACCCCTTCCATATACTCACAGTCATAAAAACAAGCAATAACTGCATATTTTTAAAAGATGGTGTAAACGTAAGTTTCTTGGAAATACAAATGACAGATAAAATTATTGCTTGCAAAACTCATTTCAAACATTAAAATAAATTACCTTTTGAACTTTGTTAAAAGTAAATTTTGCTTCCAGAATACATTAGGCTTGATGCATTGCAGTTGCTAGGAATGTGGCTCAATATGAGCAGGAGAGAGGTTTGCGTCTCTCAGGAGTGCTCAACTCTCATAATCTCAATAGCTCACTTCTGCCCTCCAGCATGAATACTCCAGGGCAAACAGCTCTCATGGGCTGAGCCTGATACAAAGAGCAGGGCCAGGATCCCCACAACCAGGATCCTAGGGAGAAAACAGAGAGGCCAAGGGGAGAGAGACTGCTGTGCTTCCATCTGAGGTTGACCCTACGATCTGAAGGGTGACAAAATACACTAAACCCTAAAAGAATGTTTTCCAACATCCTCTGAATCTTGCCTTTTCATACGCCAGGGCATGTAAGATTGGGTTCTTTCGATAAATAAGCACACCTACATGCCCATACAGATATGGTAGAGCCCAGTGGTGAGGTAGCATTACAGTTATCCAGCACGTGGGCCATCTTTTTGTAGGATGGTATGAGATGAGAATGTAGAGACACCATCTGTAGGTAGTGGTCAAGAGGGCCAGCCCTAGAGACAAATGCCTTGGACAGTATAATCAAGTTGCTTGACCTCTTTTTGCCTCAGCTTCTTAGCCTACGACATGGAAGTATCGATGGCAATTTAGCTCTTATATTTAGTTGTAGTAAGGATTAAACAAAATCATATACTAAAACTCTCAGCATAGTTCTTGACATACAACATATACTCAAAATTATTACCTTTTTGTTATAATTAATCTCTTCATACCACCTAGTTGCAATACGTTAAATCAGCCATTCTTAAAGTATGGTCTGGGGGATAGCAGAAGGTTCTGAAACCCTCTTAGAGGGTTCACAAGGTGAAAATGATTTTTACACAAATATTATTTCCATAATGGTAATAAATACATGATTTGCCTTTTTACTCTCATTCTTTCATGAGTGTACAGTGGAGTTTTCCAGAGGTTGTGCGGCATGTGATACCACGATAGATTAAATGCAAAAGTAGATGTGAATATCCAGCTATCTTCTGTGAAAACAGACATTAAAGATTTTTGCAAAAATGTAGAACAATGCAGCACTTCTCACTGTATGTTTTTGTTTCGGAAAAAAATATACTAATTTTTCATAAAAATATGTTAGCATTCAATGAGTTTATTATTGTTATTTTAAATAAATTAATACATAGATATTTTATAAATTTCTTAGTTTAAATCTCTAATTTAGTAAATATAAATATATAAAATACACATAAATAAAAGTTCTTTAGATGTCTCAATAACTTTTAAGAGTATAAAAAGGGGTCCTGGGGTGGCTTCCCTGGTGGCGCAGTGGTTGAGAGTCCGCCTGCCGATGCAGGGGACACGGGTTCGTGCCCAGGTCCGGGAAGATCCCACATGCCGTGGAGCAGCTGGGCCCGTGAGCCATGGCTGCTGAGCCTGCGCGTCCCGAGCCTGTGCTCCACAACGGGAGAGGCCACAACAGTGAGAGGCCCGTGTACCGCACAAAAAAAAAAAAAAAAAAAAAAAAGGGGGTCCTGGGACCAAAACATTTCAAAATTTCTGTCTTAAGTCACATGGGTAATCACTAGGATAATTTCTTTTTTATCTACTTATAATGATTTTTAATATAGATATTTTTATTTACAAAGGGGTAGGGAAAATTTAGAGTATAAAAGTAACTAAAGAGGGACTTCCCTGGTGGTCCAGTGGTTAAGACTCCATGTTCCCAATGCAGGGGACCTGGGTTTGATCCCTGGTCAGGGAACTAGATCCCGCATGCCACAACCAAGAGCCCACATGCCGCAACTAAAAAAATCCTGTGTGTCACAACTATGACCCGTGCAGCCTAATTAATTAATTAATTTAAAAAAATAACTAAAGAGAAGGATTAAACGTACTATGTAGCCATTATTAATATTTTGGTGTATATCCCTCTGGTGTTTAGTCCATTCATATATCATGCATATAGAATTAAACTGGTATGATATGATACATAATGTTTTGAAACTTTTTTCCTTAAAATATATCATAACACCTATAAATATCATTAACTATGCTACAGTAGCCTTTATAAGGACTACATTATCATTTATTTCATTAAGCTCTTATTTTTAGACATTTATGTTGCTTACATTTCTTCATGTTATAAACACGATTATAGTGGGCCCTTTTTATAATACTTGATTACTTCTTAGAATAAATTCCTGGAAGGACATTGTTGTGTCAAGGGTATGCATATTTTAAGGCAATGTACTCCCAAACTGCTCTTCAGAAATATCATGCCAGCATATGTTAGCAGCTTACATTTGACTCTCTTGTTATTAGGCATTATTTCATATCTTTGCTAATCTGATAGCTTGAAAGCGGTATTTTATTGTTATAATTTACATTTACTTGATTACTAGTATGTTTGACTATTTTCTCATATGTATTTTGGCTTTTTATATTGGCTTATATATTCAGTTCCACAAGATAAGGTAAGATAGCATAGGATAGGTGGGGTAGAGCAGAATAGGAAGAGTCGGGTAGGATAGGATAGACTAGGATAGAGCCACCTGACACCCTCACAAAAAATAGTATCCACAGAGTGCTCGATGAGTGTGGGCTGAAGCAACAGACCCATCAGGCAGCGGGCTTGTCTAAAGTCGGGCTGGGATGCATCATAATTCCAGGATGCATGCCCTCTTCTTCCCTCTCTCCTAGACCCCTTCCATCCACTATCTGGGGCTAAAGTAAGTGAGGTGAGACCCTTGGGGAAGATGCTGGAAAGCACTGAGCAGAGCAACAGTCCCCAGCTAGGGACTCAGGCCAGTGAAGGACTCCAACAGGAAGAGAAACCCATGCTTATTGCATAGCTCAGTCCATGCAATGGGGGCAAAAGAATCCTGTGAGGCCAGCCTCACGTCTCATACCAAGTCAGCAAGACTAAGCTCCTAAATCCTCCCTGTCCTCTATAGGAAGGGCAAAGGAAGTAAGTTAGACCAAGGCTGTAGCTGAGAGGAGCTGAAGAAGGGATAGGCCAACTGAATACCAGCTGCTTCTAATGGCTTTTAGGGCCACTAACCTCATTCTGCCCCTGAAACTCCAGGCAGAATCCTGCACACAATGGGGCCTGCAAATATTAGCTGAACGAAAAAAATGAGTAAATAAATAAATAGATGAAATTTGGAAACCCCATGAAACCAAGTAACAAATGATCAGTATTCTTAAGAATTTTTGTTAACTCTTCAAAATAAAGATTTTTTTTAACTAAAAATAATAGGAAAAATAAAATCTTTACCTCCATTTATGTCAATGATCATTGCATCTATTTAAAGTTTCCTACCAGGAATCCTAACAAATATTTAAGCTGTTCTGATCTACCTTGCCAGTTGGTACTTAGGGGGAATTAAGCAGTGGATTAAAAGAATGGTTACTTCGGAAGCTTTGAAGTCTACTGTTTTAGGCTGCATGATCACAGGAATGTCTCATCCACTTCCCTTTCTCCTTTCGTTTCTAATCTTTTGTTAAAGAAAAGTAGCTATAAACACACCAACCTATGCTGCTATGATTTTCTTAGTTAACACTGTAGTTAAGGTTACATACAGACTTTTATTGTAATCCCTCATCTTCACTAGTTCCCAAGGTTTTGAACACATCCCTTCAGCCTAAAGCTCTCCAGGCTTTGTTCCTTATTCAGATAAACTTTAAACTCAGTCTGTTCAGCTGCTTCTGAGGAGAGAGAAAACAAGAGGTGTAATGTTTTGCTCATGAGTGTTATAAAGGCTAACTTACAAAAGTTGACATATTCATCATGGCTACTTGTTACTTGGGAAAGACATCATCATCCAGGAAATTGGCAAGAAATCAAAAGACGAGGAGAGAATAATCAGGTGATGTCTAAAAGCCAATCTGGCTCTTTTAATTGAACCTATGCAGATATCTTCACAATTTCAATATGTCTGAAAAACAGCCTATTAATAGGTGGGTATCTCATATACTAGAATTTTCTACCCAAAGGATGAATTGTTAAATTCATTAAACTGTTAAATTGTTAAATATGAGCTTTTTATGCACTTGAGGGTTTAACTTTTGTGGACAGATAATACTATTTTGTAGTTTACTTTGGTTTAAAAATTAATATTCAATTCACTATGTCTACAAAAACAAAACTTCCTTGGGCTTTTACGTTTACTACACAAAACTTATAAGCCTAACACATTTCAGCAAACATTTTAAAAATCCTTAGATTAGTATTTGGTCCCATTTACAGACGTAATTAAATACCTTACAATATTCTTAACTGTAAATCTGATATATCAAATTTCACTTTTAAGTATAATTTTTGACTCAATAACCCTTCCAAAGTACTTAAGTCATGTAAATGTCATAAATTAAATTTTTAACTTAAAAATCTTATCTAAACCAATTATTCAATTCTATATTTAAAATTTGAATCATAAGCCTGGCATTTATTCTAATAAACCAAATTCTCTTAAACAAATTACAAATGCTTAAAATACCAAACATGCCAAAGTTTGATCACAAGCAGCTCACACTCATATGGAAAGAATAGCAGTACACATTTACGGTCTTGTCATAGGGTTCCATGTTAACCTTCCTCTTCTCTGTTACAATATAGTCCAGAATAACTTTGATCATCTTGATATTCCATACAACACACTAGTTTACTTTCTTAATGAGGTCATACTAATTGGACTGGTGAGCTGGTAGTGTCAAGTACTCTGGATGTCCTAATTAGAAACATGCATACCACAGGGTAGGAGATAAACCCTTTTATAAAGATTCAGGGGACTGACACATCAATAACCTTTTTATGATAAATAAAAAATGTTTTTCCAAAGTTTCATTAGGAAAATTTTCAAACCTATAGAAAACCTGAAATAATTTTACAGCAAACTTCTGACTATCCAACATCTAGATTCTATTATAAAATTAACATCTTACTATACTTGCTTTATCATATTTAATAAAGTATTTAGGAGTTCAATAATCCAGGGCATGTCAGGATATTTCAAAAAAAAAAGGACAATGGTTGCATCTTGCATCCCCTACCACAAAAGAAAAAACAGTGTTTAGTGACCCATTTTGAATTCTGGTGGCAGCATATACTGCTCATAGGACTACCACTCTGATTTAGTTGTTGGACAATGTGAAAGGCTGACATTTCTGATGGAGCCCAAAGTAGAAAGAAGGCTCAGCAGCAGATCCAGTCTGTGCTGCAAGCTGCTCTACCCTCCACACTATATAGCCCAACAGATTCAATGGTACATGGGGTATCCATGATGAATACCTGGATCCACAGTGAATACAGGTGTGGGATCCCTGGAAAATGACAATTCAAAAGCTACAGTAGAGAGACTTCAGATTTTGGAGCAAGACTCCTGTCTTCTATGGCAGAAACTACATGCTCTTTGCAAAGCAGTCCCTGGCTGCTACTAAGCCCTAGTAGAAACTAAATGCCTGACCAAATGGCCGTGTGAATGTTGCAACCCATCTTGAATTGGTATTTTCAGATCTACCAAATTATAAGGTCAGACATGTGCGGCAGCCATCCATCGTACTACAGAAATGGTACAAAATCAGGACCAAGCAAAGTCAGAGGATACAAAAAGCTACACGAAGAGGACTTCTGACTCTCACACCACTTACTTCTGCTGTACCAATGCCTAACCCTCAATTCACACCTAACATCTTGCTGAAGGGATGGGAAGTATTCCTAAAGCCAGCTGATGCAGGAGGAAAAAGCTTGGGCCTAAGTTCACAGCTGAGTCATCACAATACATTAGTACAAACTTAAAATAGTAGCTTGAGAAGAACATGCATGGACTCCTGATTATTGGCAACTAGCCTGGCTGGTTGGTCAGGGTCTGGAAGGAATAAGTTTGAAAGATCAAAGAGAAAACAAGAGTTGGAAGAAGAATATAATGGACCCACTGGAGCAGGTACAAAGTAGGCACAGATATTCTACTGCCCACCAGAGAGCATCCAAGTCAGGGGAGACACTCAACAACAAGGATGATTCATCCTGTGGGTGTCATCCAGCTTCGCTCCTCTACCACCCCTATGACTGCACAGTGGGGCCAAGAATGGAGTCACCATGGTGGCAGGACTAGAGGCTATGCATCAGCTCAATGGTATGGACTTCCACTCACCAAGGCAGATCTAGCTGCTGCTACTGAACACCCAACCTGCCAAAGTGTTAACAACCTGATACAAAGCCCATGATAAAGAAGAAAAGCTTGAGATCAGCCAAACATTTGGTGGCAGAATGATTACATCAGACCCCTTCCACCCTGGAGCAGGCAGTGATTCAACATCACTGTAGTTGATACTTACTCACGAATGGCTTTGATTTCCCTATCCGCCATGTCTCTGCCAGCACCACCATTCATGGGCATATAGAAGGCTCAATGTACTGTCATGGGATTCCTGCATAATATCACTTAAAACCAAGGGACGTATTTTACAGGAAAGGGTATGCAAAAATCAATGCGTGACCAAGGGATCTATTACTTCTACCACATAGTCCATCACCTGGAAGCAGCCAGCCTACTAAAACAATGGAATTATTTACTAAAGGCTCAACTAAAGTGCTAACTCAAGACAAAGACCTCAGTGGATTTGGGACACTGCCCAACAAAACGAAGTGGACAAACAGCTGTGACGTGCCCCCCAATAACTAGAATAAACAGGTCTAGACACCAAGGGATAAAAGTAGGATGTGTCCCTCTCACCGTCATTAACAGTGGTTTACTTACAGGATGTGTGTTTCCTGTCCCCATGTCTTTAGGCTTTACAGGATTAGAGGCCCTGGTACCTAGGGGAGTACTGCTTCCACTAAGGGAAACAGTAAGAATTCCATTAAACTGGAAGCTATGAAACTTTGGGTTCCTCGTGCCGGCGACCCAGCAGACAAAGAAAGGAGTTACTGTACTGGTAGGGGAAGGAGGGTAATTGAATATGATTATCTTGAGCAGTAGGGTTTCTTGCTACACAATAGGGGCAAAGAGAATATGTCTGGAATACAAGGGAGTCACTGGGTGTCTGTGGGTACTTCCATGCAAGGTGATATTGGTAAATAGCCAGTTGTAGCAATCACAGCCCAACGAGGACAAGGAAATAAAGGGCTCATATCCCTCAAGAATGGAGATACTGGCACACCACCCAGAAAGCAATCTGGAGGAACCGAAGTGCTGGGCAATGGTGAGGGAAATCCAGAATAGGCATTGAAGTAGTTAGATGATGAATACCAATTATGACCTCAGGCCCAGTTGCAGCAGAAGGGATTGTAACTTGTTACACTAACCCATAGTTAGATGATGAATACCAATTATGACCTCAGGTCCAGTTGCAGCAGAAGGGATTGTAACTTGTTACACTAACCCAACGTATTAAGTTCCTTTGGGGGAGTGATTGCAGCTGTGAGCATTTTGAAGATTCAGTGACAAATTGTTCTTAATATGTGGGGTAAGCAAGGGGTGGACTGTATTCTTGTGCCCTGCCTCACTTTCTCTTGGTCTTACTTCTGATTCCATTTGCAACTGTAGCAAAAGGGTGAAGAGTTCCAATACTGACCACATGTTGCCTCAGGCATGTCTGTGGCTTGCTATGGTGTTTGTCTGATTCTAAAGGAGTGGGATACCCACAGGCATTTACTGGACATGGATGCTTGCACAGGCCTAATACAGAGGAGTTAACAAGGTAACCCTCAACCAACAGGAAACGGGAGCCAAGGGACAAGTGCTTCCACTTTCTAATCCTGGCATCACTTCCCAAATAAACTACCTGAATGCAAGTTCTTTTCTCAAGTTCTGCTCTCCAGGGTCACCCAGGCTAAGCAAGAAACCAATGAGCGTCAACAGTAGCTCTTGCAAATACGATGTAAAATGCTGCAGAACAACAATAAAAGTTTTCATTCTGCAAACACATCAGCTTTAAGAACAACAGAAAACATCAGTTTCGACTCATTCCAGCCAATCCGTCCTTTTATTGAGTCAAATATTAGGGCAAATGTACTCCTTTACAAATTCTTCCCCAGCAGAACTTAATAATAAAGAGAAATTACTATAGAAAAGAAAGTATATTTGTATTTGTTTTCTATTGCTCCTGAAAATTACCACAAACTTAGTGGCTTAAAACAATAAAAATGTAGTATCTTACAGTTCTGTAGGTTAAAAGTTCAATGCAGGGCTTCCCTGGTGGCGCAGTGGTTGAGGGTCCGCCTGCCGATGCAGAGGACGCGGGTTCGTGTCCCAGTCCGGGAGGATCCCGCATGCCGCGGAGCGGCTGGGCCCGTGGGCCATGGCTGCTGGGCCTGTGCGTCTGGAGCCTGTGCTCCGCAACGGGAGAGGCCACGACAGTGAGAGGCCCACATACCACAAAAAAAAAAAAAAAAAAAAAAAAAAAAAAAAAAAAGTTCAATGCAGTTCTCAACGGGCTAAAATCAAGGTGTGAGCTGGGCTAAATTCCCTTCTGTAGGCTCTAGGGAAGAATCAGTTTCCTTGCCTTTTCCAGCTTCTAAAGACTTCCCACATTCTGTGACTCACAGTCCTCTTCCTCCATCTTCAAAGCCAGCAATGGCATGTTGAGTCTTTTTTACATCACATTACTCTGACCTCCTCTTCAGTCTCCCTTTTTTACTTTTAAAGACCCTTGTGATTATACTGGGTCCACCCGGATAATGCAGGATAATGTCCTTAACATAAAATCATAAGATTAACAAACTTAATTCTACCTACAACCTTAATTCCCCTTTTCTGTATAATGTAACATACTCATAGGTTCCAGGGATTAGGATTTAGACATCATTGGGGGTTGGGTGGAGAGCAGTATTCTACCTACCACAATATTAGAGTAGGGACTTCCTTTGTGGCACAGTGTTTAAGAATCCACCTGCCAAAACAGGGAACAAGGGTTTGAGCCTTGGTCCGGGAAGATCCCACATGCCATGGAGCAACAAAGCCTGTGTGCCACAACTACTGAGCCTGCGCTCTAGAGCCCATGAGCCACAACTACTGAGCCTGCATGCCACAACTACTGAAGCCCATGTGCCTAGAGCCCGTGCTCTGCAACAAAGAGAAGCCACCGCAATGAGAAGCCTGAGCACCACAACGAAGAGTAGCTCCCGCTCACTGCAACTAGAGAAAGCCCGCACACGACAACGAAGACCCAACGCAGACAATAAATAAATAAATATATTAAAAAAAATATTAAAGGAGAGTTTATAAATTTTCTTTAATGTCTACCCTCATATTTACTTTAGACCCAAATTCTCATTCAATTTAATTCAATGCCAATTTCTTGGTTGTAATTATATTGATTTATACCAGGCTGGTGAGTCCATTTTTATTTTATAGGTGAACAGAATGAGATATGAAAAGTAAAAAAAGACTAAAAAAAAGTACGAGGGAGAGAGGGAAGGAAGGAAGGGAGGAAGGATGGAAGGGAGGAAGAGGGAGACAACTTCAATTTTCTATTCACATATGGAAAGTATGCTTAGCTACTGGACCCTGAGGTTATTGGGTTAGTACGATGGTTAATTTTATGTGTCAACTTGACTGGGCTAAGAGATGGTTAGATAGCTGGTAAAATATTATGTCTGGGTGTGTCTGTGAGTGTGTTTCTGGAATAGATTAGCATTCGATTCACTAGACTGACTAAATGTGGCAGATATCATCCAATCCGTTGGGGAGCCAGATGGAACAAAAAAAAAAAGACCAAGGACAGGCAAATTCTCTCCTTCTTCCTGAGCTGGGACACAGGAGCCCCTGGTTCTCAGGCCTTTGGACTCCAACTGGAACTATACTCTCAGCTTTCCTGGGTCTCCAATTTGCAGATGGCAGACCGTGGGACTTCTTGGCCTCCATAATAGTACAAGCGAATTCTTATAAGAAATCTCATCTTAAATACATCTCTATATACCCTAATGATTCTGTTTCTCTGAAGAAACCTGACTAATATCGTTGGAGAAGCTTGTCTGAGCAGGAAGCATCCATCTGCTGGAAGTTGATAATCTTATTCAAACTCAAAGTTCTGAGGGAAGATTCTGGTCATCACAGCTAGTAAAAAAATCTAGTCAAGTACAAATTTTCACTAGCATTATTTGTTAAAAATTATAATTTAAATTATTTGCATATTGTAAGTTTTTCTAGCTAAAATTTTCTTGAAACAAATCATATTCTTCTTGATCCTTATAATATGGACAATACAGAAGAGTCAGTGGCAGACCAGACATGTTTTGGAAAAACAAATGGGCATTAACTGATGAAATTTATCATACAGCCATCTTCACTAATTACTATTCATTGCTCTCATGTGAATTGTTCATATTTTACAACCTCCAAATCAGATCTGTAAGATTAAGTGTGATGAAATGTTTCAATTGATAACATGTTATATTTTATTTTACTATTGATCTCAATCCATGTGATTAAGGTTAATTCTGCAAGACATATTTCTTTTGAACCAGTAAATCCAACAAAGGTGATGAAGAAATGGCAAGGAGGCAACATCCTGAACGTGCATTTGGTACTTCAAAACAAATGGATTGTTAAAAAGTTATTTGAGATTAGTTGAGCATGAGTAGGTATTTATTGCTTTCTTCTTGGCCAGGAAATTGCTAGAGAAATAAGACTAATGGTAGAAATATTTCCTCTTGTAAAGCATAATCATTTTTTTAGAAGATTGGCTTTAAAATATCCTAATGCTTTTAGATATTGTGTCTTTCTGGTAATGCCAAATATCAGTTTACTTTGGGAAGCCAGTGTATGAACTACGATGTATTTAGTACAGGGAATTAAAGAGAAAACTGGAACCAGAAAAATGTTTCAGGAAGAGAAGGTAGCACTGTGTCTGTTTAACTATGCCATTCCCCATCTAATAAGATACTTTGAATCCCTTTTGAGACTAAATTTCCACTCCTGAAAGGATCTATTCCTAAAGAAACCTTCCCTCTTCCCGACTCTCAAATTATTTCCTTTTTTGATTGTCCTGGTCTCTATTGGCAAAAATATCTATTGATGTGCAAACAATATTAAAGGAAAGAGTTATGAGTCAGATTTACAATTAATCATAGTTGTAAATGGAAATCGAGGGAGACTTACTGTAAGAAAAGTACTTAAATTGAGTAGTTTGGGTTCTTCTATGATTTGGGGGTGGGGAAGGTCACCATTGGAATTATATGCATCGATTGTATTAGTGGTTTGGGAGCCTATATTTACTATCCCATTCTTAAAGAACATTCCATCCTCAAGGACATTATTAAGTACAGTAAGTCCCCTACATACGAACGAGTTCCTTTCTGAGAGAGCATTCGTTAAGTCCAACTTGTTCGTAAGTCCAACAAAGTTAGCCTAGGTACCCAACTAACATAATTGGCTATATAGTACTGTACTGTAATAGGTTTATAATACTTTTCACACAAATAATATATAAAAAACAAACAAACAAAAAAAATAAAGAAAACATTTTTAATCTTATAGTACGGTACCTTGAAAAGTACATTAGTACAGTACAACAGCTAGCATACAGGGCTGGCATTCAGTGAACAGGCAAGAAGAGTTACTGACTGGAGGAGGGAGAAAAGGTGGGAGATGGCAGAGCTGAAGGATCGTCAGCAATAGGAGATGGAGGGCAAGCTGCAAGTTCACTCACGCCTGATGTTGATGGAACGCACGTTTGCATCTTTGAAAGTTCACAACTTGAAGGGGACTTCAAGTATGTAGGGGACTTACTGTAAACTTAAAAATCAAGTAGATCTACTTCTTATTTACTCAAGGGTTAACTTCTTGAAAAATGGAAGGTAAGTAAATTACAATTAATTTTCTCAGAAGAAATGAAGGTAAAACAGGAAATGTACTCCAATATGTTAAAAATAAGACAAGTTGTTCTTTTTCTAATGCTTCCTTGATGTAAGCAGTAACTAAAAGGTTTTGGAGAAAAGAAAGTGAACACATGAAAAAACTAACCATAAATTACATTTTAAAAGTCACTGACAATGTCTAGTCAATCTGCAGACATTAGTCTCTTTAGCTATTTTATCTTTCATCATATTCATTAATGAAATTCTGGCATATAAAAGCTTTGACATATATTTGTTCACCAAATTCTAGTGAGTAACCCTTGAAGGAAAAATATCTAGGGCACAACAATTAGAACACTGTAATGAGGAAATTTATTTCACCCAGGAAGATGACAACCTAAGTAAATTTCCTCCATCTGTATAATGCTCTGTCCATAGAACACTTTGATAGCCACAATATCATTTGACTTTCACACACTCCCTATGAACTTGGTATTGCTGGATAGGCACTTCCACCCATATTTACAGAAAAAGAAAGTAAACTCAAGATGTCTTAGTTACTCAGCAAGTAAGTGCTCATTTGAGTGTGAAACTTTTATCCACTCACCAGGTAACTGCTCGGAGAATTCATTACCTAAAGATATAATAGGAATTGAAAACACAGGTACACCTTAAAAAGGCTTAGATAAAATTGATATATAACAAACTTCTAATGGGTCATAATGTGTTGTTTTACATGCAACTATTTAGTTCCTTTTTTAAGATAAAAATAACTTCCTTTATGAAATAGTTTTCATATTGCATGGCTTGTCTGAGACATACGTATTCACCATATTATATCCAGAATAAGTTTTAGCAGGAGAGTTCTTTAAATATAAGTGACATACACACATTCTTCTGATGATGAATAAGGAAATTATACTACTGTATATTCTTGTTTTACTTTCTTGAGTTAATCATAGCTTATTACTAATGCGAACATGAAGCATATCTTAATACCAATACTGACGCCTATCATAACATCTGCATTGTATACAGGGGTTTGTCTGTATGTAAAGATTTAATGTAATCATCTTCACGTATTCCCAGTTCTATTAGAATTATCAGATTAGGAGGCTGGCTGATTTCCATTTCCAAACATTTCCATGTTAAAAATATTTGTACATTATGATTGGTGCCCTTTTGTGGATTTGAGAGTTTTCAATTTAGACTAATAACACCAAATCCCAGCTAGTCAAAACACTAAAAAACGAGCACTGCTCTCTGGGACTAATATTAATAATTCCATCTAATGAGTGTCTGTCACGTACCAGGTGCATACACTAGTCAATTTATTTCATTTAACCCTTATCTCCCCCAAAATCTCAATAAATAGGTATCATCACCCCATTTTACAGATGAGAAATATGAGACTTAGAGAGCACATGTAACTTGTCCAAGAATATACAGCTAATAAATGGTGGAGTTGGCATTTGACCAGGGTCAGGTAACTCAAAATTCTTGGACTACTAGTTTAAATGATGAAAAGACATTATCATTTCAACAATTATCACAGAAGCTTTAACAAGGAAGAGCTTTGTTTACCATGATATTAAAATGCCATTATTACAAGGAACCCAGTCACACTGAATTTCTCTGCAAGTGTCTCTTACACACATTGAAGTTAACCTCTCTTCTTAGAAGATAGCCTGTTCTGTTAATATTTTCTTAAATGACAAAACACAATAAACTTTCAAACAATGTATTCAAAACTATAGAACAAGAGGCAAGAAATATTTTGGCATACAGATATTATACAATATTGGCAGATAACATTCAACTGCATCTTGTAGTGAATCACACAGATATTAAATGGGATTATCAGTTGAAAAGAGACACAACTCTTCTTTCAAATCATGGTGGACCAATCAAATGACTGCATGAAATTCCATAGCTATTTACTCTAAGCAAGGTAAAACATGACTAATGCACAGAACCATTAAATTTTGAAATTAAAATAATCTCAGGACACATTTGTAGAAGACATGGACATAATATTTAGCTTAACAGAAGGAACAGACAGAAGTCTTCCCATCCAAAGATTCTTTTTTTGGATTTAGAAAAAAGGAAATTACTGATGGGCTTTTGAGTCACAGTGAATTGTGGGCCTGATATTGTGGCTGGCAGGTGCCCCCAAGACAGGAACACGTAGGTGCAACAGCTGCACCTTGAGACAGTCACATTGCACCTGCACTTTCCTCCTGGTAGGTACAAGTGGCTTCTCTCCCGCCCAGCTCCAAAGGCAAGCTGTTAACTGGCCTTGCCTTGAGTTCTCCCCAGTTGGGAGGGCACTGAAGCCCCCCCCACAGACTGAACTCTTGACTGGTATTATTTGGCGATCCTGGAGTCAATGCCAAACCCCAGACCACCTGAAAAGGATGAGGGGAAAGATTGATGGGAAAGATAACCTAGGTTCAAATCCTATTTCTGTCCTTTACTTTGGCATCTTTAGAGAAATTACCCAACCCCTGGGAGTATCTGTTTGCTAATCTGCAAAATTGACATTGAATAACAAAAATATAAACAGCATTATGATGATTAGTTGATATAATGCTAAAAACCTGGTACAGTGCCTTGACAAAGTGGGTTCTCCCTTCCTTCCTTCCTTCCTTCCTTTTTGCTTTCCTTCCTACATATCTACAAATTTATCCAGGGCTCCTCCTATCTCCTGGGCGATAGGACTGGAAAACTTTAGAGAAAGCACTTGTCTGTCATTTAAGGCTTGCACTCTTCAACCTCCTCATTTGGCTCCATGTCCATTTTTGAAGTTTCCCTTACGAAGGGTTCTGAATGGGGAAGTGAGAACCAGTAACCCTCCTGCTCAGTCTTTTTGCAGAGCCCTGGGGTCATTGCGAGCAGGCCTGGGGAGGCTTTTTTCACTAATGTCGAACTAAATGATGCATTAAATTGGGTGAGGGCTGCCTTCAGGTGAAGATGAAAAGGACCCTGGCTGCCCTAGGAGAGAACATTTCTTCCAGGATGTTTTCAACTGCACTTTTCCATTCCACTTTAAATAGCGCAGGTGACAAGGACTTTATGTGCATAACCCCCTGAACCAGCCCAGCAGCCCCGTGTCACTTTCTGCCACAGAGAAAGAGAGAAGGGAAGGTTGTGTGAAAAGAGATGCTTTAGCTTTCCTTTCAATTTTTTTTTCTTCCTCATTCCCCCTTTGGAAGGAAAGAAAATACAAGCACAAAGAAGGTACCACTTATTTTACCAAAACTTCAAAAGACACCAAATTCAGGTCTCCAGGTAAGTTTCTGGAGCATTCCACTAACCTTTGATTATACTGCCAATTAGGATAAGTTTTGCTAAAGTGAGTTAGGTATTTCTCTGTGTCTGCCATGGGCGTAGAATAGAGACAATCAGTCATTTACTGTACATGTCAGTGGAGGGTCGAAGGAAGACTTTTAGAAGATGTGGGTCCCAGGCTCTCCAAAAGGTCAAAGGGCAGATAATTTCACAATAAAGGGCAGTGAGATTTGGACCTCAAGGTTATGGGAGAAACCCTGCTATCTGATCAGAGCACAAATTGCTCTAAGGTTTGGCTGTCAATCACAGCAGAATAAGTAGACCATTATATTTTACTGTCCACTGCTTGCATAGACTAAATGAGAGCAGTTTGTATATTTTTGATCACTTTCTTTGTACTTTGTGCTGTTAAAAAATGAATATGGCATATATCTAGTTTGGCCATCAGAGCTTCGAATATAAGAAAAATTGACAGAATACTTTTTGAAATTTTTTTTTAATTTCCCTGGCTATATACAAGATAAAGCAGTTTTTTGAACCATACAAATATGGATAGTGCCTACCTCTAAGCTTACATATTTCTACAAGTAAATGGTAAAGCAGGGTTTAAATATAGGTCCTGTCCAAACTCCTACCTCATATAGCTGCTGTGAAAATTAAATGTAACAAACTCTAAAAACTAAGTTAGAGCAATGCCTGGCATGTAATAAGCACTCAATAAAGAACTCTCCCCCAACACACACACACACACACACACACACACACACACACACACACTTTTACATTTATCCACAGTGCCCTACTCACTCTATACTCCACAGCCAGCTGAGACACAGGAGCCCAACAACTGGTTAACCATTGCAAAGCAGAAATGACAAGAGTGGACAAAGCTGAGGCTACAGAGAAAGGAAGAAATAGTTTTTAAGATATGCTACTGGAGGAACAACAAGGCTCTGTGATAGCCTAAATTTAGAATTTTAAAAAGCGCATAAAGACACCAGGTAAGGGAAGTAGTAGTACTGGCTCAGCGGCAGGTAGGGAAATTACAGGATGCAGCGTGCAGCTGAGCTCTGCTATACTCTAGACCTGGATAGGAGCCTATCTCTGAGTTCCCTTTCCTGCAAATGGAGGTCGCAGGTGAAAAAATGGTAAGTCAAAACCCTGAGTGGGTATCTGACAGGAATAGAAACAAGGTCTCTTCTTTGTTTGCCCTGGGAGGTAGCCATATTTCCTTATGACCATGAGCCCTGTCTGGCTTGCAGACTATATAATTTTCCTATTTTTTCCTCAGAAATGACTCACTATATTATTTTACCCTATGCAAATTGCTTTCCATAAACCCAGAGGCGAAAAAAGTGCTTGGAGCCATCATTATAAACATGACACATCTGTTTTTAATAACTGAAGAAGTATAATAAAACCTTTACTTTGGGGGAATATCCAGAATTTTATCCTGAAAAAAACTGTATCCATCTGGTTCCAAGAGAGCTGGTTTTTGCATTAAGTGATATTTGTTGGTTGGGTGATTGGAGAGTGGGAGTGAGGAAAAGGGGAAGTTGTTAGATCCAGCACTTATCGTTAAGTGGAGTTAGTTTCTAAAAATGCAGCATCCAGAAACTGGTGAGTAATCCTTCTTCGTCGTGCAATATTATGTCACCAGATCTGCTGATCCAATGCACAATAAAATTAATCCTCCATTCTGCAAATGCTGGTGATATGGCAATCACAGATGTGCTGAAACAGAAGTGTTCGTGCCAGGCAGAGTTCATGAGCCACAGAATGGGCCAGTTTTTGAGTTTCTGGTCCACACTCGGCTCCAAGCCTACAGTATCTGAAGAGTGAAGGAGCAGGCTGAGGATTCATTCACTAGACCGCCTTCCAATCCTTTCTATTTCCTCTCTTTTCCCAGAGTTGCTATTGCGTGTTATTTTAAATTTCCCGCCGATCTGGCAACATAGCAATGATGAAGACAGGGTGGAACAGCAGGGTAGGTATAGAGTAGAAGCAGGTAAGGGAAAGGAACTGACATTTTGGGGCATATACACATTAGGCCCTCTAGATTTAAACTTCACAGTGACTCCTGGAGTCGGTGTTACACAACTATCCTTCGACAAATCTTTATTTGGGACCCAAATCTGTGCAATTCCCAAGCTCTTTCCATTAAACCATGCTGATCCAATCATCGCACGGACTATGCTTAAATTCTTCTCGCTGATCCCTACTGAATTCCATAAAGGGGCAACGAGGTGAAGGGAATTTAGGGTCAACATAATTTAATAACTTGGTACTACCATCGGCAAACTAAAGCAAGAGTTACCCTTAACTCACGAGTCAGTCCATTATAGCTGTTCATTATTCCATGATATCAGTGGTGGTCTTTTTTCAGAATCTGGCCACATGCCCATGGTATCAAGACCCAGCCCCTCAAATCTCCAGAAAAGAGATTCTGACCGGTCAAACTTGGGCCACATGCCCACTTTATGGCTAGAGAAAGGTGGGATTCCTTGACAGATTGTCTGCCAAGACCCTATGTTGTGGAAAATCAGGTTGCTGTTACCAAAAAGCCAAAATAAAAGATATCCACTGGAATATACTACAGAAACCTGCAATTACTTTGCTCATTATTTAAAATTTTTAAATCTGTCCCTCCCCAACTAGAATGTAAATCCTACGTGGGGAAGGGAGTAGTCTGTTTTATTCTTTTCTGTAAATCAAACAGGCACAGGCCCAGTAGAGGCTCAATAAATGTCTGTTACATGAATGGACCAGGCAAGATCCATATGTTGCCTGAAGTCTCGTTACGAGACCTAAGTGAGTAGAGCTAGGTGCTTACTTAAAGCCCAGTGATTCAGACAGCCCCCATGAAAACTTATGCTTCTATCAGTTGAATCTCAAAATTGAACATGAATCCTAGCAGGTCCAACAACAGCAAGGAGAAAACAGCCAGCTGTGACTTTAGCCCTTCACAGAAACAACACTCATCGATTCTTTGTGCTTGGACAGCCAATCACCAGAGTCAGGTCAGCTAAGCCATTCCCATCAAACCTCCTTTTAATTTTAATTTAACATCTTTTATTTTTAAATAGCCCAAAAATCTTAACTACCAAATACAATGCTCTATCTCCATTTCATGTATTTATGACTGATTTAGCTTGTATCTCAATGCCACCGAAGAAAATCTATTTTAATTAGGAGGTTGACACATTTTTCAAATGGAAATCAGGGATTTCTTCCACCTTATTTTTACTAAGCCCCTACCCCTTGAAAATGTCATTTTTGTGTGTTTCTTCTCGTTGCCCTTCTCTGAAGCTTATTTCCCACTGTATCTCTAACACTGAGTGCAGTCAGTACCCGACACACAGTTGGCACTAAATAAATAGCTGTTGCACTTAATGAATAAATACATCAATGTGATTATCCTTTAAATCAATTTCAATTATATGCAACTAATTATTGAATACTATCTCTATGCCAGGCAGGACACTGTTGGGAACACAGAGGAAAGGTGATCTTAATGTTGTTAACTCAGATAGTTATTGTTTGCCCTCAAAGACTCACTCTCAGTAAGATTTACAGTGAGAAAACAACAGTAAGGAAGAACAGGTTGTCTAATGAAATAACTCAACGTGTTTAGCATCCCCCCACCCAGTGCCACTGGTATGTGGCCTCTTTGGGGCAGGACCACATGAAAAGTTTCATGAGCATTTTGCCCTCCTGGCTCCCTTGCTCCATGAGAATAATTAAAACTTATACTTTATGACTGTGCTGGTGTAAGGATGAATATAAACCAAGCTGGATTCATCATTATATATTCATCATCACATCCAGTTTTAAACGGAATTCAGGTGAAAACATCTATGTGAGCCACTAAAAGTACCATGGACCTACGGACGCGATGCCTAGTGAGTAAGCGGGCCCTGCTTTGGGGCCACCTGTAGGGGACCCACCAGAGCAAGACCTCCTCCCTTCTTTCCTGATGGGATGCAGTTTCAAAGCCAGGAGCTGGTCCAGACTTTCTAGTTGGAATCCGAACTCAGGAGGCCTCTCCTTTTCTTGTCTGACTTAAGAAGAATAAGCTGAGACCTAAGGGTGGAAATCCCTACGTACATAACCTTCCACCAGGTCTTAATCATGCTGACTCTTACCCTTCCTGTTGCTAAGCTGTGGGAAAATTATACCCACAGCCTCTATAGAGCCCTCCTCTTGTTTATGTAAAGACCCCCATTAAGCTAGAAATAGAATTGAGCACTGCAAACATTGTTTAAAAAGTGTTAAGACATCCAGTCCAGTGCTCCTGTTCATTATTCTCTGCCGAAACCTAATATTAGTAACAGCATGTACCGAGGACCTGGACCATGAATTAATAATGAAGCACTTGTACTGGAAAATATGTGAGCACCTAGTTACTTTATTTGGCAGGCACCCGTGGGGACGGGAGTTTGCTCTGTCTTACACAGTACTTTCAGAGATAGTTTTCCAGGATAAAAGTAGTTATCAGTTATTTTTGAGGGATTACCTGCAGGGGAGAAGATAACCAAGTATTCATCTACCACCCACGCTCTTCCCGGCTTTGCCTGCCGTAGATACAAGGCTCCTCAACACTGTTCTAACCTGAACCATTTCTTCCATGAAACTTTCACTCTCCTCAAGCACTTAGTCCTGTTAATGTTTTAACACAAGTAATTTCAATTATTTCCTCATCCGGTTTATTCCACCTCAATATTATCAATAAAAGTGCCATAAGGACAAAGAATTTTACGGGGAGGCAAGGTAGGATGGTGGTGAAGGACAGAGGTCCCAGATTAAATCACATGTAGGCTGGAATCTTATCTCTATGTACCACCACAAAACAGCTGTACGATCTTGAGCAAATCATTGAACTTTTCTGATCCTCAGCTTCTCCTCTGTAAAGGGGTAGGAGGGGTGGTAATAATAATTACCTTTCTGGATTAATGTAAGGATTAGGATGAATGTGGTGGAGCACCTAGTACAATGTGTATATAGCGGGCATTTCATAAACACTAACTGTTATCATCATTATCATCATTATTTTCCCCATCGCCTTCTTTGTATCCCTACAATCTAGCATAATAGTTGGTGCATACTAATGTTTGTTGTATAAATCATGAAATATATTTTATATGTAATCCTTTGATCCAAGAAGAATGGCTTGAGAGAGCAATTTGTTTTGTTTGGCTTGGTTTTTGACAAAGCCAACTTTCACCTGAGTTTCCTCCTTCTTTAGCACATCCCTGCCTCCTGGAGATATCTCTGAATACCTGATAACAATGTATCAAAGACAGTTTACAGTGGATTTTCCATTTCTGATTTTACTTCAAGAAAGTTCAGAACAAATCCTCAGCCAGAAGTGATCAAAGCCCCTATTGTAGCAATCAAGAGAAAGGTAAACCTGAACCTAAAAACACGTTTGTGTATAGATGTGTCAAGCTTTTGGCTTTGTATGTGTTACTACAACTTTAAGGATTATTTGGTTTATTTCTTGCAAGGCAACTCACTCACCTGTCCCCTAAGACCAGGTTTTCTGTTGCTTCCTGCACATGTAAAAAAATGCCTTTCTACATCTGCAGAAAACAAGTAATTGTTGTCATCACTATACTTGCCCTGTGAAACCTTAGCAAGGTGATAGAGTTACACATTCCGTTCCTTTAAGAGGAGCACAGCATTTCAGCTCCAACGTCAGGAGTTGCATCCAGTGGACCTGATAAACTTGGCTTTTGAGTTTTGTGGATTTAGACATTAAATTATTTTTAAAGACAAAATAAAACCCAAAACACTTTTCAAAAACAAACCAAAAGAAGATAAAAGGAAAAGGAAGGCATTAGAATTCTCTCTGCTGATGAAAACCAATTCATAGGGAAACGTCCCATGGTTGTTTTTCTTTTAAGCTATTACATAACCAAGTGTAGTATGTTGTACAGGAAATAATTTTGCCCACACACCTGCACAGAAAAACCCACATCAACAAGTTTGCTTCGGCCATCAATCTGTGGGACCAAGAGCTAAGCCTGAAAGCAAAGGTGAAATAAAATACGAAAATTGCACAGCAGCCGCAGAGGAGTCAGCTACCCAGAGGCCCCTGCTGAAACCCCATCTTTAGGGTAGAGTTTCAGATGCATTTTGATGTTTTGGTCACCTGACCCAAACTCTGGAGCCCAATTGGGCTCTGAGTTTACAGGCTAAGTAATGATGTAACCAGAGTGTGTGGGAACCAGAAGGATGAGACAGATACAATTTTTCCCAGTCGTTTATTAGACTTGGCTACTAATTCTGCTTGTTCTTCAATTTGACTGCTGGTTATCAGGAAATTGGAACTACTTAAAGGACATAATGAGTTTATCTATACCTGGGGTAGAATTTAGTCACATTCATGTAAGATTAAACCACAATTACAGAGAATAGTAATTTGCGAAATTCAATTATTTATGTTTGAATTTGGTAGCAGGTCTATTTTAATGTATCTAAATTGTTTTTCCTGTACTTCTTTTTTATCTAAACATCATTTACGTCACTTACAATATCATTCTTATGTTGCCTGAAAAATAAAATCCATCAAAATAAATGTGTTGGTTTATCCATGATTTTTCTATTCCTTTTCTTAATCTTACAGAGTTTTTGTCTAAAAAGAATAAATGTTTATACTTCTATAATTTGTCATTACGGCAACTTTTGGCCTTTAAAATGCTGTCACTATATCAGAGTCAACCAAGAGAAGAAATTATGCCTGTTTGACAAGAATAAGCAGAACCAGTTTGGCAAACTTAAGGCAAACCAAACATAGCAGGGCAAGGATGCCTAAGGATAAAAAGCATTTGTTGTTCTACTCATATGACTTCACGTCAAGGAAAACTAGAGCATATTCAGGTTTCATGGCAAAAAGGGAGATCTGATACTTATAGCAAAACTTAAAGGGAATTTTTTTTCCACTAAATTTCCTATACCTGTCGCCCTATGCCTCCTCCACCAAAGAAATCATTTAAGTAATTTCTAACACTCACACTATATTATCTCTGTGATGTGTTCGCATGAATTTGTAAAAAGTTTTCCAGCTCATATTTCTGAATCTTTCGAGGACAGTCTTGCAGTTGTACCTCACAAAATCTTATCAACAGTTTCACAACAGACAGAAAATATCATAGGTCTCAAAACTGATGGTATAATAAACTCCCTGCATGATTTTATAAATTAACTGATGTTGTATTTTGGTGGCATTTATACTCATAGAAAGTATTTCACATTTTCAAAATACTTAGTCTAGTTAGCAAAAATGTCTTCAGGAAAGAAATCCTTAAAAACACTTCTTTATCATTCTCGTTGTGTATATCATGCCCAACACATACGCAATAGATATGGTTTCTGACATCTACTTAAACCTGTTGAGAACTATATCAAACATTAATGGGGATTAGTGTTAGAACCAGTGTAAACATAGCAAACAATCTGCTGAAAGTACATACTCATATTTCCATATGTTATGCAGTAAGCAGAGTCATTTAAGAAGAGAGATACTCAGGGAGATGGTGTTCAGGTAGCCAGTGTGTGGCTGGTGAGAAGTAAACACATCCTGGATATATTTACTTCATAACTCCAGCATATACATACCTACCCAACTCTGGCCCTTAAGCTTCTCCTCAAGAGACAGGTCAAGTTCAAGATATGCAATTTTATTATGAAAAGCTTCTAAAACATGGATAAAAATGATTTAGTACTTCCAGGTGCACTGTAATTCTTGGCAGAAGAAGTTAATTCCAGGTGTGTAATCTCCTAAAGAAATCTGTTGTCAAAGGTGGATAAAACCATCACATTAGAAAAATACAAGTTCACCCATGAACAAAGTATAAGGTATGGCTAGGAAAACTCTCTGCTCCATGCAGAAATTACAGCATAAAAGTGAAACTCCCTTTTACTTATGTAAACATTGCTTGGTTTTGGGCATCATTTCAAAAGAGGTAGAACTGAACATGCACAAGCATATAGAAATATGACATACTCTTGGTGGGAGGTTTGGGGTGGGGCCCTAGTGCCAAGCCAGACTCTAATACACAGACAAAGGAAGAAAGAAGATGCATTTTATAGCTTACAGATTTTTCTCCATTTTTTTAAAGCAACCAAACCAACCAAATAACTCAATCAACAACAATAAAACAGAGATGTGCCAAACAGTGGAAAATGTTATAACAGCTTGAATAACAAGAGGGCCCTGGCAGGGGTGGGAATGTGGGTAGAGGGGGTGGGGAGAGATCCCATATTATGGAATATTTAAACTTTGTAATCCAATGCACATTTATTAATTGGTTTCTTTTTAAGAGGCACTTATTTATGACAGGTTTATGAACAATATAGCATGTACAGAGCACTGAAGTTCTCCCATGACTTTTTATTTCCATATGTTCAGATGAAATGAACTTCACATTTAATAGTAGTACTAGCTGCTCTTGAAGTGTTTGCCAGTGCTGCATCCTTTGGGAGTTGTTACCACCAGATTGATATCCTGTAGGTCACTTAATTTAAAAAACCACATTATAGAGGCATTATGTGATTAGATGTACTGCTTTTACAAACCAGTTGCGGTCTGTACAATGTATCTGGTTCAAAAAGGCTGGTGAGGCTAATTTATGAAGACCTCCAACCTGGAGTCTCTGAGAGGCCAATGACTGTACAGACAAATGGACCAGCAGAGAAAAACGTGTCCTCCATCTCCCATCAGAGACCGCCTTGAAAACAGGATCTAAAAGGAACAACTTGCTTAGTCAGAAACAGGCCTGAACCGCTGGTCAGAACTGGCTGCTTCAGAGACCGAAGAAGGTGCTATCACTGCTGCTGCAGCCACCAAGAATCCTGTGTGCAAGCACAGGTCACTACCCAAACCTCCCCTCCAGAGAGACTGTGCAGCCTGCCACTGCCAGGGTACTGTGATCCAAGGACAACTTCCGGGGGAGAACACACGGCGCACCTCGGGCTCTTGCAACATCACGCCTGCCTCTGCTGCCACAGGCTCGTCCCACATTCCGTGCCCCTCCTTCCCCCCGGCCTGAGTGACCCAGAGCCCTCTAATCAGCTGCTACTTTAACCCCGTCCTGTCTGAGCAAAGAACAGATGCCCTCAGGTAACCTACACACCAAGGAGGGGCCAAATCCAAAGCTGAGCCCCAGGAGCTGTGCGAAGAAAGAAGAGAATGGGAAATCTCTCCCAGCAGCCTCAGGAGCAGTGGATTAAACCTCCACAATCAACTTGATGTACCCGGCATCTGTGGAATACCTGAATAGACAATGAATCTTCCCAAAATTGAGGTGGGGGACTTTGGGAGCAACTGTAGACTTTGGGTTTGCTTTCTGCATCTAATTTGTTTCTGGTTTTATGTTTATCTTAGTTTAGTATTTAAAGCTTATTATCATTGGTAGATTTGTTTATTGATTTGGTTGCTCTCTTCCTTTTTTTTTTAATATATATTTTTTCCTTTTTCTCTTTTTGTGAGTGTGTATGTGTATGCTTCTTTGTGTGATTTTGTCTGTATACCTTTGCTTTTACCATTTGTCCTAGGGGTCTGTCTGTCCGTTTTTTGTCTTTTTTGTTTTTTTTATTAGTATAGTTTTTAGTGCTTGTTAACATTGGTGGATTTGTTTTTTGGTTTGGTTGCTCTCTTCTTTCTTTTTCTTATTACTTTTTTTTTTATTTTTAAAATTTTTTTTTAATTAAAAATTTTTTTTTAATTTTTAATTTTTTAATTTTTTAATTTTTTTATTTTAATAACTATATTTTTTTATTTTTATTGTTTTCTTTCTTTCTTTTTTTCTCCCTTTTCTTCTGACCCGTGCGGCTGACAAGCCCTTGGTGCTCCAGCCAGCTATCAGGTCTGTGTTCTGAAGTGGGAGAGCCAAGTACAGGACATTGGTCCACCAGAGACCTCCTGGATCCATGTAATATCAAACAGCGAAAGCACTCCCTGATCTCCATCTCAACGCTAAGACCCAGCTCCACTCAACAACCAGCAAGCTACAGTGCTGGACACCCTATGCGAAACAACTAGCAAGACAGGAACACAACCCCACCCATTAGCAGAGAGGCTGCCTAAAATCATAATAAGGTCACAGACACCCCAAAACACACCACAGGACACGGTCCTGCCCACCAGAAAGACAAGATCCAGGCTCATCCAGGGCACTAGTCCCCTCCACCAGGAAGCCTATACAACCCACTGAACCAACCTTAGCCACTGGGGGCAGACACCAAAAACAATGGGAACTACGAACTTGCAGCCTGTGAAAAGGAAACCCCAAACACAATAAGTTAAGCAAAATGAGAAGACAGAGAAACACACAGCAGATGAAGGAGCAAGGTAAAAAACCACCAGACCAAACAAATGAAGAGGAAATAGGCAGTGTACCTGAAAAAGAATTCACAGTAATTAGAGTAAAGGTGATCCAAAATCTTGGAAATAGAATGAAGAAAATACAAGAAATGTTTAACAAGGACCTAGAAGGACTAAAGAGCAAACAAACAATGATAAACAACACAATAAGTGAAATTTAAAATTCTCTAGAAGGAATCAATGGCAGAATAACTGAGGCAAAAGAACGGATAAGTGACCTGGAAGATAAAATAGTGGAAATAACTACCGCAGAGCAGAACAGGGAAAAAGAATGAAAAGAATTGAGGACAGGCTTAGAGACCTCTGGGACAACATTAAATGCACCAACATTCGAATTATAGGGGTCCCAGAAGAAGAGGAGAAAAAGAAAGGGGCTGAGAAAATATTTGAAGAGATTATAGTTGAAAACTTCCCTAATATGGTAAAGAAAATAGTCACTCAAGTCCAGGAAGCGCAGAGAGTCCCACACAGGATAAATCCAAGGAGAAACACAACAAGACACATATTAATCAAACTATCAAAAATTAAATACAAAGAAAAAATATTAAAAGCAGCAAGAGAAAAACAACAAATAACATACAAGGGAATCCCCATAAGGTTAACAGCTGATCTTTCAGCAGAAACTCTGCAAGCCGGAAGGGAGTGGCAGGACATATTTTAAGAGATGAAAGGGAAAAACCTACAACCAAGATTACTCTACCCAGCAAGGATCTCATTCAGATTTGATGGAGAAATTAAAACCTTTACAGACAAGGAAAAGCTGAAAGAGTTCAGCACCACCAAACCAGCTTTACAACAAATGTTAAAGGAACTTCTCTAGGCAAGAAACACAAGAGAAGGAAAAGACCTACAATAACCAACCCAAAACAATTAAGAAAATGGAAATAGGAACACACATATCAATAATTACCTTAAATGTAAATGGATTAAAAGCTCCCACCAGAAGACACAGACTGGCTGAATGGATACAAAAACAAGACCCGTATATATGCTGTCTACAAGAGACCCACTTCAGACCTAGGGACACATACAGCCTGAAAGTGAGGGAATGGAAAAAGATAATCCATGCAAATGAAAATCAAAAGAAAGCTGGAGTAGCAATTCTCATTTCAGACAAAATAGACTTTAAAATAAAGACTATAACAAGAGACAAAGAAGGACATTACATAATGATCAAGGGATCAATCCGAAGAGAAGATATAACAATTGTAAATATTTATGCACCCAACATAGGAGCACCTCAATACATAAGGCAAATGCTAACAGCCATAAAAGGGGAAATCAACAGAAACACAATCATAGTAGGGGATTTTAACACACCACTTTCACCAATGGACAGATCATCGAAAGTGAAAATAAATAAGAAACACAAGCTTTAAATGATACATTAAACAAGATAGACTTAATTGATATTTATAGGACATCCCATCTAAAAACAACAGAGTACACTTTCTTCTCAACTGCTCATGAAACATTCTTCAGGATACATCATATCTTGGGTCACAAATCAAGCCTTGGTAAATTTAAGAAAATTGAAATCATATCAAGTATCTTTTCTGACCACAACGCTATGAGACTAAATATCAATTACAGGAGAAATATGTAAAAATACAAACACATGGAGGCTAAACAATAAACTACTTAATAACCAAGAGCTCACTGAAGAAATCAAAGAGGAAATCAAAAAACACCTAGAAACAAATGACAATGAAAACACAACAAACCAAAACCTATGGGATGCAGCAAAAGCAGTTCTAAGAGGAAAGTTTATAGCAATACAATCCTACCTCAAGAAACAAGAAACAGCTCCAATAAACAAGCTAACCTTACACCTAAAGTAATTAGAGAAAGAAGAACAAAAAATCCCCAGAGTTAGCATAAAGAAAGAAATCATATGGATCAGAACCAAAATAAATGAAAAAGAAATGAAGAAAACAATAGCAAAGATCAATAAAACTAAAAGCTGGTTCTTTGAGAAGATAAACAAAATTGATGAACCTAGCCAGACTCATCAAGAAAAAAGGGAGAAGACTCAAATCAATAGAATTAGAAAGGGAAAAGTAACAATGGAAATGGCAGAAATACAAAGGATCATGAGAGATTACTACAAGCAACTATATGCCAATAAAATGGACAACCTGGAAGAAATGGACAAATTCTTAGAAAAGCACAACCTGCTGAGACTGAACCAGGAAGAAATAGAAAATATAAACAGACCAATCACAAGCACTGAAATAGAGACTGTGATTAAAAATCTTCTGACAAACAAAAGCCCAGGACCAGATGGCTTCACAGGCAAATTCTATCAAACATTTAGACAAGAGCTAATACCTATTCTCAAACTCTTCCAAAATATAGCAGAGGGAGTAACACTCACAAACTCATCCTATGAGGGCACATCACCCTGATACCAAAACCAGACAAAGATGTCAGAAAGAAAGAAAACTACAGGTGTTTTCTTTCTTTCTGACTGATATCACTGATGAACATAGATGCAAAAATTCTCAGCAAAATACTAGCAAACAGAATCCAACAGCACATTAAAAGGATCATACACCATGATCAAGTGGGGTTTATCCCAGGAATGCAAGGATTCTTCAATATACGCAAATCAATCAATGTGATACACCATATTAACAAACTGAAGGAGAAAAACCATATGATCATCTCAATAGATGCAGAAAAAGCTTTTGACAAAGTTCAACACCCATTTATGATAAAAACCCTCCAAAAAGTAGGCATAGAGGGAACTTACCTCAACATAATAAAGGCCATATATGACAAACCCACAGCCAACATCGCTCTCAATGGTGAAAAACTGAAAACACTTCCACTAAGATCAGGATCAAGACAAGGTTGCCCACTCTCACCGCTATTATTCAACATAGTTTTGGAAGTTTTAGCCACAGCATTCAGAGAAGAAAAAGAAATAAAAGGAATCCAACTCGGAACAGAAGAAGTAAAACTGTCACTGTTTGCAGATGACATGATACTATACACAGAGAACCCTAAAAATGCTACCAGAAAACTACTAGAGGTAATCAATGAATTTGGTAAAGTAGCAGGAGACAAAGTTAATGCACAGAAATCTCTTGCATTCCTATACACCAATGATGAACAATCTGAAAGAGAAATTAAGGAAACACTCCCTTTTACCATTGCAACAAAAAGAATAAAATACCTAGGAATAAACCTACCTAAGGAGACAAAAGACCAGTATGCAGAAAACTGTAAGACACTGATGAAAGAAATTAAAGATGATACAAATAGATGGAGAGACATACCATGTTCGTGGATTGGAAGAATCAACATTGTGAAAATGACTATACTACCCAAAGCAATCTACAGATTCAGTGCAATCCCTATCAAACTACCAATGGCATTTTTCACAGAACTAGAACAAAAAAAATTCACAATTTGTATGGAAACACAAAAGACCCCAAATAGCCAAAGCAATCTTGAGAAAGAAAAACGGAGCTGGAGGAATCAGTCTCCTGGACTTCAGGCTATACTACAAAGCTACAGTAATCAAGACAGTATGATACTGGCACAAAAACAGAAATATAGATGAACGGAACAGGATAGAAAGCCCAGAGGTAAACCCACACACGTGTGGTCACCTTATTTTTGATAATGAAGGCAAGAATATACAATGGCGCAAAGACAGCCTCTTCAATAACTGGTGCTGGGAAAACTGGAAAGCTACATGTAAAAGAATGAAATTAGAACACTACCTAACACGATACATAAAAATAAACTCAAAATGGATTAAAGACCTAAATGTAAGGCCAGACACTATCAAACTCTTAGAGGAAAACATAAACAGAACACTCTGGCATAAATCACAGCAAGATCCTTTTTGACCCACCTCCTAGAGAAATGGAAATAAAAACAAAAATAAAGAAATGGGACCTAATGAAACTTCAAAGCTTTTGCACAGCAAAGGAAACCATAAACAAGAGCAAAGGACAACCCTCAGAATGGGAGAAAATATTTGCAAATGAAGCAACTGACAAAGGATTAATCTCCAAAATATACAAGTAGCTCATGCAGCTCAATATCAAAAAAGCAAACAACCCAATCCAAAAATGGGCAGAAGACCTACATAGACATTTCTCCAAAGAAGATATACAGATTGCCAACAAACACACGAAAGAATGCTCAACATCACTAATCATTAGAGAAATGCAAATCAAAACTATAATGAGGTATCACCTCACACCAGTCAGAATGGCCATCATAAAAAAATCCACAAACAATAAATGCTGGAGAGGGTGTAGAGAAAAGGGAACCCTCTTGCACTGTTGGTGGGAATGTAAATTGATACAGCCACTCTGGAGAACACTATGGAGGTTCCTTAAAAAACTAAAAATAGAACTACCATACGACCCAGAAATCCCACTACTGGGCATATACCCTGAGAAAACCATAATTCAAAAAGAGTCAAGTACCACAATGTTCACTGCAGTTCTATTTACAACAGCCAGGACATGGAAGCAACCTAAGTGTCCTTCGACAGATAAATGAATAAAGAAGATGTGGCACATATATACAATGGAATATTACTAAGTCATAAAAAGAAACAAAATTGAGTTATTGGTAGTGAGGTGGATGGACCTAGAGTCTGTCATATAGAGTGAAATAAGTCAGAAAGAGAAAAACAAATACCGTATGCTAACACATATATATGGAATCTAAAAAACAAAAAGGGGGGTTCTGAAGAACCTACGGGCAGGACAGAAATAAAGACGCAGATGTAGAGAATGGACTTGAGGATACAGGGACAGGGAAGGTTAAACAGGGATGAAGTGAGAGAGTTGCATGGACTTATATATACTGCCCAATGTAAAACATAGGTAGTGGGAAGCAGCCGCATAGCACAGGGAGATCAGCTTGCTGCTTTGTGACCACCTAGAGGGGTGGGATAGGGAGGGTGGGAGGCAGACACAAGAGGGAGGAGATATGGGGATATATGTATATGTAAAGACGATTCACTTTTTTATAAAGCAGAAACTAAAACATCATGGTAAAGCAATTATACTCCAATAAAGATGTTAAAAAAGAAAAAAGTATCCCCCATCCGGTCTGCCTGCCACCAACTGCTCACAGTAAATAGAGAATCATGTTATTTCCACATTATGCTACCAACACCAAGTTCTATCAACTATAAAGTATTTTACTTATGAATTTTTAAATGTTCTTTATTCTCCCTTTAAACATTTTCAAATCTGGGCATTGGACAGACCACCCAAAACATCAGGAAGTGTGCCATTTGAGCGAGCAAGAGGAATCTGTCATTGGCTCTAAGGACACCCTGGAATAGGATGCCCAGTGTTTCCTGTAGCAGTTTCAAATGGCATCAGGTGCAGAGGCTCCAGGCAACACAGAAACATCAATCATCATTTGTGGTCCACTACAGATTATCTGTTAAGGAGATAATACATTTAGGCTTCCTCAGGCCAGGCCCAAAGAGGCCTCAGGCTACCATCAAGAAGGAAAGAACCCCTAAAAGGCATCCAGGTGGGTCACTGTGAGCTGGAGAACCTATGTATGAGGTACGTTGTGGGTATCTTGGTTACTTTCCTTCATTAGCACAAATCTTCAGTATTTACTCTTCTTTTTAACTGCCCTGTACCTTTACGAATACTAGAGACTGAAAAACAGTCACTTTGTTCAGCCCTTCAAACTGTGGATACGTGTGTTCTCAGAAAATTTTTCATCAAATATAAACTGAGGGCTTCCCTGGTGGTGCAGTGGTTGAGAGTCTGCCTGCCGATGCAGAGGACACGGGTTCATGCCCTGGTCCGGGAAGATCCCACATGCCGCGGAGCGGCTGGGCCCATGAGCCATGGCCGCTGAGCCTGAGCGTCCGGAGCCTGTGCTCCGCAACGGGAGAGGCCACAACAGTGAGAAGCCCGCGTACCGCAAATAAATAAATAAAATAAATTGAACTGATCAACAGTGAAGTTCATGTCACTATGTAGAGGAAAAGGAATTTATTAGGAGAATGGGATGTAGGAGATGAACTGGACAACACAAATGGTGTGTCTATGGATTTGGCAAAGCAGAAAATTCCTGAGAGCCGCCCTGTAAGTACAACTGAGTTCTTATTTGGAGGAAGATGAGGTCTTAGAGAAAAGAGGCATTGCCAGTGGTTGCTTTGAAGCCCTGCTTATAGGTTTAAGCAGTGAGGATCACAAGTCTTTGAGCCCAACTGCAACCATCCAGATTTGCCCATTACTTTATTTTTTAACCTGACTCAACAAGAAAAATGTGGTCATGAGAATGGGGAGGGGTGAAAAGATGAATCATACTCTTTGTATTCTGTTCCGTCATTTGCCGCATTTCTAAAATACCAATATTCCCAGTCTCAAGAGGATGCATGAATCTTTTGCTCTATTCATCTTTCAACAAAAAAACTGATCATTTCCAATGGCTGAATAATTGCTGAAAAGGACTTCCAGTTTCTTGCACTTGTATCTTTATAAACTAACAACAGATGGAGTTCACTGACCCAGAAACTTGGATACTATTCCAAACTGTGCCACCCTGAGTGGCACAGAACATCTGTGTCTGTTTCCTTATCTGTAGAATCATGATATTATCTCACCTGCCAAATTCACAAGGTTGTTCAGAAGAATTAAGTGAGTTCATGACTATGAAAATGCCTTCAAAACTATGAAGCAAAAAATTAATTAAAAAAAATTTTTTTAATTAAAAAAAATATGAAGCACCATAACAAATTCAAGGAACAGTGGCAATTGTGAAGGTGATAATGATGACAAGAGAGAATGCAGGTGGAAATTGTGTACATTTATGAAATTATGGCTTAATATTTGTCTTGTGGGTATTTTAATATTTGGGGGCATCCAAGATGCAGATGCCAATAAGTTTATAAGCACAATGGTGATACTTGAATGAAACATTCTAAATATACAATGTATACTTGTCAAAAGAAAATTAATGATATGCATATTTCTATATTTACTAGCACTACCAAAGGTAACAAAGATGCTAATGCAAAGTGCTTAACATTTTGCAGCTTCTGGAAGTTATCTTTCCTTGCTTTGCCTACATGATCACACCTCCTCTTGAATAATGCTTGGGAAGACCTGGTGAGGATAATTTTTAGACAGTTAGTCTGACTGAAATACTATTCTGTCCTATTCAAGTCCTGGGGTTTCTGTCAGAGGGGGAAATAAGCATGCATCTCAGTATTATCACCCAAGAGATTCTACTTTTGACCCTCTGGTTCTGCCTCAGGTGGCTACTAAGTGATGGAAGGATGAAAAAGAGGAAGACTGTATAATAGTGAAAGCTAAAAATATGCCCTAACAGAAACTATAGTTTTCCTAGGATGAGGATAAAGATTTAACCTTGCAATATCAATTGCTAACCTATTAAACATGGAACCACACTATAAAAACTTTGTCTTTCTGGATATCTGCACAAATCTCTGTCCACAGTACCCTCCCATCATTATCTAAGGTAAAGGAAAAGGACATAGATTTTTCTGCAAACTTCCATACTTTTAAGTTGCCTACCTGGAAATCTGCTATTTAAATAGGAAGCTATGTCCAGTTTAAATAGCTGAAGTTGCCAGCAGAGCTTTAATGGATAAGACATTCAAGGACCAAAAGCACTGCCATTTGCCACATTTCTGAAATATTACGATTCCTAGTCTGGAGAGGATGCACGAATCTTTTCCATGTCCCAAATCTTGTTGTGCTGCTCTGAGATGAATGACAATGAATAACAATTATTTATACTCCACCTTCCTACTTAAGACACTCAAAATAAGGCTGGAGCAAGAAGAGCAATGCTATTCACTGAGAAATGAGAATTATAGCATTCTGGATGGGTAGATATTTATTATCCCTATTTTCAGATAATTAAACAGAGGACAAGAGTACTCGGCTTACTCTGCAAATGGAGGGCAGGAGAAAGCCTGTACCCTAGTTTTCTTGTCCACCTTCAACATCCTGTCCTAGGATTTCAAGTGTTCTTGCTTTCCTCCTTTTGCCCATTATATTCCTTGTCTACAGGGGGCATTTTCAGCTCTGCCAGTAGTGCCTGTGAATCTGTGCTCTGGATGTCAGGACCCTGTCGAAGAAGTTTGCTAATTATCTTAACTCCCCCTGCTGGAGGGTTTAACTACAACCAAAGTCAAAACCCTCCTGTCATTTGAACACAGTTAACTGTTAAAAAATATTTGTCAAGTTAACCCACATAATAAAAGAAGCAGCATGAACTTTACATGAGACTGTAACTCACTATATTATAAATAAATTGGAGGCTTGATATTATTTTTAAAACTAGCCTTTGTGATTAGATTTGTAGAATATAAAATAGATACATTGGTCTAATTTTTCCTTTATTCTCCTTTTGTTCCCACACTCCTCATTTTGTGGTTTGCAATATTTCCCTTTATCTCTAAGCTCTAGACTTCTACTTAATAAGTACCAATAAAGATTGGATGTTATCCTTAAACAGTGGTAGCATTCCCACCTGCTAATTGCTTTATTTGTACTTACTGTTTCCGCCCTCTCATCAACAGGGGCTTTAGCATAAAGGGCAATGAAGTAGAACGTGATGAAGTCAACAGGAGCCAGCCGAGTGAATGCTTCTATAATTACACAATAGCCTGGAGTAGCTCTTCTCAAATCAAATTATGAGCCTGGATTACCTAAAACTCTCAGGACACAGCCAAGGTTTTCATTTGTCTGCAGCCCTCTTTCCTCTTGCCTTTATTCTTCATAGACATTATCAAAGCTCCAACTCCAATGCAATACTCCAAAAGCAATGAGACATTGTGGAGAATGCCAGTTTTTTTAATGGTTTGTCTGACCCCATGTGTTTTATAACTGATTTTAAAATTTTTTAAAGAAAGAAATTTTTTTTTCATGTTTACAACCACCCCTGTCATTTGCATATCAAAGTTTATTCCAAGCTGAGCTTATTCATGATTCTTTGGCAAATATTTGCTCTTTGTCACTGTCCCAATCACCCATAAGGCAACCAGAACAAGAGTCACTGAGCCTTGGCAATGTTTGGATTCTTGTTTGAACACCTGACCATCCCCTTGGAGATGTACACTGCACTGGAAATAATATAGAATAAGAGGACCAGACTTGAGGTTAGGCCATCTAGAAGAAGAACTCAAATCTGCTGTTGACTAGCTGGGGGGCCTTGAACCAGTCTATTAACTTCTCATTTTCTCCATCTGAAACCCAAGGAAACTGAACTAGATAATCGCTAAGGTTCATTCTAGTTCTGTGGTTTCAGATATTCATAGTACTACATGGATGATATACACAAGAGACTTAGTACATATTTGATTACAGTAGCCAAGCAAAGCAAGATAATCTATTTCTCAAATGGTTTAATGTTTATTAAATCGAGATTTGGTGCACCCAAGATCAGGTCAAAAAGTGAACAAAACGTGGTAAGCGTTGGCTGGTTGATGGCTCCTGGAGCCTTCAAGGCTTAGCTTCAAGGCTTCGCTAAGATTCAAGGCTTAGCTCTGCCCAGCTCTATGTGGTGTTGGGTCAGTCCACCAAAACTTCGAAGAGCAGTGGGGTAGATGATCTCTAAGTCTTTTCCAACACTGAAATTATGGCTCAAACAGAAAAAGATCAAATTGCCACATTCCTATATGTAATATTCAGTGTATTTTACTATATATTCTTGAAGAAAATGGATATTGGTCTGAATAATTATGAAACATTCTCTGTTCCATATTACTCTGTATTGAAGAATTTACAGCTGGTTTACAAATATGTATTTATAGTGGGCATCCTGATGGGTAGACAGGTAAGATTATAACCATCACAAAGGTAAGGGAATTTTTAGATATGGTCGTCATAGCAATGTGTTCAAGACTGAAACACCCAACCAGTAAGATATCAATAGAGCCACTCAATGCATGAAATGGCAATGGCCCCAATATGGACAAGGTCCTTGTGCTGGACCACTACTGTCTTCCGTGAGGTTAACTGAGATGGGAGGTAAAAGAACACCATTTGGGAATGCATTAGATTCACAGATTATGAAATAATTTAAAGCTTTCAAGTGCACAAATTATATACGAGGTAACAGGAATTTGATTTATGTACTCCAAGTCAAAGCTGAAGCCCTCATTCCAGAATTTTTCTGAAACACGTAAAGAACTTTTAAACCTACTTTGCAAACTTTGTAAACCTAGTTTACAAAAATATTAAGGTTAGCCCATTTGGGGTTTGCTCTTAACCATTGTTTCTCTCTTCTACCTGTTGTTGAAGCAGGTAAGGAAATAAATTTTACCAGGAGTTAATTATATAGTATTTGCTATTCTCCAATTATAATAGCCTCTCCTTTCTCACTCATCTACTTGCCATGAACAACACTACATATGACTTGTTGGCTTCATAAAGGTAGAAATTTACGTGTGTGTGTATATACACATGTAATATTTATACATATTTATACACATGTAATATTTATTTCACATACACACACACACATACAGCACACAAAAGGAAGTATTGCTTGGTTCAGGCTGTTCTTTTTTTAAAATTTTTATTGGAGTGTAGTTGCTTTACAATGTTGTGTGAGTTTCTGCTGTACAATGAAGTGAATCAGCTATATGTATACATATAGCCCCTCTTCTTTGGATTTCCTTCCCACTTAGGTCACCAAAGAGGATTGAGTAGAGTTTCCTGTGCTATACAGTAGGTTCTCATTAGTTATCTATTTTATACATAGTAGTGTATATACGTCAATCCCAATCTCCCAATTCATCCCACCCCTCCTCTCCCCCTTGGTATCCATACCTTTGTTCTCTACGTCTGTGTCTCTATTTCTGCTTTGCAAATAAATTCATCTGTATCATTTCTCTAGATTCCACATATAAGCAATATTATACGATATTTGTTTTTCTCTTTCTGACTTACTTCACACTCTGTATGATAGTATCTAGGTCCATCTACATCTCTGCAAATGGCACAATTTTGTTCCTTTTTATGGCTGAGTAATATTCCATTGTCTATATGTAGCACATCTTCTTTATCCATTCCTCTGTAGATGGACATTTAGGTTGCTTCCATGACCTGGCTATTGTAAATAGTGCTGTAATGAACATTGCGGTGCATGTGTCTTTTCAAATTATGGTTTTCTCTGGGTATATGCCCAGAAGTGGGATTGCTGGGTCATATGGTAGTTCTATTTTTAGTTTTTTGAGGAACCTCCATACTGTTCTCCAGAGTGGCTGTATCAGTTTACATTCCCACCAACTCAGGCTGTCTTTTTTAAAAAAACAATGTATTGCTTTTTGTGCCTTCATTTCTAATTAGCAATTTACTCTCACAACTCTCTCCTAAGTAATCCTATAAAATTTTCTTGTATGGAATAATGATTAGACACTCACTATCTGAAGCCAGGCTATGGTTGAAATCTTGGTTCTATTTTTCCTTATCTGATAATCTTAGAAAATTGCTTAACCTCACTGTGCCTCAGTTTCATCATCCATAAAGTGGAGGTAATAATGGCATCTACTTTGTAGGATTGTTTTGAGGATTAAATGAGTTTATATATGAAACAAATTTAGAATAGTACCTACCACATAAGAAGTATTAGACAATTGATATTATTACTACTATTAGTCTAGTTTATACTACAGAAACATATCTGCAACTAAACTACTCTCCTCATTAAAAATCATCCAAGTATATAAGGTCTTCAAAATATAAAATCTCATATTCTATCTTCCCCTTTACCCCCACCATTCTCCATTAAAGTAGAAGTTTTATTACTGTTATTTTCCATGAATACTTATGTCAAGGAAAATTCTCAACTTAATTATTGACAGATACTGTCCAATAGAAGTTTCTTTGATGATGGAAACATTGTATATCTGCCTTGTCTAATACAGTAGTTACTAGCCCCGTACAGCTAATGAGCATTTGAAATGTGGCTAGTTTGACTAAGGAACTGAATATTTAATTATATTTAATTTGAATTTGAGTTAAAAGAGCCATATGGCTAATAGGGTTACTATGTTGGACAGTACCATTATGAACCATTTTGGAATCACACCTAGACTTGAATGCATGGTCCTGACACTTCCTACCTCTATGACATTTAATCTCCGGTTCAGTTTCTCAATATATAAAATAGAAGAGTAATATCTATCACCTAAAATAAATGTAATAATATTTGTAAAGGGCCTGGTGTAATACAGTTTATAAATATTAGTTTTCCTGATTATCTGCCCTCCTTTAGGTTGGTATGATTTGGAACAACTCTTAACAGGACCAGGCACAAAGCAGAGAGAACCTTTTAGCTCTTTTCAGACTTCAAAACACCATCCGCTCAATGTTCTCACTTGCTCCATTGTAACTGTTAATCTTGAGTAAAAATATGATGCTCTGTTTTGACAGAGACCCCTGAAAGTGCCTGAGCATCTCTCAAAAGGTATGAAACTAAAAGAATCCTCAGGACCCTCTCACACTCATAGAATCCCAGCAGGCTGTGGTCATGGAGAGCCCATTTATACATATTCCCCCGGATGGTGGCCACAATCCAGGTTGCCTCTTGTTGCCTCTGTCCAAAAGTAATCACTGTGGGCCAATGTGCCAATAATCTTGTGATCTGGCATCAATATTTTCATCATCAAAAAGAAAAAAAAAAAACTCATCTCAAATAGTTGAGGGCTCCCAGGAGAACTTCCTTATACTGAAAACTCCTCACAATTACATTTCTATAAGGTGGTAGAAGAAATTTTCATGTACCACAGAAATAAAAGCACAGTCTCTTTCAGCACCTTCAAGGACATGGTCATCAGGGTCTGGAATACACAACCTCAGGGCCTCAGCCCTTTTCTAAGGTTGTCCTCTCTGGTAAGAAAAACTTTTCCTATCAAACCTTTTATTTGATGCTTTAAAGGTTTTAGCCAAGCTGGCTCCTTATGAGGCCCTGAGCATTAAGACTTTCTAGACATCCATTGCTTCATGAGACTAATGTATCCTGATTGTAATCCAAAAATAGGAAAGACTACATATCTACTCAACCATTATAACTTGTACGCCAGATAAGTTGTGGTGAGGAGGAATTCACTGATGAGAAATATTGATTTCATCCAACTCTGGGCTACTATATATCTAAAGGGAAGAGAACCAAAACAAGCAAACAAACAAAAAGTCTAAATTATGTGACACAGTGCGGTGCTATGGCAAAAGCAATGGCTTGGTGTCATAAGGACCCAACTCCTCATCACTCAGTGACTGTGGGATCGGGATCTAGATACTTGATTTGTCAAGCCTTGGTGTCTGTAACATGGGGATAATACGACTTTATTTTGAAGATTATAAGGAGTAATTAGACAATTTTTAGAGGGCTTAGCACAATAACTACCATAGGATGGATAGTCAAAAAAGATTTGTCTTCTTCTCTCCTTCAATATTTGAAAATGCTATTATAATCATTCCATTGAGTGTCCGCAGTTAGCCCAGTCTATCCGAAAGTGTTTACTTAAATTTTTACCCAAATTTCAAAAATGAAATAACCATATATTAAGCCAGGATACCAATTTCAGCAAACTTTGATGAAGATTTAGGATTTAGTACTCCTAGGTCTCAAATAAATAAAGGTCAGGTAATAAGGACTTGATTTTTCCCTGATGCATGAATTAGACGAACAAGACATCCATAATATAGGCCTTGGGCATCACTTGCCTGCCTTACCACAATTTCTTCCTCACTGAGCAGCCTTTTATCATTGTCACAAAGAGTTCTCCACTATGGATCTTTTTTTTTTTTTTTTTTTTTTTGCGGTACATGGGCCTCTCACTGTTGTGGCCTCTCCCGTTGAGGAGCACAGGCTCCGGACGCGCAGGCTCAGCGCCCATGGCTCACGGGCCCAGCCGCTCCGCAGCACGTGGGATCTTCCCAGACCGGGGCATGAACCCATGTCTCCTGCATCATCAGGCGGACTCACCACTGTGCCACCAGGGAAGCCCTCCACTATGGGTTTTGACTACATTAACCCTTTTCTCCTCTAAGACTTATTGCAAATAAGAAACAAGACCCTTGTGAATGGCTTCGAAAACCTCTTCTGGGTCACAATTACATCCAAGAAGACCTCACTTCCCGTGTTTCCATCTGCACCCCTTGACTGGCTCATCTCATACCAGCTTGACCATCATCTCATTCCTCTACTACACAAACGCACCTCTAAGCAGGCCTCAATGTTTTAGACAGAATTAAACATTGAATGTGAAGAACTGAAAGAAAACTATTTTTCAGGCCCATTTCAACTTTGCAATGTTTGATTTTAAAATTAATAAATTCAACTTTCTAAATCATCACATTCTCCCCCTCCCATCATAGCCATTCTATTACCTTCAGCAAGTGCTAAAAAGAGAATGCACACCCTCCATCCCCCATACACTTGCCTGCACAAAGTCTTAAACAGAATAGAAAGTAAACCTCTTCAGTTTCTCGTTACTTAAAACTGTGATTTGTAAGAAGTCTTCCTGATCCTTAGCCACTTCACTTGTAGAGCACCCAAGCCCAGTGAAGAACATGTAATTAGCACACCAGAAACACCTGTTAATTGATTGACAATGTTAATATTATTCATTCTTTTCATTTCACGTACTTGTTCAGTGTTTTACCTGTTGTCTATTTATCCTCTGTTCCTACCTCCATTGTTGTTTTCTCTAAAACTACAACCTGCAAAGTGTAGGAGCCACGTTTCTTTGACTCACTGTGGATAATGGGCTGTAGAGAGACTCTTAAACAGGCTTTTCAATTGATTGATTAATAGAACGATTGATGGATGGATGGAGGAAAGGGTGAATGCATTACAGCATTCTCCATTTGCTATTACAACAGGCTAAATTTACCAAAGGGGTCCGTTCTTCCCCTGCTGCCTGAACAAAGCGCCAGAGGTAGGTGAGTGAGAGGGGTCAAGGAACAGATATCCCTACTGCACACAATAGACAAGGGCGTCTTACAGAGGATAGGACTGCTTCTTCTGCTAATTGCTGCAAACATCTTTTGAGGCGAGGTGGTTATTTTCTATTATTTCTTGGTTATTTTCTTAGGATAACTTGTATTTTTTAAGTTATAAAAGGAAAGAAATCCAACTAACAAGCACTACACTTCTTTTTTTAACCCTACACTTTTTAACTTTGAGTCTCACTAAATGCAACTGATTCTCCTGCCATCGATAACTTATTTATTCGTTTTCTAGGCCAGAATACATTCAGTCTACAAATGGACTTTGTTTCATAAACCTAAACATGGACAAAAGAGATACACAAAATATTTAAATCTTTACAATGCCAGATTTAATTTAGAATGCATGTTAATTTTAAGTCCAAATTAATGATCTTGGGGCTCAAAAGTGTAATTTTTTGGGGGGGGCAAGATTGTTTTAGCCAGATAGAGGATCAGGTAGGACTAGACACATGGAAGCAAGCAATAGATCTCAGGGTTTTCATGAATTCTGGCTAGAATAGAGCTGTCTCTGCTTATGCTTATTTCTACCAGTACCACAGGTGACATGCAAGAGGGAACAGTTCCCTCAAGAGCTATGCCCTGTGATTACTTCCAGGACACTAACTAAAAATCCATCATTCTCTCTGCCACTAAAGAAAACACATCAGAATCTAATACGTGAATAAACTAGAATATAGTCAAATTACCTTTTAACTGTTCATTCATTCATTCAAAAATATGTATTGAGTACCCATTACATGCCAGGTATGGTTCTGGGCACTGCAGATATATAGGTGAGAAGATATACAAGTTCTCTGCTCTCATGAAGCTTACGTTCACACAGTTTTGTCCCTTCTTTGCTAATAATTAATTAATTGGATATAGTGCACCACTGGTACACTCATTCTGTTCTAAGGACTGTGGAGAGAACAAACAGAAGGAGAATCTGAGCTAATGGAGGGATATAACTCAATCCTCAACAAATCTTCAATGTCCTCTATGTAGGAGGGACTGGCCAGGATGGTACCTGTGGCCTTCCCTTTAGCACTGGGATCATCACAGTAATATGGCTCTATAATAACTCTAGAAATCTGCATTAACCATGAATGGTTAATGGAGACTTGTGGCTCTCAGTAGAAGCTGTCATAATATACCATTGCAGAAGAATATTCTATTTCACAATAAATTTATGTTAGATTGTTAATTTAAAAAGTAGTTTATAAAACACATGCAGTACAACACAATTTTGTTAAAACAGAAAGAGTAACTACGCAAGAAAAAGATGGCTAGAATACATAGCAACATGTTGGCCATTGATAGCTCTGGTTAGGATTGTGTGTACTGTACATGTGTGAATGCATGCAAATGTATGTGTGCTGGTGCTTTTCAATGTTTTCTAAATTTTCTACAGTGAAAGAGTTTACTAAATTCTCTACATAGGGAGACAATTTTTACCCCTCCTTCCAAAAAACTACATCAGATATTACTGCAACAGAAGGTGGGCTCTAATGACAGAGAAGCCAGCCTCCTGTCTAGGCAGCCTCCATTCGTAGCTTATGAGGTAATGTTGTTTGGCCTCGTCCACACTTGGAATAAAGCTCTTAAGTTTTTCTTGTCAAATTTAATTTGGGCCTCCTGGCCAGCAGCAACCTAGTGACCATGATTTTTTAAACCCTGCTATTAGGTATTTTATCACCTATGAATAGTCAGTAATTTTCACAATAGCACTTATTCTACTGAAATAAATTTTACATTCTTCACAATGTCATCAAAAGAAACTCATTACAATGGTATCAAACATAAGACATTTCAACAAATAAAAACTTTGTTAAAGGTGGGGGGGATTTCTAAATTAACCAAGGTGCTATCCTCACTTTAGGTAGATAGATAAATAGACAGACAGACAGACAGACAGATAGATAGATAGATAGATAGATAGATAGATAGATATAAAAAGCCTGCTCTATATATATGTGGCCTGATAAAACAAAAGCAATGACATGGCATACCTTTTTCCATTTTAGTCTGTTTCTTCCAAACTGAATCATTCCCTCCACCCTCTCCTTGGGGAAAGTACAAGGCCATTCACCAGTGAAGAGAAAATAAATGTGTAAACTCAGAGAATCGGCTTGTCACAAATTGGCAAATACAGTTAATGGTTAATTATCTGCAAAGACTTCAGTCTTGTCACTTTTCAATTTTCTGGTCAGCATTTAAAAAAAGGAACCAACTCTAATTAGTAAAATAATTTTTCAGGTCTTTATAGAGCTGATTTTCTAGAAAGCTCTTGGAAAAGCTTGCTTTTGTGTTGTTTTCTTTTAAAGTAATATAATTCCCTTACTCCTATATGAGAGCTAACAGCACTGGCATGTTCAACCCATCCCCTAACCAGGAAAATATTTTTTAAAAGATAACTAATTTTTTAAGCACAGATCTAGGTGCTCCGAGTTTCTGCTGCCACTCATCTGTAAACCTGAATGGAAAAAAGAGAACGTAAACCTCCCAGAAAGAAAGTTGTATTTGAGAGTTAGTGTGAGATTTGCTTCCCCCATGTGAATGATCTCGGGATAATAACAGAGCCAGAGAAAATGATATGTATAGCTAACAAAGAGTCAAAATTATAGAAATGTATGTGGATAGCCCAAATTAACTACTGGTTCCATTTAGAAAAGAATCGCCTCCCGAGACAAGAGAGGTTGAGTTCATCTCCCTGCCCCTCACTTCCTTACCCTTGAGCTTTTGGGGCCAGAAACGCTAACCTTAATTAATGGAAGATCCACTAGACCCCAGCCAAGGGTTTGGGTCCCAGGCCTGGGTCTCCTCCTGCGCCCCTCCCGGGAGTAACGAGCAAGCGGCCTTCATTACTGGCAGCTGAGGGGAAGGGTCACTGGGAATGGATTTGCAGGGCCCTCATTGAGCGATCACTCCATGCTGAGAGGAGCTGGCCATGCTCTCGGACACCTGGTCATTAACATTGCTAATTAGCAGCCATTAATCAGGGCGCTTGCTTTTTTTTGTTGTTGTTGCATGTCACCGGCTCAGAGGAACCAAGTGAATAAGAAGATTGTTTCATTACCTCCACAAGAGGTGGAATGAAAGCAGTTCCCATCAGCTCAAGATGAGATGGATTAAGGGAAAGGTTAGACAACAGTTTGAGATGAGGTGGGGGGGGGGAGGTGGGGGAGGTAGGGATGGGGGGAACGGGGGGGGGGGGCAGGGGGGGCGAGACCTGAGCTGTCTGCTAAGGGAAAACCAGTCACCTATAATTAATGAAATCTTCTGCAACCTAATTCTAATCACTGTGTGAGCGTTCCTCCAACAACCAAATTTTTGAACTTTAAGAGCTTTATTTTCTTCTGTTGGTGCAGGGAATTATCTTTAAGTCATTTTAATTCTGTTTGGAACTCAGTAAGTTCGATATTTCTGCCTTCCCATTCTAAAGTCTTTTTTTCCTTCTAAAAGATTACGACATAATTTAAAACTTTAAGTAGTTATAACTAAAGCACTTTTAGAATATCTTCATTATTTTACCCAAATGGTACACTCCAACCAAGAGTCAAAGGGTAATCAAAAAATAATAATTCTACAGTTTTTAGAATGGAAATAATAAAAAATAAGTAGTTTATTCTTACTCCTAAGTGCCCTAAAAGGCAAGAGGGAATGAAAAGACTCTATATTGATTTGTATATAATGACACTGAGAAGAATTAGCATGTCATTGAAAAGGGCTAAAGATTGTATGCGCCTGTGTGTAAATTGTTTTCTGTTGTTAATTCAAATGCAATATGATGAACATGTTAATGGAGCATTTTCTCTTCTGGAATGTGGGGCATCATGTGTGTATAGCGCATTATCTTAATTTCTGGGAAATGGAAACCTTGGTAACAGGTTGTGTGTCCCAGTGTTGTAGTTGTCACAATAATTTTTTATCTAGGAAAAAAATACTGTGAGAATACATATTTAATTAGCAGTTAGTTAGCTACTATGAATTCATTATTTATTAAAGTGTGCTCATCCAAGAGCTGCAAAGCAGATTTCCTTGACTTATGGGGGAAGTTCTCTTTATTAAACAGTGAGTACTTCATCCAGCTTTTTGCTATGTTTCTGCTCTGAGTCTCTCTGTGGTGGGTTACAGAATGTGGTTTTCAGTGGCACTAAGCAACTAGGAAGCAGAGATTGCCTAAGTTTTTATTAGCACTGTGGCCTCATTTGGACACGTCTAATAAATATACATTTGCGCATATAATATGTACCCCTGCACTTTCAAAGCAAAATTATTCGTTTAATGTTTCCTACATTTCCAAACAATAAAAGGCGAAATCTCTTTTTGTACTAATTTGCTCTGTTTACGAAGAACTATGAAGTTGTTGGGGGAAAGAAGCAAGTATGTAAAGCTAATCTGAAGAGCATTTCAATTGGGTTGGAAATCCATAATATGATTTCTAGGACTTCATGGGAAAGTTGAACGCTCAAGGGGAAATTACACAAAGAACAGCTGAGAAAAAGTTGCATTCTGGCACAGAATCATGCAAATGGGGCACATTCTTCAGTTTTCTCATGACGGATTGCCTCTGAAACCTCTGAGCCAAGCTGCAGCAATGCTAATGAGGGAGATGCATCAATGAACAGTGTCATCCCAGGGGCTTCCAAAGGGGACAGGGGGGATGGAGAGGGGGCCCAAGAGGGAGCTGGAGGAGGAAGAAGGAAGAAAGAAAGAAAAAAGAAAAAGGGGGTGGGCGGAGGGGGGTTAGAAAAAGAAAAAGAAGGGAGAGCAGTTGAACTTTGAAGTATCTGTGCTAAACCATTAAAAAACAAAATTTCGCAGGTAGAGATGGAAGGTACAAAATGAACAGCACTACAATTTTATCCCTTTAAGATTTGAGAGAGTTTAAGAAATAAACTAGGATGGGAGACAGAAAACTTTTTAAACTATCTGCCTGTTGGACTAAAACCAAAATTAAAGTTGGGAGCTAAAATGCTGTACTAGAGAATAGCTTGTGGTTTCTTTATTAAGGACTCTAGACTATAATGGAAAAGACTGGGGACCATCTATGCCAGAAAAAAAAAAAAAGTAGCACTTTTAAGACTTAACTTCTTTGTGGTTGCAGAGTTCTCATTTGAATATTGAAGAAAAATTGTAAATGCATACATTTGTAGCTCATTTACCACAAACGAAAGACAGTTTGCTTGTCATTCCAATTGTTTGGAAAGATTATTTTCTTTAAATGCATATACACAGAGATAATTTTTTAAGAATATTTCTCTTGAGATTAATAAATGATTGCTTTCGTTTCAGAGATCTATGAGCAGATTTCTCTTTCTTCAGTGGCTAAATCCATACATACCACTTGCTTCCATCTCCACCTACTGAATGCAAAATTATTACTAATTTACTTTGCGTTTTCCTTCCATTCTGGGCTTCCAATGCACTGCATTTCTCATGGAAATCAAATCAATAGCTATTTATTGAGCACTTATTATATTTAAGGCACTTTAAGTTACTTTTATAAAGAAACCTATAAATATATATATAATACTGTTAAGTTTCAGCCCTTTTAAAGTGGTGTTAAGTTTCCAAACATGATGAATAACTCCCTTTATAATAATCCCACAATGAACACAGCCAATTTGGTATTGATGTCAATTGTGTGCTACACTTCCAAAATGTCCCACTAAAACTTACCCAGTGCTGGTTTAATCAAAGTATGGTTAAAATGTATTATATTTTTCCTTTCATTAGTTTATTTTATTAGCGTATGGTTTTAAAAATGTAAACAGCCGACAGTGCCCCTGTTTGCAAGCACCGTCATGTCAGTTCCTTTAGTTAAGTACATAAACAACTCAAATAGAAAAGAAATGGCTGCAGTTAAGTTTAAACTCTCTAATCAATAGGTATATAAGGAGCTCTGCATCAATACAGATTGATGCTAAGATCAGGTTCCCTTTATTCTTTTGCTCGATTTCAACCAATAGGAACTGCAAGATTCAAAATTAAAGCTGAAAAAAAAAAATCCCTAACTCACTCTATTGTGTATTACAGTTCATATGGTATAGTTTCCAAGACCACCCACAGTTCTGAGACTGCTTAATGGAAGATTGCATCAGCTGCTGCACCTAATGACAACTAGATGAGTTAAGAATGAAGTGTTAGTATTCACAGTACTTGTGAGCATAAGACAGATTATTCACATCATTTCAAAGATAACCTTTGTAGCAAAATGCATTCATTCAAGTAACACATTTCTAACTAATCAGATACATTTTCTATTGAAATTAGCTTAAAAAATCAAATTTCTCAGAGAAAAAATTTAAATCTATTCCATTATAGGATCTGTTAACAGGTATTTAGACAATTTTAAATTATATATTAATGGAAAAAGCGTGTTTCTGGCATCTCACAGTGTCATTTAACAGAATAATTATGAACAATGCTATTAATTGGTAGTTCACTATTGTCCGTCATACACCTAAGAGAAGCCAGAGTGTCTCAAAAAATTTCCCTCTGAAAAATCTGTAAAGGCAGAGAGAACACATTTGAACCAAGACATCGGGGAGTAAAGAGTGAGACAGACCCTCTTCTTGCTCCCTGCCTTCTTTTCTAAAAAGGGACATTTCTTTGAAGTTTCCTGTTTTATTTATTAAATCCCTATGATTTTTACTCCACAATATAGCCATGTTCATTTTAATATAAAAAGGATTTAAATTATGAACTATTTAGTTTGCTTGCTTGCTTTTAAATCTTAGAGCAAAACTGATACTCCAGGAAGATGCACCATATTAATCCCCTGAAATACTGTTATCCAGGGTGAGATGGTACAGCAATCAATGAGCCTTCCTTGGGGCTAAAGACTCTGATTCTAAGCCCTACTCTATACTCACTGTGTGGCTTTGGGCATGTAAGTCCCTTAGTTGCTTCGGTCCTCTGATTCCTCGTGGAAAATGAGGAGGGTAGACTAGGTGTTGGTCTTTAAACTCTTTTCACTTTGGGGATGCTATAATAATTCTGGTAATGCATTTTGTTTTTTCAATGGAGAATAATGACTACTTAAAGATTAGTGTAGATTAATTCTGTGAGTCTTTTCCAATACAAAAATTTTAAGAAAGTATGGCCTCCGTATGTAAAATATAAAAAGAAAAACCTACTTACTCTTTTGGCAAATTTACTCCAAAACTTTAAACACCAAAACCGGGAAAAAATGACCTGTTTGTTTTTCCCTTTGTTTTTGTTTGTTCAATAAAACCATGTTTAACTGAGAATGAGTAATCATAACCCTTTATTAATTAAAGCTTTTTTTCTGGGAGCGTAATTCCAAAAGAAAGATGCCAAAAGAAACCTTGTAACAAATTTTCCTTTCATTAAAAAATGTCTACACACAGTTTTGTACAAAGTTATTCACTAGACTCAGTGTGCAACATACTCTACATCCTTAACTGTGGCGTTTTGGTTTTGAGCTCAGGCTCTGGAATCAACCCTGGGATGAAATCCTACCTCCACCATTTAGTTATGGCATTACTTATCCTCTCTAAGCCTCGTTGCTCTCATCTGTAAGATGAAGATGATAATAACATGTCATGTTTGAGGGGCAGGGATTAAATGAGATAATATATATCAAGTGCTCAGCCCAGTGTTTGGCCCCAAGTAAGTACTCCATTAATGTGATCATTTATTAATACTACTACCAGATGATTAGAATCAATGTTCCCCTTTACATTAAAGGCCCACTTCAAGGTAAGACAAGTACATGAAGCACACTGGAAATAAGAAAGTAATCGTAGTGGGAAGTAGCCACATGGCACAGGGAGATCAGCTTTTTGCTTTGTGACCACCTAGAGGGGTGGGATAGGGAGGGTGGGAGGGAGATGCAAGAGAGAGGAGATATGGGGATATATGTATAGCTGATTCACTTTGTTATACAGCAGAAACTAACACACCACTGTAAAGCAATTATACTCCAATAAAGATGTTAAATAAAAATATATAAAATAAAATAAAATAACATCTAGGGAACAACAGAGCTACTGAAATAAATAAATAAAAATAAAAACCATAGCTTTCCAAAAAAAAAAAAGAAAGTAATTTTAACTTAGCCAAATAGTGTCCAGATTATCTTCCAAAAATACCTCCTTCAATCAAAACCAAAATGATTTCCATGAGTGCTACCCCTCTCCTCTGCATGATCCCACTCCCAAGCCACTACTATGGCGCTCAGCCAGTATTGAACAGTCCTCTCTGCTGGCCCGGTCACTACCTGCACATTCAGAATCAGTCGCTAGAGATCATTGCAAGGTTACCTCCCATCCTAGGTGACAAATGTAATCCACTCACCTGTACCCTCAGGCTCCGCCTGGCCCGGTTCAACCTCACCTTTGTACCATTACTTATGTGCCCACTCCACCCAGCACAGTCTCTTTCTTCCCACGTTTCAGTTTGTGCTTTTCACTCCTTCAGTAGCTCCCTATTTCATTCAGCATCAAGCCTAAATTCCACATGGCCCTCCAGACCCTTCTTCACTTCTTCAGCCTCAATTTCCATCTCTGCCCTCCATTCACCACCCAACCTCCAGCTATGCTGAACTACTGGAAGTTCTCAAAACTGCCCACATTAATCTTCACCTCCAGGTCTTCAGGGGTTCTCTTTCTTCTTGTATAGTCTTTCTCTTTCTCCCAGAACCTCTCCCTTCAGACTCCCCATAGCTAATTACTCTTTAGTATTAAGTTCTCAGCTTATATGGGAGCCTTTCCTGACTGGGGAAGATTTGGTTAGGGGCTGCTCATGTTTCCATGACATTCCAATCCTTACCCTTATCAGAATTTTTATCAAATATCATTGCAATAGGCTATGTCCTTGTTTGTCCTACTCCAAATAAAAAAATTCCTTGACAGCGCGGGCTGGTTTACCACTCTCAGGCCTGAGCACGGAGCCTTTCACATATTAAGTCCTTAGAAAATATCTGTCAAATAGATTTCTTTTATATCTATCATAGTACTTCATCTAATCATCTGCAGTGTCCAATATAAAACAGGTTATATGTCATGTTGATTGATTATAAAAGTCATTTTTAATAAATTGCATCAACATTAGAAACTGCCATTAACCAGCCAACCACAGAAGGGATATGGCCCTGATGAAACACATCAACACTCACCTTCTCACCATACTGTCCTGGAGAATAAATAAAAACATGGACATTGCAGAGAGGTCCTTGAAGGTCTATTAAACTTAGATTGAAGAAATATTCGCTAGATGATTTATGCATCTTCAAGGCTGTCCTTTCCATCCTAAAGGCTGGAGAATGGGGTCAGGGGGTGGGGTGGGCGGTAGAGTTGTGGGGAGATAAAGAGCACAGAACCACTCAGAATAACTGGGAAGATTTACATCCTGAAATCATAATTGGTTGTATGGAAGAGTTTGGGACATAAACCTCTCAAAAATATTTTGTTTATAATTAAGAAAAATTGTGAGGTTTTCCAACCCCTGTACCTCTGTAGAGTGTGGGTGGGTGTGTGGAGGTGAGATGGGCAGTCCTCTTCATTGTCTTATGACTCACACTAATTCTTTAAGAAGTGCTTTTCTTTATAGCCTCAACTCTGATTTTAGCTGGGGTTTTTACCCAGCCAGACCCTCTCGTACATCACATGCCAGCAAAGGAAAATCTCAGCTACCTCAGCTCTCATCACAAACACTTTTTTCTGGAACATCCATCTCACTTCACTTTTGACCTTATGCCCATTCCACTTTGTCCAGACTTTCGATCCTATCTTGGCTTCCATTTCTGGCTCCCATTACGGATCCTGGAACTTGGTTTTTCTTAAGTTTTCCCCCTTGATGTTCTTTTAGAACTTTGGTTCCTTATGCTCAATGTTTCATTAATCCACTAGTAGACACAAATTCCCCTTAAAGAGTAGGGTTTCTTGTCACTCTTTTACTAGAAATATATATTTCATATACATCAAGAGCCAACTTAAATAATAGTCCTCCTAGAACCAAATATCCATAATGGATTTTGGACCACCTGAGCCCTCAGCCCCCAATGGGCTGGTATTTCCCAAAGTGCAGGGCATGTGCTGTGCGTGGGTACGCTGCCGGAGACGAGCAGATGCGGGTGGTACACTGGCATGGCCTTGAATACCAGTAGTGCACACAGTGAGCGGGAAAGTTATTCTCCTGTTGGTTCTCTTTCGATCCTTCTGATTACAGTAAGAATAAAAAGGCCCAGTGCTAATCCTGAACACCTTTCCTGTACTATGCAATACCTCTAACACAAATGAACTTAACAGTTTCCACTTTTTTACTTTAACAGTTATGTTTGTATGGCTTATCACATGAATTTACTATTTATAGTAGTGGTATATTATAGTTTCCTTTGCTAGTAAACTACATTTAAAAGGTAAGTCCATATAAAGAAAATATTATTTAAATAATAGTACAGGTAGTGTGTAACCATAAAAAAAAAATGACAGTGGTCATGAATTGCTGAATTTGGTAAACCATAAAAAATACGCCAAAGTTGTAGATCAAAATTAAATTTAGGCATTAGTAATAGTTTGTATATCTCTGAACCTCAAAGTACCAGGTTTTCTTTAAATTGGCAATAAAAACACTTTCATTAATTCTCTAAGCATTTCTTAAGGGAATTAAAAAAAATAAAATCTCTTCATACTTTCATCCCTGGCCCTTTCTTCCTCAAAACCATGAAATGATTGTTCCATAGACTACAGCACTCATGGGTCAACCAAAAAAGAAAAAAGAACCTTTAGTCCCATAATTACCAAAGGAATAAGCAGAACCTTGAGAAAACAAGCTGGTGTTCAAGAAAATAATTTTCATTGCCAGCATCTAACCACTGGCCTCTTTCTTAAGAAGAGGATGAGGCCCACAGGATAATAAAAGGCCTATAGAACCACATAAAAGTTCCACATGTGCTACTCCCTAAGTGGCCTCTAAGGGGGTAAGGCCTGGAAGGGGGTAGGGGAACAGGGCTAAGAGCAAGACAAAAAAAAAAAAAAATCTTGCTTCTAGAGAAGCAGCTCATCTTACACAAAAACCTAATTAACATGACAGGTTCCTGTTTGCAGAAGAGCTTGTTATCAGTGAAAAACAACAACAACAACAATAATAATAATCGTAATAATAATAATAAGATGAGCCCTAGCAGTCGGGGTTTCTGCAATTACAGTGTGAATTGCATGAGAGGATTATATGAAGTGCTCTTGGCTTAGAAGGGGGAAGTAAAACGCTTCAGCTTGCGAGGCGCAAGCAGCTGCTTGGGGGCCGTGCACCTGCCGTTTCCAAGGCTGTTTTCACCTCGAGAGGAAAACAGGCCCCTTCTCTTTTCCTTTCACAGCCCCCAATCCAAAAACCACCTCTAAGAAGTGGGGAGAAAAAAATGGAGAGGAGAGAAAGGCGGAAGAAAATAAAACTGAAAAAGTTCGCCCATAACGGCAAGAGCGGCTCCCCCACTTAGAAAATCGCGGAGCTGGAGAGCACAGGGAAAGGTTGGGGGTGGGAGGGAGGAGGGTGACAAGTGGGAGGGAATGACTTCATTTTAATGCAGCAACAGACAGCGCGCGATCTGATATTGGCAAAGTTTCAAGGAAAATGGGGGGCGAGGGGGCGGGAGAAGAAGAAAGGACTCTTTTACTGTTTCAGGCGGCTAAGTCTTCCCGAGGAGCATAAGCTCAGCTCGACATTCTGGGAATAGCAATGAGGCACACACAACAATCAAAACACACTATAAATCTGTTTGATGATTCAAACACATCATGCATCTGCACCCACAAAATAGAACTTCAATTAAATAACCTTGCAGATTTGAACAGGAAAAGAAGGGAGAGCGTGAGGATTTTTAATTAGTAACTCCCAATACAAGCAGTTCTGTAAAAATTAGGTGTTTGCAGTACACTTTATTCTAAACTGAGTTGTAAGCGTGTTTGCTGCTAGAGAGCACCGGACAGCTCCTCCCTAACGTTGGCTCGAAGCTGTGTTTTCCTTCCTTAGCAAGCCTAGAGGAAGTTGCTTCAAGGAGGCCTTTACCAAAGGAGTGAAAAGAGCCTACATGAGGCTTTTTCATACGCATTCACACAGATACATGCATCTCCACAGACCTTTTCCAGTATTTCAGGAAAACTCCATATGGTTTATTAAAACAAAACAAAACACACACACACACAAAAGAGAAAAGGAATAAAAGCCCATGTCTCACATCAGGTCGTTATACAAACTACAACTTCTGTTCCCCAGAATTTTTACTTACAGGATTTCTCTTTCTATGGTAGGGATAAATTATTCCACTACACAATTACTACTTGGTTTATGAGCACGTGACCTATCATATATGTTTGTATCCACACTATAGAATAACACACAGTTAGCTGTGAATGATGTGCTTGAGTGCCCCAGAAAAGGCCTTTTTTTGTTGTTAGAGAGACCCAGATTCATTTATTTCCGACTGACTTCCAAATAAGCTTGGCCTGGTCTCTGCTTGCTTTAAAAAATCAAAAGGAAATAATTCATATTGAAAAGTGGGAAAGCATTTGTGAGGCTCTCTCTTTGGAACCTTAGAAACACTTCTTTCATTTATTGAAAATGTATTCTACCTGTCAGCCTAAGCAGAAATTCAGAGGAATGGCAACAAGTTTTTGAAAATTCCTAGACTATACTCCCCACCCTCCATGAAAGGATCCAAATGTATCAGTTATCTGACAAAATATAAATAAAATCTATTTGAAATACAAGCATTTTTCTCAACATGAATCTCTGAGGTTAATACAAAAACTAGTAGAACAAGAAAGCCAAATGTACAAATTAGTAAAACATGAAAATTAATTAAATCATTCTTTAGGGTCTGAAAATATAAATGAATCACAGAAAGGGAGACTAGAGTTCAAGAGTAGGAGCATGAAACTAAAAATGTCTCACCACACTTATATTTTCAAAGAGTAATTTAAGCAGTTGCGGGGCTTGAACCATAGTGGCAGTTATACTGCTTAGAAAGCATCCAACTTTGGGGCAAAATCAGAGTTCTAAAGGAATGCAAGGCAGGGACACTGGGTATACCACCCATCAGTCCCAGTGAAATCAATGCCCCTTTTAAAAGCCTGCAAGCCTTAGGTAAAACACGAAATAAAGGATGGACAATTGTTTTCATCACGGAAGTGGGAATTACCTGCATGTAATCTGTAGAATCAGCAAAGTACGGGGGCTCTATCTACGACCCCTCTGTCAGTTTCCCCTCAGTAAATGGGGAAAGCTTTGCCTCCCACTCAGAATGGGGCGAGATTCGGGGCAAATTCTTCCCTAGTGGAAATGAGGAAGGGACTGGGAGGCAAGGGACCTGGAAGGCAAGAGTCTCAACCCCAAATCAGTGTGGCCTTGAGGACATAACTTGCTCTCTCGGGCCTCAGCATGTTCATCTATGAAAGGAGAAAGCTGAATCATTAGATAGTCTCGAAGATGTCATCTGATTCCAAACTCCTGTGATTCCATGGGTAGAACCAGACAAGACTGACAATACATTTTGCACTAAGTGGTAGACAAGGAGATTTCGATTCCTCTCCCACTGCCAAGATTAAAATTCCTAAAGAGGTGAATCCCAATAACTCACAGCTTCAATGGAAGCTCTTCAGTTAGGCTGAGTAACCTCAACAGAGTCTAAAAGAATAAAAGGAGGGCTTCCCTGCTGGCGCAGTGGTTAAGAATCTGCCTGCCAATACAGGGGGCACGGGTTCGAGTCCTTGTCCGGGAAGATCCCATATGCCGCGGAGCAACTAAGCCCGTGTGCCACAATTGCTGAGCCTGTGCTCTGGAGCCCGCGAGCCACAACTACTGAGCCCAAGTGCCACAACTACTGAAGCCTGTGCACCTAGAGCCTATGCTCCACAACAAGAGAAGCCACCAGAGTGAGAAGCCCGTGCACCGCGACAGAGTAGCCCCTGCTCACCACAACTGGAGAAAGCCCACACACAGCAACAAAGATCCAATACAGCCAAAAATAAATAAATAAATTTATAAAAAAGAAAAAAAAAGAATAAAAGGAAATTGTCTGTTATGGAGTCCCTGGAAGTTCTGACCACTCACCCATCTTTAAAGCCACCGTATTTTTCAAGGCGCATCATGTGAGGCTAGGGTCAGAATCACAGTGGAAAATGGGTGAGAGCCAAGTTTTTGGACTGCTCATTACCCCTCCCCCCAAACTCAAATTCACATCCCACAGTGAGACACCGCTATTAACGGGAGCGTTTCCTATCAGGTGCTAGGAGACAAAACAGTGAAACACTACAGCGCTACCTTACCTCCCACCTAGCCAGACTTCATCCATCCCTCAAGCTTCCGTTTTCCTTCAAGAAGATTTTGCAGACCATTTCACGTTAATCTTTCTCCTTTACAAATTGGTACCATACATAGTACAGAAGTCATCTGACATTAATTATGCCTTGTGACATCTCATATTTTTATTTTAACTTTTAAAGCAGCACTTCCTCAAATATGATATTACTTCAGTGCTCCTCAGTATGATTCTGTGGTCAGAATCTGGTACATGCTAGATAAAACAAAGTTGAGCAAATTTTACAGCAAAATGTCTCAGGGCAATTAATTAATTGATGTGCATCATGACACTCCAAGTGGTACAGACAGCATGTGGTCTTCCCAAGCTTACTTTAAAATAAAATGCCTTTATTGGAACCCTCCTACACTGTTGGCACTGTTGGTGGGAATGCAAACTGGTGCAGCCACTATGGGAAACAGTATGGAGGTTTCTTAAACAGGACTTCCATATGATCCAGCGACTTCACTCCTGGGCATATATCCAGAAAAGATGACAACTCTAATTCAAAAAGGTACATGCACCCCAATGTTCATGGCAGTACTATTTACAATAGCCAAGACATGAAAGCTAAGTGACCATCAACAGATGAATGGATAAAGAAGATGTGGTATATAAATATATATACACAATAGAATACTAGCCATAAAAAAGAACGAAATATTGCCATTTGCAGCAACATGGATGGACCTAGATTTATCATACTAAGTGAAGTAAGTCAGACAGAGAAAGATAAGTATTATGTGATATTACTTACATGTGGAATCTAAAAAAATAATACAAATGAACTTATTTACAAAACAGAACCAGACTTCCAGACAAAGAAAAAAACTTATGGTTACCAAAGGGAAAGTGGGGGTGGGAGATAAATTAGGAGTATGGGATTAACAGATACACACTACTACAGATACTGAAACAGATAATCAACAAGGATTTACTAGATAGCACAGGGAACTATATTCAATATCTTGTAATAACCTATAATGGAAAAGAATCTGAAAAAGAATTTATATATATAACTGAATCACTTTGCTGTACACCTGAAACTAACACAATATTGTAAATCAACTATACCTCAATTTTTGAAAAAGTCTTTATCAGAAATATTGCCCAATCTCTATAATAAGATTTCATTTAAGAATTAAGATTCAAAAGTTCAGTTATTCATTAATGCCACAAATATTTACTGAGTACCCACCTGGTAGGAGAAAAACGGTTAGGAATTTAGAAAGCTTTCTCCATGGGGTGACATCAGAAGTGAGGATGGGAGGGTGTTATCGAATTACTGACATACGTATAACAATTCACAATTTATCAAGCTTTTTCTCATATACTTTTTTATATATATTCTCATATACGTTTTATACCACTGCCACATATTACATATCTCAAATTTATTTCTGCTTTAATTTGCCCTTCTGAGAAAGTACATTTCCTTTAGAGTTTTCCCATACATTTTTCCTATCTGTGAAATACTTCTATCCCAAGCTCAGATGATAGTGAAAGGCAAATGAAGTTTGAGCCTCCTATATGTGTCTTTTTTTTTTTTCATATATTCCTTAGGGCAAAACTGATTAAGCAGTATCTATGAACTTCTCAAGATAAGAACAGGTAATCTTTTTCAAATTCGTGTGATTTAAACATTGAAAGCCCTGTGATCAGTACAAATCACATGAAGGAACTTTTTGTTTGTGGCTGGTAAAGGTTTGAAATGGGATTCCTCGGTGGAATAACAACGGAGAGACCTTGGACCCTAGAAAGAAGCCAGCTTGACAAAGACAAGGTAGTTTTGCCTGATGAAAACCCTTAAAGACGCTGCCACTGAAGCTCGCCTCGTTGGCTAGTGGGTATTGCTAATCTTTCAACCTACGTGATAAGATAATTTACAGCACATTCTGAACATAGACCATCCAAATGCATTTGATAAAAACCTGTGGTTTATTGGGATTCTGTAATATTTATGCCATTATCAGTTCCCACCCATATATAAACATGATGGGTCACCTACATGGGACACACCTCTGATTGCTCGTTTAAAATAGAAATAAAATAGCCTGCATTCTTCCTTTCTAGGATAATTTATGAGAAAGAATATAAGGTAGGTCCTTCCTGTCCCTACCAGGTACAGGAAAGTAGGATCCTTCCTCCTCTCCCGTTCCTTCCTACCTAGCTATACAGAGAAATTTTCTTTGGATTTTTAAAATCAAGCATAGGAAACCTGGTGGCGGGAGGTGGTGGGAGGATGGGACGGGGGAAGGGAGGGGCAGTGTGGGGGAAACATAGCTGCTGTGCATGTGGCAGGCTCCCCAGTCATCCTGTAGTGAAGAGAGCGCTAAACTAGTAGTCAAACAACCTGGCCCAGCTTGACCTCTTACTAACTGTGTGACACTTTCCTTGTCTTCAAATGGAATAATAATTTCCTTCCAGTGTCATCCCCAGGGTGCTTAAGAGGTTCAAATGAATTAAAACAGGTGAAAGCCTAAAGCACCAAGAGCAGTAGCCACAGCCTCTCCTCACTATTTGCCATTTGGTCAAGAGCTTGGGCCCAGAGTCAGAGCCACCTGAGTTAGAATCCTGCATCTGCCTGATAGCAGCTGTATGACCCTGGGCAAGTTCCACTCTCTGAGCCTCACGTTCTTCATCTATAAAGTGGGGAGTACTAACCCTCAAAGCATTGTGAGGATTTAATGACATCATAGATGTCGCACCCTGACGGTGTCTGGAATAGAGGTCTCTCAATGAGCACAGGCTCATATCATTAGTGAAGAGCTACTGCCATGTGGATCACCTTACTGCTACAGTGTGGGAGAATGAGACTCATCAAGTGTGCTTGGCACCCCCATCAGATATAAAATTCGTATGTCACTTCCTCCTTAGAGCCTTTCCTCACTACCCCACCCCTGTCCAAGTTCATTAGCTGCTCTCCCATAGCACCTGTTTCAAATATTCTATTATACCTTCTAAGCACCATTTTGTAATGTATTTACTTACACGTGTCCTCTATTAGATTGTAAGAAACTTGATGGCAGGGCTCTGCCCTATTCAACTCAGAATCCCCTGTGCCTAAGACAGCGCCTACATCATACACAGTAGGCACTTAATAAATGCTTATGGAATTGGAAATATGAATATATAATGTTCTGCTGCAAGTCAACCCCCAAATAAGTGATGGAGACACAAACACAGAGATGACATGATACAGGGTAAGAAAGAGCAACATACTGGGGGTGTAGGACAGCCTTAACTCTTGCATTCTCTTCCATTCACTCTGTTGTATTAACTTCTGCAGATCTGGTGCCTCTGCTACTCAGTTCAAGCAAATATTCATAACTCAGTTGTTTTACTGGCCTTGTAAGGCCAATAAAAATGAAGTGTAACAGTCTGGGAAGTAAATTTTTAAAATTCAGTTAATTCCACCTTTCTCCAGGTTCTGCATCCTTAATACAATGTCACAAAATCCTGTACTCCAAACCGACAAGAACAAACATAAACTGTCTCAGAATCAGGAGATTAAAGCAGGGACTAGGACTAGATGAAGTTGATGGCTTCCCATCAACAAACAGTATGATTCCAGATAGAACTGCAAGACCCTCAAAAATGTTTACCCATAAATCTTCCCCTCCTTCCAAACTAGCTTGAAATTCTTGCCATTGTAAGTTTATGCATATGTGTGTGGTGGGTGTAAGTGTGGGCTGGACACGGCATCTTCAGAAAACCCTTGCAAAAATACCTGTTATCTTTTCACTTGCCTTTTCTCATTAGCATATTAGCATCATGCATGGGAATATTCCTTGTAAATCATAAAAAATTATCATTATTAACACAATAATTTATCAGGTCAACTTTCTGGACCCACTGAAGACAACCTGGCCTCACGGAAAGAGAAATTGGAAAGGATTTTAGTCACAGGCATCAGATTGCTGTGGGACTGGAACCAGAGGAAGCCTGGAGAAGGTAGACCAGGGAGAAGTGACTTAATTAGAGCCTGGCGCTGGGCAGCTGGGGAGGAAGAGTAATAATGGAAATCAATGTCAGCATTCAATCCTGTTGTCCCAGAGTCTACTCATTGTTCCTTTTGTTGTTGTTGTTTTTAAGTAAGGCTTGGTGAGTACTGAGAATGTGCTAGCACTAGGACAGGTATTGGTATACAGTGGTGTGAATGCGGATAAAGTACCTCCCCTTACAATGCACACAATCCTAGTGTGAGAGACAAACATTACACAAGCAGGCATACTGACTAATACTTCATTTTAAAACATGCTAAGAGCTAAAAGGGAATGGATTATGAGAGAATGAGGTAGTCTACCTTTTGGATTGAATGCAAAAGTAAATTTACCCTGAAACTAATGAAGTTTAAGCTTGAAATCCTCTTATTTACATGGGCTCCGTCCAAGGCTTTAGAGATGGTGGGAAGGGAAGCCTACAGTGTGCTCATATAGCTATATGTTTTTGTAAATTTTGCAAATGTGAGATATTTTAACTGCAATCAGTTAAGACCTCTGTCTCTTTCCATTCTGATTTCCTCTGTCATATTTCCCCTTACACTGTGTGAAGATGGGCATCTGGGGAATCTAGTTAGGGGAAAAATTGAGATGGGGGTACATCTCAATTGGGTTTGATGGGACATGTTAAAAAAGTGTAGTTAAGTTACTGCAAGCATCTCAATATAAGAAAGGTTTCCAGGAACAGTCCTCCTAGCCTTTTCACTAATTCATACAGCAGGATGACACAAGCATGCAGGCCTAGAGGGTGTCCCCTGATATGACTGTGTCCTCCACTGCCTGGCACCAGAAGTACATAGGTAGTGAGGGAGAAACCAGATATGAAATGCAGGGAGCAAGATAGAGCTTTTGCCCTGTGTGAAAATATTACTACTAAACATTTGCATACCATTACTAATAAAAATGTTATGAAGCTGAAATAAACTTTTCTAAACTGTCAATAATAAAAAGCAAAACTTGATTACTGTGGAGGAAAACTAAACTATCTTTCTATTCTCACCATGGAAAATATTACAGTATCATTGTCATATGGAAGGACAATCAAAAGATAGGTAGCCATGTCAATTATATCTCAGTAAAAAAAAAAAAATGTAGCCAAAGAATGTAGGGAAAAAACAATTAAAGCATTATTTATGGTACTACTTCCTTTTTTTTTTTTTTTTTTTGCGGTACGCGGGCCTCTCACTGCTGTGGCCTCTCCTGTTGCAGAGCACAGGCTCCAGACACGCAAGCTCAGCGGCCATGGCTCACGGGCCTAGCCGCTTCGCAGCATGTGGGTTATTCCTGGACCAGGGCACGAACCCGTGTCCCCTGCATCGGCAGGCAGACTCTCAACCACTGCGCCACCAGGGAAGCCCCTACTTACATTTTTTAACTCATCATTTTTTGTGATGTCTTTTCTTATCTAAATAAACATTCACTTTTGAGTAGAAATTTCTATTCATGATTTTTTTTTCCTTAAGGAAAATTCCCAAATTATATAAGCTTCAGGCCCCACAAAATCTGCCCCTGGTCACAGCTTCTCGGTGGAGATGACATTTCAGCTGACACCCAAGGAAAGTGAAGAAAACATCCACGAGGAAAGAAAATCCAGGGCCATGGAAAGAGCATGTGGAAAGGCCTGGAGATAGGATGAGCTTACAGAGTTCACACGTAAGACCACAAATCCTATTTATTTCCAACAACACTTGTTTTATTATAAAAATAATGCATGTTCATTGTAGTAAATTAGAAAAGCTCAGAGAAGCACAAAGAAGAAAAAAAAGAACCACCAGACGCATACCAATTTGTTACTGGAAAAACAAGATTGCTCCAGTTATACCACAAGGCTGTGAATCACAAAGGATGGCTCTAGAATGATCTGGAACCTGACAGATTTTTAGAGCATGGTGCAAATATAAAGAATCTGGTCATTCTCACCATCATCATGACCATCATCATCATTATCGATGCCCAGTCAGGAAAACACATTAAAAATACCCTCTTTAAAATTTTTTGCCAAGGTCATCTGGCTACGGAAATATACATAGCACCTTTGTGGCAGTAAAGACATAGGTGAAGGGGGGTCCCTTGGGATTCCTAATTAAGTGAATACTTATTGTTCTGCTGCCCAGCACCCTCCCTTATTCTAGAAACAGCCCCTCTTCTTTTAGGGAATTGACCCTACTACTGCTTCAATCATATGACTCTGATAGAAAGTGACGATCACTGCTTCTCCTCCCAACTCCCAACCTCAATTAATGAGCTTGGGAATGAGCACAGATTTGGGCCAATCTGAATTCGAACCCATGATCTTCTAGCTGGAGCTCAGAGAGGACTGGCCCCCTCTGTGATGGTACAGATGGGAGATGTGGGCCGAGAGCAGCAGAAGGCCATGTTTCAAGCCAAACAGAAGTTGGTCTGAGAAAATAAGGCTGAGGATCTGGGAGAGGAGCAGAGAAGAAAAATGAAAAATGTCCTGGTGACCATACCCAGAGAGTTTCTGTTTCTAGGCATCTCTGAGACCAAGCTGCCCTTACCTGCTGATTGGCTAGGTGAAATAGTAAATCTCCCTCTTGCTCAAGTTCGTTCAAGTTGTGTACCTCCCACTTGGAACCAAATTATCCCCAAAATGTTAAATGTGAATGCCTCCTGTGGCTCTTTATCATGTATAAGTCACTAGGCTGGATTCAGGGTTACTAATAAAGTAGAAAGGGGCAAGAACTAACATACACTGAGTGCCCAGTGCATTTCAGGAACTATATACAAATTACTTAATTTCATCCTTACAGCAACTCTAGGAAGTATCTGCTTTTATGAAATTGAGTTTTAGTGTGGTTGGCAACTTGTTCACGTACTCACAAGAAGTAACAGAGGCAAAATTTGAACTTAGACCTGACTGCATATCCCAGTTTTATTCCTCTTCTACATGTTGCCCGTTATGGGACCTTATAACACAATTTAGAAGAGAAATAATTCATACAAATAAGATAACGAGATATGAGCAGATACAAACAAGGAGTGGCAAAAGAGAGAAGGATTGAGTATGGACTGACCCACGGTCCAAAGGACCACCCAGTTCTAGGTACCAAATTGGAATCTTGAAGCCCTATTACTGCTTTTAAATCCTGTCCTTGCCATGAACCTAAAAATGTCATTGTTACTAGATAAGTGCTCCTCACTTAAATATGTTCAGATCTATAAGCTGGAGGTAGAAAATAAAATCTTCAAAGACTTGGCAATTTTATTGGAGTAATGTTTAACTAAGTCTATAATAAAATGTGGAAGGATCAGCAAAATACAGCCATCCAAAGACACGGCAGGGAAAATGGGTCTGAACCACAGCAGAAATTACTTAAGTCCTTTATATGGGGAAACTGTTAGCTGATAGTAAGGGCTGTTAAACAATGAAATGGGTTACCAGGGCAAGCTCAGGAATCTCCTCATCTACAGGCCTTTAAAATAGTAAAATTTTCTTGGTCTGAATGGCTTTACGTGTGGTCTTCCTTGAAGCAGGGTGGGATTAGGGAGCTACAGAGGGAGGGATGACCCTCTAATTCCCTTCCCAAGGTCTGGGATTCTCCCTACCTGACTGTCGTCACCTGGAGGAAGGGGCTCAGCCATTCGATAACCTGCCCCCTCTCTCCTAGTTCTTGCCTACCTCAGTAATGCACTCATTCACAACTGCTGTAGAAATGATTGAAATATTTAGACATAATGGAGGAAGTTTAATAGGGTCCAGTGGGAAACCCAGGTGTTTAGATCAGCTTAAAAATAATAACCACCTCCCCTGCCGGGGGCTTTCTATTCACAATCAGCTCTGCTTTTATTCTTAACCATAAAGGCTACCTCAGACAGGAAATTATTCACGTGATTGGTCTTTACAAGTGCTGTTGGGTTTAAACTGAGGGCTGTAGAGGTCATTAGTGGGCAGCCATGTGATTAACCTTTGCTAGCCCGTTGCTTTTCACACTTTGTTAACAGCTTCCATTATTGCCCCTCTGAGTCTTGAGGAAGCTGTTTATTGACAGTATTAAAAATACATAGCTACAAATTCTTAAGAGCCTTGTGTTAAAGGAAAAAAAAAAAAATAGCCCTCCCAACATCTTATAGCCAGCTGACTGGGGAAATGGGAAACCTCTAATTTGCCATCAAGGTTTATCAAGAACTGCATTAGCTCAATGGTATTCCCTGATACTGCTCCTTTCTTTCATATTTATACATGTGATGGTGACACCAGAGAATTTTAAAATTTGAGGAGGAAGCTGTAAAACCTCTGGATGTATTTGAGGTTTGGACTCTGTTATTTCTGAGGAAATTAGGTTATATGTGTTTGGGGAGGAGAAAAGGAAAGGGGTTGATAAGAAAAAATGTCTCTCCTAAGGCAAAGTCAAGCCCTCACCCATGTAAAATGACCAAGAGTTTCAGAAAGGATTTTTGTGTGTGATTCAGTTCTCATTCTGATGGGAATAAATGATGGCTGTTTCAGTTCTCACCCCTTTCCTCACCCCCACCCTGGGCTGTAAAATAAATGTCTTGGGAGGCATTTCCTAGAACTGTTTATGCAAGAAAGACCATATTGATGTCTCTCAACCAGTGATATGCCTAAACCCTACTTAAAGGATGGCATTCTTCAAATGATCCTCAGTCTATGACCCCTCCCACTGCCCCCATGACCTTCCTGCGAGAATTGAATGGCCTTTCTATGACCCCTCACCTCAGCATAAGAATTCTTCCCAAGCACTTTCTTTTTACTTTCTGAATTCCAATGAAGAATTTAACTCCCTGATTCAGAAGTATCTAAGGGTTTCCCTCTCCTAGGTCAGAATTCACATTCAAGGGGGGAAAAGGCCCAGAAGACGATTCTTCAAGAGATTTATCCCCTGGTTATATATATGCATATATAGTACATTATATATATATATATATATACACACACACAATGCATAATACATATGACATATGTGTGTGTATATGTGTGTGTATATACATAAAATAAATGAGTAGGAAAGGAAATCATTAGAATTCCATATAAAATTTCTGTGCTCAAGAGATTACGAGAAAGGGACAATGTACAAAAAGAGAGATGATTCTCCTTCAATTGCCTTGAATTTTTGTTTGTTTATTTCTATTTTGATGCTATTGCTCAAACTTATTCAGATGCTGTTTAAAATGTGCAGCTATAGACCCAAACTCTTTTTCTGAGAATAATCACAGGGCAAGTATTATTTCTCTCAAAGAAAAATATGAATTAATTAACATTCCAATTAAAAGAAAACAAGCATAGTAAGTGGAACTACTGCCTTCTCCCAGAACTGTTACATGCTATAATGATCTCTGATGTCTGTGTGAATTGTTCTAAAGCTAGACTTTAGTTCCTGCATATACACTGGTCAAAAAACAAACAAAAAGCATTCGATTTCCTTTTTTAAATACCTTTATAACTTTTAAAACTAAAAGACCACACATTCCTATATTTCATGATGGAAGGGTAGAGAGGAAATTGTTGCTAGGATAAGACTTTGTATTTTATGTCAAATTGTATCTGGAAGCTCATTTTAAAAGTGGAATTATAACCCGCCCACCCCACCCCACCCCCCCACCAAAAGCAGGGATTTGAGATGAAAATGCCAAAATAACTTTAATTATAGGTTTGTTGGGGGGTGTGACATTAAAATATCAGTCAGTGGAAAACTTCACATTGTTAACGTGTCACTCAAAAGATTTGAAATTTGTGTTATACCATTACTATTTATTTGTACCTCTTGCTAGATAAGAGCCCAAATCACTGTAACAGTGGTCCAACATTTTCAAATTTCTTTTAAAATCATAGTTAAATATAAATCACTGTAGGCTCTTAATGTAAAACCTTGGTTCCACTTATTACAGATTTTCAAAATTGGGCTGAATCACATGATTTTTTAATATAGAAAAATAACAAAATTCAATTTGACCTACAATCTATTTTTTTTTCCACAAAATTCAAAATAATATTATGGCACTAAGGAAAACACATATAGTAGCCTCTAACATCAAGCTAGTATTTCTTAACCTAGACTTATTGTAGACAATAATTGGTTTTCTCTGCTCCCTTTCCCAAGCTGCATGAGAAAGGAAACCATGGAAACTGGGCCACCATAAAGCAATGTTTTCTAACCTCGGCCAAGCTCTCACTGATCCTCAGGAATGGTTTTACACATCCCTTGTTGACTAATGATTATAAGAAACCACAATGGCTGTTTGAAACATCCATCCTCAAGGGCCCGCCCCTTGACTCCCTTCAACTTAATCTCACTCATGGGGGATGACCTTCAGTCCTACTTCACTGAGGAAGGTCAGGCAGCATGAGCCCCTTGCACTGGTCCTTGACCAAACTAGACCCAGGCCTTGACCTGCCTGGCTGGCCTAGCTGGGCCCAGCCTGTGCAGTTCTCTTAAGTTCTCTCCACCCCTGCCCTCCACCCTCACAAGGCAACGCCAACTTGACAGTTCATCTTTAAGGCCTAGGTGTTGCTGCCTGGTCCCAGCTAACCTTGATCTGGAGTCTATTACAACTCTTAACAGCATCTTCTATCTCTTCTGCCAATGGCCCCACCCCTATGTCTGAGAACACGGCTAGCTCTCCCTTATTCTTATAAATTTCCTTTGAGAGCTCTCCTTCTACCACCATTTCCACTTCTCCAAGGCTTTATCCTTGGTCTTTGTCCTTAGTTCTCTCTTTTACAATCTCTCTTCGCTGTCTTCTTTGGTAATCTCATCAAATCCAGAGCTTCTACTCTGATCTTTAAGCAATGAATTCCTCAATCCCTATACTTACTTTTTTTTTGGCTGTGTTGGGTCTTCGTTGTTGCACGCAGGCTTTCTCTAGCTGCGGCGAGCGGGGGGCCACTCTTCGTTGCAGCGCGTGGGCTTCTCATTGCTGTGGCTTCTCTTGTTGTGGAGCATGGGCTCTAGGCTCGCGGGCCTCAGTAGTCATGGCACGTGAGCTCAGTAGTCATGTCTCACAGGCTCTAGAGCGCAGGCTCAGTAGTTTTGGCGCACAGGCTTAGTTGTTCCGTGGCATGTGGGATCTTCCCGGACCAGGGCTCGAACCCATGTCCCCTGCATTGGCAGGAGGATTCTTTACCGCTGCGCCACCAGGGGAGTCCCCTATACTCACATTTTTAACTTTCAGAGCCATTGATTAATTCCTCAAACTAAAATCCTCCTTCCCCATCAAATTAGCCCTTCTTTTCAACTTCCTCATTTCAATAGATATGTCATTAACGTCACAGAGCCATGGGTGTTTCTTCTCTCTCCATGGCAAATGAATTGTCATGACACATACAATGAAACCATAAGTATTACATCCTTTCCATGGCCAAAAATTTTCTATGTAATCTCTGTGACATTGTACCCCTATATTCTCCCCTGGCTCACCATGATTTAGCCATTCTGGCCTTCTTTCTGCTTCTCAAACCCACCAAGTTTGTTCTCTCCTTGGAGTTTTATGCATTATCTTGTCTACTCCTGGAAATTTCTACCCCCCCAGATCATTCCAGGCTGGCTCTGTCATCAGGCCAAAATGTCACTTCATCAAAGAGATGGTCCCAGAAACGCTGTCATATCACACTGTTTATATTTTTCCCATAACAACTTTCATGACTGTTCAATCAGTTAGGATTAAAAAATGATGAGTAGCTAAACTACAGTAGTGACAATAGACGAAAGAAAGGACAGGCTTGAGAAGTGATTAAGAAGCAAAACGAAGAGAATTTGATGACATTTATAGAAGTAGCAAGGGTGAGAGTATAATGGATTATTCCCAAATTTCTGACATGGGGGACCAAGTATATGGTGGAGTTATTAAGCAGAATCAAAAATACACGACAAAGAACTGATTTTGGAAGAGAGACAGTCGGTTCGGTTTAGGATGTACTTAAGTTGCGGTGTCTGCATGCAGACTGAAAGATTTACATGAGGCAATTGGAAATATGGGTCCAGAGCTCATGGGAAGGCATTTAAAACTATATGAATAGAAGTTATGGGATATGAAGAGTTAAGAGCAGAAGAGGAACCCAGAGACCACTGGAGAGCACCAATGTGAAAGGGAAGAGACTCATGAAATAGAAGGACAGCAAGGTAAGAAGGGAATTGCGGAAGCCAAGCAGGAGTTTCAAGAATGAGGGGGAAATCAACAGTGTAAAACCGTAGGTATGTTGCCTAATATAAGAAGTTTAACATGCCACTGGATTTGGCAAGTATGTCATCAATGAATTTAGCAAGGGCAGTTTCAGAGGCAAGGTGGAAGCAAATGTCAGGCCACATTAGGTTGTAGAGTATAGCAGCCAACGCAAGGCGAAAAAAGAGACTTCAGGTGAGTCTCAAGCTGTTGGAGGGGAAAAGAGAAAACGCAATAGTTAACGGGGAATACAGCTGGACTCTTTCTTTTTAATGATTAGAAAGACTTAGTTGTGATGCTATATTGAGAAGAAAAAAATGGCAACTTGAGAGAGAAAGAGATTTTCAAGGTCTCCCTGACTGACACTGGCTAGTCATTTCTAGTCTTATCTCTCACTACTCTCCACCTCACCTATAATGCCCCCAAACTGGAGCTTCGACACTGGAGGAAGGCACTGGAAGTGGTGGAGGTAGACAAAAGACCTAGGATCCCTGCCTCATCATTATGCTCCCAGCCAGCTCCAAATACCTAAACTACAACTGATGGATGATTCAGCATCTCTCCAGGTGTGGCGCCATATGTCTACCCCACCCAGACTGCATACTGCTTGGCATTCAGAGGGTGGTTAAGGAATAGTGCATGTACCTTGGAAGAGAAAACACTCCATGTGTCTTCAACTTAAAATGTTGAAGTTTCGTCCTTCCCCAAAGCTCTGTGTTCTAAACACACACAGTGTATCTCTGCATCAAAATGCATTGAAGATTCTTAGTACACCGTAAATAAATTTCAAACTTTCAGTGACAAAATTATTTAATGCCCATTAATATCATTCCTAATTAGAGGAGAAAAAGGAAAGGAAAACTAGTCTTTACAAATAATTCAGTATTCATCTTGCTCTTATGACACCCACGCTTCTCAGAAAAGCATCACAATCTTTTTTATAATCCTCTTTCATCTTGAGACTTCTTGATCTGAGCCTGTTTAATTGGCTTTGAAATAATAGCTACTGACATGACACCTGAAGCATGTCACCTGGCTGTGTGACTTTGAGCAAGTCATTTTACTTCTCAGAATGTAAATATCTTACCCCATCTACTTTCAGCTCAGTTACTTCATGAGATCAACTCTCACATTATGCCCTTATCGCTCACTCTATTACAGGTGAGATATACTGCAAACCTATTGGAAAAATCTTTTAGGATATATAGGAAGATTCCCATTTCAGTTTCTAAGGCATAGCAGAGAGTTGGAACTTAGAGCTTTCAGGGAGCTTACAAGGTCTTTCATAAGGGAAAGATCAAATAATGTTACTGTAAACTGCTATTGTAATTCATTCTACCATAAAGATTACCTCTGTTGTACTAGCAAGTTCAGCAAGACCTTGGGTTATCAGCCAAATAAATGCCACTTCAGTAAGTTATTGCTGCCTGGGGCAAGCTTTAACTTGCATCATCAACTTTTTTCCTGTCTAAAATTCTACTGTAAGTTTTACATTCATAAACCCTGTTCCCCCTGGCTTTATTCCTTGCCCTCTTATGACTTTCCCCCTCTTCCTCATTGGTAAAGAGAGCCCCATTGTGTGTAGTGACACCAGAGAGCTTCACCCAGTGATGTAAAAGAGTCACATTCAAATAGTATTTTAGGTAAAACAACCGCAAAAGCCCACTGAACATGTCCTTACTTTGTGAAAATTGTTGCCTGCATCTTTGCACCACAATTCTGGGAATGCAATTCAAAAGAGATGTATTCAAAAGTATATGACTTTGGCTCCCATGTATGATCATGAGACAACAGAGGAACACTAAACTTTGTGACAATTTTTCAAATTTGTGATTCTATGAAAAATTTCACCAATTTTCCATCACTTGAACTGAATTCAAAATGGATTCAGAAAATGTGGTACTTGTCTAAATGAAAATAAATGTTGTTTCAACAGTCTTTTTTTTCCCCATTAAATTGATGGTTAAGTGTACAACAAAAGGAGAAGACAACAAACAACATATACATACTCGTCTGAAAAAGCCAAAAGAAAATGCCACCCACATACACAGAATACCACACACAGAGGGTGACTATTGAGTACTGATGACATTTTTTCTACCCCATACAAATTACTCTTGCTAAAGTGCATCCAGCTTGTTTTCTTGCCAGTGTTTCCCTCCATTATGTTGTCAGGTGTAGATTAAAGACACATTCTAGGAGCATTCTTCATAAGACCATCTCTCTCAGTGCTACTTAAACATGGCCTCTCATGTACATCCTCTGCGTCACTGGCCTTTGATAATCAGTAAAGTATCTCTGCCTGAAGAAAAATGAGTAGAATAAGCCTCTTCTAGGAAAAATCAATGAGTGTAAGTAGGTAATGGACATTGAGGGTACAAAGCTCAGAAACCTAATACAAATTCTCCTTAAGGACATAACATTCTCCTGTAACATGAGAATGACTGGCATGACCCTAATATATCCCCCTTGCATGTTAAGTGATTCTAGAGCAACTTTCACTAAGTTGTTTGAACTGATGCCTTTAAAGCATTATCCCAGTCCCTCATGTTAATAAAGAGAAACCTGATTAATCCCACATGGCAGATTATACTGATTTGAGGAGGGGATTCTTGTACTTACATTGAGTAGGAGTGTGCCCCATGTTTGGGAACTGGTAACTCAGCAGAGAAGGAAAGTATGAAGTTCTCCTACGAACTATGAAGTTCTGAGTTCTCCACGTTGCCTCCTTTGCTTAACTCATTCTCTCCTTCTAATTCCATGCTAAGCATTTATTCATTAATTTGACAAATATTTGTTGGATACCTCACATTTGCCAGATACCGTTCTATGCAATGGAAATACAGTAATGAACAAAACAGACAAATTCCTGCTTATATTCTTCATCTCTCTCTCAGGCTTATGTATCAAGCTAAAGTAGAGCTGTCTTCTTCCTCCCAAATCTTGCTGATCTGCACTTTCACTTAGGAAGGGGGTCAGTTGTCTGAGAAGGAAAACCCTCTCATTTATTAGAGTAATCAAAAGTCATCAACAATCATATACTCATTCACTCAACAATTACTGATAAGCATCCCCTAGATGCCAGGATGTCAGCTTCAAACTGGGAACAGCAAGATGAAAACCACACGGTCCTTGGCTTGACAGGGATTATACATTTTTGCAATGTCTTTTATGTGAACAAATTAACAATTAATAGTTTTAAATTGAATTTGAATTTTTGAAGTCTGCTGATAGCTGAGAATTACTTGCTTTTCTTTTTTCCCAGGCCCAGTACTTCTCCTGATGCACTTAAGTATAGACTCTAGGGATAATGATCATATTCAAAAATATGCTACTGCCCAACTTGAAATGGGTAAGCTAGACTTGGACGTGCATCTGAGTGTTCTCACTCCATTTTCAATAATCACAACTCCTGCTATGTTTCAATTAGCTACAGTAACTGAAATTAATATTCCATTACACTTCTTTTGATCATGCTTTAATTTAACCAACAATAATGACCAGGGCATAAAACAGTCCAAGTCCTTTGTTTAGGGTTTGGTAACAGAACCATCTGCCTGACCTCAACCCTTTGGGGAATGGACATTCAGAAAGTATTTACATGGCGCCTCAATTTTGTTATTTTCCTGTTGCTTTTTTTCGTCTATGCGGCTTTGTTTACTCACTACCTGTGGCGGGTGAGGCTAGAGTCAGGGGTTTTGCTTTACTTCTGGAATTATGGCATTTGAGAATGTTGCCCCATTTGTCATCCATTATGCCTCTTTTCTGTTAAGTATTTATTCTGGTCAAAATGTACACAAAAATTAATAAATTTTTCTTTTCTCTTTTCTGGTTGTATGTATGTATATGCATGTGAATCAGCAGATAAATAGACAGCTACTTTAAAGTGCTGATATCTAGACATCCCACCTGAAGTGGTAGGTTGACAATCATCTGTAATCCAAATGCCCCGTGGGAGGCATGCAAGTCCCTGGTGGTGGCTCTCTGTCATTTCTCACCAGGTGAACATAGTGTGGCTTTGAGCCAGACACTCCTGAGAGCAAATCCTGGCTTCACCTCTTAGCACTGTGTGACTGGTTACTTCTTAACATCTCTGAGCCTGTCTGCTCATCTACACAATGGAAGTAATACATGTTACTGACCTTGCTGGCTGCGTTATGAAAATTAGAGATGATATATGTGTTGAAAAGAACATAGAATCTCTATTAAAGGCATTTAGTAACTGGCAAGCATCACTAGCATTATCACCATTATTCTTCCAAATTCTCCTCCATTCTTTCCCTCGTTCCCATCCCCTGACCTCTCATTTCCCTCTTTTCTTTTCTTCTTGCTTTCTCATTCTCCTTTTCTCTACTCTCTCCTGCCAGTGCCTCGGCTCTGTGAGTGGTGCCCAAACAGCCTCCAGCAACACTCAGAGACAAAGGTGTTGCAGATTCTTGTTCCCCATGACCAGCCAGAGAAGAAATACCAGAGAGAATGCCATCTAGGAAATACTACCTCGTGTAGAAAGATATCCAGTGCATCTAATCAATGCAGCGTAGCTGAAGTTACCCTATTGTCTGAAAATGCTGAGTTTCTTTTATGCATGTAATATCAAGCCCCACAAATTTAACATTCCTTCATTCATTTATTTATTCCTCTAGAAAGTATATTAAAGATATGGCATGTGCTAGATCTTCTGCTAAAATTGACGCTATGAAAGGTTTGTTTCTTATCTTTGTATCAACACACTCTATAGATATTTGTTGAATAAATAGCAAGTGAACGATGAACAACCCAAAGTTTGCAGTTATGAAGACACAGAAAAGAAAAAAAATAAAATCTGTATTCATGAATGTAGGTCATGTACACATACTGTAGCTTCTTTTTCAATTAAAATGAGTCAGCAACCTCTATGTGTCAGGTTCTGAACTGGATGCTAAGATACAAAGATGAAAAGATAAGATATGGTCCCTGCTTATCATTCATTCATTCACTTGGTTAACATTTTCAAATACCTACTTTGTGCCAGGAATGGACTAGGGGCTGCAGACACAGCCCTGATCAAGGTAAACATGGAAACTGATCTCATGAAACTTATTTCCTAGTATGGAAAATATAAAAGAAAACAAACATAACCCCCCCAAAAGGAGAAAATAATTACAAATTATGAGGAGAGCCATCAATGAGACAACAATGGACTGAGATGGACAGGACATCTACTTCAGATACTTTAGTGGGAGACAGAAAAGTAATCTGATAGTTACAATTCACTACTTGCTTATCTGCACATCAACCTATAGGTTTGTTATTCTCTCCTTCATTCCCAACAAGTTTTGAAGAAGCAATAAAATATTCTAAGAACAGTAAAGGAGCACACAGTACAATGTGAACGCAGCTGAATGAGCAACCCAAACTCTATGGGATCCCAATATTAACACAGAAACACAGGAGGGCAACTAATACACTTAGCAGAAAGGCCAAAAAAAAAAAAAAAATGCACGAAGAGGCAAGTAATGGGGTGGAGTTGGTGGGGAGCCACCTAATTCCAGCTCAGGCCAGTAGGAGTTGTAGCAGCTCTTACTGGGTAATGTAGTCAAAGTGTCACTGTAGCACCCAGACTTTGCATCTGCATGTGTGGTTTCTCAGTACTATCTTAATGGCCCTGGAAACTTCCAGGGCCTGGTCCCTGAGTCTGCTGCTTGTCCTGCTGCTGAAAGAGCACTGACTTGGCATCAAAGGACGCAAGCTCATCATCCATTTCGGCTACTCATGAGCTGTGCGACCAGGAGCAGGTCACTTCCTAGCTCCAATCTCAGCTTCCTCTCCTATACAATGGGTGTATTTGTCAGAGCACAGCTATAGACAGCAAAATTCACTCTAACTTGTTAAAACAAAAAGGAGTTTATTACTAAGTATGAGTAGCTTTCTAAATCACTGTAAGGGCTAGATGATCAGGCTCCAGGCTGAGTTTCCTGGTACAGCTTCCAGCTGCTAGAACCACTTAACCTCTGGCATCTTCCTTGCTAGCAATATAGATGCCTCAAGCCTAATCTCTCCCCCTATATTTAACCCTGTGACAAATCCAAGTCTCACGAGAGTACGAGTGATACAACTAAAATTGCATCCAAAATCATAGCTGCAAGGGCATGTAGGAAATGTCATTCTTAATTGTACAGCCTCTGTACACCAGGAAGACACACCAGAAGGGGTCGGAACAGGTAGAGCAAGCCAGTCCCCACAATTTGCCACGAAGGACAACAGCGCATCCCTCACAGGGTTTTTACAAGGAGTGGTGGCTGTGAAGATGTTTCCACTTAATAAACACTGGCTTGCCCTGTTCAGCATTCCTTGTGCCCTAACACTGGGTCCCAAAGATACTGAGTCCAGCGCTACAACCCCAGACACCTTCCAATGCCCTGTGGCTGGAACTTGCTTCCAGCAAACCACCCCTCCTGTCTGATGGACGTTGCTGGCTTACAGCATGGCTCTACCCAGAAACAGAAAGGTCTCTGCCCCCCAGCAAATCAAAGCCCACAAGGTAGAGCGGTGAGTCTGGATTTGAGCCTTGAGAGAGTTCTGTCAAATCCAGAAGGGGGAAACTAATTTTGCCTGGAAGGGTTAGCATTAACCACTGTTAACCATTTGGAGGACTTCCCTGGTGGTGCAGTGGTTAAGAATCCACCTGCCAATGCAGGGGACACGGGTTCGAGCCCTAGTCTGGGAAGATGCCACATGCCATGGAGCAACTAAGCCCGTGCACCGCAACTACTGAGCCTGCACTCTAGAGCCCATGAGCCACAACTACTGAGCCCTCATGCCACAACTACTGAAGCCCGCATGCCTAGAGCCTGTGCTCCGCAACAACAGAAGCCACAGCAATGAGAAGCCCACACACCAGAATGAAGAGTAGCCCTCACTTGCCACAACTAAAGCCCTCGCACAGCAACGAAGACCCAACACAGCCAAAAATAAAAATTAAAAAAACCATTTGGAACCATTTCCTTCCAAGGAAATCCTAACCAAAAGAAAGCTGGTGCAGCAAAATTATCAAACAAAATTGACTTTAAGGTAAAAAGCATTATTAAAAATAAAAATGGTCACTACATAATAATAAAAGCTTCAACTCACAGGAACATATAACAATTTTAAACTCTTAGGTATGTTACACCTTCACAATGTGTGAATACAAAATTGAGCTATCTGTTAAGAAAAATTTATATGTTCACACACTTTAACACACTTCTCTCAGTAATTGATAGATCAAGTGAATAAAGAACAGCAAGGATATAGATCTGAACACAAATAACAAGCCTGATGCAAAGGACATATTATGGAAATCTGCATCCAACTACTTGTTGAACATACAAGGGCTATTTACAAAAATGAACCATGCATTAGGCTGTAGAGCAAGTCTAATAAATTTCAAAGGCTCTGTATAGGCCACATCTTGTGGCAGCAATGCAATAAACACAACTTTTCAAAAAGAACAAAATAAAAATCTATTTCATTAGAAAATTTTAAATACATTTTAAATAATTCAGGACAAAAAAGAAATCATAATGGAACTTAGATTATTATATAATGTTTCAAAAGAATGACATATGAAAAATTAGCATATCAAAAATTGAGGGATGCAGCTAAAGCATTTCTTGAAAAAAAAATAGGTTTAAATGCCTACAGTAGAAAAATAAAGGCTCAAAATTAATGAGTAAAACATATAACATGAAATTAGAAATTATTTAGAATTTAAAAAAGCCGAAGTGGGGGGGGGGGGTCACTGAAAAAACTAATAAAATTGAAAGTTTTCTAGTAATGTTAATAAAGAAAAAAGAGAGAAAGAATAAGTAAACAATATTAATGAAGAGGCCATAGCTACAGATGCTATATTAATTTAAAAGATATTAAATTGAGAGTATGAATAATTCTATGCTCATACATTTTAAAACATAGATGAAATAGATACATTCTACAAATATGCAATTTAGCAAAAGTGAATGGAGAATTTTTTTTAATTTAAATCAGAGAAAATCTGAATAGGTGTATAAAAGTATAAAAGTATGTTTTGCCCTAAAAATGCAAGGTTGGTTTGACACTAGAAAATATTCATAACAGATAATGGTTTACGTATCCACATTAATAAGTAAAAGAAGAGAAATAATCTCCATAGATGTAGAAAATTCATCTGAATAGATGTAGGAAAAACATTTGAAATAAATGCAAATCCACTTATGATCTGCAAATCCCTTAGCAAACTAGGCATAAAAGGACTCTTTTTAACCTAATAGAGGGTAACTACAAGTGCCTACTGCAAATGTCATACTTAATGTTGAAATGTTGGAAATATGAAAGATAAAAACGTATTTCCTCTGAAATATGTTCACACCTCTATTATAGCTCTTATTATGAATTGCAATGATCTATTGACATTTTTGTCCTCCCCTCTCCCAGCTCCCCCGACCCTGCACCCAGTGCTCCGTACAGTTCCTAGCACACAGCAGGCATACCATTCATGTTTGTTGAATGAATGGATGAATGAATAAAGCAGAGCTCCTTCGTGCTAAAATGCAGGTTGCATAAAGGTCACCAGGTAAGTTCTGATTCCCCAGCTGTATCCATTTAGCACTCAAGGACTCTTTGAATGCAATCTGAGTACTGCAAATGTGTTGCCCTATGATATTTAAGACATTCCAGATGGCTCTTGAACCTGCCCAACTCTACTGTGTAAACATCATGTCCCCAACTTGTTTTCATTTACTTACCCCTTCTGAGAATCAATTCTTCCCCTTGTAAATGGAAGTAACAATAATAGTATGTTTGCCTCGCAGGGTTGTTGTGAGAACCAAATGAATGTTCATGAAACAGGAAACAGTGCTGGTCGTCTAGTAAGTATACAATAAATGTTGCCTATGGTTGTAATTATTAATAACATTAGGGCTATTTCAGATTTCCATGGTATCTAGTATAGCGCTTTGTACATAAAAGCAACTTCTCAAAAAATGTTTGCTAAATAAATGAATGACCAGTCTGTGATGCTGAAATATACTGGTGGCCTTTATGCAATTTGCATTCACTCCATTCATTCATTCATTCAAATTGAATTGCAGGCCCGCTGCATGTCAGATGCTATACTGAGCACTGGGAATACAGAGATGATTAATCATTAAGATATTAATTAAGATAAGATTCTAGCCTTTGAGGAACTCACAGCATAAATTTATTTTAATTTGAAAAATCTGCATTGGCAGCTCTGTTTTTATGCCTACCTCTCATAAGCAAGGTACATTGACCCTTGTCAAGATGGAGTCAGCATGGAGAAAAATCAAGCTATATCAAACTCAATTGGCCCTAGTGGTTGGTCTTAAAAGGCAACCCAGGGAATCAAGGCTATTGTATTCAAAACAGAGTCATGAGCTGAAGCATGACTCAGAAAATTATTGGCAACTGAAGGTCCCAACTCAAGGGTGGGCCACAGCCATGAGGGATGGTATATAGGGTACCAAATGGAAGTCACCAGCAGAAGACATGTCCCATGCATCAAGGTCCCAACACATCAACACGTGGGAGAATGAATTTGGGAGAAGAAACAATATGAGGAAGGTAATAAAGAGCAACGTCCTTCCTTAGGAAGAGAGATATCAGGAGCTAGAAAGGTAATCTAAGCCTCAAACTCCAGAAAAAAAGTTTCACATACCACTAAGTTATCAGACAGACTGAGGAAATTGGTATAATAATGTCATACGGTTTTATATTGGTTAAAAATTTTTTAAATACCCTATAGGATACAATAGATTTTTGTCATGTTTTCCAGCTGCTCAGTACCTTTTGAGAGCCCTGCAACTTGGAAAACATTTTGCCTTATGAGTTTCAACTCCTCAAGGTAGAAACTAGAAAACAAGTCTCCCCAGCAACTTAGCTGCTAAGATGTATGCCTGAGACCTAGGATCCACCTATCAAACTCAACCATGAGAGACTTGTTTCAAAAGAAAGAAGGCCTGTGAAATTCACCTTCTATAGAACATGTGGCAAATGTGTCCAAGTCTTGGAGGGCAGAAAAGGTGAAGGTCCTGGTGTCTATTCCCTATGGAGTTGAGGCATAGGCTATCAGGAGTGGTACTTTTGCCAGTGAAGGGCCTTGTAGCATAACTGCCCATTGTTTCCAGTTGTGTAGCATTCGAGCCAGAGTCTCCAGTACACCAGGAGGTTGGGGAGATTTTCTCCTTAAACCAGCTTCACTGGATTCTTACAACCAACAATCCTGACAGATATAATTCGTTAGACCAATATCTGAGAGAGACTGACCCCTGAGGAGGGACAGAAAGTGCTGTCATCTGGGACTGATATGGATACCCAGGACCACCCGGGGTCACTAAATGCCAGAAGCCACTGATGGCAAAGGAGTAAGTGCAAGCTCCATCAGCTGCACCTGGATCACTGAACGCTGTTTCTGTAGAACATGGCTTAACTCAGGGGTTGGCAGGCCGTATACTGCTTTCTCTCTCAAGAAATCTCAGGAATGGGAGCCGGCCTGCCGTCTGCTGGGTGGAAGGGAGAACCAGGAAGGGAGAAGACGATGAGAAGCTGGTGAAATGCGGCCAACTGTAGCTGTCTCCACCCAACTTCAGAGCCATCTCCATTTCTCTCCAGCTGAACTCACTGCCAATATTCTAAGACTTCTCCCGGCAACCAGGTATTTCCAAGAAATAACAACACAAAGAAGGGAAAAGGGAAGGAGAATTTTTCTCATTTATGACCAGAGAACTGCCCTTACTGCTTTTAGAGAATGAGTTTTTTGCTTTCTTCTTATTCCTGTGGCTGCTATGAACTCTCAAGATACATTTGCTCTAAGAAACATCACTTCATTTCTCCCCCTTGATATCAAAGGCTCATACTGCTCATACTCCAGTGGTAGGATGGCTAAAGACTCCTCTTCTTAGAGTAATCCCTGAGCTAAGCACTGGGGTATAAAGATGAAGAAGGCCCAGCTTCTGCCCTCAGGGTGCTGGGTTGAGTGGGAGACACACAGATATACCACAATAGAATATCCAAGCATAATAGATGCATAGACAAAATGTTACCAAGTCATGCTCGCCTTCAACACAGGTGAGAGGAGGGAAGCCTTTTGAAAGCTTTACAGAAACGAGTGCCATTTTGGCCTTTCTGCATGAATAGAATTTTGATGAAAAGAATGAAGACATCCCAGGAAGAGGAAGCCACATAAACATAGGCATGGAAGTATGGAATTGCAAGTCGTGTTCAGGAAACACTGAATACTTGCTGGCATAGAGCATAATGTGTGTGTGATAGAGGAAAGGGGTGCTGGGAGGACAGACTGTTCTCTGGGCTTCTTTCTCAGTTAGAAAGAGCCAGATATTATGCTTGTTGATTGAATGATTATGGCACAAAGTCACAAAAAGTTGAAATAGAGTAAGAACAAAACAAAAATCCAGAAACTTCACCTCAATATTTCATCCACTGAACTCTTCAAAAGTCTCTGACAGAGCTCCTAATATTGCTTGGTAAATATGATTTTTTTAAATGGGGGTGAGGTTCTTTGATAAGATGTAAGAAAAGTACTTTAATTCAGTTAAACATCAGCATAATGATGGTGAACAACTCACTGGAGACTGAAGTGCTACTAAATTATAAACGAGAAAGATGTTGTAAAAGGGAAAGAGTCAAACTTGGAATGCTGACTTTATGCTCTGGACCCTGAAATGGCTAAATTTTCAGGATACTCCAATTTCCTCTTGACTGGTTCACACACTTCTAGTTCCTTCTCTATCTCACCCTAAGCCCTCTTTGCCTCCCAGAAAGTGGGAAATGCCCCTCTTAAACAGATCAAATGAAACAGGGAGAGAAACTATATATTTTAGTCTGAATCCCTCATCAGCTCAGAAAGAAGGCAGCATTGACCTAACTTAGCACCATATACCTTACCTTTCAGCTGGTACCTTTGTGTACCCTCGGCTGATGCCAGCAACTCAGCCCCACGTCTCCCACTCAGCTCTCCCAGGCTTCTTAGAACTCGGATTCCCAAGACAAAGCACAATTGAGGCCCAGTTAGTGCTCAAGTTTACTGAGAATTAAGCCATAGGCAGATACCATCAAAACACATTTCACTTGTGACCTTTCACAGCCAGCGAATTGGAAGGATTTTCCTTTGCCGGGATTGAATTTAAAACGACTTCCCAGGAGCAAAAGGTCAGCCTGGGGAATCATGATATCCAGTTAAACACAGCTAAATAGAACATTTTAGCATGACAATAAATGGAGTTATATTTAGCTGATTTGGGAAACTATCTGGCCAAGGGAAAAGGAGGAGTACAGAGATTCTTCATCTACCACCCCTCCTCCTACAGATGGAAAAAGTAATGGAGTAGTGCAGACAAGCACAAAGGTGAAGAATTTTACTAAATCTGTCCAGTGAGACCGTTTTTGCTTTCCCAACATTTACCATGTTCTGAGTAGGACGTTTTGGTTGAATTGCATAAAGGCTATATTGTCCTCTTGACACACACATGAAATTCCTATTAGCACGACTGGAGCAAGATGGGCTCCAAAGGGAGAACATACCCTCAAATAACTTTCTAGGCAGCTTTGATTTCTAGATATGTATGAGGTGAAAGCACATTAGCCAAACTAGCTTTGATAACAAATGCATTCTTTTTTAACAAGGAAAGACTGAAGGGAAAAAATAGTTGGCACTCATCTGCCCTTAACTTGAAATGCCCCATGCTATTTTGAAATAGCCTTATATTTTGCTGTTGTTAACTAACAGATGGTTTTGTTAGCTGATGACTGTTTCTCTAAATAACTCCTGACAATAAAAGGCTGTGACATATGAGAGCAAAATGGGGACCATAAGTGGTAGCCTTTTACCTCTAGAATCTTACCTTGTCGTCCATCCTGAAATTTGATGTGTGTAATTGCAGCCACTGGGAAGGTGTGGAGTGCTATAGCATCACAGATCTGCCAATAGTTAGAAGAGATTATAGGTGTATGTTGTTTTCTTAGAAGGGAAGAAAATATATTTAATTGAAACCAATTTAGAAATCAGGATCCCTGTTAGTTTAGAGTGAGAACGTTTTCAATGAAATACTGTTTCATTCTGGCTATGAGAGATCCACAACTTTCCTCTCCCAGGCTCAGTGTGCTATTTGATAGGGAATCCAATGTTTGTTCTTGTCCCCCAAGACCCTATCTACTACACAATGAAATGGTACTCTAGGTGAATATAATCCATAGTGATTTAGCAAAAACCATCAGCCACAGCCTTGTGGAATTCATCTAACATTGTTTCACTTAGAGTGACCGATCTCTCTGCTTATAAGGTCTTTTTCACATGAAACTGCCTTCTTTCATTCTATCTTTTTAAAAATATCACCTGGTCTTTTTACTTATCTTTTATTCTGCCTTTGGGCAGTCCAAAACGGGCATGGCCTAACCTGGTTGGGCATAATATTGGCCACTTTCCAATCTCCAGCTGAGGAAAAGGTATGGCCAAAGGGCGTTACTAAATTCACAGAACTGATTCTCAGGCCTCAAGCCCTTGGTTCCTAAAGGTCTATTTGGTCCAGACACTTTGAATCTACCCTCAACCTGGGAAGACCTTTATATCATATAAATAAGAATAAAGCCTTTGTACAATTCAACAAACAGGTCCTACATAGAACATGGTAAATGTTAGGAAAGTTCCCATCTTACCTCTCCAACTTCATCTTGCTCTTTTCTCCTAATTTATTGCTGACCTCTTATTGTTCTCTTAATACCTTTACCTAGCCGCTACAGTGTGGCACACTGATCTGTTATGCCCAGAATCCAAAGACAGCTCCATTTCCTGCTTATTGATTTAATCTCTCACCCTTGGTTCCAAAGGTTCCATGATGATTGTAGCCTACCACTAAAATGAATCAACTCAATCTTTATTCTTTCCCCATAGATGATCTCTCATCCAAGTCTGTGACCACACATTATCACCCTAGGACCATAACTCTATTCCCCTCTAGGACCATAACTCATTCCAAAAAGTCCATGTCTTCCAGAGGCCTGGATAAGCATAGATTACCTGAGACATCTCCTTTTAGATACAGCTAGAATATTGTTGCAGTAATCCCATCATTGAGATGACAAGATGATGGTGAACTAAAGTATGGTAGTAACAGTAGGAAGGAAGAAAAATAGTCATATTCAAAATATATTTTTGACAAGACTTGATAACTGATGAACAAAAGGGAATAAAAAGAGGAAAAGACCGAGGGTGACTTTCAGATTTCTGACTTGGAAAACGTGTTGAATGCTGGATGTGATCAAAGAATAGGGGTAAAGAGTTTGAGATGTGAAAATCATTGAAACAAGGGTGACATAGGCACATGTCTTGTGTTTATCCCATTATTATTATTTTTTATTTGGTTGCACTGGGTCATAGTTGCAGCACGCAGGATTTTCGTTGCCACGTGCAGGATCTTCGCTGCAGCATGTGGGATCTTTTTAGTTGCAGCATGGGGGATCTTTAGTTGTGGCATGCGAACTCTCAGTTGCAGCATTTGGGATCTAGTCCCCTGACCAGGGATGGAACCCCTGAATTGGGAGCATAGAGTCTTAGCCACTGGACCACCAGGGAAGTCCCTATCCCATTATTTATGAATGCTCTTATGTGAAATATGCATGTCTTTAATTTGAATAAATTGTCAAAAAGTAGAATAGGGGGCTTCCCTGGTGGCGCAGTGGTTGAGAGTCTGCCTGCCGATGCAGGGGACACGGGTTCGTGCCCCGGTCCGGGAAGATCCCACATGCCGCGGAGCGGCTGGGCCCGTGAGCCATGGCCACTGAGCCTGCGCGTCCACAGCCTGTGCTCCGCAACGGGAGAGGCCACAACAGTGAGAGGCCCGTGTACCGCAAAAAAAAAAAAAAAGTAGAATAGGGAAATCTTTATAAAATCACAGAACTTCGAATCCCAGTTCCCTTCTCTGTAAATGGTGATGACAGTATTTACCCAGGATACTGGTAAAAATAGAACACACTTTTTACAAACCACCTGATACAGTGCGTAGCACAGTATACTCAATAAACGATAGCTGCTATTGTACCTATGATTTGGAATGGCTTACTACACATGATCTGAAGATTAAGTTGGTAACTCGCAAACTGAAAACTGAACCAACAATGAAGTGTTGAAGAATGCAGACAACACCCAACCTGGACTGCGAGCCATGGAATCTCTGCTATTATGTATTGCTTACCTAGCACTTCAGCCCAGCAAATTTCAAGGTCAGTCATTATCATTTCCTAAACACAGGAAATGAGAAAAGCCCTTCACAGATGGGGAAAACACAGCACACTTGCTGGTAGGAATCACACAGTTCAGCTCAAACAAGTTCAAATATTTGATGTCCGAAAGTCATTGTCTATGAACAAATCTCTATACCAAGACATCAAAGAAAACAACCCAAAGGTACCTCTGACCTTCTTCCTTATGAAGACAGAGGCTGAGTAACTGGGTTGTATATACAGGATATGCAACCTCAGATAATCTTGGGGGCAGGGTGGTAAAGTTATGCAGGCCTTTCCCTCAAAGAATGTCTTATGCGCTCGCTTTCTGAAAATGACAAATTGTGAGTAATCTTTTTCACATAAAAATAACTCTGAAAATGATTGTACATATAAACAAATATAACAAATAGAAGAACAAAATGTGCCTCAAAAACAAAAAAGCCTGTTTTGTGAATAAAAAGGACCCACATTTTTCCCACACCCTTTGTTACTGACTGAAATCTTCTCTAAGTAAACTGATCATGTCATCATGCAAATAATTGTCAGAATCACCTACCGTGGTTAGAGTGGAAGCTACTGGCAACCCACATACCCACCCACAAAGAAAAGTGCATCAGTTACGATTATCTGGTTGCAGGTGACAGAAACAGACTCTGGTTAACTTAAGCAAAGTAACAATAATAATTAACAAAAATAAAATAAATTATAGACCCTAATGAAAAAGTGAACAATCAGGCGTTGGCAGCAATAGGATCAAAGATGCTCCAAGAAATTAGGAAAGAGGCATTAACAGAGTATCTCTTCAAGGGATGGCCATTGGAAGGACCCATTTCAATGCTTTGTGTCAATGTCCCCTCAATGAAGACTCAAACTCCTGGGAGGATAGGGTTAATCTTATCTCAGACACGTGTCCAAACAGTGCACATGACTCTCCCACTAGAACAGCATGGAAGGAGGGAAGTGAAGTCCCCAGAAGGAAAATTGGAACGTTAGTAACAAAGAAAGGGGAAAGGCTGCTGGGTGGATCAACACCACAGGTTCCACCGTAGCCTGTCTCAGAAAATATTGGTTCTGAACAGAAACAAGCCTTGGCTTAGGAAACCCATACATGCGATTCGATTCACACGGCCAGTGCAGCATAAAAACTTACATTATTCAAACTTTTTAATTTAGAAAGAAATCTGATGTAAGAGCTCATACTCTTAAAAATATATTTCCCAGCTCTGCCGCTGAAAGCATTTCACCTACAGCAATAGCAGCACCTGTGTACACAACTTGCCGTTAGGAGAACTCATAAAGCGCAGATTACGATTTCAAATCACACTCAAAGGAACCAGGACTCCTTGGAAGATACCCGGCTTCATGTCTTAGGACAGAAAAAATTAGGATGGTGACGGTACCTTCTATGGTTATAGCAGAACAAGACTTTTTCTAGGATGACAGGATGTGCTGAAACGACAACAGATCAGTTGAAAGAGCAGCTACTCACCAAGCCGTGAAGATTCAAACATCCAAACCAAAATATAATAACAGTTACGGTTAATTAGAACAGTTGAGTCTGTGGAAGGCAGGATTCATTACGGCACAGAAACAGAAACGTTCATTTAGAAGGCGTCCCGGGAGACGTAAGGGGCGGTGCGCAGGCGCTTCATCGGCTATTGGTGGCGCGCGCACCATCACGTCTCCGTCAGGAGAGCGATCCGCTGAGCACGTGACCTCGGCTGAGGCAGCGCAGCTGTGTGGGCCGCTGCCCGGGCAAGCGTTTTCTTGGCCTTTGGTCCTTTCCTCTGTCGTTACGGGGAATAAACCTCTCTCGAAACTGACTAGCCCACTCCCGGAAAGGGAACAGGTATTTAAGATCCTTTCATCTTCCTTCCACTGGAAACGGAGCCCAGAGTCGGTGGCGTCCGCGGGTGGCGGTTTTGTCAGGTGTCTGTCACCTTGAAAAATGGCTGATAGAGAAGACAGTTGCTCTGGTGAACATGGACTGTTTTTTGTTTGTTTTTGTTCGAGTGGAGCAGCAGCAAAATCCTCATTTGAGGACTAAAACTTGTGCGGTTGTACAGTACAAATCATGGAAGTCTGGTGGAGTAATTGCAGTACGTTATGAAGCTTGTGTGCTTGGGCTCACTAGAAATATGTGGGCAGATGATGCTAAGAAGTTATGTCCAGATCGTCTGCTGTCACGAGTTCATGCGTCCTGTGGGAAAAGCTGACCTCACCGAATACCGGGAAGCCAGTGTGGAAGTGATGGAGGTAAGGTCTCATTTTGCTGCGACTGAACGTGCCAGCCTTGACAAGGCTTACGGAGACCTGACCAGTGCTGTACGAGAGAGACTACAAAAGCTCCAGGGTCAGCCTGTCTCAGCCGACTTGTCGCCGAGCACCTACACTGAACGGTCGCCCCAAGGCCCTACAGCAGCAGTAGGGACTGTTCAGAAAGGTACTTCCATAACATCATATTGTTTCTGCTTCCTGCCTTTGCAACCTGCTTTATTTGGTCACTCTGATCCTTCTTGGATTGACTGAAAGGAAACTTAAACTACAACCTGAATGAATAACAAGGACTCACGTGGAAGGATGTACAGATTCTCTCATCTTTCCAGGTAAGTGGATGTTGAGCTGTGAAAGAGGTCATCCATTAACTTTGTTTATGCTGTACTTTGTTGAACAAATTCTCTTAGCCCATCAGTTTTTCACCTTGTGGTTGTGCACTTTGAATATCGTTTTAGAAATCCATTTCTATCAGAATTTCCTAAAGACATTTCTCTACATGTTTCTTCTATTTGCCTTACAGCTTCTTTTTAGGTATTTCAACCGTATGGAGTTTAGCTTTTTATTTGATTTAAGGTAGGGAGCCACCTTAATTATTATTCTTATCTCGAGTTGGTTTTCCCAACATTTATTAAACAGTCCATTCTTTCTTAACTTCTTATATGTAATTGGGTCTGTTTCTGTAGTATCCCATTAATCTGTCTACTTCTGCTCCAGAAATTATTTTTATTACTGTTCACAGTATTTCATAATATTTGATAAGGACTCCCCTCTGCTTTTGTTTTTCAAAATTGTCTTGGCTATTTATGCACATTTATTGTTCAGTATGTGTTTTAGAATACATTAGTTGAATTCCTTAAAAATCTTGTTGGAATTACATTGAATTTACATATTTAGAGAAGACAGTTACCTTAATGTTAAATTTTTTCATCCATGAACATATTTCAGCAATTTTTTAGGTCTTCATTTATGTCCCTTTTAGTGATTTTTAAGTTAAAAATTTTGATTTATAGTTGGGCTTCTTTTGAGATCTGGAATTCAGTATGTTTTCCTTTTTCTTTCTCATCTAAACTTTTAATTGATATAATATACATAAAGTATACAGACTGTAAGTGTACACTTTGGCTAATTTTCACAAAGTAAGCCCACTTATATAAGCAGCACCCAGATCAAAAAACACCAGAACTCTAGAAGCCACCCTTACCTACCCTCCCAGTCATCATCCTTCCCTACATTATCCCCTCTCTCTTACATTACCACTATCTTGATTTCTATTTAGCTTATTTCTGAACTTTATAAAATTGAAATCATGCAGTATATACTTGAGTATGGCTTCCTTCACTCAACATTGTCTTTGTGAGATTCATCCATTTTGTTGTATATAGTTGAGTTTGTTTACTCTCATTGCTCTGTAGTATTCCATTGTATGAATATACCACAATTTACCCTTATGATGGATATTTGGGTTGTTTCCAGTTTGGGACTACTAGGAATAGTGCTGCTATAAATATTCTTGTAAATATCTTTTGGTGAACAAATGTATGCATTTCTGTTGGGTATATGACTAAAAGTGCTCATTTGTGGGGTTTGCCTATATTCAGCTTTAGTTTGCCTGTAGTCACTTTTACTAGATACTACTAAAAATTTTCCAAAATGGTAGTACTGATTTATAATTCCACTAGCAGCATATGAGAGTTCTAGTTGTTCCACATGTTTGTCAACACTTACTTTTTTCTCTTCTGTATTTTAGCCATTTTGATAGGTGTATAGTTATATCATATTATGGTTTTAGTTTGCATATTCCTGGTATTAATGAAATTGAGTACCTTTTTGTCAGTTTGATGACCATTCTTCTTTCATGAAATGCCTGTTTAAGTATTTGCCCTTTTTTTTTTTTGGTTGTCTCATTCAACTATAGGACTTTATATATTCTGGATACGAGTCATTATCAAATATACGTATTACAATATCTTCTGATTTGTGGCTTGTTTTTCAGTCTGTTAATAGTGGCTTTTGATGTATAGAAGGTTCTTAATTTTAATTTGGTCCAATTTATCTTTTTTTTTCTTTTATGGATAGTATTTTTTAATGTCCTGTTTAAGAAATCTTTACCTACCTCAAGTTCATGAAAAAACTCTCCTATATTATTTTAGAAGCTTTATTGTCTTGCCTTTTACAGTTACATTTGCAATCCATTGTGTGTGTGACCGTGAGGTAGGGATCAAGATTCCTTTTTTTATTATATGGGTATCCAATTATAATATCTTTATTATTAAAGCTTTACTTTTTTCCATAAAGGTCTTCTGCATTCATTATGTTAGTTCCTAGATGCTTTAATTTTTTTGTTGCTATAGTGAGTTTGCTTATTTATTATATTTTCCACTGGGTTAGTGATATGTAGGGGAATGATAAATGATTTTTTTTGTAAGTTCATCTTTATTTACTTTATCTACCTGACAAAAACTTGAGATATAATCTGCATGAAAGTCCTTTAATAAATAAAATGTAGTTGGTGGTTAAAAATATTTTCTTAGACTAGAATAAAATTAGGACAATTAAAAACTTGCTTTTGTGATAATATTAGATTATGATAGTTCTAGATACCAGATATAAGAGAATCTGGGTCTTATTTGCTTTTAATAAAATATTATGAAAGTGGAATTCAGCTGGATATCCCAGAGCAAAGAATTCTGCATTTAGATGCTTTTCAACAGGGTGTCTACACCTTCTTGAAAAAATTTTCTAGTACTTTTGATAATGGTTAGATTCAAAACAATGTATCTATTCTCCTCTTCAGTTGTAATGCGTACTTTTAGAACTATTATTTTGTAACATTATTCTTATTTAGAAGAGCTCTTTCAGTAAAAAATCTTTGAATGTTGGACATTAATCAAAAGGATACAAATCTGTAGCAAGTTAACTCTGTGGGGGAACTTGTAAGGGAAATCTGTTACTACTTGTAGAAGCAATACAGATTCATCCAGAAAAAAACTCCAAGAGAATATAGCTTATTTCTAGTAACAGTGGTAGATTTTCCATGGGCTCCATGTTTTAAAGTAAGAATAAATAATAAAAAAATGGTGTACAAAAGTAATTGTAATGTGAAGATGGTATTTTTATTTATGTTAATAAGTAGTGAAATATTGATATGAGTAAATATTTTTTCTTACTTCTATAAGTATATGTATATTTTTAATGTACACCTATGTACTTGTTTCTATGTGTGCAGAAATGAGTGAACACAGGAAACTTGAATAAGTCAAATAGATCCAGAAAAGTTAATTACAGTACCAACAACAAGGACTGAAAAACACCAGTGGCCACAGATAATAACCAACTAGAAATACACAACAAAAATTTTTAGAAAGGGGCGGACAGTGTGTTACATAATGAATAATTAGACCAAAATCCCAAAGAAAAGAATTAACTGAACAAGCTTGATCCCTTGATGTCTAGTAGAGAAAACCTCTAGGTGACCTTACTAATTAAAATTAAATACTGATTTGATATATAATTTGGTTCCAGTAATACTAAAACTAGTTTAATATATCAAAGTGGCAAGATAATACCCAATTTAGGGAAAAAAGGAGACAATCCAAATTTGGCAATAAAAAAGATACAAATGGTATTGAGTATTTTTTTTACATGCACAATTCCCTGCAATATGAAAGACACCAGCCTCTCCAAAACCAAGTCAAACCTGTGGTCAACCACATATTTCTACAGCCCAAATTTTTTCTTTCTTTTCCACTGTGCTGTGCTGATAATGTATCAGCCTTCCTTAATCCTGTCCAAGTTGAGATGTGCTTTGCCTTCACTGAGATTAAGGTACAGTCTCCAAATCTACTACCATCTACAGGTTTTCTTTCATTAGAAACATATTATTAATTATTCTGATGGAAGGAGAGTGGGAAGAAAGAAAAAAAAATTTAAGAAAGGAGATAGAGAAAGAGGGAAGGAAGGGAGGGAGGAAGGAAGAAAGGAAGGAAGGAAGGGGAAAGGGGAGAAGGAAGCGGAGGGAGGGAGGGAAGCAGAGGAAGGACATAAAGTAACCTTCTGAGACACCAAGTTGCTAAGCATTAGGAGATACTCATGAGCTACACAACCTTATGGGATAATAGATAAGTGAGAAACAATAATCATTTAATTGGTTTCCTTATAAATATAGATTAGATTCTATTCAAAACAAAAATCTTGTTTGCCTTGTTCATTCCTATATCACTATTATCTAGAACAAAAGTGCTTGGCACATAGTAAATGCTCAAAAATATTTGTAAAATAAATTGAATAGATGAATGAATTCATGAGTGTGGGTACTCAGGTCCAATTTTGCCATGATGGTTGCTCAACATGTTAGTTAGTGTTAAGCTGTGTCAGTTCAGGTACTCCTGGAAGCAGATACAGAGATGGACCTAGAAGAGCAAGAAATATATTGGGGGAAATAAATTGGTGTCAATAGTAGGAAGGAAAAGACTTTGTATCCCAATGCTGTTTTGTCACTTGTGAATGGAGAGAGGAAAGGAAGGAGGATTGGGTAGGAAGAGCCTCAGACTGCAATGTAGCTCAAGAAAGTCCCAGTCAGGCCAATGGGGAAGCCAAAAGCAAAGATTAGAGAAGTCCCATATGGGGCCAAAATGACCTGGCTCTACAGTACTTGGTGCACAGAACCCCTCCTGGGCTGTTACTGGCTGTGAGCAGCCCTGGAAGAGCATGAATTTGGAGTTGAAGACTGTGGAGGATCCCAAATTTGCAATATCTGGAGGCTCTCTGCTAATTACACTCTTAAACAGATTCTTTCTTGATAGGGGATTGAGTGGCATACCTCCATGGGCATAGAAACCAAAAGGCTCCCTGTTTCTAATGTTGAGTAGATCAGATTCAGTATCAACACTAAATCTTCTCTCCTCATTCCTACCATGAACTCTGTGAACTTTTTCTCCTTGAATACAGAAGATTATCCCTTTCTTCCCATTCAATGTCTGCACGGATTTGAAACCTTTCACTTATGCAAATGTCTCTTTTGCCAAGAGAGTTGACAGATGTCAACTTTTTAAATTACACATAGAAAGGGCAACTCTATTGCCAACCATCAAAGACTACAAAGTCATTCCATCGTTTTACAAATATCCCTCACTTAAGTGGTAAACGTTCAGTAAATGTCCATATCTAGCTTGTAAACCAATGCTGGCATCCCTTTGCATCCATACCTAATTCTAGGACACTTCTTCCCTATATTAGTTCAAAATAAGGGATAAGACACATATACAAATAAGTATGGTATATATTTTATAGGTATATAATTTTTAAATATGCAAAATATATGTCACATAACACTATAATATGGATAGTGAAAAGTGCTAATGAAGTACAAACATATGCAATAGAAGTTCAGAGAAAGGAAAGATTACTTCAAACTGGGAGGACTGGAGGAGAGTTTCATGGAGAAGATGTCATTTACTCTGGGTCTTTAAAGATGAGTAAAATTTGTACATGTAGAGATGAGGTAAATGACATTGGCAGAGAGAATCACATGCACAAGAGCATGGAACCAAGAAAGTACAACCTTGTGAAAAACAAAAACTCAGAACATAATAGTTTTCATAGCAGTAGGATCAATTAACTGACAAGTTTCAGGCAGCTCTTAGTTCCTAAGTTTGAAATCTAAGATACTGTCAGCCTGCTAATCACTAGTAGATGTACTGTTATTATTGTCTGTTCATAAGTTTGACATCAGAAAAATACACTTGAGCATAAATCTGACCATTGTCTCTTGGCCATCAGGACCATCCTGCCTTGAGGACACATTTTATTAGCATGTACAACGTATGCTAAAAGACTGAACTGAAGACACCCATAAAGTGTAGCTATTGCATGACAGAGTGTTTAAAAATAAGTTTAAGGTGTCATTAGTTCAAGTGGTGGTTCTGACACCAAATAGCTGCTCTTTGACTGATCTAAGAATGAACACATTCTCTCTATACAGTGTTCCATTAGCGATTTTAATTGCATGCTAAGCTTTATAATTTGTTGCTGTCATTTAGGTTCATGTACTGTACTAATATTTATTCTGCATATTATGTAACACCTTATTAAGTTTATTGCCCGCTTTCTATAAATTTTTTTTATCAGACTTCATGTGAGAAGCTAACTTACGTATCTATTAAAAGTAGTCCTTGAGTTACAGGTTCTCTTAGTATTCTGAACAGAGTTTTTAAATTAAGTCTGTGGAAGGAAAAAGGAGATGGTTTGCTTCCCAAATAGGAAATAAAACCTGTATATACATCCTATTACACAATATCTATGCCCGAGGACCATGAATAATATAAATGGTGACTACTTGGTTTGTCTTTTTCATGCCCTCCATGGAGTTTTCTCTGACAAATGGGACCTGAATACGTACCTTCCTTTAATTCACATTCAATAAGTGAATGGCCATTCACTTTGCTTAGCACAATGTCTCAGACCTTAAAGCTTAATGAAAATTTTTAGTGAAATAAATAAATATATAATAATTAAGGTCTACTTCCTAAACATCTCCTCCATAACATTATATCACATAGTATATGCTCAATAAATCACAATGATGGTAGAGACACAAATTCAAAATATAATTGGAGAACAACAGCAAACTCCTCATGACCATCTCAGCACATATCCTTGTCTCTCCTTTCATTCTTTCTCTACCTTTCTAAACTTAACTCTGTGGACTGCTCAAGCTCAAGATGGTGGAGTAGAAGGACATGGGTTCACCCCTCCTTACAGAAACATCAAAATCACAACTAACTGCTGAACAACCATCCACAGAAAAATGTTGGAACCTACCAAAAAAGATACCCTACAGCCAAAGCCAAAGAAGAAGCCACAACGAGACAGTAGGAGGGGTTCAATCATGATAAGATCAAATCTCATACCCACTGGGTGGGTGACCCACAGACTGGAGAGCAATTGTACCATGGAGGCCTTCCCACAGGAGTGAAAGTCCTGAGCTCGATATCACGCTTCCCAGCCTGGGGATCCAGCAACAGGAGGAGGAGCCCCTAGAGAATCTGGCTTTGTTAGCCAGCAGAGTTTGAGCGCAGGAAATCCATGACTGGGGGAAATAGAGACTCCACTCTTGGTGGGTGCACACAAGGTCCCATGCACACCAGAACCCAGGGGGAAGAAAAGGTGACCTGATAAGAGACTGGGCCAGACCTACCTGTTGGTATTGGAGGGTCTCCTGTGGAGGTAGGGGCGTGGCTGCTGCTCACTGAAGGGACAAAGACACTGGCAGTGGCAATTCTAGGGAGTACTCATTGGCATGAGCCCTCCTGGAGGCCGCCATTAGCTTCACCCAACAGCCTATAGGCTCCAGTCTTGGGACACCTCAGGCCAAACAACCAACAGGGCAGGAACACAGCCCCACCCATCAGCAGATGGCCTGCTTAAAGTTTTCCTGAGCACAGTCTTGCCCACCAGAGGGACAAGACCCACCTCCACTTACCAGTGGAATTCAGCCCATCAGGAAGCCTGCACAAGCCTCTTACACAGCCTCATCCACCAGAGAGCAGACAGTAAAAGCAAGAAGAACTACAGTCCTGCGGCCTGCAGAATGGAAACCACAATCACAGAAAGTTAGACAAAATGAGACAACAGAGGAATATGTCCCAGAGGAAGAAACAAGATAAAACGCCAGAAGAACAACTAAGTGAAATGGACATAGGCAACCTGCCGGAAAAAGAATTCACAATAATGATAGTGAAGATGATCCAAGACCTCAGAAAAAGAATGGAGGTGAGGACTGAGAAGATGCAAGAAATGTTTAACAAAGTCATGGAAAAAAAACAAACAGAAATGAACAATATAATAACTGAAATGAAAAATACACTAGAAGGAATCAATAGCAGAATAACTGAAGCAGAAGAACGGGTAAGTGACCTGGAAGACAGAATGATGGAAATCACTGCCACAGAACAGAATAAAGGAAAAAGAATGAAAATAAATGAAGACAGTCTAAGAGACCTCTGGGACAACATTAAACGTACCAACATCACATTATAGGGGTCCCAGAAGGGGAAGAGAGAGAAAGCACCTGAGAAAATATTTGAAGATAAAATAGCTGAAAAATTCCCTAACATGGGAAAGGAAAGAGTCACCCAAGTCCAGGAAGTGCAAAGAGTCCAAGACAGGATAAACTCAAGGAGGAACACAAGACACAGAGTAGTCAAATCAACAAAGACTAAAGACAAAGAAAAACTTTTAAAAGCATCAAGGGAAAAGCAACAAATAACATAAAAGGGAATTCCCATAAGGTTATCAGCTGATTTCTCAGCAGAAACTCTGCAGGCCAGAAGGGAATAGCATGATATATTTAAAGTGATGAAAAGGAATAACCTACAACCGAGAATATTCTACCCAGCAAGGCTCTCATTCAGCTTCGATGGAGAAATCGAAAGCTTTACAGACAAGCAAAAACTAAGAGAATTCACCACCAGACCAGCTTTGCAACAAACGCTAAAGGAACTTCTCTAAGCAGAAAAAAGAAAAAGAAAGAAAGCCACAGCTAGAAACAGGAAAATTACTAATGGAAAAGCTCACCAGTAAAGGCAAACATACAATAAAGGTAGGAAATCATCCACACACAAATATTATATCAAAACCAGCAATTGTGAGGAGAGCACAAATGCAGGCTGTTGGAAATGCATATGAAATTAAAAGACCAGCAACTTAAAACAATCTTGTTTATATACAGACTGCTATATCAAAACCTCATGGTAACCACAAACTGAAAATCTACAATTGATACACACACAAAAAGAAAAAAGAATCCAAACATAACACTAAAGTTAGTCATCAAATCACAAGAGAACAAAAGAGGAAGGGAACAAAAACAAACCCCAAACAACTAACAAAATGACAAGAAGAACATACATATCAATAATTACCTTAAACGTAAATGAATTAAATGCTCCAATCAAAAGACTTAGACTGGATGAATGGATACGAAAACAAGACCTGTATATATACTCTCTACAAGGTAGCCACTTCAGATCTAGGGACACATACAGACTGAAAGTGAAGGGATGGAAAAAGGTATTCCATGAAAATGGAAATCAAAAGAAAGCTGAAGTAGCAATACTCATATCAGACAAAATGGACATTAAAATAAAGACTGTTACAAGAGACAAAGAAGGATACTATGTAATGTTCAAGGGAATAGTCCAAGAAGAGGATATAATAATTGTAAATATATATGCACCCAACATAGGAGCACCTCAATATATAAGGCAAATACCAACAGCCATAAAGGGAGAAATTGATAGTAGCACAATAATAGTGGGGGACTTTAGCATCCCACTTTCACCAGTAGACAGGTCATCCAGACAGAAAATTCATAAGGAAACACAGGCCTTAAATGACACATTAGACCAGATGGACTTAACTGCTATTTATAGAACATTCCATACAATAGCAGCACAATACACATTCTTCTCAAGTGCACATGGAACATTCTCCAGGATTGAGCACATACTGAGCCACAAATCGAGCCTCAGTAAATTTAAGAAAATTGAAATCATATCAAGCATATTTTCTGACCACAACACTATAAGTTTAGAAATCAACTATGAGAAAAAAAACTAAAAAACACAAACACATGGAGCCTAAAAACTGTGCAACCAGTGGATCACTGAAGAAATCAAAGAGGAAATAAAAAAATACCTAGAGACAAATGAAAATGAAAGCCCCATGATCCAAAACCTATGGGATGCAGCAAAAGCAGTTCTAAGTGGGAAGGTCATAGCAATACAATCTTAACTCAGGAAACAAGAAAAATTACAAACAACCTAACCTTACACCTAAAGCAACTAGACAAAGAAGAACAAACAAAACCTATAGTTAGCAGAAGGAAAGAAATCATAAAGATCAGAGCAGAAATAAATGGCATAGAGACCAAGAAAACAATAGAAAAGATCAATGAAACTAAAAGCTGGTTCTTTGAAAAGATAAACAAAATTGATAAGCTGTTAGCAAGACTCATCAAGAAAAAAAGGGAGAGGGTTCAAACCAATAAAATTAGAAATGAAATGGAGAAGTTACAACAGATACCACAGAAATACAAAGCATCCTAAGAGACTACTACAAGCAACTATATAAATGAATATATATGCCAATAAAATGAACAACCTGGAAGAAATGGACAAATTCTTAGAAAAGTACAATATCCAATAAAATGAACAACCTGGAAGAAATGGACAAATTCTTAGAAAAGTACAATATCCCAAGACTGAACCAGGAAGAAAAAGAAAATATGAACAGACCAATCACAAGTACTGAAATTGAACCTGTGATTTTAAAACTCCCAACAAACAAAAGTGCAAGACCAGATGGCTTCACAGGTAACTTCTATCAAACATTTAGAGAAGAGTTAACACCTGTCCTCCTCAAACTATTCCAAAAAATTTCAGAAGAAGGACTACTCCCAGACTCATTCTATGAGGCCATCATCACCCTGATACCAAAACCAGACAAAGATACCACACAGACACACAAAAATTATAGGCCAGTATCACCAACAATCATAGACGCAAAAACCTTAGTAAAATACTAGCAATCCTAATCCAACAATACATTAAATGGATCGTACACCATGATCAAGTGGGATTTATCCCAGGGAGGAAAGGATTTTTCAATATCCACAAATCAATCATTGTGATATACCACATCAGCAAATTGAAGTATAAAAACCATATGATCATCTCAATAGATGCAGAAAAAGCTTCTGACAAAATTCAACACCCATTTATGGTAAAAAAAAAAAAAAAAAAAAAAAAAAAGCTCTCCAGAAAGTGGGCGTAGAGGGAACACACCTCAATGTAATAAAGGCCATATATGACAAACCTACAGCTAACATCATACTCAATGGTGAAAAGCTGAAAGCATTTCCTTTAAGATCAGGAACAATACAAGGATGTCTACTCTCACCACTTTTATTCAACATAGTTTTGGAAGGCCTAGCCACAGCAATCAGAGAAGAAAAGGATATAAAAAGAATCCAAATTGGAAAAGTAGAAGTAAAACTGTCACTGTTTGCAAATGACATGATACTATACGTAGAGAATCCTAACGATGCTACTGGAAAACTACTAGAGATCATCAATAAATTTGGTAAAGTTGCAGGATACAAAATTAATACACAGAAATCTGTTGCATTTCTATACTGTGAGCTCCAGAGTCAGATATACCTGGGTTTGAACCCCAGCTCTTCTGTCATATATGTTATTCAACCTCTCTGTGCCTCTGATTCTTGAGCTATGAAATAAGGTAATAATACATATTTTATAAGGTCATTGTTAGGGTTAAATGGAAAAATGTATATAAAGCATCTTGTACAAAGTAAGTACTCAATAAATGGTTGTTTTATTCCTAAATTATTTCATTTCTTTTTCTTATTTTCACTCAATATCCTTTAAAATTGCCCTAGAATAATCTGTTCCATACACGTACAGCAACAACATTCCTAGAAAACTCTTGTCATGTCACTTCATCATCGTTATGTATAGCAACCTTCAAATCAGTCAGAGAAGAGAGGGCCAATTAAAACAAGCATAGGTTTTCTTAGAACACAACTTAGGGAAGTGACATGTCTGATATACAGTGCATGTTTCAGATGGTGAGTTTTACATGTTAAAATAAAAGAACCCAGAGTCTGAGTTGTGAATAAATTACTGCTACTTTAAAATGCCTTTTTAAAGTCTTGTGTTTCTTATCACTTCTGATGAGTAAAAATAGTAGACAAGTGGAGAGGGGACAGGGAAGAAATTAAATTGATGGTGTTAATTTATGAGCTTGTTTCATTTGTTGTTGAAAAACAAAATCAACATAGAAGGGGTGGGGCTTCCCTGGTGGCACAGTGGTTTAGAATCTGCCTGCCAATGCAGGGAACACGGGTTCGAGCCCTGGTCCGGGAAGATCCCACATGCCACGGAACAACTAAGCCCATGTGCCACAACTACTGAGCCTGCGCTCTAGAGCCCAGGAGCCACAACTGCTGAGCCCTCATGCCACACCTACTGAAGCCCACACACCTAGAGCCCATGCTCCGCAACAAGAGAAGCCACCACAATGAGAAGCCCACGTGCCGCAACTAGGGAAGGCCTGCACACAGCAACGAAGACCCAATGCAGCCAAAAATAAATAAATTTATTTTTAAAAAAAACATAGAAGGGGGCTTCCCTGGTGGCACAGTGGTAGAGAGTCCGCCTGCCGATGCAGGGGACACGGGTTCGTGCCCCGGTCCGGGAAGATCCCACATGCCGCGGAGTGGCTGGGCCCGTGAGCCATGGCCGCTGAGCCTGCGCGTCCGGAGCCTGTGCTCCGCAACGGGAGAGGCCACAACATTGAGAGGCCCGCGTACCGAAAAAAAAAACATAGAAGGAGTAAGGAAGTACAAGAGGGAATGCGAGATGCATTTGCCATTGCAGTATATCAGGATATCAGTATCTGTAGCTCATTTTTTAAAGTCACTGAAAATACACAGTTTTAGAGAATAAATGCAGAACTTCCCATTAAGAAGCTTATACCAAATAAATTAATATTTTGATTAACACAAATATAAAGATGTATTCAGAGGAGAAGCATAGGTTAATTTCCCACCCCAGATGCCCAACACAGGTCAGAGGTGAGAGTGAGGCCCAAAGAGAAGAAAATTTCAAACCTGAATGTATTGTCAGTAATAAACCAGAAGTCTTTTGAACATGTCATATAATCCAACATAATTTCTCCAAGATATATACTCACTTCATGTCCTTTTAGATCTATATAAAGCAGCAGAGAGAAACAAATTCTTGGTTTATTCAAATCAGTGTAAGTTGGTTGATTTTCCTACCTGTCTCCTTGAAGTAAAGAAAAAGCAATTAGATGATTTCTGAAAAATTAAACCATAGTTACTAAAATCTTAAAAATGAGTCCTGCTTTATATGTTTGTTTTTGTTGTGGTTGTTTTATGATACTGTTGTTTAAAAGGAAATCTACTTTTTAAAACATGTCCAGGATGATCTGAGAATGAGTGAGATAGATCCAATTAAGACCTCATTACAATGGAACATAATGTCTTCAAAGAAAAACTCCCAGGCACACCTAGCCAAACATTAGGGATTCTTTTTCCCAGAGGGTGGAACTGTCTGTGAAGGTAAAGAAAAAAGATCTATATTCTCAAGGTCAATGAACCAGAGGTGCAAATATAGCTAACGATGTGTTTTTACAACAAGTCCCTGTTTTTCCTTTCATCCTTACTGAGACCATGGTCATTTTGACATTTCCATATTTGATGCTAACCTAACAGCTAATGTGTGTTTTTAAATGGAATAGCTAAAGAATTTTAGAATAGAAGTTTTACCACAATGCAGCTTTTATACTTTCAACTATTGTTTGATCTTTTTGCAAGGAAAACTTCTTATGAACTCTAAAGTATTCTTTCATCTATTCCACTTTAGGTGACCTGTTCATTTTATTTTTACCTTCATCATGCATATCCATCACCAAAAAATATATGCTTTATTTGTTTTATCCAGTCACAGCATTTCATTTTCAATTTGAGCTTACATGCTCCCTGAATGTACATAATGTCCAAAAGATAGATTTGCATGTCTTACCTCATTTGTAATTAGGGTTATTAGCAGCAAAATATCCAGGAAAGATTTTGTGTAAGCTAGGTTCTGGGCTCCTTGGCAACAGATAAAAAAAAAAAAGGAAATCCAGGACATCTCCTTCACAACAATCTCCTTCCATCTTATAGTCTTTTGTTGAGTCTTTTCATTTTAGATTTTCTTCCCCAGAAACTAGGTAGATACGCCTGCTGGCATCCATAGAGCCTTTTGTTAATACTGTAATGACAGAAGTAGACCATTGAAAGGTGTGCTTGAAGTATGCAATTTCCAGTTTCTTTTGAGTGATTCAATATACACTCTTTGCTTTCAGTTCAGACCAAACACAATCAAAAGTATACCTCTAGAAATTACAGATTTTATGCCTTCCAATTCCACATTTCCCAATTTTCATACAACTGGAAATCAGGAGGTTATCAATATTACACCAAGGAAAATGTGGGAAGGAGGGTATCTCCTTTCTTTTTTAATGATCCATAAGAACTCCATTACATTCATGGTGATTTTTCTTAATCCCATTTTTACCATGATACCAAACTATCATGATACCACTTCATTGTATAAGGTACCCAAAGTATTGTATGCAGCAACCAGGAAACACACTCTGGCCATACTGCCAGAGTAATTTTTACTATCCAAATATAATGATATGAATACTTAGAAGTGGAGATCAGCATATTGATTCCAAAATGGGTTTTGCTGTATGTCTCCAAGAACTTCAAAACCTAACACTTAATTCTGGAAATTAATGTGCTAATCATTTTTTCAATGATTAGAAAAAAATGCCTAATAAATGGACACATAGTTAATATTTTTAACCTCTGATTTTATTTTATTTTATTTTTGGTTAACCAGCTTATTCTCACATTGAAGGGGAAATCGACACTGATTACTGGGATCCAGAGCAGTCCCTAGTCAAAGATACTCCCCTTTAAAGTGATGCTTAACATTTTGTTGTTTAAGGATCATCCCCATCTACTCAGTGGTAGCAGTTCATATTAACAGTCATTTATGATGGAATGTGTTTTAGAGGATTTTAGAGAAGATTTTATCAAAGAAATGGGCAAAAACGCTTCAATGCACTAGGAAATTCAGAAGACCTGGGAATTTGGTGTTGATAGCATAGCAGCTCCTAAGTTTTTCACCTCCAATGACCTATTTTATTATGTACATTGTTCACCAAGTATAACCCAGAAATTTCTATGGTAGTATAATGGCTAATCAGATCTTCTCATTGAATGTTTGATGAAGCTTTAGGAAGCTTATCAAACCCTAGTGAATTTGGGATTAAGTGCACATGGAAGGTTGGAGATTAGAGATAATTTATTACCAATTTAATGTCTTTAAGAGTTACTGAATTACTTAATTTTCCATTTATACTTGAGTCAATTCTGGTAATTTACATTTTTCTAAATCATTCACTTAATTTAAAATTTCAAAGTTATTGATTTAAAGCTATTTGTATTAGTCACAAGATTTCTTTAAATCTCTGTAATTATATCTCTTTTGACCTTAGTATTGTTTTAAGTTGTACCTCTACCTTTTGATTTTCTTGATCAGTCTTTCTAGATTAGTCTTTTTTTAAAGTACTCATAAAACATTTATAAAATTTGCCATCCAGTAAGTTACATAGGATAATCAAAATAGAAAAAGTGGATCTCATAAAGATGAGTACTTAGAAAATAATGTGTTCTTTATATATATTTTTTAACATCTTTATTGGAGTATAATTGCTTTACAATGTTGTGTTAGTTTCTGCTGTATAACAAAGTGAATCAGCTATATGTATACATATATCCCCATATCCCCTCCCTCTTGCGTCTCCCTCCCACCTTCCCTATCCCTAGGTGGTCACAAAGCACCGAGCTGATCTCCCTATGCTATGCTATGTGGCTGATCTCCGCATGCTATGCTATGAGACTGCTTCCCACTAGCTATCTATTTTACATTTGGTAGTATATATAAGTCCATGCCACTCTCTTACTTCGTCCCAGCTTCCCCTTCCCCCTCCCTGTGTCCTCAAGTCCATTCCCTACGTCTGTGTCTTTATTCTTACCCTGCCCCTAGGTTCATCAGAAAAAATTTTTTTTTTTTTAGATTCCATATATATGTATTAGCATACGGTATTGGTTTTTCTCTTTCTGACTTACTTCACTCTGTATGACAGACTCTAGGTCCATCCACCTCACTACAAATAACTCAGTTTCGTTTCTTTTTATGGCTGAGTAATATTCCATTGTATATATGTGCCACACCTTCTTTATCCATTCATCTGTCGATGGACACTTAGGTTGCTTCCATGTCCTGGCTATTGTAAATAGAGCTGCAATGAACATTGTGGTACATGACTCTTTTTGAATTATGGTTTTCTCAGGGTGTATGCCCAGTAGTGGGATTGCTGGGTCATATGGTAGTTCTATAAGGAACCTCCATATTGTTCTCCATAGTGGCTGTATCAATTTACATTCCCACCAACAGTGAAGAGGGTTCCCTTTTCTCCACACCCTCTCTAGCATTTATTGTTTGTAGATTTTTTAATGATGGCTGTTCTGACTGGTGTGAGGTGATACCTCACTGTAGTTTTGATTTGCATTTCTCCAATGGTTAGTGATGTTGAGCATCCTTTCATGTGTTTGTTGGCAAGCTGTGTATCTTCTTTGGAGAAATGTCTGTTTAGGCCTTTTGCCCATTTTTGGTTTGGGTTTTTTGTTTTTTTGATTTTGAGCTGCTTGTATATTTTGGAGATTAATCCTTTGTCAATTGCTTTGCTTGCAAATATTTTCTCCCATTCTGAGGGTTGTCTTTTTGTCTTGTTTATGGTTTCCTTTGCTGTGCAAAAGCTATTTTCATTAGGGCCCATTTGTTTATTTTTGTTTTTATTTCCATTTTTCTAGGAGGTGGGTCAAAAAGAATCTTGCTGTGATTTATGTCAGAGTGTTCTTCTTATGTTTTCCTCTAAGAGTTTTATTATTTTTTTTAATTGAAGTATAGTTGCTATAAAATATTATATGTTACAGGTTTGCAATATAGTGATTTACAGTTTTTTAAAGGTTACACTTCATTTATAGTTTTTTTTAGTATCTTTGCTGCAGTATAATTGCTTTACATTGTTGTGTTAGTTTCTGCTGTATAACAAAGTGTACACTTCATTTATAGTTATTAAAAAATATTGGCTATATTCCCCGTGTTGTACAATATATTCTTTTTTTTCAATTTTATAGTTGATGCATTTATTCTTTTTTTAAACCAATTTTTTTATTGATGTATAGTTAATTTGCAATGTTGTGTTAGTTTCAGGTGTACAACAAAGTAATTCAGACATACGTATATAAGTCCTTGTTGTTTATCTATTTTATATATAGTAGTGTGTATATGTTAATCCCAAACTCCTAATTTATCTCTCCCCGACCTTTGCCCTTTAGTAACAATAAGTATATTCTCTATGTCTGTGAGTCTATTTCTGTGTTGTAAATAAGTTCATTTGTATCAGGACTTCCCTGGCAGTCCAGTGGGTAAGACTATGCTTCCACTGCAGGGGGTGGGTTCAATCCCTGGTTGGGAAACTAAGATCCCACATGCCCTACAGTGAGGCCAAAAAAGTTCATTTGTCTCATTTTTTTAGATTCTACATGTAAGTGATATCATATGATATTTGTCTTTCTCTGTCTGATTTACTTCACTTAATATGATAATCTCTAGGTCCATCCATGTTGCTACAAATGGCATTATTTCATTTTTTTTATGGCTGAGTAACATTCCATTGTGTATGTATACCACATCTTTATCCATTCATCTGTGGATGGACACTTAGGTTGCTTCTATGTCTTGGCTATTGTAAATAGTGCTGCTATGAACATTGGAGTGAATACAACTTTTTGAGTTAGAGTTTTCTGCAAATGTATGCCCAGGGGTGGAATTGCAGGATCATATGGTAACTCTATTTTTAATTTTTTTAAGGAACCTCCATACTGTTTTCCGTAGTGGCTGTAACCAATTTACATTTCCACGAACAGTGTAGGAGGGTTCCTTTTTCTCCACATCCTCTCCAGCATTTGTTATTTGTAGACTTTTTATAATGATGGCCATTCTGACTGGTGTGAGGTGATACCTCACTGTAGTTTTGATTTGCATTTCTCTAATATTAGTGATGTTGAGCATCTTTTCATGTGTCTGTTGGCTGTCTGTATGTCTTCTTTGGAGAAATGTCTGTTTAGGTCTTCTGCCCATTTTTTTATTGGGTTGTTGGTTTTTTTTTATATTAAGCTGTATGAGCTGTTTGTATATTCTGGAAATTAATCCCTTGTCTATCGCATCATTTGCAAATATTTTCTCCCAGTCCATAGGTTGTCTTTTTGTTCTCTTGATAGTTTCCTTTGCTGTGCAAAAGCTTTTAAGTTGAATTTGGTCCCATTTGTTTATTTTTGTTTTTATCTCCATTACTCTAGGAGACATATCCAAAAAAATTTTGCCGCGATTTATGTCAAAGAGTGTTCTGCCTGTGTTTTCCTCTAGGAGTTTTATAGTATCTGGTCTTACATTTAGGTCTTTAATCCATTTTGAGTTTATTTTTGTATATGGTGTTAGAGAACATTCTAATTTCATTCTTTCACATGTAGCTGTCCAGTTTTCCCAGCACCACTTATTGAAGAGACTATCTTTTCTCCATTGTGTTTTGCTCTTATTATTTTCACATTTTCATGTTTTAAGTTTTTGAGTGTATTTATAATAGCTTTTTAAACATCCTTGTCAGCTAATGTCCTCATCTCTGTCTTTCCTGGATCTATTCTATTAACTGATTCTTTTTCTGGTTATGGGCCACATTTCCTGTTTCTTTGCATGTGTAGTCATGTTTGATGACTAGACAAATTTTTTTATTTGTCATGTTGAGTGTCTGGATTTTTTTCTCTTCCTTTAAAGAGTATTGAGTCTTGTTTTGTCAGGCAGTCATGTAACTTGCAGACAAGCCTGGTCCTTTTAAGGCTTGTTTTTAGGCTTTCTAGGGTGGGTCTAGAGTAGCCATTGTTGTAAAGCCACTTAGCCTTAGTATTAAGGTGCAACCCTTTGACATCACTATTAAATTCCCTGGCTGTTCAAGGAAATCTCTCTACTCTGCCTGCCTCCACTCAAATGTTTCCTAGCCCCTATTATAGCTTCCTTATAGTTGATATTTCCCTAGTAATTTTTCTTTGTCCATCTTCATAGATTCTCATGCTACGAATATGTAGCTTGTCATTCAACCAGACTCAAAGGGACTCATACACAGATCTCTGGAGCTCTTTCTTTGCACACTTCTTGCCTCTCTATACTCTGCTCTGTGAATTCCAGCTGCTTCAAACTCCTGAAACTTTGATCTCTGTCTCCTCAATTCAGTGAGACTGCTGTGCGCTTTTTAAGTTCCCCATTTCTGTGCCATAGAATGTAAATAAAGTGCCCCTAGGAAGAAAGCCAATGTGATCATCAAGCAAACTTCATGTGTTTCCCTCCTCTCAGGGATCGTATTCCTATGTTGCCTATTGTCTAATATCTGAGAACAATAATTTTACATACTTTGTCCAGTTTTCTAGCTGTATACAGTGAGAGGGTAAATCCAGCTACAGTTACTCAACTATGGATTAAGTGTGGGGTCATGACTCCTGCCGCAAAGCACAGGAAGCTCAGCTCGGCACTCTCTGATGACCTAGATGGGTGGGATGCGGGTGGGGGGTGGGAGGGAGGTCTAAGAGGGAGGGGATACAGGTGTACATATAGCTGATTCACTTCATTGTACAGCAGAAACTAACACAACATTGTAAAGCAATTATACTCCAATTAAAGAAAAAAAGAGAGTGGGGTCATGACTATGTTTTTTAGTTCCAAGATTTCTAATAAACCTCTTTTCCTATCCACCTGTTCCATTCATTTCAAAATTTCTTGCTTTTGTAAAAATATGTTATTTTTTCACTTATCTCTTTAACTATCCTAAACATATTTATTTTAAAATCTTTGTCACACTGATTTCATCTGTATTGAATTCATGTTTCAATTATTTTCCTGCTTTGCATTGATTTATTTGTGTTTGGAATATAGTTTGTAGGTTCATTTGAGTAGGAAGATTTTAAGTGAATTTTGCATTCAGGAAAGAATAGTGAAGTGATTACCATATGTGCTCTGGGCTTAGACTTCCTGGGTTCAAATTTAAGGTCTGCCATTCATTGGCCAAGTGATCCTGGCAATTTATTTAGCCTCTCTGTGGCTTGGTTTTCTCATTTGTACAATGGGATAATAAAAATAACAATAACAACAATAAGAAAAATAAAAATACTGATTACCTCATAGAGTTCTTGAAATGATGCATGAGTCATATATTCTATGTTTATAAATCATACTATGTGCCTTCTATATAACAAAAGTTTAACAAACGGCTCTTGATATTTTTATGGTTCTTTCACTCTCTCTCTCTTTTCTCTGTCTCTCTCTCTGCCCTTGTATTTACCCATCCTCATCTAGCAGTTTTGAGGTTGCCTCCACCTGCCTCCCAGGCTTCTAGTCCAGAATTGTACAATTACATTTTAGAGCTCTTCTCTAATAGTGATTAACAAGCGATAAATAGATTTCCTTTGTGCTACCCTCCTCTCACTAAACCACTCCCCACCTTCCTGGAACCTGACACCCACTAAAGCCAGAGTCCCTGGTAGTGATCAAGAAGGGGACTTCCCAATCTAGTCCCTGAGTTAAAACTGTTAGTCTTACTCTATTTCATGGAATCATCTCCCCACAGGACTCCTAATACCAGTGCTTATTTCTAGGTCTGGAGTGTCCAGGCTTGTGAAATCAGCCCTCCACTGGTCTACAGTGATATTTATCTTGAGTTTTCATCAGTACCTCTCTCTAAGGTTTTCTATTTTCACGTTCTATCTTCCATTGCTCCGTATTTGGAGTGAAGTGAGTAGAAACTCATTGAGCCATCCTGACTGGAAATCTTACCCCCCTTCTCTTTACTTTTTCCTCTCTTTTACTTTTTAAAAATTACCCTTTCCTTCTCTTTTTCCTACTCCTTCATGTATTTTCTAAATAAAGGCTAAAAATGCATAATAAACATAATTTAAAAATTAAAGAAAATAGAGACTTCTGTTTTAAATTCACAGAACTTTTTTGTTTTTGCTCTTCATCTATCATCTTTTGTAATACTCATACTAATAATGCAGAAAACATAGCCAATATTTTGTATACATACTGAGGTGGTGACCCTTGAAGGAAAACTAAATGAGAAAGTCCAAGGCCAAAGTTCTGACTTTGGGGGGCATGCAGGAAGGGAGAGGCTCTTTGTGACTACCACCACAATCCCCACCCAACTATCTCAGAATTAAAAATAACTCTCACTCTTCACAAAAGATAATGATGAGTCACTGTACTCATTCAAAATCTTTAGAAGTCAGGAGAGTGTTCTGTAGTATTCCAGGGCAGTTGTTCCCTTTGCCTGTCTGATATTTCCTATTCCTGTTTGTTCTCCTTTATTTTCCCCACTTTTAATAGTGACCATCTCTCTTTGTATTATCTGTCTTTCTATTATATTTTAAATCTCTTTAAAGTATTTGGAAATTAAAACAGGAAAAGGTGAAAGGTCCATACTAGCTATCCCTTGTTGCATAACAGGATATCCCAAGTTTAGAGACTGGAAACAAATATCTGTTATCTCAGTTTCAATGGGTCAGGAATCTGGGAGTGGCTTATAACTGGGTAGTTCTGCTCTCAGGGTCTCTCATGAGGCTACAACCAAGGTGCAGCTGGGGCTACCAAAATCTCGGGACCTGACTGTGGGAGGATCAGCTTCCAAGCTCACTCACATGGGTATTGGCAGGCCTCAGAACTGCTTCCAAACTCACTTGTGTGAGTCCCTACACAGCGTTGCCTTATGACATGGCAGCTGCCTTTCCCCAGAGCAAATGATCTGAAAGAGAGACTGCAAGATAGAAACCAAAATCTTTACATAACCTAATCTCAGAAGTGACATCCCATCACCTCTGCCATATTCTATTCACTAGGAGGGAGTCAATAAATCCAGACCACACTCAAGAGGAGGGGATTGCATAAGGGCATGAATACTAGAAGTCAGGGATCATTAAGGATCCTCTTAGGAGATGCCTAAGGATTTTATAGACCAGAGATTCCCAATTTTTCATTCAAGAAACACTTCAACATTCCATGTGGTTTCTGTTTTGAGTTTTTCTTCCTGGGAGATTTTATTTATTAAGTAATAGATTATTTCTTCACTTTTATTCATATAAAACTATAATATGCAATACAGTAAAGAGCATAGTTAATCAGCAATATTTTAAATTAATGAAGTTATGTAATTAATTAGATGGCCAATGCATTAATTCATTTTTAGGACCTCATCTAATATAAATATGCCATTTCATTTAGACTTTATGAAATACTGAAAATGATCCCCATGAGAAACTGGGGAGAATTCCTGTATGAAGTTTTAGAGGTTCAAATAAACCAGATTAAGTAAAATTGATCTAGTCAAACCCCACTATTTTGTAGATTAGAAAACCGGGTTCTAGAAAGGCCAGTGTTAGAGTTGGAACTATATTCTCTATCTCCTGGTCATGTGTCCACTACAGCACAGTGATGTTGTTGGTCTTATTCTTTACTCCCAAAGACCAGCAAGGGGCACTTAATAAAGCATAATGATGATCATAATAATGATAATATTTATATGGTATGGTAGTCATTTTACAATATATACAAGTCAGATCACTATTTTGTACATCTTAAAGTTATATAGTGCTGTATGTCAATTATACCTCAATAAGCCTGGGGGGATGAAAGATTGATAAGGTAAAGCTAGTGTTATTAAGCATTCTCATTTTAAAGGGATTAACTTGTTTTAGCCAAGGCAACCATAGTTAATGGAGCATTTTATGACACTCAATACAGATCAAATCCTGGTCTTAGAATTTCTTTATTCTAATTGTTTAAAAAATTGACTTTGATGATGTTTAAGGGTAGTTTACTATGTGAAATAATTTGCCTATCAACCAGAAAATAAGTTGAAAGCATCACTGTAAACCTGTGACTCACCCATAGTTCCAATGTGAGTGAAAATTAGTAAACATGGATGAGCATGGCCTAACCAGTTAATCTAGTTAAAGGTTCGTTGGTCTCATTCCCCAACACTAGGACTGTGAGGTTTGCACACTGACAAGTTTTCCAAACCCCAGCTCTTGACGTTAAGCACTGGATCATTATGGCTCAATGCCAAATAGCATGACCATATTTCAAAACGCACAAGTTACAAGATGCTAAGTTTTACCTTCTCATCTCCTAAAGTAAAATAGTATAAAGAAACTGAACTTTACTTTGTAGTATCTACCCAGTGGAGCTCTTTGAGATAAAGTAATTAAGAAGTTAATCAGGTACTTCCCTGGCAGTCCAGTGGTTAAGACTCCGCACATCAACTGCAAGGGGCACAGGTTTGATCCCTGGACAGGGAACTATCAATAAGAGCCTGTGTGCCACGCTGTGTGGGCCAAAAGAACTTTTTTTTAAGTAAAATAAAATAAAAGTGTGAATTAAAAAAAAAAGTTAATCATAATTGAATTTTGGTCACAGACATTGCTGCCTAACACCAGAGAAAATACAGTTGCTCTCCTTTTCTAATATGCAGGCTGCTTCCTCTGCACCCCTCTGTCCCCCACCTCCACAGTAAAGGCCTACTGTGATAGTGACTAGCTGGATAAACTTAATTTGGGTGAATTATTAGGAGGCCCACTGCACCCAAAGACATGTCTTTCAATCATATTTTGTCAGTATTAAAATTGATGTTTTGAGGTCCCATTTGTCTATGTCCTATGTCTTTTTCTCTACTGATTCCAAACCCAGATGGGCTGATAAACAGCTGTTACTTACTGGTTCTCCCCAAACCCCAAAGTCAAGTTTTTATAAGTGGAAAGGTGTCTTATTTCAAATATACTAGAAATATTTAAAACTATGTTTTCTAAAAAAAAAACAAAAAAGCAATTTAAGTTAATTGTAGAGAGTATTTGAGAAGTGTGCACCAAAAAAATAAATAAATAAAAATCTATTTTAACATTTATAAAAGGTTGTGAAAACTAGAACATAAGTAGTTTATGATTTCTTTGGTCTGAAGGAATAAGACCTGCTGATAACAGAGTCACTGAATGCTTTCAGTGGAGGGGTGTGTGTGTGTGTGTGTGTGTGTGTGTGGCCTGCTATTGATGAACAGATTCTAAGCAATTTCTCAACTGTGACTAGCCTCGTTCACTAGCCTGTGACTAACAGAAAATCCTTTAAAAACTTTCAACCCTTACCTGTTTAACACTATGAGAGGCTTCTATAATATTCCTATCTATTATTTTTGCAAGGAATCACCTCTATGAGATCAGAATAGAAGAAAATGATCACAGAAAAGGCAAAGATGCAATATGGCATTAGGAAGAAGCAAGGAGGAAAATGAAACATTTGTAGAGATGCTATTTGCTATTTTGAAAAAGTCTGTAAAGACAAAGCTAATTGGAGCTGCCTAAAAGGTGAAGCACCTTTCCCTATTTGGGAAGGCCAATAGAAATTGGACTCAGAATATCTGGATTCAAAGACAGGCTCTACACTGAGCATTTGTATAATCTCAGCTGAAGAACTTCACTTCGCTGGGCTCCTGTTTCTTTATAAAATGACATGGTGTCAGTGATTTGTCTGTGGAGACCTAGGAGTTTTTTGGAGGAAGTGTTTTGGAGTTCAGTAGGGAGAAGTAATGAGGTTGAAAAGATGCCTCCACCCTCCTCAACTTCAACCAAAAGAGCTCTACTTTTCCCTTCTCATGCATTGTGCTTCTGAATATAATGTGTTGCCAAAAGTATTTTGAAACCATTGGTCTAGCAAAGGTTAAAAAAAAATCAGCATGAAACTGTATGTCTGGGTTGGTAAGGATCCATCATGTGCGAGGATAGAAAGTATACCTAGATGACCCTGAAAGGTCAATTTCAGGCCCTTCCCCTACCTAAAGATATTGGAGATGCAGGGTAGAGACATCTTGCTGAGCTCCAGCTCAGACTCAGGAATGGCTCTAATAATCAGACAGTACAGGAGAGGCAGCTATCTAGCATACAAGAAATGAAGGCAGCCCTGGGAAATTTAACTTTTCTTTTTAAATGTTCTTAATTTTATAATACATAAATTCTTTTAAAAGAGTCTACTAATATAGAAATATAGAGACCAAGTGTAAAGTTTCCTCTTTATCTGCCCATCCCACAATATCACTCTTCTCACCGTAGGTAATCACTATTTTCAGTTTGGTCTGTGCTCTCACAAACCTTTTTTCCTATACAGATGTGTGTGCACATACACTGTTTTTTAAAAAAACAAATGGTATGTGTTGTGCAATTTGCTTTATTTACTTATTAATATGTCTGGGAGTTCTTGTGTATCAGTTCATGTACATCTATCCTTTCTAAAATAATTTTATTATATTTTATGATATAGCCATATTTATGTAATAATCCCCAAATTAGGGGCTTTAAAGTTGTTTGCAGTTTTTTATTAATAGAAACAATAAGCATCAGTGTACATACATCTTTATGTACAAATGTGTTTTTCTGTAGGATAGATTACTAGAAGTGGAACTGTTATGTTAAAGACTATGAATATTTTCTAAGCTGCACCTATTTACAACAACACCAGTGTGTTTCTCTATATATTTGCCAACAGTGAATATTAATTTTCTTAATTTTTACCAAATTGATGATAAACATTTTGATACATCAACTTGTATTTTCCTGATTACTAGTGAGATTGATCATCATTTCATCTATTTGTTGCCTGTTTGTGTTTACATTAGTTAGAAGAAGCACTAAGTATGGGAATCTAAAGACTAGATTTCAGTCCTAGGTTTGTAACTAGCTTTGCAGGCTTTGATGAACTAAATCCACCTTTCTGAACCTCATTTTCTCAATCTGACAAATGGAAATAATAGCCCCACTCCTGCCTTTCTCCACAAAGTTAATGTGAGGGTTTGGTGAAATAATAGATGAAAAAGCAAGTGGAAAACTCCAAAATGCTAGACAAATAGATGGGATTTCTTTTAGTTTTAAAAATCTGTGTAATATTATTGAATAATTCTGTAATTAGGACTTTTTCTAAACAAAAGAAAGCAAGCTAGTATGTGCAGCTGCTCATTTACCTACTAACTTCAGGGTCTCTCCAGACAAGTTGTGAGGAGGGTAGAAGGCTCAGTTACTGGTTCAGCTCCAACACTGTTCCCCATTGCACCCTGGCCAAGTGACCACAGAAGAAAGCCTACTCCTTGCAAGTTTTCTAATCCAAGCTTGTTATTTCAAGGAGTTGGGGTGGGGGGTGGGGTGGACCCTCTCCCACATCTTCTCTGGTTCATCCATCAGCAACAACAATGCCATCTGGTTACCGGGGACCAGTGAGGCATAAAATGCCTAGAAAAGCAGCTGTCTTCCCCTTTACCTGTGTCAGAATTACTAATTAAGTGACAAACTTGCCTTTAGCTATAAATGAAATTTCGTGCTGCTGAAACTAGTGCAGCCTTTACACGTTATTAACTACTCCTTTTTGTAACTACAACCCTTCCTTTAAAAGAAACATATACTTCATGAAAACAGGATGAAAATTCCCATCTGGTCGCCTGTATTTTTCAGGGTGATGCATGCAGTAATTTGTATAAACCTGTAATTTTTATCCTACCTCTTGCTTTTTACCTTGAGGTGAAACCAATTTACCTGTTTATGCTTAGTTTCTTTTCCCCAGTGTGGGTTCCTAATATTGCACATGACAGAATTTTCATTTGCAATTTTTCCACTACCAATTCAAATTGCCAATATATCACATAAACCTGGATGTGAGAGCACTGTGGCTGAGTTGTGTTACCCTTCCCAAACTTTGTAAAACTTCATGTAAATATAAGTAGGCCAATTCATACTCCCAAAATGTCAGCACTTCATCTGTATAATCTATTGGATAAACCACGAATTGGAAAATCTGAATTGGATTAAATTTTAGAAGTTTTCTACAATCAGTAAGTCTACTGAAAGATCTACCTGTTTTTGGTAACTAATATTGGAAGAAGCCAATCTAGGACCAAAATCAAAAGGATGCCCCCAAATTATGTTATTTTTCATAACTGACTTGAGGACCTGGCCTATTTGGTAATAGACAGGATTAATTTCAACCAGACTGTACCATTTGCAATGTGACCCAAATGCCTAGGGTCACTAAGGCACACTTTCGCCTCAGTGCTTTGTGTTAGGTCATTATTGAGTTCCTATGCAATTTCCCTAGAAAGAGCGGGGTTGTAACCTTTTTAAACATACTGCATTTACTGGATATGTTACCAATTCGATGCAGCCATCATTTGTTGAGTTCCTATTATGATGAAAGCCCTGGGCTAGGGATGTGAAGGGGATAAATATGAGTATTTATATTTAAGCATATAAACATATACTGCCTCAAGAAATTTTTCATCTAGCAAGAGAATTGTCATATATAAAAATAACTACAGTGTAAGACAAAATGTAGAATTTTCGCTAAAATGGGTACAGAGTAAACTATCTGATAGTCTGCTGGGTCATGTGGAACCATTGGTTTGTGCTGTGTGTGCCAGTTAACATATGGGCAGTCTCTACATCTTTGCTCACATCTCTTTGTTACTTGTGTGGTTCAGCCTCTAATTTTACCTCAGTATTGTTGAGAGTAGGGAGTGTTTAATGCTGTTTTAGAGGAAATACCAAAAGGAAGATCCATTTTCAGCTAGCACTCCTAGCAGGAAGCAAATTGTTGAATCGAAAAGATTTACAATCTTCCTTAAACTTCAGCGTGCATGTGAATCACCTGGGCAACTTCATAAAATGCATATTCTAACTCAGTAGTTCTTAGGTAGAGCCTGAGATTCTACATATATAACAAGTCCCCAGGTGCTGATGCAGACCATACTTTGCTTTGTGCAACAAGGATTTACCACATTGTTCCCATCGCCACAGAAGGGCTAATTGTGACAAGAGAGAAAACTGTCAAAGAGAGTTCAGCCTAAAGAGAGATGAACAAATGATAGCCAACATTTCACAGAGCATAATGGAGGGAAGCAAAGACTTACACAAATCAACTGGAAAGGACTCAGTACTTAACAGCTCCATTCTGTGCAAGGACATGGGCAAATGTACAGAAAAATTCTGTCATTAGCAATAATGGACAGAAAGCTGAGTTGGCACCCTGGACGACAACCAGACTATGGGACACAAGGAAGAGAATCTAAACGGGATCACAACAATTTCCCCACAAGTTACTAGTCTTGCTAGTTCCTCAGTGATCAAGATATGAAACATACTGATATGAAAACATACTCTATAGCCTCCATCACATATTGTACTATGTGAAACAAACTTTGTAGAATTCTCATTGGAGAGTGAGGTTTCTGTCACATTCGACAAATCCTTTTTCTGTCTGCCTGAAATACTGAGCTAAAAAGCTTCCTATGTTATCAAAAGAGATATACATTCAGAAGGCCCTGAGTATTAAAAATCAAATCGTTGACTTGATATATTTGAGTCTCCACATATAGCTACTACAGAAAAAAATAATTGAAACAAAATGTGTTTGCATCCAATATTTTGGTTCTAAAGTACATGACAAAGCAAAAGGATCTTGTTGTAAGATTCTTATACGTCTAAAGAAAAAGACCCACAGCATGGACCTTCAGATGGGTATTATAACCAAGTTCCAGAGTAGCATATTTTCTTAATGATAACAGACATTATGCCTGGCTGCTAACTCTGAGTAGAAGTCAAAGCCAGACAAAGCAGATTTCCTGTCCTTCCGAAGGGGAATTTTTATCATTATTTTCAGGGAAGAGGCTAAGTAATCTTCAGTTGAATTCTGAACTTATTACCCAATAGACTTAAGGTTTCTTATACTACCCAAAGGTCCTCAGAATATTTTATCTAATAAAGGGATAGTTATATCAATCTCAGATTGCTTTATTTAAAACAACTACTTTAAAAGTTCAATTTAAATAGTTTCAATAAGAACTGGCTCATCATCAAATTCTGTTGAATCATTCCGACCTCCTATTCACAATGGGCATTATGGTTTATTCTTTAATGTACATTAATTTGGTTCAAACAGGATCCAGACTGCACATCTCAGCATTCTACTTGAATAAAGAAGAAAGCATTCAATTCGCCTCCATTACAAATTCAGCCTTCCACAAGTCAGTTCTGCCAGTCAGTGATGGCTGCATTGCAAAAACTGCTTTGCGAATGTTTTGCTGGGTTTTGTTGCTAGGTGATGACCAGGAAAACTTTGCAATTCCTGCTGAGAGGTTTAAAAAAATGTGCCTGTAACCAGTTTCATATCAAAGAGGAGGGGGAAAAAATAGGGTAGCCTGCACCTTAATACTTTAAGGTTTACTCCTTGCCCTATACTCCCCCTTAGCTGTCACATAGAGAAATTGTGACCGTTAAGAAATTTATATACACAACACTGAAAAAAAAAAAAGGAAAAGAGAAAACAATATTCAATGTATCATCAACCAAACTAGAGTAGAGTTAATAAAACAGAACTTGTCAAATGTCTTCCTTTTAGTCTGAACTAGAACTTAAAAAACTTAGGGATGGGAGAGGGGAGGACAGAGGAAGAGGGAGAATGAAAAGACACCAACTCATTCTCCCAGCATTCTTTTCTGTTCCACATATTAGCAAAGACCTTTTGCTTAAAGAAATTGGCTTGAAGCTAGAGTCAGCTTGTACCTGAGCTGTGTTTCAGAAACCCTTGGCCTGGACCTGACTTTGCAGCCAAGCAGCAGGGATTCCTGGGAAAGCCCAGAGGCCTGTCTGAGTCCTGGTCCTATGTCAGTGATTGATGAGGACAAGTGTGAGAGGTGACATACTGTGAAATCAGACTGAGGCACAAAGAGTTAATCCTTGGGCTTTTTCCAGACTGGGTCCTTTGAGGGAAAAATAATATTTATTCCTTCCTTTGTTAATTTTGCAGCTAAAAAAGCACTCTTGATATCTTATTCACTAGACTAAATGCCAGCCTGCAACCTCAGAAAACTTCAGGAGATAAATACCACACTAGTGGAAGTAATTATTTGTCCTTGTTGCATTATCATCATCAAATTATTTTAAACTGCTGATTTAACAAGTACTATATTATGACCAATAGAGAAAGGAGAGCGGTTTTTTCTGCATATAAATTTCTTTTCACAAATTAAAGGACCTACCTATAAATCACAGGGGAGAAAAGTCTGAGAAATTACAACTCTACCACCTTGGGCTTCTCTATTCTCAGTAAGGTAGAAACAGCTTGGTAGTAAGAGTCCCCTTCTCTCCTTCACTAACTTCGCTTGTGCTCATTCCCCACCGGGTCCTCTCCTGGGAGGACGGGCCAAGCCATGTGTGTCTTTGACTTGGCGACGCAGGCGAGTTTCTTGTACTTTCGCACCCTCCATAGCAGATGCACAAACTTTAACAGTGTCTTTCTAACACTTCATTAATTATTGAGCTGTGCCAAGAGTAATTATTGGGCTATGCCAGGAGTCCTTTTCTCCCACATCAGTAAACAGTAATTTAGAGAAGGGGGGTTATAACCTTAGGGTGAGCAACGTTTTCCCCCCACAGCTGTGTGGTGAGCTCAACAATAGTGCATATGCTTCAACAAACGAGGAGGTCCACAGCCCAGCCTCTGCGGCATACAGGAAATGCTATGACCAGAGGAAAGAAACCCACCACACTTATTGTGTGACACAAAATTTGGAACATCTCATTCACTAACAGATACAAGATCATCTGTTCTGACTTCGTGCTTTTGCCCTAATTCAATAATAATAATAATAATAAATCCAATAACAGCAAGGGAATTGACTTTCAGGATTTTCCTATATGTTGTAATGGGAACATTAATGTTGATACAATGCTTTCTCAATTATTAAGATTTCTTTTCTCTTGCCATTTTTCGGTAAGATTTTAATTCCCTCCTTTTCCTTAATTAATAGATGTTGCTTTATGGTCACTTGACAACCCTAATCGTAGGACTCAACAAAATAGAAAGGTCTTTTTCCTACGTTTTGAAAGTCAAATAAGACATAGAAAAAGTTGGAGCCAGTGTTCCTCTGGCTCTTTGGAGCAGTTTTGCTGTTTACATTTCAGAATAATGGGACCTTGGGGTTAGAACGTTACTTAGTATAACACTCTTCCCATTCCATACAATGTTTAAATTCTCTCCAAATAATCCCCCCCTCCCAAAGTAGTTAACCAGTCTCTGCTTCAATGGGAGAGAACTTTTCTGTCATAAACAACTCCTTCTTTAAGATGGCCAGCATTTGAGTGTTCCATCTAATGTATAACAAAAATTTGTCTACTTTTATACAACAGAAACTAACACACCATTGTAAAGCAATTATACTCCAATAAAGATGTTAAAAAATAAAATTAAATTTAAATTTAAAAAAAATTTTCTCTACTTTTAGCCACTGTTCATCATTCCCACAGTGGAGATGCAGAACAACTTTGTAAATATTCCAAATCAGATACTTTTCAAACTTTAAGGTGAAGAAGAAACTCCTAATGCTAAAAATGCAGATTCCAGGCCTCCATGTCCCTAGAGATCTAATTTCAGATCTTCAGATGGTCCACAATTACACTGCTCTAAGACTTTTCTTTCCACGACTAGATGTCTTCAGACGCTTTCAATTAATTCTTATGAGGAGCAACAAACTCTCACATGTCCAAATCCAATGATCAGTTCTCTATTATCATCTTACTCATGTTACTCCTGTTGGTCCCTCTGTCCTTCTTGCAATCCTTTATTCACCTGACCTCTGTGACAGCCCAGAGTCCTGCTTTTCCTCCTGCATTATTGTCTGCTAACATAGCACAATGGCTTCCTTGAGTTCCTTCCAGAACATAAGAAGCGAACTCCCACCTCAAGGTTTTGTACCTTCTTTTCCCTCTGCCTGGAATTTTCTTCTTCAATATATGATGCCCTCCCTTAGTTATTCCAGGTCTCTGATCAAATGACAGTTCTTCAGAGATACTTCCCTGACCAAATTATCTGAAATAGCCTCCGCCCTATTCTCTATCCCTTTATACTGCTTTGTTTTCTTCCAGGATTTATCACAGTCTGACAATACGGTATACATTTATTCATTTGTTTTGTTTTTGTTTTCCTCTCTGATAAGAATGTAAACTACAAGAGGGCTGTTTTATAAACTTTGATTTCCTCAGTGCCTAATACAATATCTGGTGCATAGTAAGCACTCAAAAAAAATACTTTTCAGGAAATCTGTGCACTGTTGGTGGACCAGTAAAATGGTGCAACCACTATAGAAAACGGTATGGAGGTTCCTCAAAATTTAAAAATAGAACTGCCATATGATCCAACAAATCACTTCTGGGTATTTACCCAAAGAAAACAAAAACACTAATTCAAAAAGATATGTGCACCCCAATGTTCAAAATAGGTGAAGGGGATTAAGAGGTACAAACCTCCAGTTATAAAAAAATATATGTAATTACAGCATAAGGAATATGGACAATAAGATTCTAATAACTTCGTATGGGAACAGATAGTTACTAGACTTATCGTTTCATCATTATCATTTCATTATGTATGCAAATGTCAAATCACTATGTAGTACACCTGAAACTAACATAATATTGTACACCAACTGTATTTCAATGAAGAAAAAAAGAACTTGTCAAAAGAATGAAAGAAAAATGATACTGAGTCGTTTCACAAGTCTGGCTAACTCTATGCCCCTTCAAAGGTGTGCTGCCTAGAGCTATTAGACTCCCTAATAAAACAGAATAATCTGTCTCCTTGTTTGGAATACTAGATTTATACAAATGTGGCATTCATTTTCATTCACTTTTAGGGCCGCTACGTCACACTATTAAATCACATTGAGCTTATGCAGCTGCTAAGCCACATTGCCCTGTGCAGCTGGATATTTGGAACCAGGCTCAGGATCTCATGTGCATCTCTGTTAAATGTTCTCTGATTAAATTTGCTCTAGCCCATTAAAATTCTTTTGGACACTAATTCTGTCATTAAGCATGTGCCCACGTCATTCTCTCTTCTGCATTCATTTTATATGCCTATTGATTCATTTTGTTGTTCTAATCATTAATTTAAAAAAAAAATTGGCAGTGAAGAAGAGTCAAGAGACCAAGGTTTGTATCTCGGCACTGCCACTTAGTAGCTATGTGGCCAACCTTGGTCAGGCTAATTAAGTTTACCGTCCTTCCGTTTCCTCATCTATGAACTGGAGATACTAATACCTATCTAATAAGGTTATTGTGAGAATCAAATAAGATTATAAAGTATTGAGTACAGTTCATGGCATGTGTAATCCAGTGTTAATTCCAACACTCAGCACCATGCCTGGTACATAGTAGACACTAAACAAACCTTTGTCAGTTATTGACAAGGAAAAGGGCCCAGTCTATGTGGTAGGACTATAGAACTGTACATCAGTTATCAATGTTGCATTAATTAGTCCTCTTTGGGGTTCAGTTATTTCCCTGACCAGTTATGAATACATACTCTGATACTGACATCCTATTTGCCTTTCTCCATTTTGTTTTAAAAAAAGAAAATAGTTCAAGAGAGACAGCCAAATGCAATCCTGAAATAAATGCTGTGTTAAGAGCTACCTCCTAAGCTACCAAGCTAGTATCCCTGTCAAAAAAGAAAATTTAACTTATTTGACATGACTTAGTGAACCCATTGCTTTCTTTTCTATATATTCACAAATCATACTTCCATCTCGGTTTGATGCCTGGATTACCAGTTTGTCACTGTAATACCAGTAAGAGAATGCTTCTTCCATTCTCCACGGGTGCCTAAGGACTAAGCTCATCTACAGTTTTTCTCAGTGCCCTGGAATAGGTAGCCCCAAACAGAAAACCAGTACTCATTTGTTGCAACTAAGAATGATCACTTAAAAGTTCCTCACATAACTGAAGTTTCATGGGTCTCTTACCAATACTATTCCTCATCTGATAGTTTATTCTTATCCATTTCCAAGAAAAGTATATGGCTACATTATTGACACTTTGAGTATACAAATCAGAGAAGCAGAGTTTGTACAGTCTAAGTTTCTCTTTCATCTTCCTTTCAAAAATAGGAAGGTTGAAGACCTCCATTCTGAACAAATATTCAGGACATTTCCTTGTTCCATTAACTGGGACCTAAAGCTTAATGCCAGGCTACAGTGTTGGACAACCTCTACCCAGAAGGCAGGGCAAGTTCCCATCAGCTTTGGCGATAAACCTTCTAAAGCCAGATTTTCCAGGATTGGTTACTTAGTTGGCATTCTATAAATGTTAGTTTTCATTATTAAGATTAGTCTCCAAAAAATGTAGTATTGCTCTCTTCAAACTCTCAAAACACTTTACCCATACCTCATTTGGGAGCTTAGTCTGATATTCTTTCCATATTATGAGAGCCTCAGGTAGAGAAACTGCAGTTTATTCATCTTCACTAAAAAAATTAATCCATTAATTAATGATTCCACAAAAGATAATGGTGATTTTATTAATATCTTTATTGTTTACAGTAACTAAATGCTTCTAAATTGTCTTAGTTTCTTTTCTTGATTGCTTTAAACAGCTAATCTTGGCGAATCCTTTCTTTATGTAGAATACAAAAATAAATTTTATTCCAGGACTTTCTGAATTATAGTAACTGTTGAAGATTGATGGACTGCCACTGGCTATATTTCACTTATTTATTTGGCTTTTTTCATGTGTACCCAATCAGACTCAGGGCTCACCACCAGAGAATGCAAATTCTTTAGTACTTTGAAATTAATTAAATGAAGCAGAGGATAAAAAAATATTTTCCATCACCATACGGTAGCTTTATTATTATTAATGGGATTTAAACTTTGATAGAGAATAGTATGAACCTTTCACCGTACTTCTCCAGAGCAGTTCGAAGTGAGATTATAAGAAATGCTCCTACTCTTAGCCATCAATAGCCATGTAACTGCTCAGAACACCAGGGAAGCCTATATATTTCTAGGCAAGATGAACATAACCTTTTGAATGGGTTTCCTGTGAATGTTTATTGGTTTGAACCTTGGTTAATTTGACTCCATAGCCACACCTTCCTATCACGCCACACTAGCACCCTCAAATACAGCTGGGTGCTAGTGTGGCAAATGAAGCTCTGCCCGCCAGGAGCTTCATTCACCTAAAATAGTATCAAGAAAATCTATTAAAATGTGCCTTGTTCTTAGTGATAATTATTTAATGTAGGGAGAAAAAATAATTTAATCAATTAAACCCAAACTTCATGAAACATTTATATGATTGTGTGTTGTCATTTGAGATCTTGCAAGATAGTTATTACATTTACAGTAGTGGAAAGAACTGTGTCTTTCCTGCTTCTCTTACAATCATAATTATGATTTAAGTGAATACTTGCATGCATCAACATGAACAAAAAACTTTATAAAATCTTATTGGGACAGGAATAAAGATGCAGACGTAGAGAATGGACTTGAGGACACGGGGAGGGGGAAGGATAAGCTGGGATGAAGTGAGAGAGTGGCATGGACATATATACACTACCAAATGTAAAATAGATAGCTAGTGGGAAGCAGCTGCATAGCACAGGGAGATCAGCTCAGTGCTTTGTGACCACCTAGAGGGGTGGGATAGGGAGGATGGGAGGGAGACGCAAGAGGGAGGAGATATGAGGATATATGTATATGTATAGCTGATTCACTTTGTTATAAAGTAGAAACTAACACACCATTGTAAAGCAACTATACTCCAATGAAGATGTTTAAACAACAACAACAACAAAATCTTATTGGAAACATCTGAGGAAAGGTGACCAAATGAATCAGTATCACAAAATGTTCCTCCCCCAATACCAAGTGGCTTGAATGGGGAAAAAAAAGTGTTGAAAAGAAAGTTTAGAAAAAATAACCAACAGCTACCAAACCCAAAAAAGGATCTCATCCTAATAACCTAAACTCAGAAAAATGGTAACCAGGAAAAGAAATAAAAGATTCTGGTGTATCAGAGCCCAACTTCTAAACTTGCACCCGCAATTTCTAACCTTTTAAAAAGCAGAACCGAGGGAACAAAGTGTGTCACCAAAATCTTGAGAATTTTAAAAAGTAATCTTGGAGCAAAGGAGACTCAAGTGAGTAAAGCACCCTAGGATATTCCATGGAAAAACCTCTAAAAGTAAAAGTTGCTTTTTAATGCCCCAGGACCTCTATTAAGCATGATTAGTAGCCTGAGTTTGCCATATCCCAGGGTTCTATGCTAAGTTGGGGGAATAAGCTGAAGACTATAGGTTTATGATACACCCTTGGCAAAATGGAGAGGATCCTGGTACCGAAGATTCAGTGGGTTCTCAAAGGAGAGAGGAGATCTCTGAGCCCACAGGAAGTGGCTATGCTGGTCACCATGGGAACCCAGCTCACTCTACCCATACTCCTTCAGACTTTAAGAAAGTACATGAAAAGCAACACTTTGTCCCCACACTGATAAAAGGGAGAAGGATCAAGAAATGGAGGAGAGGGCTTTCCTGGTGGCGCAGTGGTTGAGAGTCTGCCTGCCGATACAGGGGACACGGGTTCGTGCCCCGGTCCAGGAAGATCCCACATGCCGCGGAGCGGTTGGGCCCGTGAGCCATGGCCACTGAGCCTGTGCATCTGGAGCCTGTGCTCCGCAGCGGGAGAGACCACAACAGTGAGAGGCCCCTGTACCGAAAAAAAAAAAAAAAAAAAGAAATGGAGGAGAATGGAGTCAAGGAAAAGTCCCAGTAAATGTACGATCTAGACTGAGTTTCCCACATTAAGCTTGAGTAACTTAAATATGGCAACTTTGCAATCACACTGTAGAAGAAAAAATTTTCAAATGTATCAAATATCCTAGGAGGCAAAAGCCTAATGAACTCAGAAAATATCATCCAAGAGCAGAAAATGCCTGAATTCTTTATCTATAAAGGAACTTAAAAGAATATGTATTCAAATATGGAATGGTACAACAACATAACTAATTGCAAAGAAGATACCATATCAACAAACAAATTGAGAAGCAAAATAACAACACTGAAGGTCTAATACATAAATTAGAAGCAGCAAATATATGGAAAAAATAGCAAAGAAGAAAGGCTTCAGATGATTACACATAAAGGAATTATATGTTTATATATATTATACATTATATGTATAATTTTTTAAATATAGAAGGAAAAAGACAAGCTAGTAAAGCAATTACAAAGAAACTGTTAGATGTGAAAGAGATAAAATCTTTACAACAAAATGATAATTAGTATCAGAGAAACCAACTAATAGAACAGAAAAAACAAATTCAGAGGTATATAAGATATATAGCCCTCCATATCTGTGGGTTCTGCATCTGTGAATTCAACCAGCCGCAGATTGAAAATATTCCCCCCAAAACTCCAGAAAGTTCCAAAAAGCAAAACTTGAATTTACTGACACTGACAACTATTTACATAGCATTTACATTGTATGAGGTATTATAAGTAATCTAGAGATGCTTTAAAGTATATGGGAGTATAACAGATTCACTTTGCTGTACACCTGAAATAACACAACATTGTGTACACCAACAAAAATTTAAAAAGTAAAAATAAAAAAATAAAATATGTAAAAAATAAAAAATAAAGTATGTGGGAGGACGTGCATAGGTTATATGCAAATACTACACCATTTTAGATAAGGGACTTGAGGATCCATGGATTTGAGTATCCACAGAGGGTCCTGGAACCAATCCCCTGTGGATACTGAGGGACAACTGTACGAACATGAAGAAACAACTAAATCTGAAGATCAAAAGGGCATATCATATACCAGGAAAAAGTGACACAAAATCATCTGTATAACAACCAATCATGATTAAGTTATTGAACTTTAAAGATAAAGAAAGAATTCTTGTCTAGGCAGAAAAATTAAGTAACTTACAAGAAGAAAAAATATCAGCCTGGACTCTGAAATCTATGCAACATTATTCAATAACTGAATTCAACTTTTCTTCCCTTAAGAGTTGAGGGGAAAAAATATCTATGACCAAGAATATTGTATCCAATGCTGTTACCATTCAAATAGAAAGGCAACTGTCTAGATATATTTACACCTGGAAGAGCTTAGGAAATAAAATACTCATAAAGCCATATGAAACCCTAATAAAGAAATCATCATTAAATAAGATACGGTAAGAGGAGTCATGGTTAAATTTTAATGAATTTTAACATATAACAAAGTCTATATCTCTGGGGAAATTTGGCTACAGAATAAAATGAAAATATTATAACCATGACATAGGAAAAATTAATGTCTGGTCCCTGTTTTTAGTAATAACAGAATAGTTTGTATCAGACTAACCCTCCCACATATAACAATTACAAAATCTAGACAAAATATTTTTTAATTAGTTTAATGCATTGGAGAATGACTAAAGGCAGTCATACTGGAAAGGAGTTGACTCAATAAATGGGAACTTTGCTGGGCAACATTTGCATTTGTACAGCTTTTCACTTATAGTCACTTTCTGTTTTACACAGCACATCACAACTTTCTAAGCAGGAAGCTTCATTCTTCCTGACTTAAGAAGTTAGAGAATGGAGTTCGGGGCTGCCAAAGCAGCTAAAAGTGAGGAAGTAAGGGGACGAATCTCTGAAACTGGAGAATCAGAGAAATGTATGTAAAACAAAATCTGCATGTAAATTCTACCCAAGTCTTTGGCTAACCCTGAACTGAACATAAATGAAGGCAACTACAAGGACAAAATTAAAATGTCTCACCAGGATCCTGAGAGGTGACAGCTGGAAGGCTAAAAGAACTGAGCAGAGACTGTAGCTGGAGCATACCACAGAGGAGACAGATTGTGGAATTTGAGTTAACAGCCTGCTAGAACAAAAATCAGCACATTTCAGAGATAGGCAGTAGAATTCAGAATCTTTACAGTGTATTAGCCATGGTATCCAGCATAAAGTCAAAAAGAAAGAAACAGAAAAATGTGACCCATAGTCAATTAAAAAGTAGTCAACAGAAATTAACATCTGGGTTGATCTAGGTGCTGGAATTAGCAAGCAAGAACTTAAAGCAGCTATTAAGAATATGTTCAAGAACTTTAAAAAAAATGACTCATCAAAATAAATGAACATATGGAGAAGAATCTCAGAGATATGAAACTATAAAAAGGAATCAAGTGGAAATCCTAAAATGGTAAAGTATAATATTTTACATTAAATTCACCACATAAAATATTGAAGGAAAAAGAAGCAAGTCTCTAAAATCTTGAAGACAGATTAATAGAAATTATCCAATCAGAAAAGAAGGGGAAAAAAGAGGAAAATGTGAGCAGGTATTCAGTTACCTGTGGAGTAGATAGAGAGAATGGAGGGGGAACAAAAGGAAGAAGAAAATAGCAACAAAAATTTCCCAAATTTACTGGAAAACATAAACTTACAGACAAAAAAATTCAATAAACCTCAAGCAAGATAAATAAAAAGAAAATCACAGCTAGATACACTGTAGTCATACAACAGCAAACTAAAAATAAAAGTAAAGTCTTGAAAACAGGAGAAAACAACATATTACATGATAGAGAAACAATGATAGCAATGATGGCTGAGTTCTCATCAGAAACAATGGAGGCCAAGAGAAAACTGGAGGGCTGTGGTAGATAAAAGATGGTCAAAATTTCTTTGGTACTCCTGCAATTGAGAGATTCCCTTCCTTTGAATCTGATTGAGCTATGTGATAGCATAACCAAAAGAATGTGGTAGAAGTAATATTGTATCTATTTATGGGCCTTAAGAGAGTGGCAGCTTCTTTTCATCTCTTGAAACACTTAGTCCTGAAGTCCTAAGATGACAGATAAAAGTCCAAATACCCTGCTCAAAAGATCACATGGGATAGGCTCTGAGACTACATGAAGAGGGAGAAATGTATAGCTAAGCCCTAGCTTCCATACATTTTACCAAGGTGACATGCATTTGAATGAAATCATCCTGGACCATGCTGACCAGCCACAGCTGAGTACCACCAAGTAACTACCACCAATGACACGTGGAACAAAAGAATCACTCAGCCAACCCCTGCCCAAATTTCTGAACAAAAAAATCATTAGATATAATATAACAAATTGGTGTTGTTTTAAAACACTAGGTTTTGGGGGTGTTTGTGAGGCAGCAATAGTTAACCAGAACAATGTTGTCAAAATGATGAAAGAAAAATAAAAAACTTTCAATCCAGATTTCTATATCCAGCAAAATTATCCATTAAGTATGAAAATGAATTTAACACATTTTCAAATAAATGAAAAGTTGAAAATTTTGTTGCCAGTTGATCTACACTACAAGAAATATTAAAGAAAGCTCTTCTAGCTAAAGGGAAATAGCACCAGATGAAAACATAAATGATCATATAAAACCCCTATTTGTTTTCTCTTAATTTTTTTAAACAACATATGACTGTTTAAAGCAAAAGTTTTAACATTCTGTTCTAGGGTGTGTGTGTATATATATATATATATATATATATATATATATTTGACAACCAGAACAGAAAAACAAATGGACTGAATAGAAAACAAAGCACAAAATGGTAGACAAAAATACAGCCATATCAATAATCACACTGAAAATAAATAGACTAAATATGTAATTGAAAGGCAGAATTGATAGACTGTACAACAAAGTAAGACTCAGTTGTATGCTGCACATAATAAACGCCTTAGGTAAAGTCACAGATAGGTTAAAAGTAAAATGATGAAAAAATACATATATTATAAAAACAGGAAGCAACAGGAAGGTTGAGTGGCTATATTAATATCAGAAAAAAATAACTAAGAAATGTAAGGATTACTGTTGGAGATAGAGATAAATTTCATAATGCTAAAAGAGTCAATTCATCAGGAAGACATAACAATCATGTGTGTGTATGCACCTAAGTAACAAACAAGCGAAATATATAAAACAAAAACTGACCAGTTGGAGATTATAACATCCCTTTCTTAGTTATTGATAGAAAAACTGCTAAAAAAAATGAGTAAGAATATAAAAGAGCTGAATAACACTATTAGCCCCTTTAACATAATGACATTTACAGAACACTCAAAAATTTCAGAATATGTATTCTTTTCAAGTATACATGGAATATTCACTAAAATAATACCTATATGCTGAGCCATAAACTCAGTCTCAATAAATTTTAAAAGATTGGAATCTTACAGGGTATATTCTCTAACCATAAAGGAATTAATTAGAAATCAATAGTAATAAGATATCAAGAAAAGCCACCAAATATTTGGAAATTAAACAACACAATTCTAAATAATCCATGGGTTAAAGAAAACACAGAGAAAATATAAATTAGTTTTAATAGAATGATAATTACATTATAGGAAATTTATGGGACATGGCTAATTCAGTGCTTAAATGGAAATTTATAGTGTCAAATACATATCTTAAATAAGAGAAAAAGTTTACAATCAACGTTCAAGTTCCAATTTTAAGGTTTAAAGAAGTAAATTTTAGATATGGGCAAAGAAGAAAAAAATAAAGAGCAGAGATCAATGAAATGTGAAACAAACACTAGACAAATTTGACAAAAGCAAAAGCTAATTCTTTGAAAAGATCAACCAAATTTATAAATCCCTAAACAGAAAATGAAAGGAAGGAAGGAAGGAGGGGAGGGAGAGAGGAAGGAAGGAAGGAGGAAAGAAGGAAGGAAGGGAGGAAGGAAATTAAAATTATTAATATCAGTTAAAAAAGAGAAGTTACAACTGCAAATAACACAGACATTAAAAGGTAATTTTGTGCCAGTTAATTTTACAACATAGATGAAATGAAACCATTTCTTGTAAAATACACAACTTAAAATGAGACAAATGATATAGAAAATCTGAATAACCTTGTACCTGTTACAGAAATTGAATTCATGATCAAAAAGCATCCTACAAAGGAAACCCCAGGCCTAGATGATTACACCAATAAATCCTCTCAAACATTTAAGGAAGGTATGACACCAATCTTATACAAATCCTTTTAAAATATTGAAAAAGAAGAGTTTTCATCTCATTTTGTGAGACCACCCAAAACCTGATACCAAACCATGACAAAAATATTACAAGAAGCAAAAATTACAGACTAATACAATCAAATGCATATACATATAAAAATGGTGACACCACTGGGCATATAGCCAGAGAAAACCATAATTCAAAAAGACACATGAGGGGCTTCCCTGGTGGCGCAGTGGTTGAGAGTCCACCTGCCGATGCAGGGGACACGGGTTCATGCCCCGGTCCGGGAAGATCCCACATGCCGCGGAGCGGCTGGGCCCGTGAGCCATGGCCGCTGAGCCTGCGCGTCCGGAGCCTGTGCTCCGCAACGGGAGAGGCCACAACAGTGAGAGGCCCGCGTACCGCAAAAAAAAAAAAAAAAAGACACATGCACCCAAATGTTCACTGCAGCACTGTTTACAATAGCCAGGTCATGGAAGCAACCTAAATGCCCATCAACAGACAAATGGATAAAGAAGATGTGGTAAATATATACAATGGAATATTAATCATAAAAAGAACAGAATTGAGTCATTTATAGAGACATGGATGGACCTAGAGACTGTCATACAGAGTGAAGTAAGTCAGAAAGAGAAAGACAAATATCATATATTAACGCATATATGTGGAATCTAGAAAAATGGTACAGATGAACCTGTTTACAAGGCAAAAATTGAGACACAGATGTAGAGAACAAATGTATGGACACCATGGGGGGAAAGCGGGAGTTGGGGGATGGGATGAACTGGGAGATTGGGATTGACATATATACACTAATATGTATAAAATAGATAACTAATAAGAATCTGCTGTATAAAAAATAAAATAAAAGTCAAAAATAAATAAAAATAAAAATGGTGAGGGTTATTTGGCCTGAGGCAACCCAACACTGGAGTCTACCTGGACTCTTTGATGGGGCTAATGGCCAACTCTGGGACGGCTCACACCAAGGAGTACTTCCCAGAACTTCTGCTGCCAGTGTCCTTGTCCCCTGGTGAGCCACAGCTGCCCCCACCTCTGCAGGAGACCCTCCAACACTAGCAGAGATAAAACTGTGAATGAATCATCTTTGGAGAGGATTTGCAGATGCCATTGTCTATTGGTGCTGGTGAATACAGCAAGAACAGTTCCAGAATCTCCCTCAGTTCCTGACTTAAAAGGGCTTAGGATCACAGAAGCCATGTGGATGAAAGGCTGCAGCCAGGAGTCAGTGCTGTGCCTCTGACGTGGGAGAGCCAACTTCAGGACACTGGTCCACAAGAGATCTCCCAGCTCCACCTAATATCAAATGGTGAAAATCTCCCAGAGATCTCCATCTCAACACCAAGACCCACCTTCACTCAATGACCAGAAAGCTACAGTGCTGGACACCCTATGCTAAACAACTAGAAAGACAGGAACACAACTCCACCCATTAGCAGAGAGGCTGCCTAAAATCATAATAAGTCCACAGACACCCCAAAACACACCACCAGACGTGGACCTGCCCACCAGAAAGACAAGATCCAGCCTGATCCACCAGAACACAGGCACTAGTCCCCTCCACCAGGAAGCCTACACAACCCACTGAACCAACTTTAGCCACTGGGGACAGACACCAAAAACAACGGGAACTACGAAACTTCAGCCTGCAAAAAGGAGACCCCAAACACAGTAAGATAAGCAAAATGAGAAGACAGAAAAACACACAGCAGATGAAGGAGCAAGATAAAACCCCACCAGACCTAACAAATGAAGAGGAAATAGGCAGTCTACCTGAAAAAGAATTCAGAATAATGATAGTAAAGATGATCCAAAATCTTGGAAATAGAATAGAGAAAATGCAAGAAACATTTAACAAGGACTTAGAAGAACTAAAGAGGAAACAAGCAATGATGAACAACACAATAAATGAAGTTAAAAATACTCTAGAAGGGATCAATAGCATAATAACTGAGGCAGAAGAACGGATAAGTGACCTGGAAGATAAAAGAGTGGAAATAACTACTGCAGAGCAGAATAAAGAAAAAAGAATGAAAAGAACTGAGGACAGTCTCACAGACCTCTGGGACAATATTAAATGCACCAACATCGAATTATAGGGGTCCCAGAAGAAGAGAAAAAGAAAGGGACTGAGAAAATATTTGAAGAGATTATAGTTGAAAACTTCCCTACTATGGGAAAGGAAATAGTTAATCAAGTCCAGGAAGCACAGAGAGTCCCATACAGGATAAATCAAAGGAGAAACACGCCAAGACACATATTAATCAAACTGTCAAAAATTAAATACAGGGGATTCCCTGGTGGCGCAGTGGTTGAGGGTCTGCCTGCCGATGTGCAGTATGTGGGTTCCGGGAAAATGCCATATGCCATGGAGCAGCGGGACCCATGAGCCATGGCTGCTGAGCCTGCACGTCCAGAGCCTGTGCTCCGCAATGGGAGAAGCCACAGCAGTGAGAGGCCCGCGTACCGATAAAAAAAGAAAAATTAAAAAAAATTAAATGCAAAGAAAACATATTAAAAGCAGCAAGGGAAAAACAACAAATAACACACAAGGGAATCCCCTTAAGGTTAACAGCTGATCTTTCATCAGAGACTCTGCAAGCTAGAAGGGAGTGGCAGGACATATTTAAAGTGATGAAGGAGAAAAACCTACAATCAAGATTACTCTACGCAGCAATTATCTCATTCAGATATGATGGAGAAATTAAAAACTTTACAGACAAGCAAAAGCTAAGACAATTCAGCACCACCAAACCAGCTTCACAACAAATGCTAAAGGAACTTCTCTAGGCAAGAAACACAAGAGAAGGAAAAGACCTACAATAACAAACCCAAAACAATTAAGAAAATGGGAGTAGGAACATACATATCGATAATTACCTTAAATGTAAATGGATTAAATGCTCCCACCAAAAGACACAGACTGGCTGAATGGATACAAAAACAAGACCCATATATATGCTGTCTACAAGAGACCCACTTCAGACCTAGGGACACATACAGACTGAAAGTGAGGGAATGGAAAAATATATTCCATGCAAATGGAAATCAAAAGAAAGCTGGAGTAGCAATTCTCATATCAGACAAAATAGACTTTAAAATAAAGACTATTACAAGAGACAAAGAAGGACACTACATAATGATCAAGGGATCAATCCAAGAAGAAGATATAACAATTGTAAATATTTATGCACCCAACATAGGAGCACGTTGATACATAAGGCAAATACTAACAGGCATAAAACGGGAAATCGACAGTAACACATTCATAGTAGGGGACTTTAACACCCCACTTTCACCAATGGACAGATCATCCAAAATGAAAATAAATAAGGAAACACAAGCTTTAAATGATACATTAAACAAGATGGACTTAATTGATATTTATAGGACATTCCATCCAAAAAAAACAGAATACACATTTTTCTTAAGTGCTCATGGAACATTCTCCAGGATATCTTGGGTCACAAATCAAGCCTCAGTAAATTTAAGAAAATTGAAATTGTATCAAGTATCTTTTCTGACCACAACTCTATGAGACTAGATATCAATTACAGGAAAAGATCTGTAAAAAATACAAACACATGGAGGCTAAACAATACACTATTTAATAACGAAATGATCACTGAAGAAATCAAAGAGGAAATCAAAAAATACCTAGAATCAAATGAAAATGGAGTCACAATGACCGAAAACCTATGCAATGCAGCAAAAGCTGTTCTAAGAGGGAAGTTTATAACAATACAATCCTACCTTAAGAAACAGGAAACATCTCAAATAAACAACCTAACCTTGCACCTAAAGCAAGTAGAGAAAAAAGAACAAAAAAACCCCAAAGTTAGCAGAAGGAAAGAAATCATAAAAATCAGATCAGAAATAAATGAAAAAGAAATGAAGGAAACGATAGCAAAGATCAATAAAACTAAAAACTGGTTCTTTGAGAAGATAAACAAAATTGATAAACCATTAGCCAGACTCATCAAGAAAAAAAGGGAAAAGACTCAAATCAATAGAATTAGAAATGAAAAAGGAGAAGTAACAACTGACACTGCAGAAATACAAAAGATCATGAGAGATTACTACAACCAAACTCTATGCCAATAAAATGGACAACCTGGAAGAAATGGACAAATTCTTAGAAAAGAACAACCTTCTGAGACTGAACCAGGAAGAAATAGAAAATAGAAACAGACCAATCACAAGCACTGAAATAGAGACTGTGATTAAAAATCTTCCAACAAACAAAAGCCCAAGACCAGATGGCTTCACAGGCAAATTCTATCAAACATTTAGAGAAGAGCTAACACCTATCCTTCTCAAACTCTTCCAAAATATAGCAGAGGGAGGAACACTCCCAAACTCATTCTACGAGGCCACCATCACCCTGATACCAAAACCAGACAAAGTTGTCACAAAGAAAGAAAACTATAGGCCAATATCACTGATGAGCATAGATGCAAAAATCCTCAACAAAATACTAGCAAACGGAATCCAACAGCACATTAAAAGGATCATACACCATGATCAAGTGGGGCTTATTCCAGGAATGCAAGGATTCTTCAATATACGCAAATCAATCAACGTGAGACACCATATTAACAAATTGAAGGAGAAAAACCATATGATCATCTCAATAGATGCAGAGAAAGCTTTTTGACAAAATTCAACACCCATTTATGATAAAAACCCTGCAGAAAGTAGGCATAGAGGGAACTTTCTTCAACATAATAAAGGCCATATATGACAAACCCACAGCCAACATCGTCCTCAATGGTGAAAAACTGAAACCATTTCCACTAAGATCAGGAACAAGACAAGGTTGCCCACTCTCACTACTCTTATTCAACATAGATTTGGAAGATTTAGCCACAGCAATCAGAGAAGAAAAGGAAATAAAAGGAATACAAATCAGAAAAGAAGAAGTAAAGCTGTCACTGTTTGCAGATGACATGATACTATACATAGAGAAACCTAAAGATGCTACCAGAAAACTACTAGAGCTAATCAATGAATTTGGTAAAGTAGCAGGATACAAAATTAATGCACAGAAATCTCTGTCATTCCTATACACTAATGATGAAAAATCTGAAAGTGAAATTAAGAAAACATTCCCATTTACCATTGCAACAAAAAAATTTATTCCTAAAATATCTAGGAATAAACCTACCTAAGGAGACAAAAGACCTGTATGCAGAAAATTATAAGACATTGATAAAAGAAATTAAAGATGATACACATTCATGGAGAGATATACCATGTTCTTGGATTGGAAGAATCAACATTGTGAAAATGACTCTACTATCCAAAGCAATCTACAGATTCAATGCAATCCCTATCAAACTACCAATGGCATTTTTCACAGAACTAGAACAAAAAATTTCACAATTTGTATGGAAACACAAAAGACCCCAAATAGCCAAAGCAATCTTGAGAACGAAAAACGGAGCTGGAGGAATCAGGCTCCCTGACTTCAGACTATACTACAAAGCTACAGTAATCAAGACAGTATGGTACTGGCACAAAAACAGAAAGATAGATCAATGGAACAGGATAGAAAGCCCAGAGATAAACCCACACACATGTGGTCACCTTATCTTTGATAAAGGAGGCAGGAATGTACAGTGGAGAAAGGATAGCCTCTTCAATAAGTGGTGCTGGGAAAACTGGACAGGTATATGTAAAAGTATGAGATTAGAACACTCCCTAACACCATACACAAAAATAAGCTCAAAATGGATTAAAGACCTAAATGTAAGGCCAGAAGCTATCAAGCTCTTAGAGGAAAACATAGAACACTCTATGACATAAATCACAGCAAGATCCTTTTTGACCCACCTCCTAGATAAATGGAAATAAAAACAAAAATAAACAAGTGGGACCTAATGAAACTTCAAAGCTTTTGCACAGCAAAGGAAACCAGAAATAAGATGAAAAGACAACCCTCAGAATGGGAGAAAATATTTGCAAATGAAGCAGCTGACAAAGGATTAATCTCCAAAATTTACAAGCAGCTCATGGAGCTCAATAACAAAAAGACAAACAACCCAATCCAAAAATGGGCAGAAGACCTACATAGACATTTCTCCAAAGAAGATGTACGGATTGCCAACAAACATATGAAAGAATGCTCAACATCATTAATCATTACAGAAATGCTAATCAAAACTACAATGAGATATCATCTCACGCCGGTCAGAATGGCCATCATCAAAAAATCTAGAAACAATAAATGCTGGAGAGGGTGTGGAGAAAAGGGAACACTCTTGCACTGCTGGTGGGAATGTGAATTGGTACAGCCACTACGGAGAACTGTATGCAGGTTCCTTAAAAAACTACAAATAGAACTACCATATGACCGAGCAATCCCACTACTGGGCATGTACCCTGAGAAAACCATAATTCGAAAAGAGTCATGTACCAAAATGTTCATTGCAGCTCTGTTTGCAATAGCCAGGAGATGGAAGCAACCTAAGTGTCCATCGACAGATGAATGGATAAAGAAGGTGTGGCACATATATACAATGGAATATTGCTCAGCCATAAAAAGAAATGAAATTGAGTTATTTGTAGTGAGGTGGAGGAACTAGAGTCTGTCATACAGAGTGAAGTAAGTAAGAAAGAGAAAACAAATACCATATGCTAACACATATGTATGGAATTTAAGAAAAAAAAATGTCATGAAGAACCTAGGGGTAAGACGGGAATAAAGACACAGACCTACTGGAGAATGGACTTGAGGATATGGGGAGGGGGAAGGGTAAGCTGTGACAAAGTGAGAGAGTGGCATGGACAATATATACACTACCAAATGTAAAATAGATAGCTAGTGGGAAGCAGCTGCATAGCACAGGGAGATCAGCTCGGTGCTTTGTGACCACCTAGAGGGGTGGGATAGGGAGGGTGGGAGGGAGGGGGACGCAAGAGGGAAGAGATATAGGAACATGTGTATATGTATAACTGATTCACTTTTTTATAAAGCAGAAACTGACACACCATTGTAAAGCAATTATACTCCAAGAAAGATGTTAAAAAAAAAATGGTGAAAAAATATTGGCCAAACAAACCCAGCAACATATAAAAAAGAAAATGCAGCATGACCAAGTGAGGTTTATCTAGGAATGGAAGGTTGGTTCAACATAGGAAAATCAATCAATGTAATAGACCATAATATCAGAGTAAATGAGAAAACTCATATAATAATTTCAATGAATACAGAAAACACCTGGTAAAGTTCAATACCCATTCATGATAAAAGTTCTTAGCAAACTAGGAAAACAAATCAACTTCCTAAATCTGATAAAGGGGCATCTACAAAAAACCTACAGCTAACATCATATTTAATGATAAATATTAACTGCTTTTCCCCTAAGATTGGGAACAAGGAAAGGATTTCATCAATTTTATACAACATTGTAGTGGAGTTTCTAGCTAGTGCAAGAAAGCAAGAAGAAATAAATAAGAGGTACATGGATTGGAAAGGAAAAAGTAAAACTGCCTCTATTCACATATGATATGATTTCATATGTAGAAAACGCTAAAGAATCTACAAAGCAACTACTAAAACTTAAAGCGAATTTAACAGTCATGAATACATGTAACAACATGCACAAATCTCAGACACTATTCACATTATGTGAAACAGTCCAGACACAAAAATATACATGGTATATGATCCCATTTATATAAAATTCTGTAACAGGCAAGACTATACTAAGGTGAAAAAAATGGAAAAGATATTGCTTTGAGGGAAGGGATTAATTGGTAATGGACATAAGGAAAGTTTCTGGGATAATGGAAAGATTTTGTATATTGATAGAGGTGTGGAGTACATAAGTGTATGCATTTGTCAAAACTCATTAGATTGTATACTTAGGATTTGTGCACTGTATTTAAATTTCACCAAAAAAAAAGTAAAAGAACTATAAACAAATACTAAACTCTGGTTAGTAAATTTTCTTTTTTAAGTAGTATGGCTTAGCAATTCTAAAATTAATTTGTGTGAGTTTAGACAAGTGGGTAAAAATATTTTAGGCTTCAGCAAATGAGTAAATATATTGCTCAAAATATGACAGCCAGATTTCTCCTTGTAGGAGGTACAAATATGAAGGGAGGAAGACAAGAATGTACCCTGAGGTACTGGGTTGAAACTGAGAGTGTCAGTATGACCTTATGAAGATGATAGAGGATAGAGAGACAGACAGACAGAGATAAGAGAGAGAGAGAGAGAGAGACTGAGACAGGGAGTGAGATAGAGAGAAAGAAGGAGAAAGAGATATCTCCTAGCTGTAGAGCTGGAGGGAGTGCAGAGGGCTAGGACAGGGGAATTAAAAGATGAGCATGAACATCTCCTTATGCCAGAAATTAAGGTGTACGAATGTGGGTGCAGGCTGCACAGCACAGTGACTCCATGGGCTCTGGGGTCTGAGCTCTGGCTCTTTTGGCCTTAGTTTCCTCATCTGTAAGATGGAAATAATAATAGTACCCACTTCATAAAGTTGCTATGAGGATATGGTAGATGATGTTTGTAAAGAGTTTAGCACAGTTTCTGACACAAGTACTGAAAAAAAAGATTAACGTTGGGGCTTCCCTGGTGGCGCAGTGGTTGAGAGTCCGCCTGCCGATGCAGGGGACACGGGTTCGTGCCCAGGTCCAGGAAGATCCCACATGCCGCGGAGCGGCTGGGCCCGTGAGCCATGGCTGCTGAGCCTGCGCGTCTGGAGCCTGTGCTCCGCAACGGGAGAGGCCACAACAGTGAGAGGCCTGCGTACAGAAAAAAAAATAAAATAAAATCTAGTAAAGTAAAATTAAATATATTTCTAATAGCTGACATAGTATGATTTCATTCTTATAAAATTATTTCTATATCTATCTATTTATCTATCGCCCTGCCTCTCAGTTCATCTGTCAATCTCTATACATGCATATAGGGTTGACTAAAGATAGTGTTCACCAAATGTTCTGCTAGGTTATTTATAAGTAATTTTTTCTTTCTTTGTACTTTTTGTACTACTTGAAATTTTTGTAATAAGCTTGTGTTTTTTTATAAAAAATAAAGCACATGCTATAACATATATAATGGCATTTACATTTTGATTCTCAAAACATTATGTATTAATTTTGATTTGATAAAATATTAACATGCTAAAGTCATTTCCAGCTCTATAAACAAACTAAAAAACCAACACAAAGTATCTGCTCCACATTTCAAGAGTAATGAGTTCAATCATGTTAAGGTTATAATTTTGATAGTCTGCTAATTTTTTTCCTCTCAATGCAACTAGAAATTAATTCTTTGTCAGTCTTAACAATTAGTGTTCTTATCTTTTTTATGAAATAAAGATGACATTAGATCAAAATTTTTTCATTTTTCTTCTTTTAAAAAATTTACAGTAATAGCCTAGTCGTGACAAGCATATGATAATATCATCTGCACAGAAAAATAAAATTCCGTGATTTCACAGCCATTCCTACCAACTACCTTATTGGGTATATGGCTAAATTAAAAATCCTCTCTCACATTTATCCTGAAGATTCCTTTATTTGAATTTTCTCCCATAGTCCCAGCTTCTCTCAGAACATCTACTTTATTCCTGTACCCTATTCCTTGTTCTCCAGAAATGCTTTAAATTCTCAAGATTTTCCTCTAAGACATGAAGTCTTAGGGTTGAGAAAATGTAGTACAGAGGAGTAATGTGGTAGAAGATACTTCTGTTCATAAAGACTCACTGCCAGGGGCTTCTCTGGTGGCTCAGTGGTTGAGAGTCCGCCTGCCGATGCAGGGGACACAGGTTCGTGCCCCGGTCCGGGAAGATCCCACATGCTGTGGAGCGGCTGGGCCCGTGAGCCATGGCCGCTGAGTCTGCGCGTCCGGAGCCTCTGCTCCACAACGGGAGGCCCGTGTACCGCAAAAAACAAAAAACAAACAAACAAAAAGACTCACTGCCAGGAGGACCTTTAAGATGGCGGAGGAGTAAGACATGGAGATCACCTTCCTCCCCACAAATACATCAAAAATACATCTACATGTGGAACAACTCCTACAGAGCACCTACTGAACGTGGGCAGAAGACCTCAGACATACCAAAAGGCAAGAAACTCCCCACGCACCTGGGTAGGGCAAAAGAAAAACGAAAAAACAGAGACAATAGGGTCAGACCTGCACGTCTGGGAGGGATCTGTGAAAGAGGAAAAGTTTCCACACACTAGGAAGCCCCTTCACTGGCAGGGATGGTGGGTGGACGGGGGCAAAGCTTCAGAGCCACAGAAGAGAGCACAGCAACAGGGGTGCAGAGGGCAAAGTGGAGAGATTCCTGCACAGAGGATTGGTGCCAACTAGCACTCACCAGACTGAGAGGCTTGTCTGCTCATCCGCCGGGGCGGTGGAGGCTGGGAACTGAGACTCGGGCTTTGGAGGTCAGACCCCAGGGAGAGGACTGGGGTTGGCTGCGTGAACACAGCCTGAGGGGGCTAGTGAGCCTCAGATACCTGGGAGGGAGTGTGGGCAAAACTCTGGACCTGCCAAAGAGGCAAGAGACCATTGTTTCGGGGTGCGTGAGGAGAGGGGATTCAGAGCACCACCTAAACGAGCTTCAGAGATGGGTGCAAGCCACGGCTATCAGCACAGATACCAGAGACAGGCATGAAACGCTAACGCTGCTGCTGCAGCCATCAAGAATCCTGTGTGCGAGCACAGGTCACTATCCAGACCTCCCCTCCCGGGAGCATGTGGAGCCCGCCACTGCCAGGGTCCCGTGATCCAGGGACAAGATCCCAAGGAGAACACATGGCACACCTCAGGCTGTTGCAACGTCACTCCGGCCTCGGCCACCGCAGGCTCGTGCCACATTCCAATTATAACTACTGTACACCTCCCTCCCCCTGGCCTGAGAGAGCCAGAGCCTCCTAATCAGCTTCACCTTTAACCCCTCCTGTCTGGGTGAAGAACAGACATCAGAGGGCAACCTACATGCAGAGGCAGGACCAAATCCAAAGCTGAACCACAGGAGCTGTGTGAACAAAGAAGAGAAAGGGAAATTTCTCCGTGCAGCCTCAGGAGAAGCAGAATTAAATCTCCACAATCAGCTTGATGTACACTGTATTTGTGGAATACCTGAATAGACAATGAAACATCCCAAAATTGAGGCGGTAGACTTTGGGAGCAACTGTAGACTTGGGGTTTGCTGTATGCGACTGACTAGTTTCTGACTTATATGGTTATCTTAGTTTAGCTTTTAGCACTTGTTATCATTGGTGGATTTCTTTATTGGTTTTGTTGCTCTCTTATTTTTTATTACTTTTTAAATTTTTTTATCTTATTTTTTTATTTTAATAACTTTATTTTCTTTAATTTATTTATTTTCTTTCTTTCTTTTTTTCTCCTCCCTTATCTACTGAGCCATGTGGCTGGCAGGATCTTGGTGCTCGGGCTGGGTGTCAGGCCTGAGCCTCGGAGGTGGGAGAGCCGAGTTCAGGACATTGGACCACCAGAGACCTCCCGGCCCCATTTAATATCAATTGGCAAGAGCTCTCCCAGACATCTCCGACTCAACGCTAAGACCCAGCTCCACTCAAAAACCAGAAAGCTCCACTGCTGGATGCCCCATGCCAAACAACTAGAAAGACAGGAACACAACCCCACCCATTAGCAGAGAGCCTGCCTAAAATCATAATAAGTTCACAGACACCCCAAAACACACCACTGGACTCGGTCCTGCCCACCAGAAAGACAAGATCCAGCCTCATCCACCAGAACACAGGCACCAGTCCACACCAAGAAGCCTACACAACCCACTGAACCAACCTTAGCCACTGGGGGCAGACACCAAAAACAGTGGGAACTACAAACATGCAGCCTGCGAAAAGGAGACCCCAAACACAGTAAGTTAAGCAAAATGAGAAGACAGAGAAACACACAGCAGATGAAGGAGCAAGGTAAAAACCCACCAGACCAAACAAATGAAGAGGAAACAGGCAGTCTCCCTGAAAAAGAATTGAGTAATGATAGTAAAGATGATCCAAAATCATGGAAATACAATGGAGAAAATACAAAAAAAAACATTTAACAAGGACCTAGAAAAACTAAAGAGCAAACAAACAATGATGAACAACACAATAAATGAAATTAAAAATATTCTAGGGACTTCCCTGGTGGCACAGTGATTGAGAGTCCGCCTGCCGATGCAGGGGACGCGGGTTTGTGCCCTGGTCCGGGAAGATCCCACATGCCGCGGAGCGGCTGGGCCCGTGAGCCATGGCCGCTGAGCCTGCACGTCCGGAGCCTGTGCTCCACAACGGGAGAGGCCACAACAATGAGAGGCCCGCGTACCGCAAAAATAATAGTAATAATAATAATCTTGTATCTTCATCACTTTAATCCTTTCATGGCAATTTATGTTCATGTTTTGATTCACCTCCAAGATCCTGTTATTAGGGAAGAGGGTACATGCCTAATTTGTTGCTGTATTCTTGACAGAGCCTACTCCAGATCTTTGTGTGCTATAAGCACTGTATAAATTCTTATTGAATGAAATCTGAATCTTCACATAATACATCCCTCTTTGACAATATTGATTATGAAGCTGATTCAAAAGGATAGGTTTTGCCTAATTGGAGACACCTGGAACCTTCATAATAACCCCAAATATAACAACTCTCACAGGCACTGCTGGGCAATAAAATCCAGCAAGAAAAATCATCCAGGTTGCTTCATGACACATAACTCAGTCCATCAGTAGGATTGCATCTTTCTCTTCTTTAGTTCCTGACTCAATTTCATCCCTGGATATCAGATTATTGGTTCCCTTATTAAGTAACTTCTAGTGTCCTCTCAGTGATACCCGTTACGAGCCCACTGATCTACCCACTATGACACTACCATCTGGATCTTCTTGCCCAAAGCCTGATGATAGAAAAAAATGCTTGTGTTCCTATTCACCACGTACCCATATTTTATTTATGCCATATTCCAAGTCTGGTTTGCACTTCTTTATAAGAAGTGCCTGTGTCTTAGTTTTTAAAGGACTGTTTTAAGTGTCCCTTTAAAATCTCCTCTGCAAAAATAGTGCTTAATGATATAGGACATAGGATCTTCAAATTTAAATATCTTTGATCAGAATTGAGATAATAATTTTCTTTACTGATATATATTTTTGTTATTAAAATAAATGATGATATGAACATCCGATTTCAGAAATATATCAAGTAATAGTAAATGTCTATTTTCACTTCCCTTCCACCCAATAGATAACCCACAGATAACCACTGATACAGTTTAGTATATATTCTCCCAAACATTGTTCTACACATTTAAAAATATAAATGAATATATATGGCTATACCTGCAACCTCCTCCACATAACTTGTACCTATATAGTTATTTTACATAAATGTAGTAACATCATAGATTATTTTTATTTATTTATTTATTTTTTTTTTTTGGCTGTGCCGTGTGGCATGTGGGATCTTAGTTCCCCAACCAGGGATCAGACCTGCACCCCCTGCATTGGAAGTGCAGATTCTTAACCACTGGCCTGTCAGGGAAGTCCCAACATCATAGATTATTAATTCAATCATTCAGCAAGTTATATTGACCCCCCACCGCTAACTATCTTCTATGTACTGTTACAAGCAATGAAATACAACAGTGAACAGAAGAATGCTCCCGGCCTCAAGGAACTTACATTCTAGTGGACATTCTGTTCCGTGTACATAATACACATATTATGCATAACAGTTTTCTACTAAAATGGAATCATACTATACGGATTATCTCACATCTTGCTTTTTTTTTAACTTGAAAATTTCTTGAAGCTCTTTCCATATCAGAACATATAGTACATATACATCTAAATCACCATAACCAAATAATAGACTGGGAAAAAATATTTCGTCATATAAAACAGACTAAGATTTTATATCTAGAATATATTTTTTAACTCCTACAACTTAATATAAAAATATATATATAAAAAACTGGCAAATATATAAAGATTAAGTCATTAAAAGAACTAAATATCTAACAACACTTCAAAAATATGCTTGATATCACTAGAAATAAGGAAATTTTTAAATATAAGTCGTATCCAAGTTCCATTTGAAACTTCCACTTCCAGCAAAGATGGAGTAACAAGGACCAGATTTACCCTCTGCCCAAAACAACTAAAAACTAGACAAAATAAATGTATTTAGAACAAAAACTTTTGGACATTAGAATGAGATAGTGCAAGAAAGTGATATCTGAAAGAAGAGAAATAAAAAAAGTAAGACCAAAATGGTCCCAACTTATTGCCTTGAAAAAGATCCCAGGTCACAATTCAGGGAGAACCCAAGTGTTGCCTGGCAATCTTCCTGAGTTGAAAAGACTGAGGAAATGGAGTTGAAAGTCTAGGAAGCCATGTTGGCTAGGGTTTTCAGGGCAGAGAACTAGAGAGGAGAAATCTGCATGAAGAAAACTCTGGAGATCTGCAGAGACCTCCCCTTGAGCCTTCAGATCAGCACATGCTTGTGAAAAACCTGAGACCAGCAAAATAAACTCCCAAAATGATAAAAAAGAATAAGCCTGGGCTTCCCTGGTGGCACAGTGGTTGAGAGTCCGCCTGCCGATGCAGGGGATACGGGTTCGTGCCCCGGTCCGGGAAGATCCCACATGCCGCGGAGTGGCTGGGCCCGTGAGCCATGGCCGCTGAGCCTGCGCGTCTGGAGCCTGTACTCCGCAACGGGAGAGGCCACAACACTGAGAGGCCTGCGTACCGCAAAAAAAATAAGTAAATAAAAATAAGCCTAAGAACTCACAAGGGCACTGTTTCTATTCCCGCTCATCAGATTGGATAAAAAAGTAAAACCTAACTATATCCTGCCTGAAGTAAACTCATTTTAAATAGAAAGACGGAAATAGATTAAAGTAAAATAATGGAAAATTATATACCATGAATATAATTTCTTTCTAATTGAAAGAAATCTACTGTCATCACTATACCAGTAAAAAGGGGTCAATATGCTAGGAGGACATAACAATCCCAAATGTTTATGAACCTAACAGAGCTTCAAAATACATAAAGCAAAAACTGGTAGAACTAAAAATAAACACATAATTTATAATTACTGTATTTGAATATTTTATTTTCATATGTATAAATAAATCCACAATATATTATCAACATTTTTTAAAAAATAAAAATTTGCCTCTGGGATTGATAAAAGAAGTAGACAGAAAATCTAGAAGGATTTAAAACACTATCAACCAACTTGACCTAATTAACATTTGCAGAATACTCCAACCAGGGACAGCAGACTACATTTTTTTTTCAAGTGCATGGAGAACATTTACCAAGATGGGCCATATTCTGAGCCATAAAGCAGGTCTCAATAAATTTTAAAAGGTTCAAATCATACAAGTATGTTCTTTAAAATGGAGTTAAATTAGAAATCAACAACATAAGTAGAAAATCCAAAATTTGAGAACTAAATAATACACTTCTGAGTAATCTGTGGATCAGAATATAAATCGAAGGGGAAATCAGAATGTACTTTAAACTGAAAGAAAATAAAAGCATGCCTTATCAAAATTTGTGAGATGCTACTAAAGAAGTACTTAGAGGAAATTTTAAAGCACTAAAACAGTTATATTAGAAAAGTAGAAAGGTCTCAAAACAGTGATTTCAGTTTCCATGTTATAAGATGAGAAAAAGAGCAAATTAAACCCAAAATGGACAAAAGAGAAGAAATAATTTTAAAACCATAAATAAATTGAAAACAGAAAAAAACCCAGTGAAACAAAAAGGTGATTATTTTGAAATATCAATGAAGTTGATATCACTATAGTCAGACTGATCAAGAAATAGAAAAAAGACACAAATTTCCAATAACAAGAATGTGAGGGGTTTCCCTGGTGGCGCAGTGGTTGAGAGTCCACCTGCCGATGTAGGGGACACGGGTTTGTGCCCCGGTCCGGGAAGATCCCACATGCCGCGGAGGGGCTAGGCCCGTGAGCCATGGCTGCTGAGCCTGTGCATCCGGAGCCTGTGCTCCACAACAGGAGAGGCCACAAGAGTGAGAGGCCCGCATATGGCAAAAAAAAAAAAAAAAAAAAAGAGTGTGAGATATAACTATAGATCTTACAGATGATAAAATGATAGAAGGGAAATGTTATAAACATCTTACGTCAATAAATTCTACGACTTCGATGAAATGGAAAAATTTCTTGAAAAACACAAACTGTCAGAGTCTACTCAAGGAGAAATAGACGTCAGTAGGCTTATATTTATTAAAGAAATTAAATTTGTAGTTTAAGGCCTTCTTACAAAGAAAACCGCAGGCATAGAAGGCTACACTGGTGAATTCTGCTGAACACTTAAATAAGAAGTAATATCAATTCTACACAAACTTTTTCAGAAAATTTAAAAGGGGGTAATACTTCCCAACTCATTCTATGAGGCCAGCATTGCCTTGTTATCAAAACCTGACAAAGACATTCAAGAAAAGGACAGACCAATATCCCTCAGTAATATAAATGCAATAATTCTTTTTTTTTCCATAGTTTGTTTTATTTATTTATTTTTGGCTGCATTGGGTCTTCATTGCTGCGCGCAGGCTTTCTGTAGTTGCAGTGAGCAGGGGCTACTCTTCATTGCGGTGCACGGGCTTCTCACTGTGGTGACTTCTCTCATTGCAGAACACGGGCTCTAGGCACGCGGGCTTCAGTAGTTGTGGCACGTGGGCTCAGTAGTTGTGGCTCACCAGTTCTAGAGCGCAGGCTCAATAGTTGTGGTGCACGGGCTTAGCTGTTCCACAGCATGTGGGATCTTCCTGGACCAGACCTCGAACCTGTGTCGCCTGCACTGGCAGGCGGATTCTTAACCACTGCACCACCAGGGAAGCCCTAAATGCAATAATTCTTTATAAAATTTTAACGGCTTGAACCCAATGATAAATAAAAGGGATAACATAATCATGGCCAAATGTGGTTATGCCAGCAATATACGATTACTTTACCATTTGATGTCAATCAATGTAGTTCATAATATTAATAAACTAAAAAAGACCATATGATCATCTCAATAATGAAAAAAACAAAAAAATTGACAAGATCAAAAATCCATTTCTAATAAAAACTCTCAACAAATTTAAAATAGGAGCAAATTTCTCAAATTGTTAAAGGGCATCTATGAAAAACCTACAGCTAACATCATATTTAACAGTGAGAGACTGAATGCTTTCCCCCTAAGGTCAGGAAAAAATAAGGGTGCTCACTGTTACTACCTCCAGTAAACATTGTACTAGAGGTTCTAACCAGTACAATAAGGCAAGAAGAAGAAATAAAAAAGCATGCAGATTGGAAAGAAGTAAAAAAATGTTTTTATTCATACAAGATCATATGATCATCTATATAGAAAATTCCATGGAAAGTTGGAAAGGTTTAGCATGTTTGAAAGATACAAGACCAATATATAAAAATTAATTTTATTTCTACATACTTTTAAGGAAAATCAAAAACTAAAATTAGATAAACTATGGCATATTAGTTTTCTCTTGCTGTTGTAACAAATTATGACAAACTTTGTGGCTTAAAACAACACAGATTTATTATCTTAAATTTCTATAGATTAGAAGTCTGATGTGTGTCTCACTGGGATAAAATCAAGGTTTGGCAAGGCTGTTTTTCTTTCTAGAAGCACTAGGGGTGAATCCATTTTCTGGCCTTCAACTCCTAGAGAATACTTGACTCCTTGGATCCTAGCCCTCTTCCTCTAGCTTCAAAGTCAGCAAGTGATCTTGGATTTGGCAAAGGTTTCTTAGATACAACACAAAAACACAAATTATAAAAGAAAAAAAATCAATAAACTGGATTTAATCAAAACTTAAAACTTCTGCTCTTCATAAAATACTGTTAAAGAAGGAGGAGGAGGAGAAAACAAGCCAACAGACTGGAAGAAAATATTTACAGAACATATATATCTGATGGAGGACATGTACCTAGAATATATAAAAAATTCTTACAACTCAATAATAAGACAAACCACTGAATAAAACAATGGGCAAAAAATTCAACCAGACACATCACCAAAGAAGATATGTATATGGCAGTTAAGCACCTGAGATGTTCAACATCATTTGTCATTGGAAAAATGCAAATTAAAATGACAATGCAATACCAGTACACATCCACTAAAATAATTAAAACTTGACAGAGTGCTGGAGAGCATGTGGTTCAACTGGAACTCTCACTGTGGGAATGTAAAATGTTATAACCATTTTGGAAAACCATTTGATTGTTTCTTTAAAAGTTCAACATAAACCTACCATACAACCTGGCCCTTTCATGCTTGGGTACCCAAGAGAAATAAAAGCATGTAGGCACACAATTCTGATAACCAAGACATTTGAGAACAGCCTAAATATCCATGAACAGGCAAATGGAAAATAAATTGTGGTATATCCTATAGTATGGACATATATACTCAGCAATAAAAAGGCATGAATTGTTGATACAAACAACAACATGGATGAATCTTACAATAATTATACAGAGTAGGAGAAGCCAGACTAAAAAGAAAACAATTAAATTCCATTTAAATAAAAGACTAGAAAATAGAATAATGATAGAAAGCAGATCAGTGGTTGCTTGGGGACAGTGTGGAGAGGGGATGGAAGAGGTAGTGAAGAATTACAAAGGGGCAAAGGAAACTTTTAGAGGCAATAGTAACGTTTATTAGCTTGATTGTGGTGATAGTTTCTCATACACAACCCATACATAAACACACGAAGTCACATGTCAAGCATATTGTAGGTCAATTGTACTTAAGTCAGCAAAATTGTAAGAATAAATAAATAAATCCAAAGGAAACTATGTTCACTCACCAAGTAAGCAAAAACCAGAAGTCCTGTAGTGGAGATAGTATAAGGTTATGAACATTCTCATGCAGTGTTGGTTGGAGCTTAAGTCTCACAATATCTATCAATTAAAATGTACAATCTCTTTAAAACAGCGATTTCACTTATTTTTTAATAAATTTATTTCTTTACTTTTGGCTGCGTTGGGTCTTCGTTGCTGCGCGCAGGCTTTCTATAGTTGCCGTGAACGGGGGCTACTCTTCCTTGCAGTGCACAGGCTTCTCATTGAGGTGGCTTCTCTTGTTGTGGAGCATGGGCTCTAGGCGCATGGGCTTCAGTAGTTGTGGCACGTGGGCTCAGTAGTTGTGGCTTGCCAGCTCTAGAGTGCAGGCTCAGTAGTTGTGGCACAGGGGCTTAGCTGCTCCACGGCATGTGGGATCTTCCCAGACCAGGGATTGAACCCATATCCCCTGCATTGGCAGGCGGATTCTTAACCACTGCGCCACCGGGGAAGTCCCAACAATTAAATTTACAGAAATATTTCCACATGGATACAAATATAAACATTGTTTATAATCACATAATCTTAAATGTCCATCAATAGCAGCATGATTAAATAAAGTATGAATTATCCATATTATGGAGTATATTTCTTTTATAAACAAGTGTTCTGATATAAACATCTATTTTAATTTTTGTTCTTAAAAGCATTACATAACTGAATTAGTTTTGTCCCCACACTGGATTTGTTTAACAGGTGATACATATACGTGGGATCAAATTTTATTTATTTGACAGATGTAAGTCACTCAGAAGAGCTCATTTTGATTTATTGGGTACATAATAATATGCCTTTCAAAAGAAAAACATGCTCATGTATATTTTCTTGACAGATTGAAATGCTGCAGAACTAGCACTTTGTTCTTTCAGAGAGACGAGACACTATATATTATATATATATGTATATAATGTGTTCCTGGCCTAATCATCCAAGTAAATCCAAAGGAGTTATTCTAGGTTCTTGAATAAATATTACTCATTTTATAACTTTTCATTAAAGTAAAATATAAATATCACCTACATTTTTTATATATCATCTTTAAACCAGTAATTGGAGTATAAATATATGCAAATTATTTACACTCATGTACTCACACCTACTATCAAAAAGCCCAACAATAGCTAGGACATAAGAGTGGAATTTCCTTTTTAATTCTGAGGCTTCTATTACACTTATTTTCCCATATCAGTTCTAGACTGTGTCTCAAGCTGTGAATCTTGTAAATTTTGCTTTCCTTGGCTTGCTTTACAACCAGATTTTTGCAGTTTAATGGGCCTTAATATATTTAGCTATGTGATTGGTCTTCACCAGCAAGGGTCAAGGGAACATACTTCCTGATTCACTAATGCCTGAGGGAGTGGCAGCAAACATCCATGGCACATGACTGCGTTGGAAACTGTGCTTGAGATGAAAAGTCAACTTGCCTTCTTCAGGCTCTGTTGGGGTTTAGCTTCCAAATGCTTCTTCCTGGGGAATATGAAGCAAGACCTAGTGGTTTAGGCCAGCATCAAGGTGAGAGCAAGATGACGACAAAACCAAAGTCATATGTGAGAAGCAGTGATTAGAGCAAACATTCAGATTCTCAGCAGTTTGGAACACAGATGAAAACCAAGAGATTCAAATGAGAAACTGGAGGGCAAAGCTGTTGTAACTCAGCTTTGTAAACTCAGGAATGAGACATCATAGTCCTCTTAGCCACACAGAGCAAGACAGGACAGAGTGAAATGAGCTGGAGAAAAGCATCTCCAAAGGTGATGGCAGTTGAGGAACTGGAAACCAGGCAGAGTTCCTGACCAAGCAAGGCAGGATCCCAGCCTGAAGGCAAAGACAGAGACGTAAGTGTTAACAGGTTAGGACCCTTCCCCAGTCTAGACAAGGATGCCAGACTTTATTCAACAAGTATTTATCGAGGATCTGTTACATGCCAGGCATTGTTCCAGGCACAGAGGAAGGACCATCCGGAGAGAATCTTAACCCTGTATCCTGGGCCGTTGTAAGAGGGCTGAGGAGAGTCTGTGATTGAGGAGAGAGACATATGAGGCCCAGAATTTGCCCTTAGAGAAGCAGTTTACAGGTCTCTTTGGCAGCCAAGGAGAGTTAGTGTAAACAAGAATTCATGAGTTGTAACAAGACCTTCAGATAATTCAGTTTAGCAGCAGAACTTTGATAAAACACTGCAAGAGCAAGTTGGGGAGGACTACTTACTTTCATTCTGCCTTTATGGGCATCTGCTTAGGAATTGGGCTATGTTTGAGCCCATATTCCCACATTAGCAGGGGGTTTGGGGGATGGGGTACCAGCAATAGCTAATCAGATTGTCAAAACTCAGGGAAAACAGTAACAGGAAAAATGAGATAGAGGATGACAAAAGGGAGCCAGAAGGTCCAAGCCCTGTCCAAGAGAACCCAGGGAGGCTGCAGCATATAAAGAGGGTAGAACAGGTGAGCAAGCATCCAGGCAAACCTCCAGGTGGCAGGTACTGCTCAGGAATAAAGGACAGTCTTATATTGATAACCACCCCATTGCCTTAAGGTAGAGTACTGGGAATAGCCAAAGAAGGAAAAGGAAATCTGCAATTAGAGTTGGGAGGGAAGGGACCACAATCGCAGGTGTAAAACACATAGCACAGTGCCAGACACACAGTAGGCTTCAGTTCATGATGGGCACATTCATTAGCTATCATTGTTTTAACCTGAGCAATGTCCCAATACAAACCAGGTAATCACAGATCTTCACTCTGACTGGTCTTCACATTCAAAGCCTATAGGAGAATGGCCTGCCCAGGATCTTGACCCCCAAATTACTTTCTTTACAGAAAATTAAGGGTCTTTGCTGAAGAATACAACTATAATATGTCCATACTCTCTTCAAAAGATGAGATTCTCTTCTTCTGAGTATACCTTCAACTCTGACTCCAACACCAAATGTTGCTAGGGAAGAAGATTAAATCAAAAAGCACTGGTGAGCCTCTGGGATTATCTACGGATTTCATTCATGCAGGTTCTATTTCCTTCCATTAATATTGGTAACTGAGAAATGCCTGCTCAATATGTCATGTTTATGTTATAGGAGCCTTCTAATGGGCCAAGGAAAGAAACCAGAACTTGTTGTGGTGGAATTTAATACAATCTTTAGTTCCACTAGCATGAACTCCAGCTGCACACATGTATTTTGAAAGAATTCTTAACCAGGGTGAGCCCCTAAGCTTTTCCTTGCCTAGCCTCAAAGACCTCCCCTCTCTTCACATGGACCCACCTTCTCCACTTAATACAGACAACATAAATATTTAATTTCAAACAGCAGATTTCTAAGTTCCTCCAAGGACTAGCAAAACCTAATTAATGTTGAGAATCTTTGTGGCAGAACTACCAGCCTGACACCCTGCCCGGATTTATATTTCATCATGTGCCCAAAGCCTGAACTTGCTGCAGAACTGGTGTCTCTCCTCTCTTTGTGACTGTCACAACGCCAAGGTGCCATTCAGGTCAATGCATTAACCTGTGGGTCAAGCAGAGCTGAGCAAGCCAATGGCAAAACCCTGGGTGAGCTACGCATTAGGAGGCAGGTGCTGATGGTGTCAAAGACCACGCATCTGAGTGCCTATATTTGACCAGTAAAATCTATGTGGCTGCTTCACTCCCCAGGAAGGAGAATTGCCATGGACATGGAAACAGCCGACAGGCATGTTCTATGGATCGCTGTGCTGCACCAACCTAGAAAATTCACGTTATCGTTATAAGGTAGCAATTTCAGAAAGTTTTGAAGTCAGCATTTTTTTTTTTTTTCCTAAACCCTGCTGTTGGTGCACAAGGATACAGGAAATCCTAAAACAGCCACTGTTTTCTTTATCTTGGCATTAGCAGGCAACATGAAGAAAACTTTGTTGGAAAATTTCCACTTTGAACGGCAAGGGATTTAGTGTTTATTCCAATTTCTCTCTCCCTCCCTCCCTTTCTGAGAGGGGAGTTCACTCTTAAGTTGAAAAGCAAACAGCCACAAAAGCATTTCCAGATACAGAGCCATGGGGTATATCCCGGCCTTTGGAGAGAGTCTCCCAGGTTTCTAACCACAGCCGGTTTTATGTTCCGTGCATCAATCCACACTCGTGATTGTTACCGTACACCTGTATGCCATTCAGAGGTTCACCCAGCTCAAGCAAATAATATTGTAAAACTGCACTGATCGAGAAAAAAAAAGTTCAGGGAAAGGGATTTCCTAGCTCTCAAATAAAAATGTGCAGTGGAGCGCTTACTAAGTAAACAGAAAACATGGGCAGCTGAGAAATCAATTTAGCTGAACAAACAATGTTCCATGTAATGAACTACTAATTATCCTTTTATGCCATGTCAGTCTGAGTGATTACAGAGCTGTGCAGTTTAATTTGACGTTTGAGCATTGCCTTGCTCCATTAGCTTCATATAAAGCTACAACTCATTCAAAAAAGGGGGGGGGGGGGTGTCTGTATTTATCTGGAACTAAGTAAGCACCTGTATTAATAATAAGAGGAGCATCTCAGAATCTTTTTAAAAATATGTTTTTCATATGAGAATAAATAAAGCATTGTGAACCTAAGGAGTGTGGAGATCAAATCCGGTACCTTTTGGTCAGTAGATGAAACACCTTGAAGCAGTGACATGCCCTGGGCTCATCGCAGTAACGCTGGCTCTTGAAAATGCCACCACCGCCAGATGACGCTTACCTTGCTCCCCATCCCCAGGATTCAATCAGCTGCAGGACTATGGAGCCCAATCAACAGGAGGATGAAGAGTGGGGGTGAAATACGGAAGGAGCCCTTTTTCAAACTAGATTCATTAAATTGTAAGAATCATTTTTTAAAACTGAACCTCTGTTGTAGTGAGAATACAATCAAGGGGATTAGAATCCTTGACTTCCCCTGCCTTTCTCATTGTATCACACAGTGAGTGAAATGGTTAAGGGAGTAAATGGTGATCTGGGAATTCTTCTTTCATTCCATCCAATTCAACAAGTTTGCGTTGAGTTCCAGCCATTCACCTGAGCTAAGTGTTGTGGTAGATAGAGAAAGATACAACCCATGTCCTTAAAGTATGGGGCAATCTTGGACTTCCCTGGTGGCGCAGTGGTTAAGAATCCGCCTGCCAATGCAGGGGACATGGGTTCGAGCCCTGGTCTGGAAGATTCCACATGCCACGGAGCAACTAAGCCCATGCACCACAACTACTGAGCCTGCTCTCTAGAGCCCATGAGCCTCAACTACTGAGCCCACATGCTGCAACCACTGAATCCTGTGTGCCTAGAACCCCTACTCTGCAAGAAGAGAAGCCACGGCAGTGAGAAGCCCACGCACCTCAACAAAGAGTAGCCCCCGCTCGCCGCAACTGGAGAAAAGTCCCACGCGCAGCAACGAAGACCCAATGCAGCCAAAAAAATTTTTTTAAGTAAATAAATAAAATTATTTTTAAAAAAATGGATTGGGCAATCTTTAATACTCGAGCCATCTATTTCTTCAACTTGCTGAGCAAGGAAAACCAGCCATCCTAAGCTGTGGTTCTCACCTTTGGCTGCACATTGGAATCACCTGGAGATCCCAAACAAACAAACAACAACAAAATCTGACACCTGGATCCCAAACCCAGAGATTCTAATTTGATGGTCTGTGGGGCAATGGGAGAATCATGATTTTTAAAGCATCTCAGGTGAACCTAATTGGAAGCCACTGTTGCAATCCACTGCTATGTTGTCTAAAGTTTTATCTTCAAATTATGCCATTTACTCAATCCACAGATATTTATTGAGTACTTGGGAGGCATTTATGTGGTATGGGAAAGATATACAATGGTGATACAAGGATCCCCAAGAGAGGCAAGAATCACCCACCTTTTCGGAAAACATTATAGCTAGAATTGTACAATACCTCAGAAAGAATGATCTCAATTACTGCCCACAACAACCCTGAAGTGAGATATCCCTATTTCCATTTAACAGATGGGAATGAGGCCTAGCGAGATAAAGTGGCTCACTTAAGGACGAACATTTAGTCAGTAACAAACTGGGACTTATAAGAAACATAGAATTTTAGAGCCAGATGAGATCTCAGTGGTGACCTAATTCAAACCCTTCATTTTTCTGGTGAGAGCTCTGAGTTTTAGAGAAATTTAGTGACTTAACTAACCAGTGGTCAAATGGCTTTTAGAGCCCTAAGACTAAAACCCAGTTTCCCAATTTCCAGTTCAGTGTTTTTACCTGAGCAATAGATTGCATCTCCAAATGGTCAGCTCTGGTCACTAGACAACTAAATGAGGAACAGGGTTCCAAATCTCATTTGTTTTAGTCTCACATCAGACTGACGATTAAGGAAACAAATCCACTGCTTGGCACTTAGTTGTCAAGCTAGTTAAGAAAAGTAAGTAAATAGAATAATACTGTCAATTAAATCTGCGATAAAGAGCCTTTTCCAGGTTCCCAAATCCCAAGTCCTTGACCAACTGCATGCCTGTGGCCTACTCCTTCTCCCTGGCCATATCTAGGATACTTAGGCAATTATGTTCTTTATTTCTAGCTAAGTCTGCTCTTATCCATCCTGGATGTGCATTAGAATCACCTGGTGTGAAATAAACCCACGCACCTATGGTCACCTTATCTTTGATAGAGGATGCAAGAATATACAATGGAGAAAAGACAGCCCCTTCAATAAGTGGTGCTGGGAAAACTGGACAGCTACATGTAAAAGAATGAAATTAGAACACTCCCTAACACCATACACAAAAATAAACTCAAACTCGATTAAAGACCTAAATGTAAGGCCAGACACTATAAAACTCTTAGAGGAAAACATAGGCAGAACACTCCATGACATAAATCACAGCAAGATCCTTTCTGACCCACCTCCTAGAAAATTGGAAATAAAACAAAAATAAACAAATGGGACCTAATGAAACTTCAAAGCTTTTGCACAGCAAAGGAAACCAGAAATAAGATGAAAAGACAACCCTCAGAATGGGAGAAAATATTTGCAAGTGAAGCAACTGACAAAGGATTAATCTCCAAAATATACAAGCAGCTCATGCAGCACAAAATCAATAACACAAACAACCCAATCCAAAAATGGGGAGAAGACCTAAATAGACATTTCTCCAAAGAAGATATACAGCTTGCCAACAAACACGTGAAAGGATGCTCAACATCACTAACCATTAGAGAAATGCAAATCAAAACCACAATGAGGTATCACCTCACACCAGTCAGAATGGCCATCATCAAAAAATCTACAAATAGTAAATGCTAGAGAGGGTGTGGAGAAAAGGGAACCCTCTTGCACTGTTGGTGGGAATGTAAATTGATACAGCCACTATGGAGAACAGTATGGAGGTTCCTTAAAAAACTACAAATAGAACTACCATACGACCCAGCAATCCCACTACTGGGCATATACCCTGAGAAAACCATAATTCAAAAAGAGTCCTGTACCACAATGTTCATTGCAGCTCTATTTACAATAGCCAGGATATGGAAGCAACCTAAGTGTTCATCAACAGATGAATGGATAAAGAAGATGTGGCACATATATACAATGGAATATTACTCTGCCATAAAAAGGAAGGAAATTGAGTTATTTGTAGGAGATGGATGGACCTAGAGTCTGTCATACAGACTGAAGTAAGTCAGAAAGAGAAAAACAAATACCGTATGCTAACACAGATATACGGAATCTACGAAAAAAAAATGGTTCTGAAGAACCTAGGGGCAGGACAGAAATAAAGACACAGACGTAGAGAATGGACTTGAGGACACGGGGAGGGGAAGGGGAAGCTGGGAAGAAGTGAGAGAATGGCATGGACATATATACACTACCAAATGTAAAATAGATAGCTAGTGGGAAGCAGTCACATAGCACAGGGAGATCAGCTCAGTGCTTTGTGTCCCCCTAGAGGGGTGGATAGGGAGGGTGGCAGGGAGACACAAGAGGGAGGAGATATGGGGATATATGTATATGTATAGCTGGTTCACTTTGTTATAAAGCAGAAACTAACACACCATTGTAAAGCAATTATACTACAATAAAGATTTTTTAAAAATAAATTAATTAAAAAATAAATGAAAAAAGAAAGGAAAGAAAGGAAGGAAGGAAGAAAGAAAATCACCTAGTGTGCTGTTGAAAAATATCCAGGCCTGGAACCCTCCTATACTGTTGGTGGTAATGTAAACTGGTACAGCCACTATGGGGAGCAGTATGTAGGTTCCTTTAAAAAACTAAAAATAGAGCTGCTATATGATCCAGCAATCCCACTCTTGGGCATATATCCAGAGAAAACCATAATTCAAAAAGATACATGCACCCCAATATTCATTGCAGCACTGTTTACAGTATCCAGGACATGAAAGCAACCTAAATGTCCATCAACAGAGGAATGGATAAAGAAGATGTGGTACATATATACAATGGGATATTACTCAGCCATAAAAAAGGACGAAATAGTGCCATTTTCAGCAACATGGATGGACCTAGAGATTGTCCATGACAAAGACAAATATTATATGATATCGCTTACATGTGGAATCTAAAAAAAGGCTAAAAATGAACTTATCTACAAAGCAAAAATAGAGTTACAGATGTAGAAAATAAACTTATGGTTACCAGGGGATAAGGGGGGTTGAGGGATAAATTGGAAGACTGGGATTGATACATACACACTACTATATATAAAATAGATAACTAATAAGGATCTACTGTATAGCACAGGGAACTCTACTCAGTACCCTGTAATGGCCTATGTGGGAAAAGAATCTAAAAAAGAGTGGATATATATATATGTATAACAAATTCACTTTGCTGTACACCTGAAACTAACACAACATCGTAAATCAACTATACCCCAATAAAAATTTTAAAAAAAAGAAAAAAAATACCCAGGCCTGGACCACGTCTCCAGAAATTCTGATTTAATTGGTCTGGTGTGAGTTCTGAGTATTTTTAGAAGCTCCCCAAGTGATTCTGATGTGTACAGGGTTAGACCATTGACTCCGGGAGTTGCCCTCAAATATACTGGACCACCCATCGTCCTCAGGTGCTCTTCATCCCCAGAGCAGAAGACCAGAGTGGGAGGAGGCCTAGTGTCCTCCTCTATGCCTTTTCTCCCCTAGAATCGACCATGGTTCTTCTCTGGCCTTCCAAGACAGAAAGCAGTTTCTCCCAAGTAAGAGAGGATCAGGCCTCATTTTAAAGCACAGCATTTTTTTTTACATTCTACAAAATACCTAGCCAATAATCCTCAAACTGTCAAGGTTCTGAAAAACAAGGAAAGACTGAGAAACTGTCACAGACCAGAGGAGACTAAGGAAACATGGCAAATAAATGGAATATAGTATCCTTGATTGGATCCTGGAATAAAAAAAGACAATAATGGAAAAACTGGTGAAATGAAGTCTAGAGTTAAGTTAACAGTCATTTACCAATTTGGTCTTCTATTTTTGACAAATGTACCATGATACTGTAAGATCGCAATATGAGGGAAAACTGAAACTGGTTGAGGGGTACAAGGGAACTCTCTGTGCTATCTTTGCAGCTTCTCTATAAATCTAAAACCATTTCAAAATTAAAAGTTTATTAAAATAAAAACAGTAATTTTTTAAGGTGCACTGAATGAGAGTTTAAAGGATTGCTTAACTTATTTAGTTTTTAATTTTTTTTAACATCTTTATTGGAGTATAATTGCTTTACAATGGTGTGTTAGTTTCTGCTTTATAACAAAGTGAATCAGCTATACATATACATATATTCCCATATCTCCTCCCTCTTGTGTCTCCCTCCGACACTTCCTATCCCACCCCTCTAGGTGGTCACAAAGCACCAAGCTGATCTCCCTGTGCTATGCGGCTGCTTCCCACTAGCTATCTATTTTACATTTGGTACTGTATATATGTCAGTGCTACTCTCTCACTTTGTCCCAGCTTACCCTTCCCCCTCCCCATGTCCTCAAGTCCATTCTCTACGTCTGTGTCTTTATTCCTGTCCAGCCCCTAGGTTCATCAGAACCTTTTTTTTTTAGATTCCATATATATGTGTTAGCATACGGTATTTGTTTTTCTCTTTCTGATTTATTTCACTCTGTATGACAGACTCTAGGTCCATCTACCTCATTTGACACCATTTTCCCTCCCTTCTCAAAACTTTGCTAGTATGGCAAATTGGCCGTTTCTGAGGATTTTGTCCTTAACTATGTTGTCCTTAAACTATTCTATAGATTGGGGGCAGAGGGAGCCTTGCATTCCCCCCAGAGTTTAGAGGGTACCATTAGCAATACTATTAGTGTTATATATTAATCATGTGGGGAAAGTAGAGGATTGTGGCCTTAGAACACAAGAAATCTCAACTATGTGTGTGTGTGTGTGTGTTTATATATCCTGCTGCCATGTTCTGAGACATGAAGCCACATGGTTTAGCAGCAAAGTGTTTCAATTGTGTTGGCAGCACCATTTTTACTGTCATGTTCTTACCACACTCGCATGCATATTTTACGATCTTACTGAGTGCAGTGTGTTCTCTACCTAGAACATATGTAGTCTCTAAGCACATTAAAAACAGCTGCTGCCTGAATCCCTGTCTTTTTTTCCAGCCTATAAGCCTAGTTCCCAGGCCTGTCTTGCAAGACTGTTCTACTTTAAAAAACAAATGAATGAACTATTAGCAAGTGGTATTTTGCTACCAGATCTCCAAGATGATCTACATAAGAGCTCACTGAAGCTGAAAGGAGTTTAGCATCTACATAGTGGAATGGAGTGCTAACTCCTTCCCTTCTATTCAATCCAAAAGGAAACTAGCTCATGGTGAGTGCAGGAGTTTTGTTGCTTAAAGTACAAACCCACTTGGTTCTGATCTGAGGCCCAGTAAAATCATACCATCTTTATCCCACAGGCAAAGAATGTTCTAGGAGTCTTCTAGCCAGTGCCTCTGGGAGGTGAAACAAAAATAGGAAGTTAGGAAGAAAAGATGCTGAAATGGGGTTTTAAAAAGAGGACCTTTTATCCAGTTGGGCCTATTCTTCTTTCCCCAGACCAGTATAGGGTACCTCAGCTTTGACCACCCTGCTAGGATAATGTTTTAAATCAGTCTCCTCCATTGGGTCTTCTTCTGGCTTTCCATGTGACTAGAATAGGATTTCCGTTATACTACGTTCCAATTTGGAACCTACAGACTGGGTGGTTCTGTATTTGGCCCATGCTCAAACTTGTCCTTCCACTCAGCTTCCCACATCCTGTGTTGCTTCTGTGCCTATCTATTTCTCCACTTGATTATAAACCCCCATGGGGGAGAAAACCATGTCTTATTCATTTTTTGTCCCTTGCTATGCCTACCACAATGCCTGTCAAATAGCAAGTGTTCAACAAATGTTGGTAAAATATGTTTGATAGTTCTTTAGTGGCAAGACCTCCTGTGGAGCTTGTTTATGGCTGCAGTCCCTGTGGTCACACCAATGAGGGGATCGGGGCAGTGCTTAGTCAGAACTCAGCTGGAGGACCTTATATTTCTCCTGCCCACCCTGGAAAAAGTAAGGGTTGATTCACTGGAGGCTGAGGCAGTGCTAGAAACACTCCAGAATGATGTACCAAAGACACAAATTTTCCCTCATCTTTAAGCCAGAGGAAAGTTATGGTTGTAAATTTACTCCATGGTGCAGAATTCATTAGATGAAAGGTAATGATATAAGTTTGTCTCATAAAAGGAGACATGTAATACAAGGGCGTGTCCTGAAGGCTGAGAGGAGACAAGCTCTTTAGACATGACAATATATAGATGAGTTGCAAGTAAGAGGCAGGGGTGGCATAGTTTATAACCAAATGGACTTACTGACAGTAAACACAACAACAAAACCAGGAGGAAACAGTCTTTAATGTGAAGCTGGAGCGACATTTTCCAACCTGAGTCCAAAATGGATGGAGATGAAAGAAAGGCCTCTCTAGTCTATTCCACCCATCCCCTACCCCAGCATTAGTTTTAGTTCTACACTCTAGGTCTTTCCCAAAAAGCTATGCCCTTATGGTCCTTTCCCATGGAGCCACCCACTCACTCAATTTTTATTCTTTCATTTTGCTTTTGAAACATTATATTTCCTCCCAGTAGGGTTCTACGTTGGGCTAAGCATCCAGGTAGCTTGTCAATTATCAGCAATTTGCACTTATGTTCCTGGACTTGGAAGATGGAGAAGTAGAAAGAGTAGGGGACCTGTGGCAATTAACTGTCCTCAGGAGAGGATATTTATGAATGAATCATACCCATTCATACTGTTGTGATTAACTTCTTGCTAGCATATAACCTTTATGTTATTAAGCTAGAATGGTATCAGAGTCCTTCTTTACCTTAAATCCTGCTACTTTCTTGTTTACAAAAACTCCCCTTGTATTTCCTATTTGTATATCTATCTTGCTTATTAAACTGATTATAAAGTCCTTGGGGGAAAGACCCACGTCCCCATTGTTCACTTGGTATGTGCTCAAAGGGCACAAAAGTGGTGGGGAGAGAAGGAAAAATACCCAAGACAGTCTGTGCTTTTATTCCAAGTCCATAACTTTGTAGATTTTTTCATAAATCCTACATAAGATACCTATAAAATCATCTTGGCAGCCAAAATCCAACAAACTACAAGTCATTTTACTCATTATTTTCATCTTAAGTGTAAATTCTTCTTACAGGCATGCATGCATATTCTTCAGCCAAACTGGACAATTACCTTCTCTTCTAATTTGTCTTTTCTGGCCTGTCTTAATCACATCTTTGCTGAGATTATGCTGCATAACAAACACCCCAAAATATCAGGGATTCCTAACAACTGACATTTATTTTACACTCACAGGTCTGCATATCTGCCAAAGGTTATGTGATCTCAGCTGGGCTTATCTGGGCCCGGTTGGATTCAGGCCAGGTCACTTTCAGGTCTGCTTGCGTGTGCCTTCATACTGGGTCCCAGGCTGAAGGAGTAACTGTTACCTGAAACATGCTCTTCTTGAGACAAAAGGAAGAAGCTCCAAGAGGGCTGGCAGAAACTTATCATGCCTATTTTAAGGCCTATACTCACAAGTATCATGATGTCACTTCCATTGGCCTAAGAAAGTCACAAGGCCAAGACCAAAGACACTGAGGGTAAGGGAGGATGCTCCACCCCAAGCAGTTTGGGGAATGAAATGAATAACTGCTGTTCAGTGATCCAATTTCCCACAAGCCTCTGCAGCTTTATTTTTACTACCCCATTTGGCTGAAATACCTTTACTATCCACAAACCTACCTATTTAAATCTGGCCCATCATCCTTAAAGTCCCAGTTCAAATGTCACCTCCTCCATCAAACTCTCCCTGGTGTCACTGGGCATATATAATCATTCCTTTTTCCAAAGACTGAAATCTGTATGGCTCAAATAGTATTTATTACACATAGAATTGCATTGCAGTCATTGTGTGCAATATCCCCTATAAAATCCTAAGAACCTCTAAAAACAGGGACTATGAACAATGCATTTTTTACTACCAACATCATTCATTGCCTTTAGCATGGTAGATGCTCAGTATGTGTTGCATAAAGAAATGAATACATACATATGTGTGTGTATATGTGACTGTGTGCGTGTGTGTCTGCATTAAAGAGAAAATATAACAATAATTAAGCATTTCAAGCTCTGGCATCAGACAGACCTCAGTTCAAACCCTGTCTTCCCCTCTCCTTGGTGAGTGCCCTCTAGGAAGGTACTTAGCCCCTCTGTGCCTCAGTTACCTCAACTATAAAATGGAAATTGTAATAATTCATGTAAAAGGTTGAGTATAAGACAAGCACTCAGTAAGTGCTGCTATTTTATTATTACTGTATATGCTATGGTGAAACATTATTTCTCTTGTTATATGCAATGTGATGAAAATATTTTTAAAACAAGTACATAATGACAAGGACTAAAAGGGAACATATGTTAGGGTAATAGAATTATAAGTAAAACATCCTCTTTTTTAAGTTTCCTTCATGGATAATATGGTTTTGTTTATGCCATTTTAAAAAAATAAACATTTATTTTCCTTGGTGTTCAGACAACTCCAGGGTGGTGACACCCATATGGACCTACCACTCCATATAAATGACTTTTTGAAGAGATGCTGTGTGCCAGACCCATTATAAATATTTTTTTTTCTAATTCTCACAACAACCCTGCAAGGTCAGTAATATTATGCCTATTTTATAGATGAGAAAATTGAGATCATGAGAGACCAAATTATTTGCCCAGAACTCTGCTGTTAATAAATGGGAAATATAGGAAATGGAAATAAGGCCTGTCTCTGAAGTTCAGACTTCCTTCTCCACCCCACATTTCTGTTAAATCACTATTTCACAGGTAATTTATAGTGTGCAAAACAAACCAGAGGCACAGACAGGTGTCAGTTTCTAATACCATTCTCCAGTAAAAGAAACCAGGGCTCCTTGGAGAAATGGCTGAGTCTAGGACTGTAGCTGGTAATATACAAGATGAGCCTGGAGCATTTGTAGTGCCAGCAAGTAATGAAGCACTCCAAAAAGAAAATACGTACATACACAATGATGTGCGTATGTCTAAGGGGCACAAGAGCCAACTGAAAGAGCTTCCAAAGGCCAAAGCTAGAGCAATTGGAGCAACAAAATAAAGTGGTATTGGGTTATAAACCAAAGTATAAAATAAATAATCCATGTGTCCATAGCTGACATAAATAAATGATTTAATAAAGAAATAAATGGGGGAGAACAGACAAATTTTCCATGCAGAAGACTGCCAAATAATTTATGTGGATACTCCACCCTCAAAAAGTGGAGCATAACTCCCCAATCCTTCAGTGCAGACTGCACATGGTAACTTCCTTCCAAAGTATACAGTATGGAAAAAGGAGAAATGAGTAACCTTACAGTGGAGAAACAAACACCACCTCAGCCAGGTGATCAAGGTCAGCATCAACAGTGATGTCATGATGATAGTAAGTACCCTTGATATGATGTGATGAGAATGATACTTTACCTCTGTAGTCCTCCTCCCCAAAACCCATAGCCCTAACTAATCATAAGAAAAACTTCAGACAAATTCCACTAGTGGAACATCCTACAGAATGCCCGAACGGTACTCTTCAAAACTGTCAAAGTCATCAAAAACAAGGGAAGTCTGAAAAACTGTGACGACCAAAGAGCTAAGGAGACATGACAAATAAACGTGATGTGGTATCCTGGATGCGATTCTAGAGCAGAAAGAACATTAGATAAAAACTAAGGAAATGTGAGTAAAAAGATGAATTTCAGCCAATAGTAATGTATCAATATTGGTTCACTAATGGTGACAAATGTACCATACTAATATAAAATGTTCATAATATGAGAAATTGGGTGTGGAGTATGTGGGAACTCTCTGTACTATCTTCACAACTTTTCTATAAATCTAAAACTCTTCTAAAATTGAAAGCTTATTAAAAAAAAAAAAAAAAAAACAGGGCCTGGATGTGAAGACAGATCCAACTCTGGAATTGTCCCCGGAAGAATCTGGGGCTAAAAGAGTTTCTTGGCTAAAAGAGTTTTCTTGTTTTCTTGGTGGTACTGAAGAAAGTACAGCCTGACAGAATGCTTGCACACCATCACATCGAAATCTGACTCACCCAACCAAGTGGATAGTCTGCCTGGTGATCCTAGATGAGAGACCAAATTGCCAGATCATGATTCCACGGTTATCTGATGGCATCTACCGAAGTCCCCACTATTATATACTCTCATTGCTCACATTGTGAATACTTACTTGAGCATTTATCTGTTCAATAACTGTCTTCCCCCGTACACAGGGAGTCCAAGAAGGAAAGGGCTTCTTTCACCACATATTCCCAGAACTTAGCAGTGTGGCACCTACTAAGTGCTCAGTAATTATTTACTGAATGCGTGAATGTCAGTGCAATCTAGAGGAACAGTGATCAACACTGCTAAGTGTGGTCTGTGGTAAATGACAAGCCTTGGCTTTCTGAAGATTGAGAAGCCACTGGGACAAATGTAGCTTCTCTTTCAGTCTTCCCAGTCTCTTGGTTCACGCTCCAGCTTCCCAAATACCATTATTTCTAAGCCTTTCAAACAAGAGCAGAGTGAGAAATTTTACCTGCTATAATCAAATCTAGTCCTATAAAACAGTAAAGTTTTCAAACTCCAAGGGAAGTGTAAGGTCCACATATTTTCTTTTGTGTGATCCATCTATTAGCCTAAGAATTGAGCCTATTCCCGGCATCACAAGGAAAATATAGAACCCTAAAAACCACAAGAAACATGTAGCCAAAAGCACTGTGGGGAAAAACTGTAAGCATAAAACAGATTTCATTAGGGGTGCATGATATTAAGTCTCTCTGGTACATCAATCTTCATTATTGTTATTTTATTCTATCAGTGCATTCCAGGTCACAGCAAGTTAGTAATTTTGCCATATCTTTCACTGCCTGGCTTTATGTAAGTGCTGCTAAGAATAAAATTAAGCAGTGGGAGAAAAACATCAGTTTGGTGTCTAAATTTAGAAAACTTGATGAATAAATCTATTAAATTCATTGTGGGGAAGAGAGAAAAGCAAATCATTCCTTATTGGAAAAATAAAATAAATAGAAAATAAAAGGTGATTGTCTTTATAATTCAGAAAACCAGATTTAAATGTAAAGCTCCCCAACCCTCTTTTGTTTACAAATGAGTATATTGGTTGATTGTGTATTTTCATTCATATAACCCTCAGCTTGGATTTTTAAAAAGACATAATCTGAGGCAAGATACCATGAAGAAAATAGTTACATGAGCCCTGGATTCAGTATTTATTGGGGGAAGAGTAAGACCTTTATGAGATCCTACTGAAGGGATGTAAATCATCTTCCAAAGACCATGGAAAGCAGGTCCCTGACACTCAGCACTGCAGACATCTGGCAGGCTTTTATGCTCACACTCCACTCTCCCGCTCAACATCTGGCAGCCCCTTCATCCCTGCACCCCACCCTTGTCCCCAACTGCCTCCCAACATCTGCCACACACTTTCTTAACCTCAGAAGCAAATCCAGTCAAAAGCTCAAAAACACAATGTTCCAAGGGTGGTGACCTGGAGTCACATACTAGGTGGGGTGGAGTAGGGTTTGTTTTTATTTTTTTTTTTTGACTTTAAATGAATACACAATTCACTTGAAAGTAAGCTTTCATGTCTGTCTGGTTCTCACTCAGAAACTTGTTTAAAACTGAAATCCAGGAGACTTCCCTGGTGGTGCATTGGTTAAGAATCCGCCTGCCAATGCAGGGGACACGGGTTCGAGCCCTGGTTTAGAAGATGCCACATGCCACGGAGCAACTAAGCCCGTGCGCCACAACTACTGAGCCTGTGCTCTAGAGCCCGCGAGCCACAACTACTGAACTCCGCTCACCTAGAGCCCGTGCTCTGCAACAAGAGAAGCCCCCGCACTGCAACAAAGAGTAGCCCCCGCTCCCCGCAACTAAAGTCCACGCACAGCAACGAAGACCCAACGCAGCCAAAAATAAATAAATAATTTTTTTTAAAAAATTGAAATCTGTAATTAACATTAACCTCTTAAGAAGTTTTATATCACCCTGGGAATTAGATGATACAGTCAAAAGTTAGAAAAAAAAAAGAATTTTATTCTGATGACATGCATCCTTTAAGCAAAGAGAATTAATTCTGATTGGAAAAAAATGGACAAAATACCTATGTGTTGCCTATGTGTACAAATCACTTGAAGTGTCTTAAACCTAATCCAAAAATGTTTTGAAAACTATTTAAGGGAGTGACTGCTATTTGTTTGGGGATTTCTTCTTTATTTTCGTGTATTTATTAATTTTTATATAATTTTTTAAAGTTACTTTTCACTTACAGTTATTACAATATATTGGCTATATTCCCCATGGTGTATGGTACATCCTTGAGCCTATCTTATAAGGGAGTGAGCGCTATCTGAATTCCACATTAGTTTAGAAATTCCTTCTTAGTGCCTCCAGCACCTTATTGGCACTAATTGGTTTAAGAGCCATCTCACAGGTCGTTTCCCCTGGTTCAGAACAGGAGGAGAGCTTCCTGGTTAGGCTCTCCCTGAAACACTTCTCCACACCTGGAGTAAGTCACCTGACCCAGGTTTTCTACTATCAAACTCATATTCTGGGCTACACCACTCTGGCAGTTTGTCGTTAACCATTTCATGGTATTTGTCTTAGGGCTACACCTGAATGAATTAACTCCCCCAACAATTTCCTCTTCCCACCCCTACACACACACAGTTCTCCATTTCCTCCCCTCTTTAGACCAACCCCTATTCCTTTCCTCCAAATAAAGAGATGCTTGCTCTTTCTTTTTTAAGAGAAATATGGAAAAAACCATATAACCCTGAAAGTGCTGGGCACAGGTGAATTCCTGAGGTGGTCTTGGCTTCTGATGAGATAGATATTCCAAACTGGAAGCCACTCTGGGCTTTGGATGGTTGCCAAGCTGCTGCATGTATCACAGAGACTCTGCAGGCCAGAGGCCTATCAAAGCATTTCGTCATTTGAGTACACACTTAAATTAGCATTTACTTCTGGGACATTATTTAGATTCTGTTGCAGAGTTTCTTGTTTAAAAGTTTAAATATGTTTAGTGACTGTTCATCAGTTGAAATTCTTGCACATGTTTTGTGTTTTATTCTCTTTTATTGTTTTATTTTAGTCCCTAAGAATGCTATCAAACAAACTAACACAACATTCATTGTAAAGCAATTATACTCCAGTAAAGATGTTAAAAAAAAAAAGCATTATATCAACATTTTTTTCTCTTTTGATTATTACCTGTACTAGGGAAATCTTTGTGCTTATTAAAATCACAGGGATAGTAAACCAAGTTAGGTTGGAAGTAGACTAGAATCATAAATGGTCTTTGCATGTTAATATTATCATAAGCAGGATAAAGATGATATGAATAAGGTCTACAGAGAGTGCACAACAAGCTGAACTAATATGTAGTGTCCTGGAAAAAGCATATGAGTAGGAGATAGAAGCCTTGCCCTCTGGTCCAAGTTCTCCATTATCTAGCTTTGTGATGTTACACATGCCTCCTCACCTCTCTGGATCTTGGTTTTTCTCATCTAGAATAAGCAGATTTGTCTATATACATTTTTCTTAACGTTGTATTCTTTTTTTAAGATTTTTTTTTTGATGTGGACCATTTTTAAAGTGTTTATTGAATTTGTTACAATATTGCTTCTGTTTTATGTTTTGATTTTTTGGCCCCAAGGCATATGGGATCTTAGTTCCCTGACCAGGGATCGAACCTGCACCCCCTGCATTGGAAGGCAAAGTCTTAACCACTGGATCACCAGAGAAGTACCTTAACTTTGTATTATTAAAAAGAAAAACTCGGGACTGGTGGTCCAGTGGCTAAGACTGCATGCTCCCAAAGCAGAAGGCCCAGGTTTGATCCCTGGTCAGGGAAGTAGATCCCACATGCTGCAACTAAGAGTCCACATGCACAACTAAATATCCTGCATGCCACAACAAAAGATCCCGCATGCCACAATGAAGATCCTGCACACACCCACGAAGATCCCTCATTCCACAACTAAGACCCAACACATCCAAATAAATAAATAAATAATTTTAAAAAGAAAAGAAAAACTCATTGACAAAAGTAGAGAAAATAGTACAGTTAACCCAGCTTCAAAAATTATCAGTATACCTTTTTTCATCTATACTGCCTTGATTTCTCCCACATCATTTCCTGCTGACTTTTTTTTAAAGCAAACCCTAGACTTCATAACATTCAAGCTGTAAATGAGTATTTCTAAGAGATAAAGACTGTTGCCTTAGCCACATTGCATTATCATCATTACATCAAAACAAACCAACAAAACCAAGAACAAAAACACTTGGCAATAATTCCTTCAATCACTTTCAACTCTAACATTTTAAGCCCCAAAACCTCCCACAAGCTAGATTTTAGTCCGTTATAGCCACCTTTTCCTAAAACTAAAGCTTTTTACTCCATTCTATAAATGAGGAAGAGTTTTAGTATTTTTACCTGATAGCTTCACTGATCTCCAATTCTGTGCTTCAAACCAAAGGGAAACATGAAAAACTTAGAATTGTGTAAAGAGCCAATCAAAGGTTCAGATGTTCAAAAGAAGGCAGATTCCTCATGAAACATTAAAGAAATAGAATTTTTCTGACTAAAAAGGAGACACACCAATGGAGTAAATTACATGCAAGAATCATTCATTCATGCATGCGTTTTTTCATTCATTCATTCAACAAACACTAATTGAACATTTGCTTTATGCCAGGGACAACGGTACATGATGGGAATGAAAATATGAATATGACACAAAACATCGCCCACAGAAATGTGGCAATAAGATAGCCTCCATTTTCAATTAGGGAAAAATTAATAGCTGTGGGATTTAATATGTAGTTGGGAGGCTAGCAAAATATTGAAGTTCGTCTTCAAAGGACTCTGGGAATCTCTTTCTAGAAGCAGGAGAATATCATTTTTATTTAGAATGGCTTAAATATAGAGAGAGGATAAAAAATACTTTAAGTTGTCTTTAAATTCTAAGATTTTAAAACCCTGATTTGATACTTGGGCAAGAAAGTTATAAGGTACAGGTAGATACTATAATGATCACTATTACCTGTCTGTTGGGTGCTGGGAGTTTTCCTATACATAAGGGCAAAACCACCCTGATAATTGAGGTTCCCTTCTCTCTGAAGTAGAAAATGTAAAATATAACCTAAACTCACCTCTCCAAACAGAAGTCATAGTATGTGAAACACAAATGGAAGATATAGATGTTGGTTAAAACTCATTTCAACCTTCCTTCCCTGCACTGTTCCTGCTACTGGGATATCAGGCTCTATTATCTGATGGCTACAAGATCTTTAAGTTGCTAAGTCACCACAGTAATTTTGATATCAGAAGCTTGAAAGCCCAGTGACTGAGAAACACCACATGAGGTAACTCAGATACCTGCAAAAGGACAGCCCTGGACCAAACAGTGATATGAGAAATGTTTGCCCTCACTGACCCCTCCTTACTCTTCGCTTGTACCCATGACCTTCACATTGATTGGCTGTTGAGACCTTTGCTTAGATGAAGCTCTTGCTCCTGACTTTTCATTCTCCTTCTGTCTCCTACTCACCCCACCCAAAGAAATGTCCCTACCTATGCCCTATTCACCCAGAGCCATCTTTTATCATAAGACCAATTTTTTTAAGGTAATGTGGATATAAAAATAACTAAATTAGTTTGCTCTCCCAGAAGGTATATTTTCATTTTCATGAGGACCCTCTAAAAGCATCAGTTGGTCATTAATGGAGAACAGGTGTGTGTATAGTGCTGTATTTGCTAAAAGCTTTCAGATACATTGTCCAATTTAACCTAATTGCCACACCAGCACGGTAAGATATGTATCATTTTACAGAAAAAGAAACTGAAGTCCAAGCAGACTAAGTAGCTTTTCCATGATCAGCTGACACTAAGAAGCAGAGTTATTTCTGATTTCAAATCTCATCTCAGTATCTGGAAGCCTGAGCGCTTATGATCTCCACAGGAGAGCTTAAGCAGGGTCGTCCCCTGCTTAACTGGGAAGGAAGCGGCACTCACCCTGAAGTCATGACCCTTTAGTGCCCAGTTCTCTAGCTTTTTGATTCCAAATGCTCTGTTGTGTTATTTTTGTTGTGCTGTTGTTGTCATCCTTGTCATCTCTATTCGTTTATTTTGTTTTGTTTCCACAATCTCAGTATTTATCACTAAGGAAATGCCTTAACCCTAAGAGACCCTTCATTGTGAATATTTTAGAAAGCTGTGGCCCCCAGGTAGCAGACTAGCCTCCCAATGGCACCACACAGAAACCCAAGCCACGTCTTCAGACCCTGGTTCTCATACAAGAGGGCAAAGTCAGCCACAGAAGAGGAAATGTCTCTGTCTCTGGTACATAAATGGCCAACTTCATCACCCTTGGTTGCTTTGGTCAGAGATTCAGAAAGATTAAAGTAGGTAAATCACATAGATGCCGAATTGAAGTGAGTACTGCTGGATTAGCTAATAAGCAAAAGGGGAGGTAGTCAGACCTCCTGACGAAGCAGGCAACACTGAGGCCATCTAGGGTCAGCTGAACTTTCACTGCACAAAGGGCTTATGTTTAAGAGAACCCAGCCAGATTCATGTACATGCAAACCTGTGTGACAACACACCATTTTCTAAGGTGGTGGTGGTAGTGGGGCTCTCCAGACTGGAAGTCTAGGTATCTGTGGTCTAATCCCGGATCTCACTAGCTCTGAGATCCTGGATAAGTCATTTAACCTCTCTGAGGCTTCAGTTCTTTCATCTGTAAAATAGGGGCATTGAGGAGAGAAGGTTTGGGCTGAATGAAAAGTTCTATTTCTAACACTGCCTAAGATACACTATATTATATTCTCTTCTGGAAGGACATACATTTTCACAAAAAGGCAGAATGGTATAAGCACTGGAGTTAGCCTGGGTTCGAATCCCAGTTCTGCCACTTACTAGCTATGTGTCTTTGAGCAATTCACTTAACTTTCCTAAGACTCATTTTTCTTATATAAATGGAAATTATAATTATTGGGAGACCAAATGAAATAATGCATGTAAGCTGATGAGCAGAGTGCCTGGTATACAATAAGTGCACAATAAATGTCAGTGTTAGTTCGTACCACATTTTAAAATGTGACAGGCATTGGCAAAGACTGGGAGAGCCAAATCCAGAGTCCCATCTGGTTGGTCTGTGAGACATAGAGGAGCATGAGTGCAAAGACTGGAAAAGGCACTGCTGGGTTGCGAAGGCTTTTGTCCCCACTAAGTTTAGGCACTAGTTAGTAAACAACAAGAGTGCTTTAAGCACAGGGAGATCAGCTGGGTGCTTTGTGACCACCTAGAGGGGTGGGATAGGGAGGGTGGGAGGGAGATGCAAGAGGGAGGGGATAAAAAAGAAAAAAAAAAAGAAGAGTGCTTTAGGAAGATCAATCTCGCAACAAAAAGAAAAACTTATTTCCTTTCTTCTAAAAGCTAAGACAGGATCATTGAGGGCCTATAGTGCTCCAATATAACATGGAATGTCAAGTCTTCCTCTTGGAAACAGCAATGTTATATTTTCACCAATAAATAGCTCACAAATACCTAGCTAGAATTTGGTAAAGATCTGTAGGCCTTTTGGATGAGAGCAACACCATATATGCACGATGATCTATTCCTCATTTTTCCCGAAAAAAAAGCACTACAACCCCTGTCCCTCAAAACAATTATTTATTCTTAATGTCACTAAAAAGTGCTATAGCCATCCCTAATAGCATATTAACTGTTCAAATGAAAGCATTATACTAAAGCCTGCAACATTTATGTCAAGGTAACATTGAAAGTGCAAGTCACATGTCATAAAATTAAATAAATTCACAAAGCCTAGCCCCTCTCCAGTCTTGGCTTTCAATTCTGGTTGCATCATAAATGAAACGGACTTGGTGGCCTCCACCTATCGCCTGGGAACATTTGTTTGATTTACCAAAAAAAGGACATGATTTGACACACTCGGCATAATTAGTATTCACTACTTAGGAGAATGCCCCAACAGTTAGAATTCAAATGTACTGAAGCAGGCCCTGCATTTCTCTCTGTCCCCCTCCTCTCTCCCTTTTCCCTCCTCTCTTTTTTCTGCTCTCTCATTTCTTCCTCAGAGGACCATGCAAACTGGAGATGTGAATAAGCAAACCCCAGATGTCATGGGGGCTCTACACAGAATCAGGAAACAAAATGCATGTTTCAGCCACAGCGGTTCTGCGTAGCTAGCAGAGGCTGCTGTTATCTGCTCTGCTGCCCAAACCTCTTCATGCAACTGCTGATTACACAGTGTTGGTTCCACATAAAGAATTTTCAGGAAGAAGCGCTATTTCAGAGAGGGATGCTGAGCATTTGACAGTGCTTTGCTAACAATCATTAAAGTTATTACTGCTAGTTAAAGTGGGCATAAATACGTAGAAAACATTGTGGTAACTACTGTTCACAACATATAAAAATCCTCTCTTACCAAGCACAAAAGAGTTTGCCTGTTCATTTTAAATCTGCTTAATTTCTGTTTTAGGGGGCCTTGTGACGGTCTTCCAAAAGTTAACTGCCAAAACTGTGACTCTATTTAGTTGTTTATTACACACCAACTCAAGGTGATGCATGCTGGTAGACACACAGAAAAGCAAAGAAAATTGGAGCTCCTTAGCAAAGGAGGCCAGGAAAGCTTTAGGAAAATTCTAAACTGGGAAGTATTTGTTAGAGAATTTCAGTTACTTTTGAAGACAAGAATAATCTAAGCCCTAAACAAGCAGCATAAACAATTTAATTTTAAAGTTGTAATGGACAATGAAGAGGTAACGATAAATAGAAAAGACCGACCCCAAACTACAAGGAAATGGATGAAATCTTCGGTTTCTTGCCCCTTTAGTTTTATATGGTTGACATGCTTCCCCTGGCTCGTAGCCTGGAAATGCAAGGGAAGAAAATCATTTTGAATTTTGTTTCTACCCAAAAGTTTACATTTGCCGGTTTGGAATCATCACAAGTTTCACCTGGGTGGTATCCAGACAAATGACAGCTTCCGCTGAGTATGCGGTAATATAGCAATGCAGAAATGGGATCAAAACTAACCTGGAAGACAAGGAGGGCCTCTGCAAACTCCACATCCAAGTGAACACAGGGCATTTGGTCTCTTCTCTGCAGTGATTAATTTTTATTAGATTTGAAGGCCCAGCTTAAGCTTAGCCTAGAAACTGTTTCAACTGCTTATTAATGGTCTGTGCCCTCAGTAACTATCCTTGAAGAGAGGGAAACATAGACCTTTAAGAGCATCTACTCAACTCTACGTTCAAAGCCACAACATTTTTATTTTATCTGTTGGTTTGGTGAAGGCTTGGGAGGGCGAGCAGTTCCTCCCTTCATTCATTTCTTGGAATGGAAATGGAAACTAATTGCATGCTGCTCTTAAAATCAGTTTAAAAAAGAGTTTGAAACTTATCCCATAAAGAAACATAACCATAGGTGACAATTATACCTCAAAGATTGGTCACTGGCAGTTCATTTATATTTTCTTTCCCAATACACTCCCTCCACGCACCCATCCCCATCACCACCACCACCATTACCCCAAACAAAATACTCTACTTTTGAATTAAGGTTTGTGGAAAGGCCTGAACAGAGTAGTATAGATGAGTAAACAGTGTCACCTAGTGGACGGGAGAAGAAGAAAACCAGTGAATCGGCACAAATATAAGCTTGGACCAGCTGTCAGCTTTGGGCCACATTTCCCCCTTATTTTGACCCTCTGTTATCACCTATGAGCAAACAAGAAAGTTCCCTTAAGGAGACACCAAAAAACAACCACAAACATATAAACCAAAACCCCCATGGCTTTCCCTCTCTCGTTCTCTAGTTCCCTAATGAAGGTATCACCCAAATAAAAATAACAGCTAGCATTTAATGAGCATTTTCCATGAGTCAATATTTGCAGAGTGCTTTACCTGGGTGCTCTCACATAATCATCCAAACAGTCCAATTATTTGTTAGGGAGTTTGGGTGGCTTATTCTCAACGTCATAGAGCCTGGCTGTGATAAACCATGCAGTAATGCCCACTAGTTAGCACCCCACACACACAGCCCAAGGGCAAGCAGAGAGATCTTGGAGGAACACATGTATGCAGTAACACAATAATTAGATACATAATAAGCATTTACTGTGCCCCAGACTATGTAGGGGATAGAAAAAAGAACTGATATGGATCCTGACGTCCAAGAATTTACAGTCTAAAAGAAAACTTAAATTTATAGAGTACTTTCAAGTTTACATCGTACTAACCTATCTTCACAACCCTAAAAGGTAATTATGGCCCTGACTTTAGAAATAAAGTTTTATGATTCATCCAAGTTCGCACAGATAAGAAGTGGCAGCTCTTCAGATTTAAAAGCAAGTTCATCACTCCATCTCATGCTGCCTCTTTCCCAAATGCAGCTGCTCCAGATCCCTGTTTCATGACAAGGGGTGGAGGACGAAAACAGCAGAGAGATGACTCAGAGACTAGTCATCACGGGATCAAGGGTAGAACGTCCTTCTTTCTCCCTCTACCACTTTTAAACCACCCCCGCCCTGAAAGCAATGACAAAAAAATCAAATTTCTCAATAGATTAAATTAAAACAAACCATTTACATTCTGTATACCTCAAAAAATGAAGCTATAAGAGAACTTCCATAATCTAAAAAAGGGCATACACACAAAACAACATATAGCTAACATCATACTTAATGGCGAGAGACAGGACACCTTTCCCCTAAGATGGTAACACTACAAAGATATCCTCTCTCATCACTCCTTTTCAAAGTCCTAGCTAATGCAATAATACCAGAAAAATAAATAAAAGATGTACTGATTAAAAAGGGAGAAATACAACTGTCTTTATTTGCAGATGACATCATTGTTAATATAGAGAACTCTGAGGAATCTACCAAAAAACTCCTGGAACTAGTAAGTGATTATAGCAAGGGTGCAGGAAATTAGATCAATATACAAAAGTCATTGTTTTCCTATACACTAGCCATGAACAACTTGGATATGAAATTATGAAACAATACCATTTACAATACTACCAAGAAGAACATCAACAACTTGGTCATAAATCTTAACAAAATATATACAGGAACTGCATGTGAAAAATTACCTTCAAAGGGGAGAGAAAAACCTTCTAGTACATAAAAATAGGTTAACAGAATCAGGAATAGAGTATATTCTTTATCTTTGTAAAGACTGGGGAATTCTGCCTGAGGTGAGATTCTAGATTTCAAATTCCCAGGATTAGTAGCCCATCAGAGGCTCTCCGGTCCCCTTCTCCCCTCTGTGCTCTTCTTATAGAATAAGGGAAATAAAATCAGTTGTGGCATACTCAGAGTGCCCTAACTCACTTAGGAAAGCCATGAAAATAACAAAGAGGGAAAAAAAGTAAGGTTTTTCATAAAAAGCCTTAATTCTGTCAGATGGCAGAAAGAAGCAAGTACAGCATTTCTCCCGGCTCCAAGGACATGACATTGCCTTTCTTAACTTTCTTCCAGCAGTTAAGATTCCAGATCTAAAATCCTTTAAGGATCTTTTTAAATCACAGAGGTCGTTTTAGCTTATTGAACGGAGCTGAGAGATACAGCTGAAGTTTCCTTACTTACCTTCCATACTATCAGTACCACAAAGAAAATTCATCTGCATATATCATGCAAAATAAGAACAGGGTGGACCTTGACTTGTATGCTTTGTGTACTCTATGTGACTGTGCCAGACACTTCCCAAAGTGCTTTACACATAGTAGCTCATTTAATCCGCACAACAACCCTGTGAAGGAGGTGCTATTATTATCCCCATCTTACATAGCTAAATAGAAACTCAGAAATTTTTTTTAACATTGCAGAGTTTCTTTTAAAAGTTTCCCTTTGGATTCTTTAGATAGCCAACAACCAACAATATGTCAACTAAAATATAATGATTTGATTCCTTTGCAATATTTCAGGAAGCTATTATTTGTAAAAAGCAAGATATATTGGTGCTGTGGGGGCCCTTGTGTGGTGGTAGAAAGGCAGGAAGGGTGATTCGGTCGAGACACATCTCTGTAAACTCAGTGATGTGCTGGTCAGTGTTTAACAACCAGCTCTCTATTTAAATAAAAAGGGCAATGGAAGAGAAAAGAAAAAACAAAGAAAGGCCTGATTTGTAGCGTTTGCTCATCGCTGTGTATAAGTACTCTCACCATTGCCAATTATAATGCTCACAAACTTCCTAAAAATTTAGCAGTGGGCTCTCAACCAGCCAATAGGAGCTGACTCTAGCACACCACTGCAAAGCTTCATGAAGACAGTGTTCAGGACTGTTTTCCTCAGCCTAGCACCTAACACAGTGCCTAACAGTCAGTAGACACTCAATAAATATTCGTGGAACGAATTAATTAGTGAACTAATGAGATGCAATCAAGTAAATTAGGTAGAAGTATACTATCTTCCACTGGTTATAATATAACCAGGACCTTGCTGCTTCAGTGACATCCCAGTCTCTATTTATCATGATGGTCATGATTTGTGCTACAATTCTGTGGAGGGAAGGAGAGTATTATCTCAACACTGTGCTTTGTTAATCATAATGGAAGTGCTCAGAGAGATAAGACTTCTGACTCTGTGTTTCCAAAAGCAGTAAGAAAGAGACATTAGACTTGTTTTTGTGCAACTTAATCAAACATTACTAAATTTATAATTTTGAAATGTTATTATTTAAAACTCCTGTAAGAAAAAATAGCAATGTTATGTCAATCTGAAACTCTGGCTTCTAACCTTTTGAAACAATAATTGAGACAATTATTCCGATTAGGAAATTTTCTCAGAAACTCAATTGTTTCATTAGAACAAAACAGACAGAGAACTAGCTCTTCAGTACCATAGGGCAGTTTCTTCTTCCTCCTGGAAATGATTTTCTTGTACCACACATTGGACAGAATGTCAGAAGGGAACTAGATATTCATTTATTCATAAGCAAGTGAACTGATTTCAATTTGTCTAATACCAGTTGTGTGCACAACCTTTAAGAGATGGAAGCAGACATCGTATAAGACCATTAAACTTTTAAATAGCAAATGAGGAAGAGTAGTAAGACCTTGACATAGCCTAAATTGAGAATCAGACCTATCTAAAGTATCTAAGCAGAGAGGCTACTGCCTTCCAGCGTAGGGTTGCAAGATAAAATACAGGATACTCAGTTAAATTTGAATTTCAGATAAACAATGAATCATTACTAAGTATAAGCATGTCCCCAGTAAAACTCCCAATATTACATGGGACATAGTTGTACTAAAAAATGATTTGTTCTTTACCTGAAATTCAACTTTAATGGGATATTTGTATTTTTATTTGTAAAATCTAGCAGACTTATCCCAGGGATATGTTTGCTTGATATGGCCTAAAAGGGAGCCTGAAATTTTAAATAGATTCAGTATTTAAATGTAAAAGAAGTAAAGAAAAATTTGAGATAATTATTTTATAACCTTGAGTATTAAAGCCTTTCAAAATTCAGAAGTCATGGAAGAAAAGTTGGATACGATCCACTTTATAAAAATCAAAAAAATTTTTTCTGGGGAAAGAAAATAACCCATGTAAAAAACAAATGACAGCTAGGCAAAAATATTTGCTGCTTGGAACATAGACAAAGGGCTAATCTCTCACATATATAAAGAATACCTACAAATCCATAAGAGTAAATGAAAGATTGTTTATCTGATTAAAAAGTCCACAAAGATAAACAGAGTATTCACAGAAAAGAAAATAGATATCATTCTTGAATAAGTAAAAAAAAAAAAAAAAAGATGCCCAACTTCACTCACAGTAATAAAAATTAAAATGAGATGAAGTTGGGTTTTTTTCCATCTTTGTAACAGACTGGCAGAGTTCCAGAAGCTTGATAATAAACTATATTGGCAAGACTGCAGAAAAATAATACTTTTATATTGTTGCTGGGGAGAGTGTGAATTTGGTAGAATTCTTATGGAGGGCTATCAGACAGTAAGCTTCAAATACGTATCGCATTGACCCAGCAGTTCTACTTCTAGGAATTTATGCTACATATATACAAATGCAAAATGAATTAAGTTCAAGGATGTTACCTGCAACATGGTTGTAATGGAAAAAATTTGTCAACAACCTAAATGTTCACCAACAGGGGACTGATTAAGTAAATTATGGTACATCCTCACAATGGAATACTATGAAAATATAGAAAAATAATTAAAAATGATTAATGTATTGATATGGAAAAATCTCTAGGTTATACTGATGAAAAGTAAAGGGTTTATAGGATATTAAAATTTGGGGGGGTGGAGAATGAGACAGAAAAGGAATATATATTTGCATTGGTTTTTATTTGCATTTAAAAATATATCTGATAGTATAATAAATCAATAATAATGGTTACCTATCAGAGGGATAAGGATGGTTTGATGAAAGGCGGGGAAGGAAAAAAGTCTTTTAATAAATATTTTTTATATATTTTATATTTAAAACGTAAAAAAAAACATGTGAATGTATCACCAATTCAAATAATAATAAAAATGAATGGATTATATTATCCCAGTCCTGATGTTATTCAAAAATAATAAGGCTTAATTTTTGGATTAAGGTTACAATAATTATTGAAATTCCTTAATCCTTCTCTTTATCCCACTGTGATGAACTAATGCTCCCAGTATTGTTCTTAGTCTCAGAAGAGAGGCATAGTGATAGCACAGTCCCATGACTTGACTCAACTATCCTCAGTCCAGAACTATTACACAGTCCTTAATACTCCTCATCAAACTTTAGCCTAGGTTATCAGCAGCAACAAAAATAAATAATTGCCAAGCACTGGCTGTCAGTAGCATATCATGCTAGCTTCTTTGCTTCAGAAAACCTATTAGCCCTTGCACTGACAGGCTTAAAAGGAAGGCATCGGGTATAAATTGTTAAAATTATTTATTTATGTATGTATTTAGGCCATGCTGCACAGCATGTGGGATCTTAGTTCCCTGACCAGGGATTGAACCCACACCCCCTGCAGTGGAAGCTTGGAGTCTTAACCACTGGACCACCAGGGAAGTCCCAGGTATAAATTTTAAAAGATGAAAGTTGCCGTAAATGGTAGAGACAAGAACACTGAACTCCAGAAGAAAATGTAATCACCATTTTATGTCGGAAGAAAGCTCCAACTTGAGCCTTGAAAGATGAGAACTCAGAACAAGAAAAGGAGTCCAGAGGCATTTCAAATGAGGGAACATGATGAGCAAGGGCACAGACATGGAAAAAGTTGTATCATATTTAGATCAATGAGCAAACTGGGAGTTTTCCACACAAAATGTGGATTGTAGGAGAAAAAAATGGAAAAATGGGTTAAAACCTGTAGCAGAGATTGCTGGTTGTCTGTGCCAAAATGTGTTCTCTTCCTCCCTTTTTTTAAGCAGAATACTTATTTTTAGCTAGGTACATTAACACATCGAATAAAAGGCCACATTTTCTCAGCCTCCCTTGCAGCTAGTTGTTGCCAGGTGATCAGGTTCTGGATGCATTCTATGGGATTCTGAGTAGTCTCCTTAAAAGGGAGGAGGAATGCCCCCAAAACATAAACACACAAACAGGAACCAAAAGTCCATGAGGAAGAGTTTTGTTACAGATACGTAGAACAAGACAAGGAAAGATGAAGAACAGATTGTTTTCCTTTACCCCATCCAAAATATCTTGTGAAAAACAAGGCTTCAATCAGAAGACAAAAGAGTTGTTTTCTTGAGGATTTTGTGAAAAGTTGGAACACAGATAGTGCTTTTTTTCATAACCAGGTAACAAAGGGCAATACACTGAGAAAGAGGAGTTTTCTCCTAATTACTATATGAGGCTGTGTGGTTCCAGTGGAATGGAAGCTAAGTGGGGTACTGTTTTGGCATTTCACAGGTTTTCAACCTGGGAATATACTAGAAAATAATCAACATTCTCATGAAGATTGGCAAAAAATGAGGAGTCTCTCTTATTTGGTTTCACAGATTTGGCTTTGATGGCCGTGGGCATCAAAAGGGAGATCTAGAGCAGAACTGGATAGAACTGATCATGAGCTCATGGAAGCCCCCATGAAGTCACTGAGAAGCAACTGAGTAATACCAGAAGTAACTGAGAATGACTTTGAACAGAGGGTCTAAAGACTTGTGCTATGTGGGAACATTAAAATTAGCCATTGAAATGTGAGATATTGCGATTAACGTCAACTTATTTTCTCAAAGGTTACTGGGGTACAGTGACAGCCTCACTATATATGTGTCAGTGTTCCTAAGATGAGGGCCCCCACTAAAGCAGCAAAGAAAAAACATAGCTAGAAAAATGATAAGGTGAGGCCCACTGACGGTGTTGAGATTCCCTTTCTGGGCATGAGAAGGTGATTGATTAGTAATGGTGAATAGGAAGGGTAAATGACTAATAGTGGTAGCCCAACCAGGAGGCAGCTGTGCTGTGGGGAAAGAGCACTGGGCTTCACTGGAAATCCAGAGCCCTGGCAAAGGGCAAGGTCTCAGAAGCCTCACAGGCCTTTCTGACATCTCAGAGAAGATGGGAATGGACCTCCACCTTGAGAAGCAGCAGTCATTTCTCTATACAAATTTGTTTACCTCTTTCCATAGTCTCTAGAAGAGGAATAACTTGAGATTTCCAGAGCCATGCCCAAACACCAGCAGGTATGAGTCATTTTCCGCATAACCCCCAGTGCAGGAAGGAGCAAAGAGTTCACCTGCTTATTCTAGTTTGTCATAGCATCTGATGAAATCGTGAGGGCCCCTGACTGCCCAGACCATCAGCTCAGGAAGGCACTACTACTTGGTTTCTGAGGACTTAGGACTCCTTAATTTTTATTTGTTTGGTGTTTTATTTGCCAGATGTGATGATCATCTTAAATCCAAGTTTTTGCTTATTAGAAATGAAAGCCATGGGACTTCCCTGGTGGTGCAGTGGTTAAGAATCTGCCTGCCAATGCAGGGGACACGGGTTCAAGCCCTGGTCTGGGAAGATCCCACGTGCTGTGGAGCAACTAAGCCCGTGCACCACAACTACTGAGCCTGTGCTCTAGAGCCCGCAAGCCACAACAACTGAGCCCATGTGCCACAACTACTGAAGCCCGCACACCTAGAGCCCATGCTCCGCAACAAGAGAATCCACCACAATGAGAAGCTCATGCACCGCAATGAAGAGCAGCCCCCACTGGCGGCGACTAGAGAAAGCCCACGCGCAGCAACGAACACCCAATGCAGCCAAAAATTAATTAATTAATTAATTTTTTAAAAAAGAAATGAAAACCACCATTAAGAAGGACCGTGGCATTCTAAATTCAATTTTTAATGCTTCCCTTTTTGAAGTCTGGTGTTATAAAGTTATCTATCACAAAAGGGAAGGGAGAATGGGAAGAGGAAAAGAAATGGAGGAGAGAGAACGAGAAAAGAGTTAGCAGAAAGACCATGTGTAATTGTACTTGGAAACCATAGAGAAATTTATCCCCAAACACTACAGACTGGGTTATAAACTACTCTGCAAGTTCTGACATTATACAAGTATGACTACGTTGCCAAAGCAATATTTTTACATTCAAAATATTCTTATATTTCACATGGACTTTGTCAAACTAAAACTAATTATATTTCAAAAAAATCTTTCTAACACTGTTCAATTTAGTTAAAACAGTCAATTGACCGCTTCAGACTTCTTTTAAAGGAATTCAGTATGCAAAAAAACCCAGAATATTTGATTTTCACTATTAACCTTGGCTTTAAACGCTAAGGTGGGAGAATGGGAGGAAGCAGGATTTCTCTAGTTGACTATATGTAAAATGCTGGTGAACCAGACCAGATTAAACATGAAATCTCCTTTAATCATTCTAACCTAACATTTTCACATTCAAAGCAGAACGTTTGGCTAACCAAAGAAATCCACATATTGTTTGTGCTTTTGTAGCATCTAGGCATATTTAACCAATCATTTATTAGTGATTCACGGAAAATCTTTTAGGTCATATCTAGGTATCCAAACAACTGGAGTTGTTTTTAATAATTCATGTGGATAAACCTACTATAACCTGGTAATTGGCTTTGCCTGGTGGTAGCAATGCTGCGTTTATTCTCTGGTTTGCCCTATTTTTTAAAATTTTTATTGGGGTGTAATTGATTTACAATGTTGTGTTAAATTCAGGTGTACAGCAAGTGAATCTGTTATACAAATACACATATCCACTCTTTTTAGATTCTGTTTTCATATAGGCCATTACAGAGTATTGAGTGGAGTTCCCTGTGCTATACAGTAGGTCCTTATCAGTTGTCTATTTTATATATAGTAGTCAATCTTAATCTTCCAATTTATCCCTTCCCCCTTTATCCCCCTGGTAACCATAAGATTGTTTTCTACATCTGTGACTGTTTCTGTTTTGTAAATAAGTTCATTTGTGCTTTTTAGATTCCACATATAAGCAATATCATATGATATTTGTCTTTCTCTGTCTGATTTACTTCACTCAGTTTGACAATCTCTAGGTTCATCCATGTTGCTGCAGATGGCATTATTTTGTTCTCTTTTATGGCTGAAAAATTTAGTTTTTTGGAGGCAACTTGGCAGTATCTATCAAAAAAAAGTGTAAACACTTTGATCCAGTAATTTCAATTCCAGAAATCTAACTTACAGATACATAAGTGTGCAAGGGTGTAATTGCAAAGACGCTTAGTTACACATTATTTGTGATTGTAAAAAAAAAAAGCCATTGTAAGGCCATTAACAAAGAAACTGGTAAATAAATTATAATGTATCCATACAGTAGAATATTATTCGAGTCAAAGGAATTAGGGAAATTCAGGATATATTTTTATGTTTAATATGCAAGGGGCTGAATAATTTGCTTAGTATGATCAAACTGTTTTTAAAAAGCCTATATATAAGTGTATGTATATGCATATATATGTGTACATGTATATGCGTAACATATTATCATATATAAATGTACACTGTTGCATATATATGCACATATATATTATCATGAATGTATACATACTTATATGTATGTATTTTCTATTTGTCTATATTTATATATATATATTCATATTTGTGTATATTTGCATAGAGAAAGGTCTAGAAAATATACACCAAATAGTTAAGAATGGATATCTATGGAGAGAAGAAATGGAATAGGATGATTATCTAGTTAGCTGATCATCTATAGCACTAATATGTTCTCTTTCCTTCTGCCATTTTGGCCCATGTATTTCATGAGAAGATGAAATGAAATAGTGGTTAACTTAGTTCTATATTTCTTAGCATTTGTGCCTATGCTTCTTTTCTCCCCTATGACCTCTGTGTGTGTGTGTGTGTGTGTGTGTGTGTGTAAATTGAAATTATTGAGAAACTATTGGTGAATCTGAGGTGTTAGATAGTGTTAAGAGTTCATGTATCCATTTTTTTCCTGTTTCCTGTGATTTTATCATCATAGATAACGTGTACAGCCAGGAGTAAAGATATTTTTAAATGTGAGTGATGTATAATTTCTGAGGGTATTATGTTAGAATGCAGATGACTCCTTTCTCAGGTTCAAAGAAAGCCTTGAGCAAAATGTTAAGGAAGACGTGTGTTGTTTGGTGCTTCTGCTTTCAGTGCCCCTGCTCTCTTGTTGTCTTGAATGGCAGAGATTTTCAAGCAGACCCAGGTATGAATGTCAGTTCCATCAGTCACTCCATCAGTGGCTTGGGACACTCATTTAGTCTTCCAAAGCCTTAGTTTTCTACTAAATGACACAAGAGTATCCATCTAGTAGGGATTTTGTAAGGAATACGTGAGGTACTGCGTATGAGAATGCCTAGTTTACACTGCAGATGCATTAACTCTCAGCTTTAAAGCTTATTTCATTTACTGTCCTAAGTGCCAACTTCAGCCTTAGAAACCAAAGAGTAACCCAAACACAGTGTATCACTTGCATGGGTTCAGAGAGCAACATTCTGAGGAGCTAGCAGTTACCAAAGAGGTCTCTGGGCCTAGTATATGTGCCTATGGATATGCAAAAATAAGATTATGAAAGCTGCAAGTGGGAAAATCCTGAGGCCACACAGGTTGCTTAATCTTTGTGCTAAATAACTTCAATCCCCAGGGAGTGGCAGGGAGAAAAACAACTACTCACTCTTGCTAGCAACCCAACTGTCGGGGTGTGTGTGAGTTCATGTGAATGCCAACTTTACTGGGAAAGTGGATTGGGGTTGACCTGGAGAGACACTAAAAAATGGCTGTCCTTCCTGGAGCTCTTACTGCAGACCTCTGCAGTCTTTTTTTCCTTTTGTTAATTAAAAAACTAAACTCCTGCCTCAATCCCATGATTTCCACAGTGGGCCCTACAAAAAACTGCAAAAAAAAAAAAAACAAAAAAAAACCCTGAGGACTCCTTAAGCTAAGGTTTTTTTAATATATATAAATTTATTTATTTTTGGCTGCGTTGGGTCTTTGATGCTGCCCACGGGCTTTTCTCTAGTTGTGGCGAGCGGGGGCTACTGTTCATTGCTGTGCGCGGGCTCCTCATCGCGGTGGCTTCTCTTGTTGCACCGGCTCTAGGCACGGGGACTTCAGTAGTTGTGACGCACAGGCTTAGTTGCTCTGAGGCATGTGAGATCTTCCCGGTCCAGGGCTCACACCCGTGTCCCCTGCATCGGCAGGCAGATTCTTAACCACTGCGCCACCAGGGCAGCCCTTTATGCTAAGATTTTTAGAATTGCTTACTCTCCAAAACCAATGTGGGATAGAACGGGTGTGAGGGAGATGGGTTGCGAATGGATAGAAATACAGGTATAACTCCCTTGTATAAAATTATTGCATAATGGAACTTTTTGCAAGACCAGAGAATATATGACATAAAAGCAATATTCCAAATCAAAGCACTTCATTTGTCAAAGTCACTGAAATAGTTGTTTAAAACACACACGCGCTCACATGCGCACGCACACACACATACTGTTTTCTAAAGTGTGATGTTTTCTGCCTCAGCCTTTTCTTCTCACTTGGCAGCCCTGTTGTGTACACGATCTCTACAGGAATGCAGAAAAACCACCTGAGGGAGAAAATTACTAATCACTAAAAATTACTAATCACGCTCTCACACTAAACAAATCCCACCGGGAGGTTTTTAGTTACACGTAGGGATATGAGTTCTTTTTTTTTCCTCTCAGGTTAATGATACAAAGGCATACAAAATAAAAAAAAGGAAGCATGTCACATCTGAATATGCATTAGCAGGGATATTTTTACATGATAACATCTAAGTCTCAGTCCAAAATAAAGGCAAAGTAGACTGAAAGTCTCTAATGCCCACCGCTGGGTCTCTCAGAAAGAAAAGAGGTTGGAGAGAGAATCATACTTCCCACAGCATTGAATACAGTGCCTATCATCGCCCGGCGGTGGCCCCTATCATTTACTGTAACATCCAGTGACCTTATTTTCACATGATATTCAATTCACAAGCTCATCAGGTGCCTGTCATATATTATTTCATTAAATAGACCAGTGTGTTATTTATGGCAGTCCCCACCAATTTATATCATATTTTCATACTGTTTATCTTATACTTGTTTATCTTTTACTGTTTCTTTAGTCCATTGTAAATAGCCTAGGCCCATGTACCTACTTAGCTGATCAGCAGTTGAGCGTATCCAATTCAATGGTCATATTACAAATGAGAGAAATTAGTAGAAGCAGTAGAATTCAGGGTTTCTTTCATTTGAGTGCCCCTTGGGTTCTTTTTTCTTCTTTATTATTATTTTTTTGGCTGATTATGAAACATAACACCATTCATCATAAAAAAAATTTTTTAAGCAAGTCAGAAGTGTATAAAATACAAAGTCCTTCTACAATACCCCCCTTTTCCAAAGACCATTATACACAAATAAATTCTTCATGTATATAATATAAATCAATGTATAAATATAAATATATCCCTCCAATTGGAATAATATTAAACATATAGTTCCCATGATTTACTTTTCACTTAACAATATATTCTAGATTCCTTTCTATATCAGTAAATACAGAGTTACATCCTCCTTTTGAACAGCCACTGAGTATTTATTCCATTTGGGGGTCATTTTGTAATTCATTTAAATAATTTCCTATTAGTGGGCATGTAGCTTATTCCCCATTTTTCAGTCTTTTTAATAAAGCTGAGATGAACAATCTAATAAATATATCTTTGAATACTTTTCTAATTTTCTCCTGAGAATAAATTTCTAGAAAAGGGGTCATCCAAATGCATGACATTTTTAATTTTGAAATATGTTGACAATATAGCTTATGGGAAAAGTTGATTCAACATACCCACATTCTCACAAACACCACATATTCTACAACAAAAAAACATTCTAACTGACAAAGCATTTGAGTCTGTGTTCCAAAACTGCAAAATCTAAACCCCTTGTTTTGCATGCCGCACCAGCACCTAAAATGCCAATAGTAACCGTGTGCTATGTTCATTCAGTTCTTCTTTAGTGTGTGGTGAAAATACTGAAACATTATATTCTGGGTTGAGAGAAAAAAAGTGATTCAACCCCAAAGAAAAATTAGCTCCATCTGGGGGCAGTCCACCTCTGACCCTTGTCTCTAACAGTGCAGGGGGTTAACTGGATGGAGTCTCTCAATCTTTCATTTTCTGTGACAGTGTCAAGGAAGAGGAGCCACCTGAGAAAGAAAATGTAGAAAGGGCACACCTCAGACAGGAGGGGGAGGAGGGGGTGGTAGATGTGTGTGCACATGCACACATGTTAAAATTCTACTTCCCTGTGACATTTGGCTTTCTAATTCTATTTTGGCACCCAGAGTAATTAAGCAACATCTGCTAAATACCCTGTCAAAGGTGTTCCTTCCCTCGTCCCAGCCCCTACCTCCACCTATGCGGGCTTTGGTTTTCTCCCCTCTTTATTTGGAGGCTTTTTGAGGCCTCCCAGTCACCACCTGTGTGGCAAAACCAGCCTTCCCTCAAGATCAGTCGCTCTGCAACAGTGCACAGGTGTGTCAAGGAGCAATCTCGGCATTCTTGCTTTTCACTTAGGCAGAAAGAAAACAAAAAGGCAGAAGATTAAGTTATACCCCGGTACAAACAGGTGAGAGAGAGAACACAGGCGAAGCCATGTAAGCTAGAACCATATTTAGATAAATGTTGCTGGAGGGTTCCTGGTGATGTAATTGGGATCAAAATACCTTAAAAGTAAACAACTACAGAGACACAGAAACCTGACTTTTGTGGGACAGCACCAATTCATTTTAGTTGTTATGGAAGCGGCAAGTCTATGGTAAATACGATTATATCATTGGAGGGGAAGAGACTAGAACTAACATGTATTGAGTACACCTACTATGTGCCATGTAGTATTTATGCCAAGACTTTAGGTATTTTTCTTGGAAAGTTGCACCTTGTCTGTAAGGCACAGAGTTCATGAATCTATAAAAATAAGCCTCTCTGGGGAGTTCCCTGATGGTCTAGTTGTTAGGATTCTGCGCTTTCACTGCCGTGGCCTGGGTTCAGTCCCTGGTCAGGGAACTGAGATCCCACAAGCCACAGGGCACAGCCAAGATTTAAAAAAAAAAAAAAAAGCTCTCTCGTTTCTTCTCCTGTCCCTCACCACTTTGCTGGCCATTCTTGATACCTCAGATCTGCTATCTTTCCGTGTGGACACACTTCTAATCCTGGCTCTCTCTCACACACGAACACACGCGGTGATAATAAATGTGAAAATGCTCCGTTCCTAGGAGAGCACTCACAAACCCAAGGATCACTGAGCCCTGGCAATATAATGGGTAAATCCAAGGAGGTAATAACTACAATATTATGTCGCATTGAAGAAAGGCAAATTAAAACCCTTAAAGAGGAAAGAATTTTTTCAGTAGAGGATGGCAGGCTTCTTCCTCCTCTCTCCTTCTCTATCTCTCTCTTTCCTTCTAAAGGTCTGATTCCCATGTTGCAATAACATTTCCACAACCTTGGGCAATTGAAACACTTGCCCTTAGCTACAGCGTATTACTCATGCTGTGGGTTAAGTTTTCTCAGGCATTGGCATGCCAAGACATCAAAAATCACAGAGAAAAGGCCAGAGCATTTAATTTTTCCTATGTCTACTGGAAGAAAAAATATCTTAAGTAAACAACCTCAGCCAACTTGAATAATTAATAGCAATGTTTTAAAGAGGCTTCCCATTCAAGGGAAACTCATACTTGGTTTTGCTACTGGGTTTTTATCCCTGAATATGGAGAAGCTGATAGCAAAACTGACATAAAAACACTTCTGGCAGAAATGTTCTCTTGCTACCTGAATGTTTGCTGCCTGCACACGTTAGGAGAGTGTAGGTGGCCTTAGCTCAGAGGTGGAAAATTGAGGAGCATAAACTCACAGGTTTCCAGGATGCTGCTGCCAACTAATGAAAAATGGCCTGAACATGGTCCTCCCCAGCTCTTAGAGCTGCTGCTGAACCACGACAGGCCATAGAACTGAGCAGAATTGGTGGCGGAGGGAGGGGTGGAAGAAGGGCATAGCACCGTGGTTAGGAGCACAAGCACCCAGACTACCTGGGTTCATATCCCAGCTTAGCTCCTTACAAACACTGTGGCCTTGGGCAAGTTATTTAACCTCTTTAAGTTACTATCTCTTCTTCTGTAAAATGAGCACAGGAATAGGACCTTCTTCTTGAGTTTGCTGCTGTAATTGAATGGGACAATGCCTGTAATGCTGTTAGCTGCACATTGCCAGGGTCAGTGCTTGATGAAAAGCAGCAGTTGGCATTGCCAGCCAGTGTGCACCTCTGCCACCTACCAGCCCTCCCATTGCCAGACCCAACTGATTTAGAGAAAGAAGTTGGTTTCCCATGCAGCCCAGCCCCACCGGCCACTATTCACCCCACCTTTGCTTTACCCCAGCCCTGCCCTTCCCCGCCCTGCATCCCCAGGCACCCTAGGTAAGTCTCGGTAGAAGGCTCCAGACAAGCCAGTCCTGAACACCAGACCAACTGGATAGTGAGGCCAAGGGCCAAAACCAAAGCCTTGACCCACAAACCCAGGACGAAACCTGCTGCTCTTGCCAGCAAAAGGCAGGGGCTTGCAAACTAGGAGAAAGGGAAGTGGAAGCAAATAAGTGTTCCCCAACAAGCTCTTGCCAGGCAGCTAAGTAAGAAGTTTATCAGGGTTCTGTTCACAACAACAAGCCCAACAAACAAAAACAAACAAACTTCCACATAAGGGTAGAATGGAGCAAAGGCAAGGCAAGGTGCCCAGGTCACCTGCTCTAGGGTTTCTAAGACACAGAGAGAGTGGCTGGAAAAGTAAAAAACAGCAAAAGGAGATGAGCAGAGAGAAGGGACTTGAGAATGTCATATTTTCACCAGTTCTGCCCCCATTCAGCTCACACAGAATTCTGCATTCAGTTGGGGATGGGGGGAGCCCGCAAGAGAAGAGACAGACGAACACTGGGATGTGTCCAGGAGATGGCGAACAGGCTAAAGGGGAGTCCCACGCTGTGTGGGAAGAGGAACAGAGAAAAGATTTCATAGTGTCCTAGAAAGGAGGCATCTCAGATGTGATATCAGCCTTCTCTGAATTGTTGACGTTTTCCCAGCTAGACCAACTTTGTCTCTGTGCCTCCAAAGAGCAGAGTTAGGCTTGGTGTGTAGAGCTTACAGGCAGGCAAATTTCAGCAAAATATAAGGAAGGTATATCCAGCTGACCTCCAAAATTGTAGTGGGAGCGTTGAACTATTCTGGCTGTTGTCAAGGAGATGGTGGAAATCTTACTGGCAGGATTCCTGACTGGATGGGAGGTGGGGATGGGGGGGATGAAAGGACCTCTGACCCTGAGGTCCCTTTCCATTCTGCATGGTAAAACAGGGAGAGTCAGTGAGCACAGCCACAGCCATTTTTCTTCAGAATTAATACCAATTTATGTTTCCTCCTCTCCTCCCACCACTTGATTTTTTTTCTAAATAAGTAAATGGGACATAACTGATTTCTAACCCTCAGATTCAGTAACATTTAGAGGCTGATTATTAACTCACTGAAAACACTGGATTACTTCTCTCTTTATCTCTTTCTCTCTCTCTCTCTCTCTCTCTCTCTCTCTCTCTCTCTCTCTTTCTCTCATGTGTCAGAAACAGGGAAAACAAAAAATAATTTTTAGGACACATTTTTAAAAGATCAAGATTCAACTACATATTTTTTCTATTTTCCATATAAGAAACAAAACTAAAAGGCACATACACTGGAAAATGTTGTTTGAAACACATGGGACAAAAGGATAGTGTCTTAATGTATGAAGAGTTCATATAAATCAATATGGAGACGATCATAGCGATAGAAAAGAATGCAAAGGGGATGCATAGAAAATATTCAAAATTATATATATTTATATTGAGATATATATTAAGCTATATGTGTAGATATATATATACATATATATCCAACAAATATATGGGAAAATGTTTGGACTCACAAGTAAAGACATGCCAGTTAAAACAATAATGAGATAGTATGTTGTGCCTATAATGCTAGTTTCTACTATTTTTTAAATCAAATATCCAAACCGATCTGGATCCCCATTTTTTTTTGAGGAACAGACACAATGAAATTTATATACAAGGGTATTTGCTTCAGGGGGAGAGGATTTCTGACCTCCTTCCCAACCTCTCTTTAGACAGGAATGATTGGCAGTGGAGAAGTGCAATCATAGCATGATTACTCATTTGAGATGGGTTCATTGGACAGACCCTCTTCTGGTCTTCAGTTGTAGTAAAGACCAGAAGCTGATTTTTGCAGAGAGATTTCTTGCAAGGAAGCATCACATATTTTATTTCCTGAAATGTAAAATTTATCTTTCTGAGAAAGGTGCAGATAGATATTGGTTAGACATACTTTAAAATAGTAGATAAGAGTCACAACTTCCTACTTCCAGATCTTTGCAAGAGAGAGGTAAATATCATAAAATGTATGGTAAGTGACAGGGCCCTTTAGGCCTGTAACAGGAAATCTAGCCAAGGGTCACTGACAACACAATTTCCAATAGCTAATTTCTCTTGTATATTGCTTGTAATATAAATAAAATTTTTAAAAAACACTACAATTCTATTTTGATGTCTGTGAAAAGCTTATGTGAAAAGTTTTGTTTAGGAAAAACTCTAAGCACTAACTAAAAATATCTTAGAATTTAATATTATATGCTTTCCTTGCCCCCATCACTGAAAAAAAGTCAGGAGTAACTAAGTGGAAGACAGAGAGAAAATATTGTAATGAGGAAGGCATGGAAAGAAGGGTGAACAATCTTCTCTGAAGAGGGTATAACTGGAATAGGGGGACTGAGATAAAGGTCAGGAAGGCAGATATGGTAGGTTTAAAAAAAAAAGTAATAAAGAAAGATGTAAAAAAGGGCTAAAACAATCTTGAGAAAGAAGAACAAAGCTGGAGGTATCATGTTCCCTGATTTCAAACTATGCTACAAAGCTATAGTAATTAAAACAATATGGTACTCGCACAAAAACAGACACACACAGATCAGTGGAACAGAACTGAGAGCCCAGAAATAAACCCACAGATTTATGGGCAATTAATTTATGACAAAAAAGCAAAGAACATACAATGGAGAAAAGATACTCTTCAATAAATGGTGTTGAGAAAATTGGATAGCCACATGCAAAAAAATGAAACTAGACCACTATCTTACACCATACACAAAAATTAACTCAAAATGGGTTAAAGACTTGAATGTAAGACCTGAAACCATAAAATTCCTAGAAGAAAACATTGGCAGTAACCTCACTGACATAGGTCCTAGCAATGCTTTTGCAGCTCTGACTCCAAAGGCAAGGGAAACAAAAGCAAAAATAAATAAATGGACCTATATCAAACTAAAAATCTTCTGCACAGCAAGGGAAACCATCACCAAAATGAAAAGGCAACCTACTGAATGGGAGAAGATATTTTCAAATCGTACATCTGATAGGGGGTTAATATCCAAAATATTTAAAGAATGCCTACAACTCAACAATAAAAAAAAAAACTTAATTAAAAATGGTCAAAGGATCTGAATAGACAACTTTCCAAAGAAGACATAAAGATGAATAACAGGCACATGAAAAGATGTTCAACATAAGTGTTATTAGGGAAATGCAAATCAAAACCACAGTGAGATATCATCTTGCCCGTGTTAGAATGGCTATTATTGAAAAGATAAGAAATAATAAATGTTGGAGAGGATGTGGAGAAAACAGAACCCTTATACACACTGTTCATGGGACTATAAATTCGTGCAGCTGCTATGAAAAACAGTATGGAGATTCTTCAAAAAATTAAGAATAAAAGTATCATAAGATCAAACTATTCCATTTCTGGGTATTTATCCAAAGAACACAAAAACACTAATGCAAAAAGATATATGCACCCCTATGCTCATTGCAGCATTAGTTACAATAGTCAAGATATGGAAAAACCTAAATGTCCATCAGTGGATGAATGGGTAAAGAAGATGTGGTATATATACACAATGGAATACTGCTCAGCCATAAAAAAGAATGAAATCCTGCCATTTGTGATAACATGGATGGACCTTGAATGTATTACGCTAAGTGAAGTAAGTCAGATGGAGAAAGAAAAATACCATGTGATTTCACTTATATGTGGAACCCTAAAAAAGCCAAACCGGGGCTTCCCTGGTGGTGCAGTCGTTGAGAGTCCACCTGCCGATGCAGGGGACATGGGTTCGTGCCCCGGTCCGGGAAGATCCCACATGCCGCGGAGCGGCCGGGCCCGTGAGCCATGGCCGCTGAGCCTGCGCGTCCAGAGCCTGTGCTCTGCAACGGGAGAGGCCACAACAGTGAGAGGCCCACGTACCGCAAAAAAAAAAAAGCCAAACAAATGAAAAAACAAAATAAAATGAAAACAAACTCATAGAGACAGAGATCAGACTGGTGGTTACCAGCGGGCAGAGGAGTTGCAGGGGTGGGAAAAATGGGCAAAGAGGGTCAACTGTACGGTGATGGGTGGTATCTAGAATTGTGGTGGTGATCACTTTGTGTATACAGATGTTGTATTATAATGCCGTACACCTGCAACTTATGTAATTAAAAAAATATTAAGAAAGTAGAAGTAGGGGTGGGAAAGTTAGAAGGAAGAAGAAAATGGTGGGGGTGGGGGAGTGGAATTCAGTACAGCAGCTGAAGGAGTGTCTTTCTTAGCGCTCCTCTCTGATCAATTAGTCTTCTGGATGTTCATCTCCTTGAAGGCAGGAAAATGGTCCACTTTTTAAAAATATTCCAACAGTCATTGTTTATTGAATCTTGTCAATTGAAAATGAACTTAGAGAACATTGAAGTTGTCTTTGTTTTTGTTTTTAAATTTTAATAACTTTTTGTTATTGCAAAATACATTAATTTTAGGAAATTTAGAGAATACAGAGGAAACAAAAGGAGTAAACTAAAATCCACTTTTACCTACCTCTCACAGATAACACTGTTAAGCTTTGGTATAAAGCTTTCTGTCGTTCTTCTATTGTTTTTGTTTACAAAATGAGGGCTGAAACCAATGAGCAATATCTGAATGTTGTACAGTAGTATTTCAGATAAATTTTTAAAAGGAAAGGTAGAAGCCATTTGACATTTTCTAGATTTTTCAGTGGTATGAAAGTTTCAATTCACTGTTTCTTTAAAAGGAGGGTGGGTGGGAGGAATCAATCCTGATTTTGTCAAGAGGTAGCACAAGGAGATAGGTAGCCAAAAAAAAAAACAGAAGAAAAAAGGAAATTTGTATAATTCAGAACATGATTAAACTACCTTGAATTAGCAAAGGATATAACATATAAATTACTTGCAGTTGATATTTTTAAAATAGCTTGCTATTTGCATAAAACAAATGTATAATTGGTTAAGCAAATGCCATTACTTTACAGAGTTTTCAGGGTCACAGTTTTCATTTCAATAATTATTAGAGACTGTACTGCATCCTAATACTTTTTTCCAAACCAGTCTAAGGCCATCAGGACAAACATCCCCCCAAAATGACATCTAAACCGAGACCTTAGGGATATGTAGAGAGATGTGAGCAAGCTCACAGGTGGGTCTGGGGCTATGATAGCAAAGAAAAAGCATTCCAAGCATATAGAAGGAATAGCGTGTTTGAGAGGGAAGAGATCATGTCACATTCTAAAACCTAAAAGGGTACAGCATGGGTGGATATGAAGTTCCAGGATGATACGGCAGGATGTGAGGCTGGAAAGGTGAGTCAGATCAGGCAGTGTCACACCTAGACCCTAACCAGGCTGCCACAGCTCTTGTTCCGGGGGAAGTACTAGTCATAGAAGCCATTTCTTTGTGAGTCTTAGGGAATAATATTTATAGGGAAAGCCCCCGATCTGGAGCCTTCCACAGTGTAGCACTCTACCAGGAAGCTTACTGTTGCCACCAGCGTGTGCCTCCTGCAAATGCTATCAAGTCGGTCAGAATCAACTAGCAAGTGGAATAGCCAGCCCTTCCCCAGCACTTACCATGTTCCACTCTTGTGCTAGGAGCTGTGCGTGGATTGACTCATTTCATCTTCACAATAACAATATGAGATAGATGCTGTTAGTTGGCCCATTTTACTGATGAGAAAACTAAGACACAGAGAAGTTAAGTAACTTGGCCAAGGGCACAAAGCCGGCAAGCGGCAGACACAGGCAATTTGGCTCCAGCAGCCCTGCTTTCAAGGATAACCCCACATACCCTCTTCATGGGCATTAAGTGCCTTCCATAAGGCCTGCACTTTGCATCGGTGTGTATCCAACAAAGCATCGTGGGGCATGTGTCCAGGTGACAAGAAGCCTCAGTCAGTATTCTGCTACAGGAGACAAAACTACACAACAAGTCCTTTAGCCAAGTAGTTCAGGAATTCAGCAATAGGTGTGCCTTACTCAGTGGCAGTGAGGTAATACCAATTCCCTCTGGTATTTGTAGAATGCATCGTCATTTACGAATCACTTTGCCACAGTGCCTCGAGGTCATGGCTGTCACAACAACCCTGTGAAGCCGCAAAGACGAGATTCTCCTGAGGATCAGACTCTGAGGAGGGAAGTGACTGCCAAGGGCACTAGCAGGGGACCCTGACTCATGGCAGACACCCTAAGGCATCTCACAGTGCCTGGTTGGACTCTAGGCTTGCTCAGTTTTAGCTACTTGATTTGCTAATTATGTGACCTCTCTGCCTCAATTCCTCACCTCGAAAATAGGAATAATGCTATCTGCAATATACAGTTGTTGTGAAGACTCAATGAGGTAACAGAAGACAAACGTCACTCAACAAATTCTGTGTTTCCTTTCTCCTGTCAACTACATGTATCTGCTCATGAAGAAGGTGTATGTCACATTCATTCTTTAAATTGAATCATTTAGATGTTGGTATATAAAGAACAAATGTGGTAGCATGAATATTCAACACGCCCCTCCCTTCTCTCCCACCATCATTTTCACAAATTCTGATTTTCTGTTTGGGGTTTTTTAAGGTAGGTTGCTTAAAGTATAGCCTCCGGGAAGTGTGCAGGTAGGAGGGTCGAGGGCACAAAATCCCCACTGTATTTCTGAAGACAACAAAGTATATAACTGTGGCTTGCTCAAATCTTCTGTCCAGAAACAGCCAGAGAAGGAGGGGACTTGCTCCAGGATCCCTCCTCAGGGCAGCACCAGACCCTTGGCTTCAGGAAGTGAAGCCCAGCCCAACATGCAGGCCATCGGATCACACTCTGTTCTTCCCCAGGCGCCAAGGACTCCGTTGTCCCCAGAAGCATAAACGTCTGCACACAGGGTAAGGTGCTCCCCTAGAGCATCTAAGCCCCCGAGGACAAACATCGCCATCCAGCCACCGGCCCTGGGGCTTCATTCCGGCAGATGCAGCTGCAGAAGTGTGTTCTGTGTTCCCTTGCTGAAGCAACTGGCAGAAAATGCTGGAAATTGGGGAAATTCACCATCACCTCAAAAAACATATAAGGAAAAAATATATATCATGCTTTTTGTGAAATAATTTCAGAAGCTGAAATGTCTGAGGGAGAAAATGAATCTCTGAATAGAAGCCTGTAGTGGGGAGAGAATGGAAGGAAAAGGCCAAATTTTGAAAATAAGCGCATTTCTTTTCTTTCTTTTAAACACTGCCTGTTCAAGTAAGAATAAGCAGTCTCCAAGAGCATCCTCCCCTCGGCTCTTCCTAGGGCCTCTAAATCCTGGGAGGAAGAAATGGTGTAGTTTGCTTTGCATCTTTCTGCTGTTTTTCTGTGGCATTTGATTGCGCTGGTGGTGTTTACCTCACCAAAGGCGGCCTAGTTCAGGCCAGAGGGGAGGAAAGCCAGTGAAAAGAACTCCATGGGCTAGAAGGTGAGCAGGCTGGATGCCAAACAGTGGAAGCCTTTTCAGAGGCAATCAGTAAGAAGCAGTGGTAGCTTTGGCTACAGAGAATGCAGTGTTCATTGAGGGATGGTTAGACTAGGCACAAGGGACAGCCAACCTCTGGCTAAGGACAAGGACTTCATTATCTTAGGGGGTGGGCCCACGAATAGATGGCCTCCCTTGCCCCTGCCTCAACTGGAGCTCAGTTCACCCTGCTCTGAAGGAGCCAGAGGAGAACATCACTTAGGAAAAGACCCAGAAGATTTGTAATGGGCTATCACATTTCATCCTCCACCACCCCACATCCCACAGCCTCTTTAAAGCTCTGTTCTCGACATCCCACTCTTCCCAGGAAGCTTTTTCACATCCTCCAGGTCAGAGGATCCTTCTGGGTCTCTCTTATCAAGCTGTTTCAATTCATTGGTAGCAATTCACGATGCTGTATTTTAAGTATCTTTTGACTTGTCTCTCTCCTCTCCCTGGCTCTAACTTCCTTAAGAGCAAGAACTGGCTTGTTCACTGTTGTATCCCTGCACCACACTATGGACGCTCAATAATTATTGGTTGAAGGTTGAAATCTGAAAAAAGAAAGGGAGATGTTAGACACATACTTACCAGGTAGGTGCCCTCAATAAGTAGTTCCTACCCATAACCTGCGCCCATTCTTTGCTTACCCTGGAATGCTTTGGTTCATTCAGATGGAAGGAAAATGTTAATCTATGAGTTTGATTATGAGCTCCTTATGGGTTTTGGTGTCAGAACAGATCTGGTTTTGACTCCTGGTTCTATCAACACACACAATCTGTACAGACTTGGACAATTTTTTGTAACTTCTCTTAACTAATTTTCTCATTGGCAAAATGGCAATAAGAAGATAAAACTCATAGAAACAATATAAAGAGCAAATGAAATCATCACGTGGCAGGTGATATATGAAGTGTTAGCCCAAGCATTGCCCTGCCAGTTGGTTTTTCACTTCTGCGCTCTTCCACCTAACTCTTGAAATGAGATCCTGGCCTTGACTGTACCCCAGCCTCTGACGCAGCCTCCCAGTTATCACTGCCTAGTGCACACAAAGTAAGTGAATTGTTCATTTTATCTTTCCAAAGGCCTAGCTCCTAAAAAACAATAGATTTGGGAAGACTACAGGCTGGGTGTGCCCCCCTTTCTAGTTCCTCCACTTCTGCCTCCAAACCCTTCAGAAACAAGAGCATCTACAGGCTGGGAGAAGTGATAAGAACAAGTTATATGCTGATTTAGAGGTCAAGATCCTGCACCCTTAGGCCAAGTCCCAGTAAGAAGAGGCACTGCTGGAGGAGGGAGGTGTAGGTTCGAGGATCCCTGAAGAGAGGGGACTTGAATCTCACTTGCTCTGAGAGGGTCTGCTGACAAACCCATAAGAGGTCTCAAGGCTGAATTAAGACACACTGAAGGAAACATACAGCATGTACAATCTCTCAGGGGAGCTAATGAGAATACAATTATTTCTTAAGAGATTGGCAGCGTGGAGAAGAACATGCCCAAAGACCAAACCAAGCAACTATTAGCTCATGGGAGATGGAGCAAGATCTCAACAGATCAGGATCAAGAAAAATATACCTTCCTCTCCTTCACATCTACAGCAGCATATTCACAAATCTCTGCAGTTTTAAGAATTAATATCAGAAAGAAAGAGAAGAAGAAGGGAAGTCCAGATTTACATGGGTTTAAGTATGAAATGACTAATGTAATCGCCAAAGGGACTGAGTTGACATAGCTATAACTGGCCTGAATTTTTTATGTCAAAAAAATGTTTAAGATAAAGTTTAAGTTCACTTATAGAAAAATAAAGTTATATTCTTGCTTTTTGTGAGCCTTGAAACTCATACAACAAATACAAAGCACCTAAAATGGGGCCTAGCATATAAAAGGTTTTGAAGAAGTTAGATTCCCTAGCCTAGATTACCTTAAATTTTTACACGAATACCTCTCTCTCTTTCAAATCTGTACTATTTGTAGCTTGGCTAAAGGAACCAGTTAGGTTTACTTTGGGAATGCAAACAAGTAGATCAACAATAGTTACAATACCCAACAATTATAAAAGGAGAGCACTGTCCTTCCAGGAAATGATGTTGTAATTAGTAAAACAAGATAATATCTGTCATTACCCTCATGGCAGTGAAGGTAGAAAGGCAATATAAGACCTGTGGGCAGTAGCTCCTAGGTATCCTCAGGTGTCAACCACTCTCATTACTTCCACAACTCTCACCCAAGTCCCAGCCACCATCTTTCACCTGCATGCTGCCATCTCTCACCTGCATGCTGCCTACAGTCTATTCCCTACAGAGTGACACTTTTTAATAGATCTTTTTTGGAGTATAATTGCTTCACAATACTGTGTTAGTTTCTGTTGTACACCAAAGTGAATCAGCCATATGCATACACATGTCCCCATATCCCCCCCCTTTGAGCCTCCCTCCCACCGTCCCTATCCCACCCCTCTAGGTGGTCACAAAGCACTGAGCTGATCTCCCTGTACTATGTGCTTCCCACTAGCTATCTATTTTACATTCAGTAGTGTATATATGTCGATGCTACTCCCACTTTGCCCCAGCTTCCCCCTCCCACCGCATGTCCTCAAGTCCATTCTCTATGTCTACATCTTTTTTCCTGCCCTGGCACTAGGTTCATCGGTACCTTTTTTTTTTTAGATTCCATATTTTAAAGCGTAAATAAAATTGTGTTACTCCTCTGCTTAAAACACTCCAAAGAAGCTTAATTCCCACCAGTCCCCTTTCCCTGAGGGTGAGCTAGAATCCAAAGAACAAAGTAGGAAAAGGGGAAAAGAGTAACTTCATGGTGGAGAAACCTGGCAAACCTACCTTCACCAAAAAATGGAGGTTAACATCACCAGTGAGGTCGTATGTATATCAGGTACCCCTTGATATGATGTGATGAGAAGGGCACTTCACTTCTGTCGTATACTTTCTAAAAACCTATAAACCCAGTCTAATCACAAGAAAAACAACAGACTAACCCAGGTTGAAGGACATTCTACAGGATACCTGACCAGTACTCCAGAGAAGACAGTCAAGGTCATGAAAAACAAGGAAAGAGTAAGAAACTGTCACAGACCAGGGGAGATTGGGGAGACATGAGAGCTAAATGCAATGTGTTACTATAGACTGGATCCTGGAACAGAAGGAGGACAGTAAGAGAAAAACTAATGAATCCAAATAAAATCTGGAGTTTAGTTAATAGTACTACACCAATGTCAGTTTCCTAGTCTTGACCTGTTACCCACTGCAATTTAAGATGTTAAACATAGGGGAAACTGGATAAGGGATATACAGCAACTCTCCGTAATATCTTTGCAACTTTTCTGTAAATCTAAAATTATTCCAAAATAAGAGTTTGTTTTTAAAACTCATGCAGAAATTTAATTTTCTTTATATTTCTGTAATCAACTTTGTTGTTTGAAACCCCGTTTCTATAAATGATGGGGAACTTATTAGTTTTATCATTTTGAGGTAACCAAGATACTTCCAGAATAAAATTTACTCACTTCTAGTATAAAAATAAAAAAGACTTCGCATAATTCCCACAATCCCAATTTCAAAGAAATGCTCACCATGGCCTAGAATGTCCTATATAATCTGATGATCTGACTGCTCTGATCCCTCCAGCATACTTGCCTCCTCCTCAGGCATTCCCATCACCTTTTGCTCTTCTTGGAAGCTTCAAGCACATTCTCACCTCAGGGCCTATGTATTTGCGGTTCCCAGAGTCCTACGTGGTCCCATTCCTTCATTTTCCTCAGACCTCTACTCAAATATCACTTTTTCAGAGAGGCTTTTCATGATCTAACTAAAATAATACTGTTACCCTCGGCCCCATCATTCCCTAGCCCCCTACATTAACATTATATTATTAGACTCATTTGGGGTGACTTTTTTTTGGTCACTTTTCTCTGTGAGGAGAGGGATTTTGTCTGTTTGATCCCTGCTATCACCCCAGTACCTCACAATTCCTGGAACATAGTAAGAGGTTAATCTGTTGAATTAATGAAAATAAAATCTGTGCAGTCCTGCTTCAGTCCATATCTCTTCAGGTGGCACTGGTCCATTTCAACAGGAAAACTGAGATTGCTTTCTGGGCCCAAAAGACACTGATAATGGACATGTTTGATGTAAATGAAATGAAGCCTCCCACCTTCAACTAATTGTAAGAAACTCTTACAATTAGCTCGTTGTTAAATTAATCAGCAAACTTTTGCTGCCTCAGGGGTAAAGTTTTCCCTAAATGATTTGGCACTGCTGATAAGCCCATGGGCAATGAGCAATATTTAATCGCCAGCAGGTGTTAAAGAAAATGACTCATTTGGTTAATATCCTGGTTAAATGTATTAACGAGAATAAGCCAGATTTCAGGCTGCAATTATTTTTATAGCCAAATCTGTCTGCCGTACTGACATTAGGGAATTTTCTGGGTAATGGAAATGTTCTTAATTACAGTAGTGGTCACAAAGGTGAATACCTTTATCAAAACTGATGGAATATTACACTTAAGACCTGTGCAGTTAACTGTATGTAACTTTTACCTCAATTTTTTTGAAGCATGGCCCTAAATGGTTTATAATCTCCTTGTAAATGACCCATGTTAAGAAAAGCCAGTTTGGAGGAGAAATGTATATGTTTATAGATAATTCTGTCAGTTATGGAGGGGATATATATCTATCATAAGAACAACCTTTGAACTTTATTTTTTGTTTGGAAGTTTCTAACTAAAAGGCACTAGACTAATATTTCCCATTATCATCATCATCATCATTGGGGGTTTTTTTAGTTTTAATAAAATCATCTTGAAACTATGTTTGTTGCCCTCATAAAGTAAAATGCAAAACAATAGGTAGCAAAAACTATCCCCTCAAATCTCAATATTATCTTAGCAGCACAGTCTTAACTGGCAGCAAGATTTACTTGAATACTTCCAGTTGCGGGGAGAATTTGCATAGAGGAGAGGTAAATACTTTAATCGGAATTAAGCCAGGTGAAACCCTTATCCCTTAAAGGTGGAACTAAAGACACCTGCAGGTAATTACCACAATCATTAACGCACAGGAGACCGCAAGGTAATGAGCATGGACTGCGGGTACTCAGCAGACCCTGGGAGGGATATTGTGAATCTAGAATTCCAACAGTAAATTAGCTTTTAAAATTATTCCAAGGCAATAACTTTATAATTTATATTTCTGTATCTAAGTTGCCAGATTATAACTTGTAAGGAACTGACACCAAGTTTTCCCAAGAGGGGTCCTTACGTAAAAGTAGCGTAAATATTTGCAACACTTCTACCTTCAATTTCACAGAGATGAACTAATATTCTACCAATTGCAATATAAAATGTTTTTTCATTATATTTTTATTAAAGAAGGCCTCTCCAGCTAGAGATTAGGTGTGTAAGGGTGAGATCCCTTCCCTCATAAGTGTTTGCTTTGACCATTAACTTTCCCACCCTAACTCATTTACTGCACAACATTTATCACCACCTGAAATTACAGTATTTATGTTTGCTGGTTGACTTGTTTATGTGCAGTCCCCACTGCCACGTGAGCTCTGTGAGGGCGGAACTTGGATCCTCCGGTCTTGTGTGTCCCAGCACCTGGCATAGCAGTGGCTGGGCACAGAGTAGGCACTGAAACCACCCAATTCATCCACCCTAATTTTGTGTGGATGCCCTGGGGAAAGGTGGCCATGGGTACGGTTTGTCATTCATTTGGTTGGTTGGTTTGGTTTTTTCAGCACAATCTTTATTTTATTTTATTTTATTTATTTATTTTGGCAGTACACGGGCCTCTCACTGTTGTGGCCTCTCCCGTTGCGGAGCACAGGCTCCGGACGCGCAGGCTCAGCGGCCATGGCTCACGAGCCCAGCTGCTCCGCGGCATGTGGGATCTTCCCGCACCGGGGCACGAACCCGTGTCCCCTGCATCGGCAGGCGGACTCTCAACCACTGCGCCACCAGGGAAGCCCCTTTATTTTATTTTTAAACATCTTTATTGGAGTATAATTGCTTTACAATGGTGTGTCAGTTTCTGCTTTATAACAAAGTGAATCAGCTATACATATACATATATCCCCATATCTCTTCCCTCTTGTGTCTCCCTCCCACCCTCCCTAGCCCACCCCTCTAGGTGGTCACAAAGCACCGAGCTGACCTCCCTGTGCTATGCTGCTGCTTCCCACTAGCTATCTGTTTTACGTTTGGTAGTGTATATATGTCCATGCCACTCTCTCACTTCGTCCCAGCTTACCCTTCCCCCTCCCTGTGTCCTCAAGTCCATTCTCTAGTAGGTCTGTGTCTTTATTCCCGTCTTGCCCCTAGGTTCTTCATGACCATTTTTCTTTTTTTTTTTAGATTCCATATATATGTGTTATCAGCACAATCTTTATAAGGAATTAAGAGAGCACATTTTTCCACATTGTACTCAGTCCAGCAAAGCCCAGGCTGTGAGGCTATTGCTCTTAATCCTCAGTGGAGGCCGAGGGACCTTGGTCCCCAAGCAGCAGTGTCTGGGGCCACTCCAAAGAGACTCACGGGGTGGTGCAATGGCCAGACGAGTGGAGGATCAGAGCAGGCAGTGTGGTGGCAAGATGGGGTGGGGACTGGGGTGGGGAGGTGAGGGAAGTCGTTGTCAGGGTCACAAGCAGTGAGAAGAGTGCCGAGGGGAGCAGGGTGCCCAGATCAGCTGAGGCCTGGGTAATAGGATTTGCAGCGGTTCTGGAGGAAGTAGACTGGACAGAGCAAACAGAAGCATGGCTTGTAGGCAAATGACATCAGCAGGGCAGAGGGATCATGAGGGAGGACCTGGAGTAGAGCAGTGACAGTGACACAGAGATAGTATGAGACACGGTGAACTGATTCACAGGCAAGACCAGAAGACATGCAAGTTGCACAGGAGAAATTATAGAAAAGAAGAAAAAATTACCTCTAATCCATCTGTATTGCACAACATCATTACCAGGTGGTCCAGTGGCTAAGACTCCACGCTCCCAGTGCAGGGGGCACTGGACCACCAGGGAAGTCCTGATAGATACTATTTCTTATGTCCTTTTAGGAGGTGGGTCTCTTTGAGGGTGGGCGTCTGCTGTACCATTAGAAAAAGGCAGTGAGGTGTGATAGAGAGTTCTGGGCTTTAGAGTCAGAAACATCTGGATTCAAAGAAGCGAAAATCACACTGATACAATATCAAGTGCACTATTCATTCAGTTTCCCTTCTGCCATTAACCCATGGCTCAAAGGGATAATCAGATTTGATTGGTAGTAAGTTAAATTTCTTCACAGGTGGGAGATGGGTTTCTCTGATGGCTTCCTTCGGTTACCTTCGTCCAAGGACTGGATATAGAAGCTGACCGTGGGATTATTTTAGGTCCACCATTTCCTATACAACACTCCTCATATTTGTTCAAGGTTCCTGGAACAAGTCACCAGGGCACAGGTGGAAATCTGGTCCTGCTGGGTCAAATCTTGTTCTATTTGAAGGCAATGAAAAATGAGGACAACTTCCGGTGGTCACTATCTACCTGAAAGATCCCCAGAAGTTGGTCTCCAGCTTCTTGGTGTGTAAACAGTAGGGGAGTCAGGCATTGTTTGTTCTTGGACAGTGTTCTGAAAGTCCCAGTGCTAGAGAACATGCTTCAGGTCTTGGCTTTGGCAGGCCAGAAGGCATCCTGTGGGGGTCCATAAAATATATCAGATACGAGTCAACTGCCAGGGCCCTGATGACACTGCCAGAAGAGTGCAGAGGTGCCCAGAGGTGGCAGAGATAAATGCCATAATTGCCCCAAATTCAGATGTTCTGATAGAAGTTCAGTTCTTCCCCGTGTGTGACTTTCCCTGTGGTGAGGTATGTCTATATAGGTATATCAAGGCAGGCCCTCTTAGAATTCCCGGAGGCTGTTTTACGCAATTGTCAGTGTAGATTATCCAGGTGGACAGAGTTCAAGAGTCTGGACCAGTGAGAGTCACACATTAGGACTCTGGGTGATGTGTGAAGGCAGACACATAATGACAATGGTGGTAACAATAGCTAATACTTTTTAGTCTCTCCACATGCCAGGCACTGTTCTAACCTACTAGAACCTACTGTTATTATTGCCATTTTGTAGAAACTGAGGCTCAGAGGTAAAGTGACTTGCATAAAGTGAACAGTGGAGGTGGAACTAGAATCCAGTCTGGGGAGCCTGAATCCAGAACCTGCCCTCCTAATGAGGCTGGATGCAGACGGGAGCAGGGTTGGGCGGCACAGGGTGATGAGCGTAATCTTCACGAGAACATCCTCTACCTCACAGCATTCAGTCAGTGTGAGAGACTTTGGTCAGAGATTAGAATAAGGGAAAGAAGGGAAGGGAGTCATACCAGTTCATCAAAAATCACGACCCTTAGCTCTTCCTAAAACTAAGTCCTAAGGCTTGGTCATTCTATTCTGAAACTACCTGGTACCGCTGGCCATTTACCCACCTCTAGGCAAAACCATGATAATCTTGAGGCCAACTTACACCAAGCACAGCCCCAAATTTGTGCCTTAATGATGCTAGAACATTTGAGAAGTCCTATAATGGAGGCTTCCTAATCTGGATGAAAAGTTCTATTTAACTCTCTGCTTCTTCTACCAAATACAAGGCAAAACCACATTACTCCTCATGGACCTGGAGTTCCACGTGTCCTGATATAACTGCCCCTGCAGGCAAGAGCACAGCAATGTCCTTGAGTTGCAGGTGCATTGCTCCCATTGCAGCCGTTACACAGTTGGGGCAGAAGGAATGCCAACAGAACCAAGTGTCCTAGGCCATGTACCAGAACATGAGCTTTCCTGGCTGCAGCAAGAGGAGGCCATGGGGCTCACTGCCGGCCTTGCATGTCACTCTGTAGCCTCTGGAGGGTTCAGAGGCCTAGAGTTGAGGCACCTGGTCCTGAGAACCCAGGCACTGGGGCCCAGGTACACTTTCTGAAGCCACCCAACAAGGGTTCCATGCTCCCTGAAAATCTGCTGTGGCTCTAAAGGACTGGGTAGGCCCTTGGGGGCAGAGATCCCAGAGCAGAGGCCAGAAGGAACCACCTGGAAACACCAAGGTCTGTGGGAATGAGTGTCTGACATTACTTCCCTGTGGCTTCAGGGTATTAGGATCAGTACTCCAGGGGAAGAAGGATCTGGGAGCCAAAGCAAATACAAAGAGCTAGGTCCAGGTGAATATGTAGAGAACAGGACAGACTCCATAGGGCGAAGTTAACAACAAATAACAGGAGTACCAAGGAAAGGTTCCAAAGAAGGAGCCCAGGTGGAGCCCAAGAGCTGATACAGAGAACCCAAGTTGTTGACAGAGTGACTGTGGCTGAGCCCATAGGCAGGGAAGCCCAGGTAAGGGCACTGAGTCTATTTGGACAAGTATTCATAAACTCTAGTTCATCCTCACACTATTTCTGACAAAGATAAATTGTCTTTCCCCTGTAAAATGTAGTTAGATCATTTATGTTTGCCCATTCAGTGCCAGATTGACTTGAGGGTTTCCTTTTTCCTTTTTAATTGGGAGTTGTAAGTATTTGGGGTATATATATATATATATATATATATATATGATTTGTGCAAACATGCTACATGTTTTATGTATATTAAATAGTCAACTGTATCTATAGGTATTGAACACGCAATATCTAGGAGACATACATAACACATCTGAAGTATAAGTATTTAGTTAATGGAGACATAAGACGAGAGACACAAAGAGAAAGAGACTGAAAGCAACAGATACACAGAGAGAGAAAGAGTTAGCGATCGAGAAAATGAGGGACTTAGAGATCCAGAGTTCTACAGGCAGGAAGAAACCAAAGCCTTGTTTGTTTTTTGAGAGGGGTGGTGCACTTTGGATTCGGAATGCCATGTCACAGAAACAATGTCCACATGTCTGGATTATGTTTGGGTTATCTGCACCCTCCGATCTTAGTGCAACAGGATTTGCCAGTGGACCATGTCCGCTGGAACAAAGACGTGAAAAGGATGCACATTCCTTCACACACACCACCACACAGTGACCTCCAGGGTCCAAGGGCCACTTCTGTCTATGACATGTCCATCTCCTGTCATTAGGCCTCCATGCCTTCAACCATGAAGAGTTTACTAACAGGGAGGAGGAAAAGAAGCTTGGCACCTTTAGCAATTTAGGAAAAGCCTCTTTACAGGTATGTTTTCTTTAGTATTGCTGTTTTCCATCTTTATTACCCAAGGCTACACTTGACCACAGGTGAGGCGGGGGCTACCATGCTTCTGGTCATTATGCTTCAGGATGTCATTGTTTGTTGATGTGTATGGAGTACTGGTCACTCTCTTCCTTTGCTAGATACAATGCATTTGAGTAAAGGGTCCTAACTGCCAGCTGATATCTCCACTGAGTGTCAGAGTGCGAGGGTGTGCATGCTACTCTTTACTGTGGGTCACTTGAAATGATAAATGCTAGAGGATGTTAGAAAAGATTTTCCTGAAATTCTAGCTTTCATTTGTAGAAGTAAATGTCATCTAATGCTTAGCAAAAGCATTCAACTGAAATGAATAAGAATCTTGGGTTTCAGACAGAAATGACCAATGGAGATAATTTGTGTCAGTGGATAAATGTTGCTAGAACTCCTCCATTTTGCTTTTTTTAAGAAGTCTAAGGCCTGGCAAATAGTGCCTATAGGCCGATGCAAAGACAAGTAGCAGAAAAAGCGTCAATGCACTGAAAGGAAACTGAATTTTCATTTTAACAATTTTAGGGAAACCAATTCATGAGGAAATTAGCTTAAAAAACAAATGAGTTGATTTCCACAGCTGTCCAAAATCATAATAACCCATTACTTTTTAATTCATAAGGGTATGCAAAAGTAATCTGATGAAAAGTGCCTATCCTTCATTCCTACAGACATTTCTCTCTGCCCTGACTTTCTCCTCCCATTTATCTTTTCTAACTTACCAAAGTATGTTCACATAGAGAGAGGATTTGTGACCTTAAACTGTCTTCTAAGAAGACAGGGATACACAGCAGCATTGAATGCCTTTATTAAAGATGCTTCTGTAACACAGAATCAATCTATTCTTTCATTCATTCCTAAAATATTGATTGACTATATTAACAACTATATGCCAGGCATTGCCTGTGATGAAAATGCAATGGGGAGTAATATAAACAAGTTTCCTACTTTCATGAAACATAGTCTAGTAGAGAAGACACTAATCTAAACTCACAATATATAAATGTAGAGTTACAACTGTGGTAAGTGCTATGAGTGAGAATCACAGGAACCTATGAGAGCTTATGGTCAGTGAATTTGACCTAGAAATATCAGAGAATACTTCCTTAAGGAAATGACAATTGCAATCTGCATAAAGAGAACAGATGGAAGAGTCAAGTTATAGGTTAAGGGATTGGGGAAAAGGGAACTGTGCATGCAAAAAGACCCTATAGCAATAGGGAATATGATGCATTTCAGAAATTAAATGTAAAACAGAAATTGCATTAGTCACTAGGGAAATGCAAATCAAAACCACAATGAGATGCCAATTCATAACTATTAATATGGCTGTAATCAAAAAGATGGACAATAACAAGTTGGCAAAGATGTGGAAAACTTGGAACCTTCATCCGTTGCTGGTAGGAATGAAAACTGGTTCAGCCACTTTGGAAAACAGTTTGGCAGACCTTCAAAAGTTAAACATAGAATCACCATAATGACCAAGCAATTCTACCCCTAGGTATATTCCCAAAAGAATATGTTCACACAAAAACTTGTGCATGTATGTTCATAGAAGCATTATTCATAAGAGCCAAAAAGTGGAAACAGCCTAAATGTCCACCAGCTGATGAATGAACAAACAAAATATACTATATACATACAATGTGGCAATAAAAAGGAATGAAATAGGGGCTTCCCTGGTGGCACAGTGGTTGAGAGTCTGCCTGCCGATGCAGGGGACACGGGTTCGTGCCCTGGTCCGGGAGGATCCCACGTGCCGCAGAGCGGCTGGGCCCGTGAGCCATGGCCGCTGAGCCTGCGCGTCCGGAGCTCCGCAGCGGGAGGGGCCACAGCGGTGAGAGGCCCCAGTACTGAAAAAAAAAAAAAAAAAAAAAAAAGGAATGAAATACTAATAAATGTTATAACATGGATGAACCTTGAAAACAGTATGCAAAGTAAGAGAAAGACAGACACAAAAGGCCACGGTCCATTACATGATTTCACTTATATGAGATGTCCAGAATAAGCAAACCCATAGAGGCAGAATATAGATTAGTGGTTGCCAGGGCCTGGGGTAGAAGGAAACAGAGAATGAATGCTAATAGATTTCTTTTCGAGGGGATGAAAATAGTTGAATTAGATTGTGGTGATGGTTGCACAACCTTGAAAATATACTAAAATGATTGAACTGTACACCTCAAAAGAGTGAATTTTATAGTATGATATACCATAAAAAGTGAGTACCAAAAAGAGTGAATGATATCTCAATTTTTTAAAACAAGAAAAATCAGGACAAGAGAGTTATGAGTAGAGTAGTGCAAAATGAGGCTGAAACAAGAGATAGAGGTCGAATCTCACAGGGCCTTCGTGACTTAAGGATTTCATCTTTTTCTAAGAGCAATGGAGTCTTCTAAGGCGGAAGGTGTTATTAGATTTGTGATAAGAACCATCACTTGGGCTGTAGTGTGGACAATGGATTAAAGAAGGCAAGAGTGGATGCTACAAAACCAGATAAGCCTTTGTAGGATCCCAGGTGTGAAAAGTTGGTAACATGACCAAATCAGGGGAAATGGAGACGGAGAGAAGTGGATGGATTTAAGGTTCTTAGGAAGTAACATCTAGGGAATTCCCTGGAGGTCCAGTGGTTAGGACTTGGCACATTCACTGCCATGGCCCAGGTTCAATCCCTAGTGGGGGAAATAAGATCCGGCAAGCTGTGCAGCATGGCAAAAAAAAAAAAAAAAAAAAAAAAGGAAGTATCCTATCCTATTTGATGTATATCTGAGGGTGGTGTCAAGGATATTATACATATCTGAGTATACTGGAGAGTGGTGTCAAGGATGATTCCAAGTTTCTGATTGCATAACAGAATAAATTATAATACCATTTCCTGAGAAAAGGAAGACTGCGAGAACACTGGGCAAAGACAGGAAGACAACAATCTTGATTTAACATTGAGTTGGAAGTCCTTTCAGACGTCCAAGTAGAGATGTCAAGTAAGCTGATGAATACACAGGTCTGAATTTTAGAGAAGAGGTCTAGACTGGAGATATTTTTGTGAGGTTTGTGAGACATCTTCATGAGGCAGTTATTAAAGCCATAGGCATGGGTGAAGGAAGAGGAGAACCGGGAACAAAAAGAGGAGAAGGCTAGGACTAATCCTTAAGGAAATCGAATGTCTGATGACCAAGCAGAAGACAATGACCCACCAAAGGAGGCAGAAGGACCCAGATAGGTAAGAGGAAAACCAAGAGTGTGATGTCATAGAAGTAAAGGAAGACATTGTCTCAAGAAAGAAGATGTGGTAGTGTCCTCCATATGTCAATCTTGTTCCATGAAAAACACATCCTATGAAAAATGGAGTCTAGAGTTAAATTCAGTGGAAAATACTGGATTAAGTAAAGTTAAATAATTTTCTCTACTGCAGGACTTCTCAGATTTTTTTTTTAGACTGTTAATGTATATTGTGAATCTCCTAATGTATATTGTGAATCTCCTAATGTATATTGTGAATCTCCTACACAACATATCCCAAACTTAGTTGGCTCTAGAACTCTTTCTTGGGGTGGAACACCTATTAATATGGTTTGAGACACTGTTTGGGGAACCCTGTAGGAGGAAATGTGAAGGGGAAGCTCAGTTGTCAGCCCACCCTCCTTGAAGTAAGCATCATCTTCCTCTTTAATAGATTTTTAATAAAAGATTTAAAAATAAATAGATTATTAAAAATAGATTTTTAATAGATTTAAAATAAAAGTCATTTCATTTCTCCAGAGAAGACATACAGATAGCCAATATGCCCATGAAAAGATGCTCAACATCACTAATTATTAGAGAAATGCAAACTAAAACTACAATGAGGTATCACCTCACACTGGTCAGAATGGCCATCATCAAAAAGTCAATAAATAACAAATGCTGGAGAGGGTGTGGAGAAAAGGGAACCCTCCAACACTGATGGTGGGAATGTAAATCTGTGCAACCAATTACATATGGAGGTTTCTTAAAAAACTAAAAATAGAGTTACCATATGATCCAGCAGTCCCACTCCTGGGCATATATTCAGAAAAGGCAGAAGCTCTAATTTGAAAAGATACATGCACCCCAATGTTCACAGCAGCACTATTTCCAATAGCCAAGACATGGAAGCAACCTAAGTGTCCATCAACAGGTGAATGGATAATGAAGATGTGGTACACGTACAATGGAATATTACTCAGCCATAAAAAAGAATGAAATAATGCCACTTGCAGCAACATGGATGGTCCTAGAGATTATCATACTAAGTGAAGTAGTCAGACACAGAAAGACAGTGAGAAAGACAGGAAGACAGAAAGAAGGTGGGGGAGGTGAATTGGGAGTATGGGATTAACAGATGCACACTACCATATATAAAATAGATAAATGACAAGGAGCTACTGTATAGCACAGGGAACTATATTCAATATCTTGTAATAAACTATAATGGAAAAGAATTTTAAAAGAATATAGATATATACATATATATGTATGTATGTATAACCAAATCACTTTGCTACACACTTGAAACTAACACAATATTGTAAATCGACTATACTTAAATAAAAAAATAAAACAAAGGTCATTTGTCATTTTGCTTCATCTTTGTCCTCCATAACACCGTCACACAAACCTATTCAGACACAACAGTCTTGACAGAATGATTTGCAGTAACTAAAAATAATAAACCATAGAGATTTCACAATATATGTAAATCAAACGATCACACTGTATGCCTTAAAATTTTACAGTGATGTATGTCAATTATTTCTTGATAAAACTGGGGGAAAAACCATAGGAGGGTGGAATGGGCAGAGGGTTGATTGACGGACATAAAACTTCATGTGACCTTTCTCATGCTCAAGGATAGACCATCCAAGAAAATAATTTATGATGGAAGGAGCGTCCTCATAGTCACCTGCATCCTAGCTCCTAAGTTTGCTCCCCTGTACTTACAACCATGCCTCTCTAATGGAGCATCTCTGTTGTGCAATCCTCCTCCCACTCTCAGCAAATCCTACCCCTGACCTTCTAGAAGGGATCTCACCTCAAGTATCTTTCCTCTTTCCCCCAGAAATATCTTTCCCAGAACCTGAAGTATTCAGTTTAAAAGAGAACATTCCCAGGGCTCCAGGAAACAGACTCGGTAGCATTTGACACATCAGGCCCTAAAAAATAGTGTAGGGTTGTGGTGGGGATGCAGATATACCTTTAAGGCTCAAAGATCACAAAACAATCTAGAGTGGGTCTAAGCAACACATTTGGTATCACATGTCCACTATACAGTCTGTTCAGTAGATAGCTGTTGTAACACACACACACACACACACACACACACACACACACACACACACACACTTCCCAAGAACCAACATTAATTCTCAGAGGCAGTATAACTAGTAAGGAGAAAAAAATATTTTCCTATCTTCTTCCACATCTTGCAATATCCACCATCTCACAATAGAATTGGTAGTCCACATTTTTATGAAAAATCCTTAGTTAGTTTATTCCATTCTTTGCATCCAGCCTGTTTCATATTGTGCCCATTCAGGTCTGCCAAGAACAATAGACAGTGCCATCGTTGAGCCATACATCTTTTGATAATTACAAAAAGACTCAGCTATAAGGGGACCCATCAAATTTGTCTTGCAATGAGAGAGAAAGTTTCTTTAATTCTGCTAGGAAACATAGCTTGGTTCTTCACATTCTTAGAAAAAGAACTCTTAAATGCATCAAACACAGCTGAATTCACACTATAATTTTTATGCATCGTTGAGTTTCCTCGTAAGAGAGCTCTAAAACTCTAAAACTTCCTAGAAACTAGCAATGGGTTTCACGTACCATTTTCAAGATTTTTAAATGTCTAAAAAAATCACATACTTGGTCACCATAAGGGAGTCTGTGATATCTACAAGTTTCTTTGGTTTGGGTGGGAATTATAGAAATTCAGTGTTGAATATCTGTTGTTTCATATTCATCATAATGGTTAACTGGTAGCTAAAATTGTCTTTGCGTATTAAAATGGAAAAACCCAGGGGACTTCCCTGGTGGTCCAGGGAACTAAGATCCCACATGCCATGTGGTGCGGCCAAAAGATAGGGAAAAAAATGGAAAAACCCATAATTATTTACAAAATACAATTTTGTGCGGAAAAATCTTTCGAAATTTGCAGATGATGGGGCAGGTGGATGATAGGACTTTTGTTATTAACAGTGTTGGAAACCACTACTTCCATAGTTTCATTAGAGTACTATGTCCCCTGAAACAGTACATTAAATAAACAGCTGCTTTCTGGCATAGTAGTCTTATGAGCAGGCGGTCTTCTGCTGACAAATTTTTGTTTTGTTTCTCTGTGTTTGTGTTTACAGTTGAAAACATTTCTTCCCTTGTATCTACAAGGTTATAATTATTAGGTGTTCCAGTTAAAGCCATGTAAGAGCTCATCTATTGTTACATGACTTTGAAAACATGCAATCTCTTTTGATGACTATGATATTATTAATCAGTTAATTATCATCAATGGAAAAATATGTGTCCAAGTAGTTTCAAAAACACCACTGAAAACAAAGTAATTTAAAGTCTTAAAATGTGTATGTTATTTGCAGATAAGATGCGTTTTTATGTGCCATTGCTCAGCTCCAAGCAAAGGCAAAAATAAGCACAGGACCCCACAGGAATTGTGTCACCTTGTTGACTTCTGATGTTTTTGTGACATTCCCTCCCAGCTCAGCATGAGGTATTTGTCTGTCAGCAATGGTCAGCTAAATGATTAGCTGACACAGCTCTTCACTCTATGGGTCACTGACAGAACAGACGGGTTCAAATATACAAGATGTTGGCTCTAGCTCTTCCTGAATGCCTTTCCTACTTCATTAAGCTTTAAGCATAGCTGTTTGTGTAGGGAAACAGCACATATTGGCTCTCAAAAATATAAACCCACTGCTTAAAAGCAATAGATAAATTTGTGTAGAGTGATTTTATAAGGCTAAGAAGAGAAGAGATTTCAGCTATGTTTTATTCTGAACTATATTTTATCCATACAGCTATGTAATTATGACACAGCAGTAAGACCCAAATGTGGGCACAATATCTGTTCTCTTTCTCTAAACCACACCCATGAATGCAGGAAATATCAACCACAATTCATCAAAACAAATTCTGACCAATAAAATACATCTGGCGTTTTCTCAACACATCTTATTAGACAAGTGTTTAATTTAGTGCCATGTCATATCTCTCTAGGAATTATTGAGGAAGACCAGCAAGTAGAAAAAGGACAAAAGAAGCATGACTTGGAATAAGATTGTACAATTCAAAGGCTAACGTTAAAATAAAATCCTTATTAAATATAATTGGCAATCTTCCTTCCATAGACAGGCTATTAAATACAAAACTATCCCTGAGTTCTGGGTGACTAGAAACTCCATCTCCATTGTTTTCATTTCATCCCGAGTGCCTGGAATTCAGTAGGTTCTCATAAATATTTGTTGACAAATAAGTTTAAAACCTTAGAAAATCTCCAGAGAAAAACACCTCATTTCACAGAGGGGGATATTGAAACCCAGAGGAGCAAAATGATTTTCCAAAGTCACAAGTATCTGGCAGTCTAACCGTGGTTCTTCCACAGCATCTTGCTTGTGTTTCCTGGAGGAGGGCCTGATTCTTCACTCTCAAAGGAAGGTCCTTATCCTTTTTATTTAGGATTCTATTTCTTGTATAAGTTATAGAGTTAAAAGTGGCCACCCCTTATCTATGTGCTTTAATTTTAAACCGCATTCCTGTGGCATCAGAATAGTTTCTCGGAGAGACTCCTTTGCACTCAGATTGCCCGAATTTATGCTTCTCTTGAAGTGATAATACTTGCTGATGAGAGCTGAGGGATGGGCTCAAGGTGATCCTGCCAACCCAACATAAAGGAAAATGTTGTGAAGATGGAAGAATTTTTAAAGCCATTCTGGTGAAATAGAAAGTATAATTGAAAGCCAAGGGTATGTTTAGACAGAAAAGATCCTATCCCAATGCCTAGTTTCCATGGTGTTAAAATGTAAGCTAAAATTCTTATTCTATAAAGGAAGGTATTTCCTTTCCCATTTTGAATATGCTTGAGTGGCTATGGTAGAAGGTTTTGTCATCAGACAAAACAGAAGAATATTACCCTTTGCACAGGGTTTTGTAGTGGAGGGATACCATTTTATAAACCCAAAATTGAATGTTAGAGAGGAAAACAAATATATAAATTCTATAGACTGTAGAAAGGGATTTAACAACCAGCTATTGTGTTAGAGCCAAGATAGATATGTCCACAACCTGAGGGGCTGGACCTCAGCCTTTCAGCACAATGCGAGTCAGACCCAAAAGCGAAATGTTCATCCTCTCATCACTATGAAGCACCCAGCTGCATGTGGTCCAAGATGAGCACCATTCAGACCAGATAGAACATATATCCTGAACTTCAGGTCCTTATAATCAATGACAACTCTAACACAACTAAACCAAGTGGCACAGGAACAATCAGATACATATAAACCAAAGAAATTAACACGTCTCCTTTAATTCCACTTACTACACAGTGTAAGTGGTAGAAGAGGGGAGAAAAGTCATGGGGTTTATTTATGCAGACAGCTTGGAGCCTGAAAGAGCTTGTGACCTGTTGCAAGTCTATTCAGGATGATATCATGACAGTATTGGGCATTCCAGCAAACCCTGGCTGCAGGGTGATTTGATGAGCATGTGAGGCGAAGGTAGTGTAAACAGGAAATAACAGCCTAAGAGACTTCTCAGGGGTAAGATTGAGATGATTTGACAGGTTCCTGGATACATTTGCTTGGGAGGCCTGAGGGTCTGAGGCTACAGCGAAGCCGAGGGAGATGGGAGAACGCAGAGCAGGCCATACTTGGAAGGGGTTGAAGCCTCCAATGTGAAGAGGTTGATCTGACCCTACATAGAACATCTACTGGACTCCTGGTTTATCTGCAGATGCATTTGAGGATTCAGGAGTATTTTGATAAGCAGTTTGTTAAGCTTGGTCCCCCTTTCAAGCACAATAACCTCCTGTTTCATTTTCATTTATACCTATTGGGGGTGGGGAGGAAAATAAGAAACTTGAACATGTAGCTAGACCTCCTGGGACCCTAAAATAATCAAACTGCGTGGCTCAGGGAATTACAAGGTCTGAACTGCAAGGTCACTCCAGATCCAAGGAAGCTCTAGCAGTGAGGTTATTGTCACCCACAGGAGTCCCTGGTTCCTTTAATCTGGTGTTTATTTACAGAGTTTGATAAAATATATCTCTAAAGAAATGTTTACTTTCCCCAATAATATTTGCAAAAATACCCTCCACAAGCACTAACCATCCCAGAAATGGCCAAGTGCTTGCTTCCGTGGCTCTACAAATGCTTGTTCTGGCTCCGTGATCTCCTCAGTGTGTGATCTGCCATGCTACTGCAGTGGAGGGTATCACGTGTCTCCCTCCCCATCTCCTACCTCCCATCACACTGTGGCTACAGAGGCCATGGCACTTCCTGCACATGGCCCACCATCCTACCAATAACAACCTTAATGGCCCTGTTAAGGCTCATTAAGGTAAATGCAAAATCTGAGTTATTTTTCCTTAAGAGTGATAATATGCAATTACACATATGAAACCTAGATTTTGGTGAAAAAATTTCAATGGCTGAATTATCTTATTTTCCTTCAGTTTACTGCTGGTGAAAAAGAAAATGTTTCCATTAAAAGCTATCTGGATAGCTAAAAGGTACTCTAAACGAAGGAAAATGAGTTTAAAAACTAGTAAATGGAATAAAAGTAGATTTTTTAAATAAATTCAAAGCTAAAGCAAGTGTGTGATATTGCAGACCCTAGATGTCAAATGCTTTTTTCCAGCTCCAAATTAATTTTTTTCAAAGAGAAGGACAAAATTTTACAAGGAAAAGGCTTTACTGTACACCTTCATTGTAACATAGCACTCTGTACTGGTGTATACTTACTTCGTGAGTGCTAACAGAGTTTTTTTATCCCTATTTTAGAAAACACGGGTAGTAGAGCAGAAACAAAAGCCTTTGACTCCAGAGATTGGTTCAAGATGGCAGAGTAGAAGGACATGCGCTCACTCCCTCTTGCAAAAGCACCGGAATCACAACTAACTGCTGAAGAATCATCAACAGGAAGACACAAACTCATCAAAATAATACCCCTCATCCAAAGACAAAGGAGAAGCCACAATGAGACAGTAGGAGGGGCGCAATCACAATAAAATCTAATCCCATAACTGCTAGGTGGGTAACTCACAAACTGGAGAACACTTACACCACAGAAATCCACCCACTGGAGTGAGGGTTCTGAGCCCCACGTCAGGCTGCCCAACCTGGGGATCCGACAACAGGAGGAGGAATTCCTAGAGAATCAGACTTTGAAAGCTAGCAGGATTTGATTGCAGGACTTTGACAGGACTGGGGGAAACAGACACTCCACTCTTGGAGGGCATACACACAAAGTAGTGTGCACATTGGGACCCAGGGGAAGGAACAGTGACCCCATAGGAGACTGAACCAGACCTACATGCTAGTGTTGGAGGGTCTCCTGCAGAGGCGGGGGGGGTGGCTGCGGCTCACCGTGAGGACAAGGACACTGGCAGCAGAAGTTCTGGGAAGGACTCCTTGGCATGGGCCCTCCCAGAGTCTGCCATTAGCCCCACCAAAGAGCCTGGTAGGCTCCAGTGTTGGGTCACCTGAGGCCAAACAACCAACAGAGAGGGAACTCAGCCCCACCCATCAGCAGACAAGCAGATGGAAGTTTTACTGAGCCCTGCCCAGCAGAGCAAAACCCAGCTCTACCCACCACCAGTCCCTTCCATCAGGAAACTTGCACAAGCCTCTTAGATAGCCTCATCCACCAGAGGGCAGACAGCAGAAGCACAAAGAACTACAATCCTGCAGCCTGTGGAACAAAAACTCCATTCACAGAAAGATAGACAAGATGAAAAGGCAGAAGGCTATGTACCAGATGAAAGAACAAGATACAACGCCAGAAAAACAACTAAGTGAAGTGGAGATAGGAAACCTTCTAGAAAAAGAATTCAGAATAATGATAGTGAAGAAGATCCAGGAACTCAGAAAAAGAATGGAGGCAAAGATCGAGAAGATGCAAGAAATATTTTTAAAAGACCTAGAAGAATTAAAGAACAAACACCTAGAAGAATTAAAGAACAAACAGACAGAGATGAAAAATACACTAGAAGGAATCAACAAGAGAATAACTGAGGCAGAATAACGGATAAGTGACCTGGAAAACAGAATGGTGGAACTCACTGCCGCCAAACAGAATAAAGAAAAAAGAATGAAAAGAAATGAAGACAGCCTTAGAGACCTCTGGGAAAATATTAAACGCAACAACATTCACATTATAGGGGTCCCAGAAGGAAAAGAGAGAGACCCGAGAAAATATTTGAATAGATTATAGTCGAAAACTACCCTAACATGGGAAAGGAAATAACCACCCAGGTCCAGGAAGCGCAGAGAGTCCCAGGCAGGATAAAACCAAGGAGAAACACGCCAAGACACATAGTAATCAAACTGACAAAAATTAAAGACAAAGAAAAATTATTGAAAGCAACAAGGGAAAAACGACAAATAACATACAAGGGAACTACCATAAGGTTAATAGCTGATTTCTCAGCAGAAACTCTACAAGCCGGTAGGGAGTGGCATGACATATTTAAGGTGATGAAAGGGAAGAACCTACAGCCAAGATTACTCTACCTGGCAAGGATCTCATTCAGATTCAATGGAGAAATCAAAAGCTTTACAGACAAGCAAAAACTAAGACAATTCAGCACCACCAAACGAGCTCTACAGCAAATGCTAAAGGAACTTCTCTAAGTGGGAAACACAAGAGAAGAAAAGGACCCACATAAACAATTAAGAAACAATTAAGAAACAAACCCAAAACAATTAAGAAAAAGGTCATAGGAACATACATATCGATAATTACCTTAAACGTGAATGGATTCAATGCTCCAACCAAAAGACATACACTGGCAGAATGGATACAAAAACAAGACCCATATATATGCTGTCTACAAGAGACACACTTCAGACCTAGGCACACATTCAGACTGAAAGTGAGGGGATGGAAAAAGATATTCCATGCAAATGGAAATCAAAAGAAAGCTGGAGTAGCAATACTCATATCAGATAAAATAGACTTTAAAATAGAGAATGTTACAGGAGACAAGGAAGGACACTATATAATGATCAAGTGATCAATCCAAGAAGAAGATATAACAATTACAAATATATATGCACCCAACATAGGAGCACCTCAATACATAAGGCAACTGCTAACAGCTGTAAAAGAGGAAATCGACAGTAACACAATAATAGTGGGGGACTTTAACACCTCACACCAATGGAAAGATCATGCAAACATAACATTAATAACACAACACAAGCTTTAAATGACACAACAGACCAGATAGATTTATTGATATTTATAGAACACTCCATCCAAAAACAGCAAATTACACTTTCTTCTCAAATGCGCATGGAACATTCTCCAGGATAGATCACATATTGGGTCACAAATCAAGCCTCAGTAAACTTAAGAAAATTGAAATCATATCAAGCATCTTTTCTGACCAAAATGCTATGAGATTAGAAATCAATTACAGGGAAAAAAAACGTAGAAAACACAAACACGTGGAGGCTAAACAATACACTACTAATTAATCAAGAGATCACTGAAGAAATCAAAGAGGAAATCAAAAAATACCTAGAGACAAATGACAATGAAAACACGACAATCCAAAACCTATGGGATGCAGCTAAAGCAGTTCTAAGGGGGAAGTTTATAGCAATAAAGCCTACGTCAAGAAACAAGAAAAATCTCAAATAAAAAATCTAACCTTACACCTAAAGGAACTAGAGAAGGAAGAACAAACAAAACCCAAAGTTAACAGAAGGAAAGAAATAATAAAGATCAGAGCAGAAATAAATGAAATAGAAACAAAGAAAATAATAGCAAAGATCAATAAAACTAAAAGCTGGTTCTTTGAGAAGATAAACAAAATTGATAAGCCATTAGCCAGACTCATCACAAAAAAGAGGGAGAGGACTCAAATCAATAAAATTAGAAATGAAAAAGGAGAAGTTACAGAAGACATCACAGAAATAAAAAGCATCCTAAGAGACTACTACAAGCAACACTATGCCAATAAAATGGACAACTTGGAAGAAATGGACAAATTCTTAGAAAGGTATAACCTTCCAAGACTGAACAAGGAAGAAACAGAAAATATGACCACAACAATCACAAGTAATGAAATTGAAACTGTGATTAAAAATCTTCCAACAAACAAAAGTCCAGAACCAGATGGCTTAACAGGTGAATTCTATCAAACATTTAGAGAAGAGCTAACACCCATCCTTCTCAAACTCTTCCAAAAAATTGCGGAGGAAGGAACACTCCCAAACTCATTCTATGAGGCCACCATCACCCTGATACCAAAACCAGAAAAAGATACTACAAAAAAAGAAAATTACACACCAATATCTCTGATGAATATAGATGTAAAAGTCCTCAACAAAATTCTAGCAAACAGAATCCAACAACACGTTAAAAGGTTCATACACCATGATCAAGTGGGATTTATCCCAAGGATGCAAGGATTCTTCAATATATGCAAATCAATCAATGTGATACACCATATTAACAAATAGAAGAATAAAAACCATATCATCATTCAATAGATGCAGAAAAAGCTTTTGACAAAATTCAACACCCATTTATGATAAAAACTCTCCCGAAAGTGGGCATAGAGGGAACCTACCTCAACATAATAAAGGCCATAATGACAAACCCACAGCAGACATCATTCTCAATGGTGAAAACCTGAAAGCATTTCCTCTAAGATCAGGAACAAGACAAGGATGTCCACTCTCACCACTATTATTCAACATAGTTTTGGAAGTCCTAGCCACAGCAATCTGAGAAGAAAAAGAAATAAAAGGAATCCAAATCTGAAAAGAAGAAGTAAAACTGTCACTGTCTGCAGATGACATGATACTATACATAGAGAATCCTAAATATGCCACCAGAAAACTACTAGAGCTAATCAATGAATTTGGTAAAGTTGCAGGATACAAAATTAATGCAGATAAATCTCGTGCATTCCTATACACTAATGATGAAAAATCTGAAAGAGAAATAAAGGAAACACTCCCATTTACCATAGGAACAAAAAGAATAAAATACCTAGGAATAAACCTACCTAGGGAGACAAAAGACCTGTATGCAGAAAACTATAAGACACTGATGAAAGAAGTTAAAGATGATACAAACAGATGGAGAAATATACCATGTTCTTGGATTGGAAGAATCAATATTGTGAAAATGACTATACTACCCAAAGCAGTCTGCAGATTCAATGCAATCCCTGTCAAATTACCAATGGCATTTTTTACAGAACTAGAACAAAAAATCTTGAAATTTGTATGGAGACACAAAAGATCCCAAATAGCCAAAGCAGTCTTGAGGAAAAAAATGGAGCTGGATGAATCAGACTCCCTGACTTCAGACTATACCAGAAAGCTACAGTAATCAAGACAATATGGTACTGGCACAAAAACAGAGATATAGATCAATGGAACAGGATAGAAAGCCTGGAGATAAACCCACGCACCTATGGTCAACTCATCTATGACAAAGGAGGCAAGGATGTACAATGGAGAAAAGACAGTCTCTTCAATAAGTGGTGCTGGGAAAACTGGACAGCTACATGTAAAAGAATGAAATTAGAACACTCCCTAACACCATATGCAAAATTAAACTCAAAATGGATTAGAGACCTAAATGTAAGACTGGACACTATAAAACTCTTAGAGGAAAATATAGGAAGAACACTCTCTGACATAAATCACAGCAAGATCTTTTTTGATCCACCTCCTAGAGTAATGGAAATAAAAACAAAAATAAACAAATGGGACCTAATGAAAGTTAAAAGCTTTTGCAAAGCAAAGGAAACTACAAACAAGACGAAAAGACAACCCTCAGAATGGGAGAAAATATTTGCAAATGAATCAACAGACAAAGGATTTAATCTCCAAAATATATAAACAGCTCATGCAGCTCAATATCAAAAAAACAAACAACCCAATCAAAAAATGGGCAAAAGACCTAAATAGACATTTCTCCAAAGAAGACATACAGATGGCCAAGAAGCACATGAAAAACTGCTCAATGTCACTAATTATTAGAGAAATGCAAATCAAAACTATGGGGTATCACCTCACCCCAGTTAGAATGGGCATCATGACAAAATCTACAAACAACAAATTCTGGAGAGGTTGTGGAGAAAAGGGAACCCTCTTACATGGTTGGTGGGAATGTAAATTGATACAGCCACTATGGAGAACAGTATAGAGGTTCCTTAAAAAACTAAAAATAGAATTACCGTATAATCCAGCAATCCCACTACTGGGTATATACCCAGAGAAAACCATAATTCAAGAAGACACATGCACCCCAATGTTCACTGCAGCACTGTTTACAATAGCCAGGTCATAGAAGCAACCTAAATGCCCATGAACAGACAAATGTATAAAGAAGATGTGGTACATATATGCAATGGAATATTACTCAGCCATAAAAAGGAACAAAATTGGGTCATTTGTAGAGACATGGATGGATCTAGAGACTGTCATACAAAATGAAGTATGTAAGAAAGAGAAAACGAAATATGGTATATTAACGCATGTATGTGGAACCTAGAAATGTGTTACAGATGAACTGGTTTGCAGGGCAGAAATAGAGACACAGATGTAGAGAACAAGCATATGGACACCAGAGGGGGAAAGTGATAGGTGGTGGGGGTGGGGTGTGATGAATTGGGAGATTGGATTGACATATATACACTAATATGTATTAAATGGATGACTAATAAGAACCTGCTGTATAAAAAAATAAAAATAAATAAAATTCCAAAAGAAATGAACTTGACTCCATATTAAACATTATTTTTTATTGAAGCATAGTTGGCTTACAATATTATATTAGTTTCAGGTGTACAACATAGTGATTCAATATTTTTTTTTTTTCCTCCCGGGGATTGTAAAGCTTCCCCCCACTCCCCAACGCCCTCCCCCTCCCTTGCACACACTCCGGCACGCAGGCGACAGGGCGGGTGGTGGGGGGGGCACCAAAGGGAGCCGGGGGAAGCGAGCGAGAGAGCAAGACCGAGAGAGCGAGCACCTCCCCGAGCTGCTACCACCAGCTCTCCAACATGGCGCCCGGCACGTCATCGCACACACGCTCCCCGCCGCCGTCCCTGCTCCCGCAGCGCGCCCAGACCGGAACCTGAGAGCGCGTGCGCGGTGAGGCGTGTGGTCCCCAGCTGTCACCCGCAGACACGGCAGGAGCGGTAGCCCCGCCTCTCCCCCGGGATGGTCCTAGCTACCTGCGCCGACCTGAAGACGGAGTGGTCTAGGCAGCGGGTGGGTGGGATGCAGACCCCGTGGATGTGAGTCCCCGCCATTTGCTACCTGTGTGACCTTGAGCAATTTACTGAGCCTCTCTGAACCTCACTTTCCCCATCTGTACAGTGAAAGCACTAGTATGGACCACCCTATAAGGTGGCTGCGAAAATCAGGTGAGAGTGTGTACACTTAGCGGTCAGAGTACGCATTTTAAAAGCACTCAGTATTACTAGTAATCGTAGCAAAAATACCTCCTTGCCTCAATCCAAAGCTTGTTGATGACCCACCCTTGAAGAGAAGCAATGCACACAGCAAAGGGATGAAAACGATTCAATATTTTATATAGATTATATTCCATATAAAGATATTATAAAAAGTTGGCTACATTTTTTGTGCTGTAAATTTTAAAAGATCATGATAATTGTTTCTGTACAGGAGGGTTGGATGAATAATTTGGTCCAAGTCCACATTCCACTTACACGGTTTGTTCACAATTCATGCTTTGACCCTCTCACTTGACTAAATACATATACTTTCAATTTCAAGAAAAGCAGATTAACATGAAGTTTAGCCTAAATACTGGGGTAATGTTCAAAGTAAGTTAAAATACCAAATTAGAAAATACAGTACTACCCACTGAATAGTTTATTCCCTTTTTGGGTCTTGGTCATACTATTCTTGATTTCCTATTTAATTAACCAGTTACCACTGTAAAGAGAATTTTCCTGTGTTCTTAATTAAATTGAACGTTGAAAACCTCCTGGATGACAGAAGGGCTCTCAGATTTGACTGAGCATCAAATCAGCTATCAGATTTATTAAAACACAGATTGCTGGACCCCACCCTCCAGTATTTCTGATTCAGTTGTTCTGGGAGAGGACCAGAGAATTTGTACTTCTAACAAGTTCTCAGTTGATACTGATGCTGCTGGTCCAGGGATGACACTTTGAGAACTAGAGAACATTATTGTTCACTATTAGCTTTAACAGATGGAAGAAATTCCATATCCCAGAACTATCAGGATCTATGGTTTTCCAGTAAATATTTCAATGATGTTGTTATTAGCGTCTTCAGAAACAGGTTGGTAGGCCAGAGCCAAGCAAAAGGGGAATCTGCTGAGGGATTAGGGAGTAATTCCAATTGAGTAGAAGAAGGAATCTAACAGAAACTAACAGGGTCAAGTCAACACTATAACTTAAACTGACCCCAACTCTGAACTCCATTAGAGGATCTAACAGCCAAAAGACCAGATCTAAACAATACCTAACTCCGAATACCTGAAATACCTGACTCTGTCATGAGTTGAGGGTGGGAGTCCAGGAGCTATGAAGCAGTGGGGAATGGGAATCAAGTCACGGAGACAGCTCCATGAGAACAGGGTGGAAATAGTGTGAATACCACCCCAAGCCAGATTATTTCTAGAATTTCATTAGAATAATTAAAGAAAGGTAGCTTCTCCACATATTGTATAGGTGGTTATGATGTGATGTTGGAAGGGGATAGAAACTTTTGAATATCCAAAAGTAACTGTAATATAAATATATATCACCTAGGGAACTTTTCAAAAATACCAATGTCCAGGCCCCACTCCAGACCTCACATAAAATCCCTAGTGGTGGAGTCTGAATATTAATATTTTTAAAAATCTCCCAGGTGATTCTGATTGATAGAGGATTGAAAATCACTGGGATAAAATAACAATATTACATGTTTAGTGTAGTATAAGGGAACAAAGCAGGGGAAAAAAGCAAAAGAAAGATGGGGAAAAGCCCAAATATATCAACAACTTTCAAATAAAACCTTCAGTAGACTAAACTTATCAATTTAAAGACAAAAAAACAGAATGTGATATATTGGTTGAAATACAAAGATCCAGATATATGCTGTGTACAAGAGACACACTAAAAATAAAGTAGAAATCAATTATTCCTGGAAAACAAAAATCTGGAGTTGCTATATTATCAGCCAAAATAGAATTTGACAAGCACAATTAGAAATCGGAGTTTACTACATAATAATAAAATACTCAATTGTTCAGAATTATATAACAATTTTACATATATATGCACCCAATTAAATAGCCTCAAAATACATAAGCAAATACTGATAAAACTACATGGAGAAATTAGCAAATTATGGTATATTCAGAAGTTATTGCCAATTCAAGAGATTCTGTTTAAAACAAAAACCAAAACTGCCCTATGCAAATGGTCAATATAATTAGTTGCTCTGGAGAAGATAAACCTATACTGGCTCACTATCATATAGTGGTATAGTATGTCAGAGAAGCCGGATACAGAATGCCAAAACATATCCAAAACTGGGATAAAATTTTAAAATATTAATAATCTACTCCATCTTGTAGATAAGTATCTTGGATGAAAGGTAATTTTTTTTAAATTTTATTTATTTTTGGCTGCGTTGGGTCTTCGTTGCTGCACGCAGACTTTCTCTAGTTACGGTGTGCGGGGGCTACTCTTCGTTGCAGTGCACGGGCTTCTCATTGCGGTGGCTTCTTGTTGCGGAGCACAGGCTGTAGGTGTGCGGACTTCAGTAGTTGTGGGATACAGACTCAGTAGTTGTGGCTTGCAGGCTCTAGAGCTCAGAGTCAGTAGTTGTGGCGCACGGGTTTAGTTGCTCCGCAGCATGTGGGATCTTCCCGGACCAGGGCTCAAACCCATGTCCCCTGCATTGGCAGGTGGATTCTTAACCACTGTGCCACCAGGGAAGTCCTGAAAGGTAATTTTCAATAGCAGTTTAAATTACTAACCTGGAATACTGCCATAGCATCCTAACTGTATTCCTCATGTCTCTCACTCTTAATCTATCATTCAGGACTTCAGAAAGCATCCTGCTTTCTTTCATAACACTATTTATAATTGTGTGTTGATTTCTGTGCTCAATACTTTATTCTCTCCTATAAACTGTAAGTTCCATGAGGTCTAGGACCAAGTCTGGTTTTTTTCAATATCACATACCTAGCAGATACTTAATACACATGTCTGGCACATGGAAGGCATCCAATAAATGTTTCTTAATGAATATATTCATAGCGTTCAGAGCAAGTGAGCGATAAAGAAGTATAGCTCCTACCAGCTAACTAAAGGTTTACACTGCACCAGAAAATGATCATCAACTCTTGTTTCAAAACCGTGAAAAAAAATGACTGCACCATTAATTCAGTAATGGACAAAGGAAAAAACATTTTTTAAAATTCTCTGCCAGATTAAAATATATCTTTGAAGCACATTAGAATAAAAATATTGAGACACCTTCAACTGCCACAGCAGGAGAAAGCACTGGAGAGGATAGAGATATCGTATTTTAGCAAAGCTCTAATCCATTCTTTGACTCAAACTTAGTCCTTCAAAAAGAAACAGGTCTTAGTGAGTAAGCCAATCTATTTATAAGCTTTGTCGTGGCAACCAAACAATCACAGTGACAATACAACTGTAATTTGGTAAGGTGACTCTATAATCTAAGATAATACAAAGAAAATTTTAAATTTTTATTCTTTCTTACTTCTGGAGGAAGTATTTACTTTTTATTAAAAATATAGGGAGAGAAAAAGAAAGAAAAGGAGAGTCAAGACAGCCTTAAATAAGATAGGGTCAACCAAGTTACATGAAGACAAAGTAAACTGAATTTTACACCAACTCACTCAGAAAGCTTTGGAACAGATAGATCAGTTTCACGTGCTATTCTTGGTTGGGAAAATCTTCCTAACTGTATACTTTATATAGAAAAAGATAGTTATTCTTCCATTCACAAACAAAAGGATATATGCTAAAGTAATGATTAAGTAACATTTACATATAAAAAGGGCAAAAAGATAGAGTGAGCATAAAATTTTAAGGAGGATAAAATCTCACATATTCTTCTTCAGCTTTTCTACTGGGAGCTATTTGCAGATATAATGGTTCAGTGTGGAAGATATAAAATAGTGTGTGGCTATCTCTATATTTTTCTTATGATTTTGGTTAATATACTATAAGATACAAAATGTCAATATTGGAAATAAGATTTATTGACTACATCAACTCTTCACTTTTTTAAACAACTTCCATCCTCATTTTCACCTTCATTTATATATGTTTATTTGTTCAGTTTAGGTTCAAAACTGAGCTTGTCAACTTCCCTCCAAAACCAGTTCTTACTTGGAATTTCTATGTTGTTGTTCATTCTCCAAGTTTAGAAACAGAGAGCCCATTTTGTATTTGCCCTAGTTTTGTGTGTGTGTGTGTGCATGTAATGAAACCTGTTCATGATGCTTTAAAATACTTCTTAAATCTAAAATCTATCTATACCATTTACTCAGCAATTCCTTTCTGCCAGAGTAAAATCAGAAATAAAGACAATTTGAGCAAAGACAGAAAATCTCTGGCACATATATCCATCAATGGCAAATGAATAGATTGTTATATCCATGAAAGGAAATGCTTTCATTTTTGCAAAGAATGTTTAATTGTGAAAATCCTTCTTAAATATATTGATTGATATACTGAAAAAGACTGAAAAGACATATAATAAAATATTAACTTTTTACATTTCTGTATTTTATCAATTTTCTACTATGGTATATATATATATATTTTTTTTTTTTTTTTTTTTTGCGGTACGCAGACCTCTCACTGTCGCGGCCTCTCCCGTTGTGGAGCACAGGCTTCGGACGCGCAGGCTCAGCGGCCATGGCTCACGGGCCCAGCCGCTCCGCGGCATGTGGGATCTTCCCGGACCGGACACGAACCCGTGTCCCCTGCCTCGGCAGGCGGACTCTCAACCACTGTGCCACCAGGGAAACCATGGTATATATTTTTTAATAAAGGGAAAAAGCAAGTTATTAGGAAGGCAAGGAATAAGAAAGACAGGGAGGGAGAAAGGGACAAGAGAAAGAAGGGAGAATCTCATCAATTTACTCCTTCCTCTCTATTCTTACTGGGACCACTACAACTCAGTACCTGATCATGGCACCTCTGCATTGCTGTATGGCTCCAGCATCTCTTCCCCTGATCCCTCCATGTACTGCTGCCAGGCTGCTCTTCCTCTGATGAAGAATTCTACGGAATCCAAATTTCTTTGCCAAGAGTGGAATGAAATTCACACTCTCATATTCTGGTAGTGGAAATGTATACTGGCACAAGCTTTCAAAAGATTAAACAAAATATATCAGTCACTTTTAAAATATTCATATATTTTGGACCAAGTTGTGTCCTTTCTAGTAATTCATTTTATGGAAAAAAAATCAGCTTTTTAAAAAATTATTCTCATGGTAGCGTTATATATTAGAAGAGAAAAAAATACAGCAACCTAAAAGTCAAAAGAAAAAAATAGGCTGATTAACTTACAGCAAGACCACAAAATTTGGTATTACGTGGCCATAGAAAACATGTTTCTAAGAGATATGTAATGGCGTGGGAAAATGCTGAGAATGTAATGTTAAAAGTAAGTTATAAAACTGTATATATAGTATTGTATGTTTTAATTATAAGAGTAAGTATTTGCATAGGGACAAAACTAGAAGGAAGTATATACAGCAAAGTAGTTATCTCTGGGGGGTAGAATCATGGTACATTGTTCTTTTCTCTTTGTTTATGTTTATTTTCCACTTTGAAGAAGTACATCTACCTTGTTAACCTTGTCTTTTATGACCCACACCTTCAGTCAGATGGTCTCCTCATCATCCCTCCAAAATACCATGATCTTTCCCTTCTCCACACCTTTGCTTACATTGATCCTCCTACCTAGAATTCTCCTTTTTCTTCAAGAGCAAGTTTCAGTCTCTCCATCTCTATAAAGGCTTCCCTGCCTACATTGATCTTCAGCCATCACTTTTTTCTCTGGACCTTTGTCATTGCTCACTTAGTGGCATTATATGCCACTTATCAGGGGCATGAATTATCTCCTTTAATCCTCAAACCTCCCTAGGAGACTTACATTATTATATCCATTTCATTGATGAGTCTACTGTGTGATCCAGAGTGATCAGTAGCTTGTACAATAGCACTGTTTCTTTACTCTTTAATTATTTCATGTCTTTACATGCTTTGTCTCTCCACCGAGATTATGAGCATTTTGTGTTCAAGGATCTTATTTTATGCAATACTACCTTACTTATCTGGTATCCAGTTTTTTCCATAGTTGTACTTTCCAAACAATTGTTTGCTTTAAATATCAAACAGTATTTTGTGTTAATCACGTTTAGCCATTTTAACAATTCCCTGCCATCTTAAATTGTGTATTGTGAACATAATTAACTTTTTTTCTAACATGTGTTACCAGTATGAGTATCAGTTATGATACAGTGCTATAACATAGTGATGCTCTCAGAGAATATTAGGGTATAGAAGAATTTTCCCTTATCTCAAACATCAGCCACAGAATCCTAGTGTGTCTTAAATTAAGTATTAACAGGGAGACTCATGTGTCTGATTCTTTTTCTCTCCTCCCCCCCATTAAGATGGACAGATGAGCTCATTTTTACAAGTACAAGTATCATGTGTATGCATTTCCAGCTGTATCTGTCTGTTACTAAAAGGAACTTAGGACTGAAGCACTACAGCTGGGCTAACTAATCGAAATGATATTGAAAAATGAGCAATATAAAGGATGGGTCAGATAAAAATCTGTTCTATTTCAAGAATCCTCATATAGGATTTATACTGCAAATTTCTAGTTAAACTCTAGATACATAGATAGATAGATAGATAGATAGATAGATAGAGGATAGATAAAGAGTTATATATTATATACACTCAGACACACACTGCAAAGTTTACTGCTACTGAAGTCTACTCAGATTCATTTGTTTTAAGATAGACTCACAGAGTTTTCCAAACTTGGGCTATATACTTTATTATCAATTACATAAGGCCCTTTGGAAATATTCAATTAGTAGCTTCAATACTCAGATTCTAGGTTTTTCTTCAGAAAAGTCTGATTCTGATGATCTGGTTTGGGGCCTTAAAATATATTCTTTTTTAACAGGCCTTCTGGGTAATTCCAAGATCTCTCTCAAGAACTGGTGTTTTGGGGTAATCTAGTCTCTGAGACCCTACATATTAAAAAATGTCTTTTTTTTCCCTCCATGAACAGTATCTTGCACCTTTTCCCTCATTACACAAATGGTGGAAGCTTATAAGGCCCTGTTCTATGTGGTAACAATGAACACAGAAATCCTCTGCCCTCATGTTGCTCATAGTAGGAGGAAACCTACAATAAACAAATACACAGGAAAGCAGATGATAGGTGCTAGGTAGGAAATAAAGAAGAATAAGGAAGATAGAGAATGACTGGGAGTTGAGGTAGGGGGTTGCCGTTTTATTAAAATACATGGAGTTAGAGAAGGTTTCCTTAATCAAACAGTAATTGAAGGAAGACCTGAAGGAAGGGAGGGAACCATGTGAGAATCTGGTAAAGTGAGTCCCAGGATGACTGCAAGGAGGCCGTTGTGACTGAAGAGGTGTGAACGGGGGCGGGTCATAGATGAAGTAAGAGAAAAAGGGGAAGGCTGCTGAGATCAGAGCCACTTAAGGAGTCTGCGCATGGAAGTGGTGTGATCTGAGCAGTCTTAGAATCCTTCCAGCAGTTGTGTGGAGAGCAGACTCGTGAGTAGGCTACTGCAGTAATCCAGGTGAAAGGTCTGGGTGGCCTGGACCAGTTTGAGACAGAGGTTCACAGGTTGGTTTCTTTTTTCCTCTCATATGACTTGGATTACAATAATTTTATCACAGTCTTCCGTAGATGCTATATTTCACTGTCTTCTGGATTTCATGTTTCAAAGGAAAAGAACACGGCCAGTCTGACTCTTTTTACTTGTTTACATAACTTGTTCTTTCTGTTTGGAAGATTGTAAGACTTTCCTGATTATCCTTGAACTAAGATTTCCAGTGAAGCAGGCTAAAGACATACTCAGCGGGGGTGCCAGAGGACAGAGCTGGATTGTCAAATCAGGTTCAGAAGAACCCAAAGCTGTGGACAGGAAAACTATTGGAAGCCCTGGACCTGAGCACATAGGCAAATGGGTTAGGGGTAGAAAGTCAGCTTTCAAATGAAGTCATTCCTGGGGCCTGCTTTACCTGCTGCAGGGTGGCTGCCCTTCCCCCACCAGCCTCAGCTCAAATCAATTAACCCTAGATCCCAGCCTCCAAGCTGGACTAACATCCTTGGTCCTATGTTTTTACTATCACTTTCCTTTGCCAACAAAACAGAAAACACAAAAATGTGGTCAGAATTATATTTGGAGATAATTTCATTGGCCACATATGTTGTCAACATTTAATTTCTATATGCCTACTTTCATCTCTATTCATAAGCATCTGTTCTAGATACTTACTTCACACTTAGATCTACGTATCTATTCACGTATATCTGTGGCCCTGAAAGAACTTGGATATATTTATTCAAATGTATAAGTAGAAATTCTGCTTTATTTAGATGCATTTCTTGATTTTTTTAATTTCCTATTTGGCTAAAAGCTGAGTTCATATCTATAAAAAGTTAGTCTCATTTTGGATGTAGGCAGGGAAGAGCCTTGAAGAAAGTATTTATGCCTTGGGCTATTTGGTGGGAGGAGGAAAGGGGATGAGCAGGGAAGCCTGATTGAATACAGGGTAAGTGAGACAAGGCTCCTCCATCTACTGTGGAGGGTGTGTTAGAGCAGAGGCTCCAGGAAAAATCAAGAAATGAGCAGGGTGGGGCTTCCCTGGTAGAGCAGCGGTTGAGAGTCCGCCTGCCGATGCAGGGGACATGGGTCCCCGTGAGCCATGGTCGCTGAGCCTGCGCGTCCGGAGCCTGTGCTCCGCAACGGGAGAGGCCACAACAGTGAGAGGCCCGCGTACCGCAAAAAAAAAAAAAAAAAGAACTGTAAGAAGAAATGAGCAGGTATGTAATAGGAGATCACTGCAGGAAAGCAAAGGATAACATTTGATAATGATCCACAAAAAGATAAATGTGCAACAAAGACAAATAAGTTCTTAATTTATTCTGTGTGTCCTTCCCTCCTCTGGCTCCTCAGGTTACTGGGATACATCCTGCTCCCATACTTTCCCTGTAGCCCAGTCACCACATTTTCTTTCCCATCCATTCTAAACACATCTTCATCTGCTATTTCTGTGTTTTCAGGTGAAGAAATACTTCAATGCATGTAATGTGCAGCCTAGATGGTGCATATGCAATTTTGGATGAAGCTAACTGACCAAGGGACACCAGGAGGGACACGGAAACCTAGAGAAGTAAGTGGGCAACATGCCCAGGGAGTGGACAGAAGACGAAAATGAACAAAAATCAAAGAACCACCTGGAGAACAGATGGGGAACAGGGATCAGAATGCTCTCCCCAGATGAAATGGAAACAGGCAGGCTGTCCAAAGATTTGAGGGACAGGGAGAGTGAGCAATGCAGAGGGAATAGTAACCAATGAACTCCTCTCCTAGAGAATGAATCTAAAGCAGGTCCAGGCAGAATGGGGAGCTTCCGTTTCAAGTTTATAATATGCTCAATGGGTTCTGCTGGGAAATCTCAAAGGATGACACCATTTTCAACCTTATAATACCCTTCTTCTTCAATGAGGGTATTTGTTTTTAAGAATACAAATACAATAGAATATTCATGGTGGAGAGTTTTTGATGGTAAAATGGTATCCCAGAGGATATGTTCTGGTGCTGCATTGTCACCTTCTGCAGAACTTTCTCCCTCTCTCTTCATTCTTCATTAGGTTGGAATTGGGATAAAAGAGCAGAATGGGTCATAAGGTCCTGTTCCAAGTAATTAGAGAGTTTCTTCTTTTATCTAAATGTGCCTTGTTAAAGTATATCAGTGTCAGCCAGGTTAATTGGAACTTTAATGCATAATTGATGTTAATTTATGGCCCTTTTTGTTCCAGGATGCTACTGCAGACCGTAAAGTCAAGATACAGTTTTCTTGTTATTAATTATATACAGAAAGCCAATATCCCCTTTGAGAAGAGACCCATGTCATCTGTAGCTTGTTACAGTGTGTCAGTCATAGGTCACTTTTACTGTGTAGGTCCTCCCTAAATTCCATATTACTCCATAATAACAATACATTAATCACAGTAAGTGAAAATTGGAGTTTTGAGCTAAGGCTCATGAGTACTGTATGTTAAAATGTTTAACATACAATGCTAAAGATGTATTATACCTCCATGGGCTCAATGTATTCCACAGGCCATGGAATCCTAGTTTCATTTTGGAAATCGGCACACCACCTTTAACCAAAAATGTTTCCATAAATATAAAGGCAATAATGCTGCCCTAACTGAGGCTGCCGTGAATATAGAATGCCAGATGAAAACTATGAAATCAGAATTTCCCTGCAGAGTTTCCATTTCAAGTCTAATAATTCTTGTTAATCACTTTTTTTGGAGACAGAGGGAGAAAGATGGTACGTCCCAAATCCACTGAAAAGCTCTACTTCTTCCACTGTGAGAACTAATGCTAACTTAAGAATTCTGTAGACAGAAATACAAGATCATGCAAGAACTGTAAGCCACATAAACCCATATGTTGTCCAAAGGGCCATAATCAAAATCCTGAATTCGAAATTGAGAAAAGGGCTAAGTCCAGTATATGAATTGCTTGACAAATAGCAGTCCTAGATTTGTTGATGGTTAAAACATGCTAAATTTGCCAACTTTGCCTAGTGACTCTACCATTTTGAAAGAGTGAAGAATGAGTGACTTCACATAAATCGAATGTACTGGGTTGTTTTCTGATATGTCACCATGTTTTGTTCAACTTAATGCTACCACCATGTGATCAGATATGACATAATATGAGAAACAGCAGGGGTGTTTCACAATGGAACATGACACAACATGATGTGTCAAGTTTCTTTTGAACCTTTCTTGGGATCCGATATCAGCCAAAAGGAGGTCATTTTAATTATCAGATGATTAATTAATTACATAATTAATTGTCAGAGGTAGATGAATCCAAAGACAATGTGGTTCTTTACATGCGTGTTTGTACACAGAGGGAAAAGTGACAATTTAAAACATATCTACTAAATGAAAAACTAAAGTTTAAGGATTTCAATTATTTTTTTATTGAAGTAACATTCATAATAGCTACTATTTATTGTGTTATGTGAAGCATGCTCAGAAATAGAGAATCTTTCTTACCCTCAAAGGGCTGATATTCAAGTTGGAAACACAAAGCCTTGCCCCAAGAAACTGGACATTTAGAGAGTGCTTACTAAAAATATTTTTAAGTTAGTGAAGGAAAAATTCTAAGGCAACAAATAAAAAAATATGAACTATATTATACCATAGTACTTTGCCAATGTTTGCTTTTTTAGGGGAAGTTACCATATTCCAGAAACAAGGGTGACTGGCACAGCAATAGTTCTTTTAAAACATAGAATTGAAACTCCAGTATCAAACACTCAAAATTTGAGTTAGGTATAAACCAAAAAAATTAGGATCCTATGTGAAACTTCAATAAATCAGTGTTTTAAATTTATTTTATTTATTTATTTTTGGCTGTGTTGGGTCTTGTTGCTGCGTGCCGGCCCTCTCTAGTTGAGGCGAGCGGGGGCTACTCCTCGTTGCACTGCGCAGGCTTCTCATTGCAGCAGCTTCTCCCACCGCGGAGCACAGGCTCTAGGCGCGCGGGCTTCAGCAACTGTGGCACACAGGCTCAGCAGCCGTGGCTCGCGGGCTCCAGAGCACAGGCTAAGCAGTTGTGGCGCATGGGCTTAGTTGCTCTGCGGCATGTGGGATCTTCCCAGACCAGGGCTCAAACCCATGTCCCCTGCATTGGCAGGTGGATTCCCAACCACTGAGCCACCAGGGAAGCCCAAATCAGTGTTTTAAAGTTACTGTCTACTTTTTACTTTTCTGCTGAAAGCAGAGATTCAGGACATAACAAACATTCAATTTTGTTACCAAACCAAACTTTGGTCCACTTGCCCAATGCACAGCAAAGCCAATCTACTGACACCAGGTTGTGGTGAAGCAAAGTGTAGCATTTATTGCAAGGTGACAAGCAAGGAGAAGGGGCAGCTAATGCTCAAAAGACCGGAACTTCCTAATGGTTTTTAGGGATGGGTTTTTAAAGACAAAGTGAGGATGAGGGTCATGGGGAATGTGATCAGTTCATGCAATCTTCTGATTGGTGTGTGGTGAGGTAACCAGGTGAGGTCACAGAGATTGATCACGTTATCAGTCTTCAGGCTCCAGCCAGTCTGGGGGCTACGTGCTCATGGTCATCATTCTCTGTCTGGTTGGGGTCTGGTTTCTGTAAAACAACTGAGGAATGTGCATTAGACTTTATCACCTTTAAAATGGAACTGAGAGTCCTTGAGGCTGATTTATTGTTTAAGTTATGGTTATTTCTCTGCCTGACTGACCTATCTTTATTTCTATATTCCTTAGCTTCTCCAGTCATCCACTGCTAGGGCCTGTTTCTTTCTCTCTCTACTCATGGAGGGCATAGAAGGCCACAGTATATTTCCACAGTCTTTTTCTTCATCACTGATAAGCAGAACACGCACTGGGGTTCTGTCACGAGGAAGGCCTCTACATAGGTCTGCTCAGTTTCAGTTTCACATTTTTATCTAAGAAAGAATATCTTACCTATGGGACACCTAAGTTCCCATCTCTCTTGCTTCCAGGAAGAGCTAGAGAATCGTATAACCTTAATGTAAGAGGCTGCCAATATTGTGAGATATGTTATACATATTTTTATTTTTTTTATTGTTTTTGAACAATTAATGGCAATTAATACATCATGCAGAATCATTGTCAAATATATTTCTTAAGCACCTGTTTGCATGGGATTCTGTCCTAGGCATTATACAAAACAAAATAAGCATGTAGTTAATATCTGCAATTTAAGATGTAAATTGCTTTTCATTATTCTAAATTAATAAGAACTTTTTGTTTAATCCCCCCCCAACATTTGTAATTAGCTTCATTGACCTTTCTGGGCCTCAGTTTCCTCACCTGCAAAACAAGGATATACTACCCACTCACCGAGCCCAATGATTACCAACAACTTCTCTAAATCATGTGTGCTGTTTTTTTTAATCATACTATGTTAAAAATCAAAGATTATCAGAATGTTAGGAGGGTTTTTAGAAAAGAAAAGATCTGTAGTGTGCTCTAGTTGACTCAAAATACTAAGAGCTCCCAGGCCTTCATTTCCATATAACAGAAGCCATTGTAATTTATTGGCTTTTTAGAATGCTTTTCAAAACAGTATTATGCTTGATATCCTTTCCTTCGCACCCACTCCCAATCCATCAATAAGTTCTGAGTGTCCTATCTCCAAAACATACCTAGAATGTATGCATTCTCTCCATGTCTAGCACCACCTCCCTATCCAGGTTCTCATCATCTCCCACTGAGAATGACTGCAGTGGTCTCTTCAGGTCAGCATTGCCCCATGCAGCCCATCCCCCACACTGCTGCAAGAGTGATGTGTTTTCAATAGATCTCAGTGGGTTGGTCCAAGCTCCTTCATTCTCAGTTGACCATTTTACTACTTATTTCACCAAGAAAATAAAATCAAATTAAACAGAAATTCCACAGGGTTTTGCCACCATGTCTAGCCATAAACTTGTGTACACACTCAACCATTCTGCCTTCCTTCCCGTTACTCCAGATGAATTGTTTCTGTTGCTATCTAAAGACAACCCTTCTACTTGTCTTCTAGATCCCATTCCTTCTTACCTACTTGATGACATTGCACCAATTATTCTCTCCTCTCCAGTATCATCAGTTTTTCCTTCTCTATTGGATCATTTCCATTAACAAACAAACAGTATAATCTATCACACCGTAAAAAAATTATCCCTAAACCTTACCCACGCACCTCCCTAAACCACTACTCCCTCCACATTGAACTTCTCCCCTGAACTTTAGATTCGTGTGTTCAACTCTCCATGTAACACCACCACATGGACGTCTAAAAGGCATCTCAAAGGTAACATACCCAAACTGAGCTCCTAATCTACCCCCATACCTATTCTTTTTCCAGTCTTCCTCATCTCAGTGAATGGTAACTCCATCCTTCCAGCTGCTCAAATCAAAAATCTTGCCTCCTCTCTTTGTCTCATCAGCAAATCTCTCGCCATTTCACTGCACCTACTTCTGGACTTCTTTTCATCAACCGTACTGCTACTACCCTCGTCTAAGCTACCAACCTCTATTTTCTAAATTACTGCCATAGCCTTCTAATCAGCCTCCCTACTACTTTCATTCTGTCACCCTTCAATCTATTCTCAACACAGCAGGCAGAGTAATCCTTTAAATGTAAGGTAGATGATGCCTCTCCCTGCTCAAAAATCTGCAATGACTCCCCATCTCATGAAGAGTGACATTCAGAGTCCTTATAATGGTGTAATGTTCCCTACATGACCTAAGCTTCAGCTACCACTCTGACCTCATCACCTTTTATTCTCCTCTTTATGCATCTCACTCCAACTATACTGGTCTCCTAGTATTTCATAAACATGCCAAGAATGCTTCTGCCTCAGGATCTTTGCACTTGTTCTTCCCTCTGCATGGAAAATTCACCCTCTAAATATCCTCAAGACCCACTTTCTCACCTCCTTCAGGTCTTTGCCCAAATTCACCTCTCAGTGAGAACTTCACTGGTTCCCTGCATGAAATTGCACTTCCCCCAACCCCACAAAACAGACATTCTGTTTCTTCCTGCTCTGCTTTATTTTCCTCTACAGCAACTACATCATCTAACATACTCAATGTTAGCTTCATGAGAACAGGGAGATTCTTGTCTGTTTTCTTCACTACTGTACCCTCATGCCTAGAATAGTGCCTCAGAAAGTATTAAGGAAATGAGTGAAAGTTTGTTCTAAAAGCTAAATGCCTAGTGTTGATGAAGGTACAGGGCAACACCTACTCTCATATTCTGCTGATTAAAATATAAATTTTAACAACTTTCTGGTGGCCAATTAGTAAGGATCCAAAATCCTAAAAACATAGATATTATTCAACTGAGCAACTATACTTTTATGATCGAACCAACAAAATTCTCACAGATATCTGGGGGGAAAGTTTGTATAAGAATGCTTATTGCAGGACTCTCTGCAACAGCAAAAAAATTGGAAACAATTATAAAGATCAAACAGAAGAGATTTGGTAGGATAAACTACAGTACAGTACATTTATACAATAGAATTTTATTCATCTAGTCTTGATTAGCTTTCAGAAGATTATATAATGATGTACAAAGCTGTTAACAATAGGTGCAATATGATAAAATCAAATTTTGTGAAATAAAAATATATACAGAGAAAATGATTGAGAGTAGATATCTCTGTTTATCTCTGGATTATGGAATTATGCATCATTTTATTTCCTTTTGTTTGTCTATATTTTCTTTCTCTTTTTTATTGAGGTATAGTTGCTTTACAATGTTGTATAAGTTTCTGGTATACAGCACAGTGATTCAGATATATATATATATATATATATACATGCATATATATATATCTTCTTCATATTCTTTTCCATTATGGTTTATTATAGGATATTGAATATAGTTCCCTGTACAATACAGTAAGACCTTGCTGTTTACTATTTTATACATAGTAGTTTGTATCTGCTAATCTCAAGCTCCTTATTTATCCTTCTCACACCGCCTTTCCCCCTTGGTAACCATAAGTTTGTTTTCTAACTCTGTGAGTCTGTTTCTGTTTCATAAATAAGTTCATTTGTGTCATAGTTTAGATTCCACATATAAGTGATATCATATGGTATTTGTCTTTCTCTTTCTGACTTACTTCACTTAATATGATAGTCTCTAGGTCCATCCATGTTGCTGCAAATGGCATTATTTCATTCTTTTTTATGGCTGAGTAATATTCCATTGTGTATATGTACCACATCTTCTTTATCCATTCATCTGTTGATGGACATTTAGGTTGCTTCCATGTCTTGGCTATTTTAAATAGTGCTGCTATGAACATTGGAGATTGTTATCTTTTTGAATTAGAGTTTTCTCCAAATATATATGACCAGGAGTGGGATTGCTGGATCATATGGCAACTCTATTTTTAGTTTTTTGAGGAACCTCCATACTGTTTTCCATAGTGGCTGCACCAATTTACATTCCCACCAACAGTGTAGGAGGATTTGTTTTTCTGTATTTTCTTAACTGGCTGTAATGAATAGGTATCACTACTATAATAAGAAAATGACCTAGTGACAATAGTCAACATTTACTGAGCATTAACAATATGCCAAATACTTTATATATACCATCTCATTTAATTCTCAAAGAGACATTTTGAGGTATTGTCTTAGTCATTTTGGGCTGCTATAACAAAAATAGCATAGACTGGATAGCTTATAAACAACAGAAATTTGTTTTTCACAATTCTGGAGTCTGGGAAGTCCAAGAATAAGGCACAAATCTGGTGTCTAATGAGAGCCTGCTTAGTGTTTCATCAACATCTCACTGTGTTCTCACATGGCTGAAGGTGAGGAGGCGCTCTCTGGGGTCTCTTTTATAAGGACATGAATCCCATTCATGAGGGCTTCACCTTCATGAGTTCATCACCTCCCAAAGGCCCCACCTCCAAATACTTTCATATTAGGGTTTAATTCAACATATGAATTTGGAGTGATGTGATTTCAACATCACCCCTTAGTCTTCACTTAGTGTAAGCTGGGACAGAATATCACAAAAGATTACCATAAACATCTCAGGACCTACATAAGCACTTCTATGGTTAGGGCTAACGAATTAAGAGACTCCAGAATTACAACCATATAAATAGAATATGAAAAAGTGAAAAGTATTTTTAGTGTATCAACTAAAGTGTATCACTTTTTTTGAGATCTTTATCATCACTGAGTAAGATAGCAAATGTGGGAAATAGATAAAAGACTCATGGAGGAACCAAGATGGCAGAGTAGAAGGACGTGCTCTCACTCCCTCTTGTGAGAACACCAGAATCACAACTAGCTGCTGAACAATCATTGACAGGAAGACACTGGGACTCACCAAAAAAGATACCCAACACCCAAAGACAGAAGCCACAATGAGATGTTGGTGAATCAAAAAAAGATCTTGCTGTGGAGGGCAGACAGCAGAAGCAAGAAAAACTACAATCCTGCAGCCTGTGGAACAAAAACCACATGCACAGAAAGATAGACAAGATGAAAAGGCAGAGGGCTATGTATCAGATGAAGGAACAAGATAAAACCCCAGCAAAACAACTAAATGAAGTGGAGATAGGCAACCTTCCAGAAAAAGAATTCAGCATAATGATAATGAAGATGATCCAGGACCTCGGAAAAAGAATGGGGGCAAAGATCGAGAAGATTCAAGAAATGTTTAACAAAGACCTAGAAGAATTAAAGAACAAACAAACAGCAGTGAACAATACAATAACTGAAATGAAAACTACACTAGAAGGATTCAATAGCAGAATAACTGAGGCAGAAGAATGGATTAGTGACCCGGAAGACAGAATGGTGGAATTCACTGCTGCAAAACAGAATAAAGAAAAAAGAATGAAAAGAAATGAAGACAGCCTAAGAGACCTTTGGGACAACATTAAATGCAACAATATTTGAATTTTAGGGGTCCCAGAAGGAAAAGAGAGAGAGAAAGGACCAAATAAAATATTTAAAGAGATTATAGTCGAAAACTTCCCTAACACGGGAAAGTAAATAGCCACCCAGGTCCAGGAAGCACAGAGAGTCCCATACAGGATAAACCCAAGGAGAAACATGCCGAGACACATAGTAATCAGTTTGGCAAAAATTAAAGACAAAGAAAAATTATTGAAAGCAGCAAGGGAAAAATGACAAATAACATACAAGGGAACTCCTATAAGGTTAACAGCTGATTTCTCAGCAGAAACTCTACAAGCCAGAAGGGAATGGCATGATATACGTAAGGTGATGAAAGGGAAGAACCTACAACCAAGATTACTCTACCCAGCAAGGATCTCATTCAGCTTTGATGGACAAATCAAAAGCTTTACAGACAAGCAAAAGCTAAGACAATTCAGCACCACCAAACCACCTCTGCAACAAATGCTAAAGGAACTTCTCTAAGTGGGAAACACAAGAGAAGAAAAGGACTTACAAAAACAAACACAAAACAATTAAGAAAATGGTCATAGGAACATACATATCGATAATTACCTTAAACGTGAATGGCTTCAAAGCTCCAACCAAAAGCCACAGGCTTGCTGAATGGATACAAAAGCAAAACCCAAATATATGTTGTCTACAAGAGATGCACTTCAGACCTAGGCACACATTCAGACTGAAAGTGAAGGAATGGAAAAAGATATTCCATGAAAATGGAAACCAAAAGAAAGCTGGAGTAGCAATACTCATATCAGATAAAATAGACTTTAAAATAAAGAATGTTACAAGAGACAAGGAAGGACACTACATAATGATTAAGGGATCAATCCAAGAAGAAGATATAACAATTATAAATATATATGCACCCAACATAGGAGCACCTCAATACATAAGGCAACTGCTAACAGCTGTAAAAGAGGAAATCGACAGTAACACAATAATAGTGGGGGACTTTAACACCTCACTTACACCAATGGACAGATCATCCAAAATGAAAATTAATAAGGAAACAGAAGCTTTAAATGACACAATAGACCAGATAGATTTAATTGATATTTAGAGGACATTCCATCCCCAAACAGCAGATTACACTTTCTTCTCAAGTGCACACGGAACATTCTCCAGGATAGATGACATCTTCGGTCACAATTCAAGCCTCAGTAAACTTAAGAAAATTGAAATCATATCAAGCATCTTTTCTGACAAAATGCCATGAGATTAGAAATCATTACAGGGAGAAAAACTTAAAAAACACAAACACATGGAGGCTAAACAATACATTACTAAATAACCAAGAGATCACAGAAGAAATCAAAGAGGAAATCAAAAATTACCTAGAGACAAATGACAATGAAAACACGACAATCTAAAACCTATGGGATGCAGCAAAAGCAGTTCTAAGAGTCAAGTTTATAGCTATACCTCAAGAAATAAGAGGTATAGCTATATATATAATATAATATAGGTATAGCTATATATATAATATAATATAGGTATAGCTATATATATAATATATATAATATAATATAGGTATAGCTATATATATAATATAATATAGGTATAGCTATATATATAATATATAGCTATACCTATAAGAAATAAGAGGTATAGCTATATATATAATATAATATAGGTATAGCTATATATATAATATAATATAGGTATAGCTATATATATAATATAATATAGGTATATTATAGGTAGGCTATAATATATAGCCTACCTCAAGAAATAAGAAAAATCTCAAATAAACAATCTAACCTTACACTTAAAGAAACTAGAGAAAGAAGAACAAACAAAACCCAAAGTTATCAGATGGAAAGAAATCATAAAGATCAGAGCAGAAATAAATGAAATAGAAACTAAGAAAGCAATAGCAAAGATCAGTAAAACTAAAAGTTGGTTCTTTGAGAAGATAAACAAAATTGATAAACCATTAGCCAGACCCATCACAAAAAAGAGGGAGAGGCCTCAAATCAATAAAATTAGAAATAAAAACGGAGAAGTTACAACAGACATTGCAGAAATACAAAGCATCCTAAGAGACTACTACAAGCAACACTATGCCAATAAAATGGAGAACCTGGAAGAAATGGACAAATTCTTAGAAAGGTGTAACCTTCCAAGACTGAACCAGGAAGAAATAGAAAACGTGAACACAACAATCACAAGTAATGAAATTGAAACTGTGATTAAAAATCTTCCAACAAACAAAAGTCCAGGACCAGATAGATGGCTTCACAGCCGAATTCTATCAAACATTTAGAGAAGAGCTAACACCCATCCTTCTCAAGCTCTTCCAAAAAGTTGTGGAGGAAGGAACACTCCCAAACTCATTCTATGAGGCCACGATCACCCTGATACCAAAACCAGACAAAGATACTACAAAAAAAGAAAATTACACACCCAATATCTCTGATGAATATAGATGCAAAAATCCTCAACAAAATACTGGCAAACAGAATCCAACAACACGTTAAAAGGTTCATACACCATGATCAAGTGGGATTTATCCCACTGATGCAAGGATTCTTATATGCAAATCAATCAATGTGATACACCATATTAACAAATAGAAGAATAAAAACCATATGATCATCCCAATAGATGCAGAAAAAGCTTTTGACAAAATTCAACACCCATTTATGATAAAAACTCTCCCGAAAGTGGGCATAGAGGGAACCTACCTCAACATAATAAAGGCCATATATGACAAACCCACAGCAAACATCATTCTCAATGGTGAAAAACTGAAAGCATTTCCTCTAAGATCAGGAACAAGACAAGGATGTCCACTCTCACCACTATTATTCAACATAGTTTTGGAAGTCCTAGCCACAGCAATCAGAGAAGATAAAGAAATAAAAGGAATACAAATTGGAAAAGAAGAAATAAAACTGTCCCTGTTTGCAGATGACATGATACTATGCATAGAGAATCCTAAAGATGCCACCAGAAGAGTACTAGAGCTAATCAATGAATTTGGTAAAGTTTCAGGATACAAAATTAATGCACAGAAATCTCTTGCATTCCTATACACTAATGATGAAAAATCTGAAAGAGAAATTAAGGAAACACTCCCATTTACCATTGGAAAAAAAAAGAATAAAGTACCTAGGAATAAACCTACCTAGGGAGACAAAAGACCTGTATGCAGAAAACTATAAGACACTGATGAAAGAAATTAAAGATGACACCAACAGATGTAGTGATATATCATGTTCCTGGATTGGAAGAATCAATATTGTGAAAACGACTGTGCTACCCAAAGCAATCTACAGATTCAATGCAATCCCTATCAAATTACCAATAGCATTTTTTACAGAACTAGAACAAAAAATCTTGAAATTTGTATGGAGACACAAAAGATCCCAAATAGCCAAAGCAGTCTTGAGGAAAAAAACGGAGCTGGAGGAATGAAACTCCCTTACTTCAGACTATACTACAAAGCTACAGTAATCAAGACAATATGGTACTGGCACAAAAACAGAAATATACATCAATGGAACAGGATAGAAAGCCCAGAACTAAACTCACGCACCTATCATCAACTAATCTATGACAAGGAGGCAAGGATATACAATGGAGAAAAGACAGCCTCTTCAATAAGTGGTGCTGGGAAAACTGGACAGCTACCTGTAAAAGGATGAAATTAGAACACTCCCTAACACCATACACAAAAATAAAGTCAAAATGGATTAGAGACCTAAATGTAAGACAGGACATTATAAAACTCTTAGAGGAAAACATAGGCAGAACACTCTATGACATAAATCATAGCAAGAACTTTTTTTTTTCTTTTGCGGTACGTGGGCCTCTCACCGCTGCGGCCTCTCCCGCTGCAGAGCAACAGGTTCCAGACAGGCAGGCCCAAAGGCCATGGCTCACAGGCGCAGCTGCTCCGCGGCATGAGGGATCCTCCCGGACCTGGGCACAAACCTGCGTCTCCTGCATCGGCAGGCGGACCCCCAACCCCTGCGCCACCAGGGAAACCCAGCAAGATCTTTTTTGATCCACTTCCTAGAGTAATGGAAATAGAAACAAAAATAAACAAATGGGACCTAATGAAACGTCAAAGCTTTTGCACAGCAAAGGAAACCATAAACAAGACGAAAAGACAACCCTCAGAATGGGAGAAAATATTTGCCAATGAATCAACAGACAAAGGATTAATCTCCAAAATATATGAACAGCTCATACAGCTCAATATTAAGAAAACAAACAACCCAGTCCAAAAATGGGCAGAAGACCTATACAGACATTTCTCCAAAGAAGACATACAGATGGCCAAGAAGCACATGAATAGCTGCTCAACATCACTGATTATTAGAGAAATGCAAATCAAAACTATAATGAGGTATCACCCCACACCAGTTAGAATGGGCATCATCAGAAAATCTACAAACAACAAATGCTGGAGAGGGTGTGGAGAAAAGGGAACCCTCTTGGACTGTTGGTGAGAATGAAAATTGATAGAGCCACTATGGAGAACAGTATGGAGGTTCCTTAAAAAACTAAAAATAGAATTACCATATGATCCAGCAATCCCACAACTGGGCATATATCCAGAGAAAAGCATAATTCAAAAAGACACATGCACCCCAATGTTCTTTGCAGCACTGTTTACAATAGCCAGGTCATGGAAGCAACCTAAATGCCCATTGACAGATGAATGTATAAAGAAGATGTGGTACATATATGCAATGGAATATTACTCAGCCATAAAAAGGAATGAAACTGGGTCATTTGTAGAGACGTGGATGAATCTAGAGACTGTCATACAAAGTGAAGTAAGTCATAAAGAGAAAAACAAATACCATATATTAACACATATATGTGGAACCTAGAAAAATGGTACAGATGAACCGGTTTGCAGGGCAGAAATAGAGACGCAAATGTAGAGAACAAACGTATGGACACCAAGGGGGGAAGCCGCAGGGGGGTGGGGGGTTGGTGTGATGAATTGGGCATTTGGGATTGACATGTATACACTGATGTGTATAAGATTGATGACTAATAAGAAACTGCTGTATAAAAAAATAAATTAAATAAAAATTTAAAAAAAAAAGAGGGCTTCCCTGGTGGCACAGTGGTTGAGTGTCCACCTGACGATGCAGGGGACACAGGTTCGTGCCCCGGTCTGGGAAGATCCCACATGCCGTGGAGCGGCTGGGCCCGTGAGCCATGGCCGCTGAGCCTGCGTGTCCAGAGCCTGTGCTCCGCAAAGGGAGAGGGCATACAGTGAGAGGCCTGTGTACCGCAAAAAAAAAAAAGACAAAGAGTGGCAGAACGAATTTTAAAAAAAAATTCAACCATATGATTCCTACAAAAGATTCACTTCAGCTTTACAGACACACATAGACTGAAAGTGAAGTGATGGAAAAATATATTCCATGTAAATAAAAATAGAGAGGAGAGGTAGCTACACTTACATGTGACAAAATAGACTTTAAGCTAAAACTGTAACAAGAGGCAAATAAGATCACTATACAGTTATAAAGGGGTCAAGTCATCAAGAGGATATAACAATTATAAATATTTATGCACCCACATCAAAGCACCTAAATGTATAAAGCAAATATTAACAGATCTGAAAGGAGAAATAGATAACAATACAATAATATAGGGAACTTCAGTATCCCACTTTTGTCAATGGATAGATTATCCAGACAGAAAATCAATAAGGAAACACTGGACTTAAACTACACACTAAACTAACAGTCATATACAGAACATTTCATCCAACAGCACAGAATATACATTCCTCTCAAGTGTACATGGAACATTTTCCAGGATAGATCATGTGTTAGGCCACAAAATAAGTGTTAATATATTTAAGAAGACTGAAATCATATCAAGCATCTTTTCCAGCCACAATGGTACAAAACTAGAAATGAATTAAAAGAAGAAAACTGAAAAATTCACAAATATGTGCAGATTTAACAACATGCTCCTGAGCAACCAATAGGACAAAGAAGAAATCAAAAGGAAAATTAAGACAAATGAATATAGAAATAAATAACATACCAAAACTTAAAGCAGTTTTTTTTTATATAATAGTGTTTATTTATTTTTACTTACTGACAGTTTTGCTTTATTTATTTATTTATTTATGGCTGTGTTGGGTCTTCGTTTCTGTGCGAGGGCTTTCTCTAGTTGTGGCAAGCAGGGGCCACTCTTCATCGCGGTGCGCGGGCCTCTCACTATTGCGGTGTCTCTTGTTGTGGAGCACAGGCTCCAGATGCGCAGGCTCAGTAATTGTGGCTCACGGGCCCAGTTGCTCCACGGCATGTGGGATCCTCCCAGACCAGGGCTCGAACCCGTGTCCCCTGCATTGGCAGGCAGATTCTCAACCACTGTGCCACCAGGGAAGCCCTGAAGCAGTTTTAAGAGGGAAGTTTACAGCAATAAATTCCTATGCTAAGAAAAAAATAAAGATCTCAAATAAACAACTTAACTTTACACCTCGAAGAACTAGAAAAAGAACAAACTAATCCAAAGTTAGCAGAGAGAAGGAAACAGCAAAGCAGAGTGTAAATAAATGAAAAAGAGACTAAAAAGACTAGAGAAAAAAATCCATGAAACTAAGAGCTGGTTCTTTGAAAAGATAAACAAAATTGACAAAGTTTAGCTAGACTAGCTAAGAAAAACTGAAAAAATACTCAAATAGATAAAAATCAGAAATGAGACAGAAGGCATTACAACTGATAACACAGAAATAGTAAGGATCATAAGAAACTACTATGAACAATTACATGCCAACAACTAGATAACCTAGAAAATGAATAAATTCCTAAATGCATATAACCTATCAAAACTGACTCATAAAGAAACCAGAGACTTCCCTGTTTGTCCAGTGGCTAAGGCTCTGCACTCCCAATGCAGGGGGCCCGGGTTCGATCCCTAGTCAGGGAACCAAATCCCACATGCCACAGTGAAGTTCCCGCATGCCACAACTAAGACCCGGCACAGCCAAATAAATAATAAATAAATAAATAAATATTTTTATAAAAAAGAAATAGAAAATCTGAAATGATCAATTACTAGTAAGGAGATTGAATCAGTGTTTAAAACCCTCCCAACACAGGAAAAAACAGACGGCTGCAATGGTGAATTCTCCCAAACATTTAAAGAAGAATTAATACCAACCCTTCCCAGCTCTTCCAAGAAAACAGAAGAGAAGGAAACATTTCCCAGTCTCATTTTACAAGGTCAGCATTAGTTTGCTTTCAAAAGCCAGAGAAAGGCACTACAAGAAAAGAAAATTATAGGCCAATGGCCCTTATGAACATAGATGCAAAAATCCTCAACAAAATATTAGCAAACCAAATTCAATAGTACATTGAAAGGGTCATTAAGTCAAATTCATAGAAACAGAGTAGAATAATGATTTCCAGGATATGGGGCATCGGGGAAATAGGGAGAGGCTGATAAAAGTGTACAAGATTTCAGTTTTAAGATGATTAAAGTCTGAGGATCTAATGTATAACATGGTGACTATAGTTGATAACACTATATTGTATAATTGAAATTTATGAGGAGAGTAGAATTTAAGTGTTCCCACCAAAAAGGAAAAAAAATAAATATATGAGGTGGGAATCCTTTCACAATGTATACCTCCATCAGTTCATCATGCTGTACACTTTAAATAAATTATAATTTTTTGTCAATTATACCTCAATAGAACTGAGGAAAAAAAAGAAAAAAGAAAACATCACCTCTTCATTATGCAGTTACCTTCTTCCAAGGAGCTGAAATCACTTGATTCCACACATTCAAAGCAAATGGCAAATACACCGGGCCATTTCTACATCCAAAAAGTCATGGCAGTAATTTGCAGAAAAGTCATCCAGATCATTGCAAGTTTTGATTGAGCCCATTATGTTGCTAACACTGTTCGAGCCTCTAGGAGTAATAAAAAAAGAAAGAAGGATGAGGAAAAGGAATCGAAAGAGGAGAAGTAGCATGTTCTTATCCTAAAGGAGCTTGTAACCCACTACTAGGGACCCCCTCAGAGCATTAGTTTGAAAATGAGGAAGTACCAGACTCTCAACTGGTCCCTCTGCCTCCACTTCTCACGTTCTCTGTCAATTTGCCATACAGCAATCTGAACCATCGCTTGAAAACCCAAATCAGAGCTTGTACTGTGAAACTGAAAATCTTCTCATAGCTTCCTATTTCACTTAGCAGGAAAAAAAGAAAAAGTACACTCTTCACCAAAGTACCACAAAGGCTTAGATGTCCTGAGGCCTGCTGACTTCTGAGACCCCATCTCCTACCGCACATCTTCACTTTCACTAGCCTCAGACACACTGGTCTTCTTTTCTATTCCTCAATCATCCAAGCTCTTACCTGCCTTCTGTCCTCTGTAGCGGCCAATCCCTCCCCTGATACAGCTGGCTGCTTGTTTTCAGTAGGATCTTGGGTCCTGTGTTGCCCATTGAAAAAGCCTTCCGTGACCATCCAGCATCAGCCAGCCGCTCACCCCACCTGCCACATTCTCTGGCATGCGTTTTCTTCACAGCGCTTTTCACCATCTGAAATTGCCATGTTTTCTTGTGTCCTTATTTATTGCCTGTTTCCTCCTGCTGGAAAGTCAACTGTATGAAAATAAAAACCATGCCCGTGTTGTTGTTCACTATACATACTTGGCTTCAATATTTTTGAATGAAAGGTAGACAGAAAGGAACATGTCAGTGTTGACTATAGAGTCCAAGAAGACTCCAGGAACTCAAGGGGCCTCGAAGGACAGATAGCGGTAAACCACTCAGAATCTGATCAGGTTAATTCTCCTTCACTGTCTTTCCCACTAAAGCCTACATCCTTCAGCATCTGAAAAAGTCAAACAAGCAACCCAGAAAGCACATGCTAAATGCTTGTTGAATAACTATTTTTAAACAATCCCACATGGTGTGTATCCTTTGAACCCAAGCGTTGGGTTCACAGAAGTTTTTCTAGTTCAGGCCAGCAGTGTCTCAGGTAGAAACTGCTCTATGTCTAGAGTAAAGACAAAATGAAACAGAGCTTCAGGTAACCCAAACTGGTGCTGATGTAAGAAGAAGAAGAAAAAAATCTACTCCAAGTGAGCTCCTTTCCCATCTCTAAGCCTCAAGCCTAACTTTACAAAAGTACATAGAATATGCAATCTTGTCAGCTTTTGTGACTTAAATACTGTAGTGTTTGCCTTAGACAAGTTTTTGGCTCCTATATCATGCTTTTATTTCTGGAAATGCTTAGCAAAGAAAAGAAATCTCAGGCTTAATGTCTCTCTCCATTAAATATCCATACTCCCAAAGTTTTAAATCATTACTACTTGGAATAATTGCAACCCGTTTCCATCCCACGGTCCCTGACACTATGTCATTTCAACCACAACCAGGTGGAATAACAAAGGGGATTACATGTTCATTTGGAATGAGATATGTGCAGAAAACCCCTTAAGAAGCAAAGATCCTTTTTCTATTCATGTCTTTAATAATAATGAACAAGAAAACAGAAGGGCAAATGGAAGAGCAGTAAGAAGCATTTATTAGATAGTTGTTTGGGAACTAAGGAGTTGACAGATCTTTCCCTGGTATGACAACAGGTCTTGAGCCTAGCGTTTGTCAGACTAAGACTAAAATTGCAATGCCCTTTTACTTGACGCATTATGTCCTGGAAAAAACTTCAAGGCCAAGGAAAAACTTGGTAAACAAGGAGAATGTGCTGCCTAAAATATATAAAACTGCCTCAAATCTTAGATTGCACAGCTATAGCAAATTAATTTGTGTATGTGATAAAGAGTGTCACAGGGACTTCCCTGGTGGTCCAGTGGCTGAGACTCCTCGCTCCCAATGCAGGGGTCCCGGGTTCGATCCCTGGTCAGGGAACTAGATCCCACATGCCGCGACTAAGACCCAGCACAGCCAAATAAATAAACAAATTTTTTTTTAAAAAAAAGGGTGTCGGGCTTCCCTGGTGGCAAAGTGGTTAAGAATCTGCCTGCCAGTGCAAGGGACACAGGTTCGAGCCCTGGTCCGGAAAGATCCCACATGCCACGGAGCAACTAAGCCCATGAGCCACAACTACTGAGCCTGAGCTCTAGAGCCCGCAAGCCAAAACTACTGAGCTCACGTGCCACAACTACTGAAGCCTGCACGCCTAGAGCCTGTGCTCCACAACAAGAGAAGCCACGACAATAAGAAGTCCGCGCACTGCAATGAAGACCCAACATAGCCAAAAATTTTAAATTAATTTTTTTAAAAAACAGGTGTCACAAATACTTATGACATTATATTTTTTTTAACTTCTGGAAATCAAAAAGTACTCAAACACACACCCACACAAACACACGTATTTATGCTTTGGGGAGGGCACATGATTTGCCACATATGTGACAAAAGATTAAATCCTAATTATGTAAAACACAGTTTAAATTAATAAGAAAAAGACAACTGTCACAATAATCGATAACTGAACAATATGAAAAAGAAATTGACAAAAAAAGAAACTCAAATATCCTGCTAACATTTATTCATCTTTTACTTATTCAATCAACAAATATTTATTGAGTACCAAGTATGTACCTGGTATTACACAAGACACCAGGTATACAGTGATGAGCAAAAAATGGCCCTGTTCTGAAAGAACTCATAGTATATTAAACCCAACTCATAACCAAAGATATTCAAATTAAAATGGTTTTTTATCTATTAAATGCCTTCAATTTACATTCTATAAATTCGGCAAGATACACTAAGAAGCTTAAATTTTTTCATATGCTTGTCTTGGTAATTCCATACCTGAGCATTTTTCCTAACGGACTAATCAGAAAGATGCAAACAGACTTATGTATAACTATGTTAATTGTGCTATTTAGAATAGTGGAATCTGGGAACCACCTTAATGTTCAACAATTAGTAATGTTTTCTAGAAATTTTTAGTGTCAATAGAAAATTCTGACGAAAAAAGTGTGGCTGAAAAAATCATGATACAAAACTGGAGATACCGATAGCATGATATTGATGCGTGAATACATGCATATTCTACATGCTCGAAAGTATTCGTCTAATACTAAAGGAAAAAAAGGTTTTAAAGATAACCACCATGAATGCTTTTGACAACGATGCCATCTTGTAAGTTGTTTGCCAAATAAGCCGTCTAAATACGCTCTTTTCAATGCTCACAATCTGAATATATTTTGGAGCATACTGGTGTTACCGACCACGGCACTTGGCCCTTCTGAATCAATACAAATTGACTAGAGGCCAGACAAGAAATTCAGGCAAGGCTTTATTGGGGCCCCTGCTGCAGCAGCGGAGAGTGAGAACAAACAACAGGTTCCCTTGCTTGGTTGCTCCTGGAGGGGCGCAATCTTGTTCTTTATATGGGGTGAGGATAGGGGTGTGTCCAGGGGTCCTGCTGGAGGGGTGGCTTAGATGTTTTGCCCACCCCTCTGGTGGTGGTGTGTGCAGGAGGTATGCTCAGTGCGCTGCTTTTTCTCCCAACACCCTGCTTTTGCTCCAGGCTCTTCATAAGTGGCAGTTGGGTTTTTTGGTCTCTTTCTATATTTTGGGTCCAGAATTTGCCCTAATTGGGCATGCATGCAGTTATTTTTAGTCCCATACAGTTTCTTTGTATTTTGTGGCTGGAGGAGCAGTGTGTCCAGGGCAAGCATTGCAGCAAAGGGGCCCAGGTCCCAGCAAAGGGTCCCAGTTCCCAGCCTGTCTCACTGGGGCTAAGAAAATCCTAATATTGGAAGCAATAGAAATCAACCCTCTTAATTGAGCAATAAAATGCTACTTCATTGTTTAAATTGTTTTAAAAGGAAAGTTCAAAGTTTAGCTTGACATTCACCTCTGCCTTTATAAGAGAAACACAGCCTATAAAATCATTTTTATGCATGTTATTTATTTATTTATTTATTTTTGGCTGCATCGGGTCTCCGTTGCTGCGCACCAGCTTTCTGTAGTAGTGGGGGCTACTCTTCCTTGCGGTGCGCAGGCTTCTCATTGCAGTGGCTTCTCTTGTTGCGGAGCACAGGCTCTAGGCGCCCCGGCTTCAGTACTTGTGGCTCGTGGGCTCTAGAGCGTAGGCTCAGTAGTTTTGGCGCACGGGCTTAGTTGCTCCGCCGACATGTGGGATCTTCCGCGACCAGGGCTCCAACCTGTGTCCCCTGCATTGGCAGGCGGATTTTTAACCACTGCGCCACCAGGGAGGGTCATGCCTAAAATCATTTAAAACCTCAGACCACCGAGTTGGACTTAGGACTGGGATTTTCTCCGTTTTGCCAGGACTCTCAAAGGTCTCCAGCGACTGGCACTTCTGCAGAGGGCTGCCTCTGCCCGGAAGGCCGCAGCTCCACTTCCTGCCTGTGGGAGGAACTTCGGGCCCTCGCCGGGATTTCAGAAACCTGTTCGAGCTGGTTTTGTAGGGCTGAATCTTGTTATTTGGTAAATACTTATTTAGCTCTCCGAGGACTCAGAACTAATCACTGCCACTTCTCTTTAATAATAAATGGTGAACTTCAAACGCGGTAGAACTCAACTGACTAATCAGTACTCGCCGGGAGGTGCAAAAGTGCAACCCGCCAACGGACATGAAAGACTGAACATTTCCTGTTCCAGCTCGCGGCGGCCCAGAATAAACTTAAACCAAGTGGGAAGATGTTGATGCGGCCGCCGACCCCCGGGCGCGGGCCGCGGGAGCCCGGGATCCATCTGCCCGCGGCCGGGCGCGCCGTCCCTTCCTCTTTCGCCCCGGGGACCCTCAAAGCCCGCCGCTCTGCCGGCTCCACAGTCTGGGCTTCTGCTCCCTTGGGCTTTTAATGCTGCCTTTTAAATACGCTGCTCAGTTGCAAACCAATTAGCCCTTTCCGTTTGCCCGGGCGAGCGGTGGGGAGCGCTCAGCGCGCCCCTCTCCGGCGGAAACTCGTGGGCTCCCGGGCGCCGCGCTCGCTGCTCGGAAGGGGGTCAGCACGCCCGGCGTCATTGATGCCAGCCTTCCAGGATTTGGGCCGCAAAATCTTTTATTTACTAGAAAAGGTAAGGGTCGCCCCTTTAATGGTTTCATTTTGTAATGCGAAAAACAAGTTATAAGGGCCACCCCATACACTTGTATTTGCATCATCAGAGCCGCGCGGTCCCAGCTTGATCCACTGCTGATTTGGAAATGCTATCGGGCCTTTGGAAATATTGAAAGATTTTTGTCCCAGACACAGGGATAAAGATATTGAATAAGTGTTGAGACCTGACTCATATTTATCTAAAATTCTGCTTATCCAAATGTAATTTGAATTCTATATTGCCCATTCTGGTGAAGGCATGAGCGTTTGAGGTGAAGCTGACTGTAGTTTTCTGATAAACCATAATAAAGCTTTGAATGAGAATTATTTTGCCCCCAAATTTTTCCATCTTTTATATAATTATTTCATCTTTGTATAATGGAGACCCAAACAGATCTGAAGTCCAATTTGTTCTCAAATTTAACACATTTCTGTCAGATTTTTAAACATGAATTAATTTAGAATAAGTTGCTGGAACCATAGGGATTGATGTTAAAATGGTTTCGCCTCATTCACACAGGGCCCTGCCAATGTACTTTTAATTTTACCCACTTAATAATCCCTATAGGTATGGAGAAAAGACGGGAAGCACTTGTTCTCCAACCGCTCGCTGAAGCAACACTGCGGGCGTTTTCAGTGATGAGCTTGGAGTGCCCCGCTGTGGAAGGAGATGTGCACTACAATTTCTTTCTTCCAGGTGAGTTTATAGTTGGCTGCTGATTTGGAAACCTTATAGTTCTTCACCTCTGCCCACCATGAGGTCGGATGTTACTTTACTGTTAACATCTGTGAATTCAGTCTCACTCCTTTTCTTCCATGAAACATAAATATTTGTTGAAAAGAATGAATGGACGGGGACTTCCCTGGCAGTCCAGTGGTTAAGACTTCCCCTTCCAATGCAGGGGGTGCGGGTTTGATCCCTGGTCAGGGGAGCTAAGATCCCACATGCCTCCCGGCCAAAAAACCAAAACATAAAACAGAAGCAATATTGTAACAAGTTCAATAAAGACTTTAAAAATGGTGCATGTCAAAAAATGTTTATAAAAAGGAATGAATGGACGAATGAATCCTTTGGTCTCTCTTCCAAAAGCTTTGCATTTATTTTCTTGCAAAACCCAGAGCTGTGTTAGTACCCATTATGACATTTCGGAGCAGGTAGAATGAAATGACAAGGAGCACAAATAGGTGTGATCTCGTGTCGCAGCTCTCAACAATTGGCAGTGGCTGCCACAGAAGGAGTCTGAGGCCAGGTGCTGGCTCAAAAGGAAGGGTGATGTGATGCGTGAGCATGATGCAAAAAGGAAGTTAATCACTCTCTGCCTTAGGAGCTGAAACCTGTATAACTGATCTATAACACTGCTAGCCATTGGCTAATGGTCACTGAGTTTATTTAGCCTATGTCAGTCTTTGTTTTCATCTCAAAAACAAAACAGTATATTTACTGTTTACCCTGCCAAACAATAAACCTCATTTTTATTTATGTGATAATAATTAAAAAGCTCTCCCTACATAATTATTGCTGTAGCCTCTACCCTGGTTTTCCAGATGCTGACCTGTTCAGTCCTTCTTGTGATGTTCTATTCCTCAAACTACTTTGATCTATGTGCCTCTCTGTGCTGGTGTTCCCCTAGTCATGCAGCTTATAAGTAGGATCTGGTAGAGGCGGGTATTAATAATCATGGTGGCATAAACTGGGGCTGTCCTGGGCAAATCAGAACTTGTAGTCACCCTACTTGTAAACCCTAAAGTTCAAGGGCCAGGGTCACTGTGTACTCCTAGAATGTGGTGAGCAACTGGGTAACCACACACCTGCTAAGCTCACAGCTCCATGAATTCCCCTCAGTAAATCTTCAGAAACTGTATGTGCTGCCTGGTCATCACTCTTATTTGCTTGACAGCAGAAATGTTTAATGACTAATCCCAGACTCTTTGCAAGCTTCCAACTAACTCCTGGAGGAAACTGAGATATCTGCCCAGAAGATTGCCTACTACTGTACCGTCAGAGGTTGAGTACAGAGATGACACTTAATTACCCAGAACCTTGGAACCAGCATGCTTCTACTTTACACAGTCTATATGTCCCTGAAAAAGTATACATTAGGTGATACATCAGGGAAATCACATTTTAAATTCACTGGAGAGAATGGCTAAATAATGAAACCTTGTAGTGAGCCTCCTATAAGAATTTTTAAACTCCTTTTAAAATGCAAATAATTTACTGTTTTATAAATCTGGATTTTGGTAGAGTTGGTTTTCTTAAAGCAGAAAGTGTGACCTAGAACTTTGGTTTCCCTCAGAGGTAATGAACCTTTATCTGAGTCATATTTTCAAGTTATACTCTAAATGGAGATATTTTCATTAGGACGCTTTTAACTGCAAGTAACCAAAACCCACATCTGTCTTATACAATGAAGATGATGCATTGGTTCATATAACTGAAAATTCCAGTTCAAGCTTTAAGCAAGGGTTAATCCAGCGGCTCTAATAGTGTCACCAAACTGTTAGTTTCTTTCCATTTTTCTGCTTTATCTTGACAGGTACTGTCTTCATGTTAAGGACAGTGAAGTGAATTAATGAAATCACCAACATTATCATAGCTATGTGAAGGAGGTAACTCAATGTTCTCTAAGAAGGAATAAGAGATAAAGTAACAAAGTTGTTTGAATCAAGATATTTTTTCATGAAATAATCTACAGATTAAACAGTGTTTAAGGAAAACAACTTTGTTGAGAGCCTGTTTAGGTCCATGATGGAGGAAACTGTCCTCCCTTTTTCTTTTTCTTTTCTTTTTTTTTATTGAAATATAGTTGATTTGCAATATTGTGTTAGCTTCATGTGTACAGTAAAGTAGTTGAGTTACATTATTTTCAGATTATTTTCCCTTATAAGTTATTACAAGATATTGAATATAGTTCCCTGTGCTATACAGTAAATTATTACTGCTTATCTACTTTTTGTATAGTAGTTTGTATCTGTTAATCCCATACTCCTAATTTATCCTCCCCCCCACGCTTCCCCTTTGGTAACTGTAAGTTTGTTTTCTATGTCTGTGAGTTTGTTTCTGTTTTATATATAGATTAATTTGTATTATTTTTTGATTCCACATATAAGTGATATCATGTAATATTTCTCTTTCTCTGTCTGACTTCTCTTAGTATGATAATCTCTAGGTCCATCCATGTTGCTGCAAATGGCATTATTTTGTTCTTTTTTATGGCTGAGTAATATCCCATTGTATATATATACAACATCTTCTTAAACCAATCATCAGTTGTTGGGCATTTGTGTTGTTTCCATGTCTTGGCTATTGTAAATAATGCTGCTATGAACATTGGGGTACATTATCTTTTCAAATTAGAGCTTTTGTCTTTTCTGTGTATATGCCCAGGAGTGGGATTGCAGGATCATATGGTAGCTCTAGTTGTAGTTTTTTATGAAAACTCCATACTGTTTTCCATACTGGCTGCACCAATTTACATTTCCAACAACAGTGTAGGAGAGTTCATTTTTCTCCATACCCTCTCCAGCATTTATTATCTGTAGACTTTTTGATGATAGCTATTTTGACCGGTGTGAGGTAATACCTCATTGTGATTGTGATTTGCATTTCTCTGATAATTAGTGATGTCAGGCATGTTTTCATGTTGTCCATCTGTATGTCTTCTTTAGAGAAATGTCTGTTTAGGTCTTCTGCCCATTTTTGGATTGGATTGGGTTTTTTTTTGATATTGAATTGTATGAGCTGTTTGTATATTTTGGATATTAACCCCTTGTCAGTCACATCACTTACAGACATTTTCTCCCACTCTGTAGATCATCTTTTCATTTTGTTGATGGTTTCCTTTGAATGTGCAGAAGCTTTTAAGTTTTATTAGGTCCCATTTGTTTATTTTTGCTTTTATTTCTTTTGCCTTGGGAGACTAACCTAAGAATATACTGATATAATTTGTGTCTGAGAATGTTTTGTCTGTGTTCTCTTCTAGGAATTTTATGGTGTCATTTTGTATATTTTGGTCTTTAAACCATTTTGAGTTTATTTTTGTACATAGTGTGAGAGACTGTTCTAATTCCATTGATTTACATATAGCTGTCCAGCTTTACCAACACCACGTGTTGAAGAGACTGTCTTTTCTCCATTGTATATTCTTGCCTCCTTTATTGAAGATTAATTGACTGTAGGTGTGTGGGTTTATTTCTGAGCTCTGTATTCTGTTTCATTGATCTATATGCCTGTTTTGTGGTAATACCATGCTGTTTTGATTACTGTAGCTTTTCAGTATTGTTTGAAGTCTGGAAGAGTTATGCCTCCAGCTTTGTTCTTTTTCCTCAGTATTACTTTGGCAATTCTGGATCTTTTGTGATTCCATATAAATTTTAGGATTATTTGTACTAGTTCTATGAAAAATATCATGGGTATTTTGATAGGGATCACATTAAATCTGTAGATTGCTTTGGGCAGTATGGCCATTTTAAAAGTATTATTTATTCCAATACAATAGCATGGGGTGTCTTTCCATTTCTGTATCAGTGTTTTGTAGTTTTCAGTGTATAGGTCTTTCACCTCCTTGGTTAAGTTTATTCCTAGGCTGTTTTTTGTTGTTGTTGTTTTTTTGATGTTATTTTTAATGGGTTGTTTTTTGTGGCATTTCATTGTTAGTGTAAAGGAATGCAACAGATTTCTGTATATTAATCTTGTATTTTAATACCTTGTTGAATGCATTTATTAGTTCTAATAGTTTTTGTGTGGAGTCTTTAGGGTTCTCTATATAGAGTATCATGTCATCTGCAAGTAGTGACAGTTTTACCTCTTCCCTTCCAGTTTGGATACCTTTATTTATTTTTCTTGTCTAATTGCTGTGGCTAATGTCCTCCCTTTATCTACTGCACACTATTTAGTGTGGTAGTGAGAGGAGGTTGTGGTGAATACTAACATGTACCCCACCTTCACATATTACACCAGACTGATAGTGCTAGGAGAAACCTTAGAGAACACTTGGTCTTGCCTCTTTAGTGTACTGGGGAACTAACTAAGACCCAGAGATGGGGATGAACACAAATTTCATTTTATGAGAGTTGAAGAGACACTTTAAAATGTGAAGGAGGATCAAGCCTCTGCATGCCCACACTTGTTTATTTGTCAACAAATAGCACCTGAAAATCAAAGTCTTACCCAGAGCTTCCACCACTCCAGCCCAACTTGCCCCTGCCTACCCTGCCCATGAAGACTCTGTGGTGCAATTTCAGAAAGTAAGCTCACTTCAATCTGCTACTCACAGCTTCTTCTTGCCTTAAAATGGTGTTTTCTGAATTGAGATACACATACATCAAAGGATACATTGTATATTGTAGAAAAATATAACTGGTATATCAAGCTCATGATTTCACCAAGATTATTGTTCAGAATAAGACTATAGTTGATTTATCAGTGGTAGTCTACCTTAAACAGTACATTTTTAACTTTAAGTATATGATTCAGAGATACCTGTGAAACTTCTACATAGTCAAATTTACACACTGCTGCATTCACAGAAAAACAGTGACTGCTCTGGATATGTATGAAGATTTAAGAGAAAAATTTTATAAAATTTTAAAGACTGTCAATCTCATTAATATCAAGCCATCGATCTCTTTGCTGTTTTATCTATCTTTTTAGAGAGATGGAGCTCACTGGCCTTCACTCAGAAATGTTCTCACTCTTCTATTTGTTTTGTAAGAAATGCCAAGTCTTTTCTGTATGTAATCTTCACTCTGCCAAATTATATGCATGACTTGTGTTGGTGTTAAAAGATAATTGCTCATTTGAACATTCTAAATCAAACCTTCCATGGCAAGTTTACATTCCACATGCAAGACAAAGTGAATAGGAAGATCATAAAACTGGAGCTGTGAGGAACACTGCTTGATCATGGTGAATAAGATAGGTTTTGATGTCTGAATTACTTTTTTTAAACTCAGCTGAAGATCTAGTTGTAAATATTTTAAACCTTATTAAAGAGACACTTGAAAAAAAGGTATCAGATTTCCTTTTCTGGAAGTAAGAGGAACTAAATATTCTGAAAAGTCCTCCCACCACAAAAACAGATAGATCCTGATAAAACATTCTTTATTGCATGTCTGAAAGCATAAGAAAAAGGGTAATTTTTCAGGATACTCTCTCCAAAAATAAATTTCAAAAATGCAGACTGATGAGCAGTAATAATAAGGGAAAGATAGAGTGGCCTAAAGGCACAAGCCAATATTAGAGCTGAGGTAGCTGAACTAAGTCTTGGGCTAGAAGTAAGTACAAAAGTTGAACTTGAGAGTCCCACATTAAGCTGACATTTCTTAAAGGAAGGTAAAATGTTCCAGGTCAATACTCTCCCTGTTTCCTAGCAAAAGTACAAATAAATGTTTTCTGAAGAAAACCACCCCACTGTATTACCAAAAGATTCCCACAGATTAAGAGCAAGCAGTTATGAGCTCAAAATCAAAATCAGAAAGTACATGTGGAAAGAAGACACTATTATTGCAAGTCATCACTAACTACAAACAGATTCAAGTCCCCAGGGAATTCATATTTTGGCAATGTCAGATACAGAATATAATATTTCTGTATATAATCTGTTCAGATAATTAAAGATGTTTTCACAGAACAAGTAATTGTTAAGGGACTATCAAAAATATTCCACAGATTTGAAAAAATAAAAACAAAAGGAACTTTTGGAAATAAAAAATGTAATTGTTGAAAAAGAAAACTTAATAATGGAGGGCTTCCCTGGTGGTGTAGTGGGTAAGAATCTTGCCTGCCAATGCAGGGGACATGGGTTCGAGCCCTGGTCCAGGAAGATCCTACATGCCACGGAGCAACTAAGCCCATGCGCCACAACTACTGAGCCTGCGCTCTAGAGCGCGCGCGCCACAACTACTGAGCCTACGTGCCACAACTACTGAAGCCTGCGTGCCCTAGAGCCCGTGCTCTGCAACAAGAGAAGCCACCACAATGAGAAGGCTGTGCACCACAATGAAGAGTAGCCCCCACTCACTGCAACTAGAGAAAGCCCGCATGCAGCAACGAAGACCCAACACAGCCAAAAATAAATAAAATTAATTAACAATTAAAAAAAACTTAATGGATGGTTTAGATTGCAGATTAGATGTGAATGAAGAGAGAATTGATGAACTGGAAGATACATCGGAAAGAATATCCAGGATCCAGTTTAGAGAAAAAAGGAGATAAAAGTTAAGGTAGAGATTGAAAGTTGCGGAGGATAAAATGAAAAACTTTAAAATACATCCAGTCAGAATCCTAAGGAAAAAAATAGAATGGAGGAACTGCAATATTTGAAGAGAAAATGATCAAGAATTTTCCAAAACTGATGAGATACATAAGCTCCTAAGTAAAGAAAGTCAGTATATAATAAGCAAGATAAATAAAAAGAAACCCACAAAGATACATTGTAATGAAATTGCAGATCACAAAGAACAAAAAGATTTTGAAAGCAACCTGAAAGAAAAGCAATGATGTTTAGATTCTCAACAGTAACAATAGAAAGCAAAAAGACAGGAAATAATAACTTCCTAATTGAGAAAAATGAACTGTCAACTTTAAATTATGTATTCAGCAAAACTATATTTTCAGAAATAATGATAAAATGAAGACATTTTCAGCTGAACAAAAACCTAGAGAGTTTGTCAACAGATATTCACCATAGGAACTTCTAAAGAATGTGTTTCAGTAAGAAAGAAAATTATTGCTAAAGGAAAGTCTGAAAGGCAAATTAATAGTGAACAAATTGGTAAAGTTGTAGATAATTTTAAATGACATCATAGGCATAAAAAAGAGAAAGAAAGGGGCAAGGAGGAAGAAGATTAGAAAGAAAGGAGGAAGGGGAGGAGGTATTCTAATTTACAGTGTTTAAACAATAAAGTATAGAACTAAAGTTCTTGCCTTCAGTAGCATTTGGAGATTCATCAGTCTCCAAATTTTGGTTTTAATTCACTAATCAGAAGTGAGTAGCTTATGGAAAGTGTTCTAAGATCCCTGCATTGTTCAGGAGTTCATTTAACATATTAACTTACTTTAAACTTAAATTTCATATGTATGATAAAATTTCAATATTAATTACTAAAAGAATATGATATATTATTTTTAACTGGTTGAGGGGGGAAATGGTTAAGAAAAAATTTAAACTAAAAAATGAATTAATCTTAAAAAGGCAAAGGAAGGAAAGAAGCAAGTGAAACAGGAAAATTTACATTGATAGAAGCAAGTCCAAATATAACAATAATGACAATAAATATAAATGAATTAAATACAGGTTAAAAGAAAAAGTCCATTTTTTAAATCTAGCTAAACCATTTATAATTGTCACATCTAAAATATTAAAATGTAGAAAGTTTAAAAGAACAAAGATTAAAAAAGAAATAGCAGAAAAATACCAAAACAATGCAGAGATCACTATACTAATATTAGATAAAATAAAATATAAGACAAAGAGCATTATTGGGAATAGAGAATATTACTATATAATAATAAAAGTTTTCAATTCACTATATGATTATAACAACTTTAAACTTGGATGCACAGAATAAAATTGCCTCAAAATCATCATAGCATATGTTAGCACACCTCTAGTAATTATTGGTGGTCTAGAAGACAACAAATTAATTTGGATAAAGAATAAAGAACAAATATAATAAAAATTCTATAATTAACATTTAAAATTACACATCTAACAAGTAGAGAATACACATTCTTCTAAGCTCACCAGCAGTATTTCTAAAAATCCACACTCAGCCATAACACAAGTCTCAACACATCTCAAAGAATCAGTATCATAAAGACCATATTCTCTGGCAACAATACAGTTGAAAAGATATGGGACCATAATACAAACTTGATGGAAGACTTCAAATCACACCTTCAAGAAGTCCTATGAATCCTAATCAGAGTAACTACAAAGAAAAGCATAACCAGCATATCAGAGCAAAAGATCTAAAAACAAAAGACAAGGAGCAAATTTTAAAACCAGGCAGAGAGAGACCTTCAAGATGGTCGAGGAGTAAGACGTGGAGATCCCCTTCCTCCCCACAGATATATCACTACAACTACGTGAGGAACAACTCCTACAGAACACCTACTGAACGCTGGCAGAAGACCTCAGACTTCCCAAAAGGCAAGAAAATCCCCACGTACCTGGGTAGGGCAAAAGAAAACAGAAAAAAGAGAGACAAAAGAATAGGGACAGGACCTGCAGCTCTGGGAGGGAGCTGTGAAGGAGGAAAAGTTTCCACACACTAGGAAGCCCCTTCACTGGTGGAGATGGGGGTTGGGTGGGGGGGAAGCTTAGGAGCCACAGAGGAGAGCGCAGCAACAGGGGTGCAGAGGGCAAAGCGGAGAGATTCCCACACAGAAGATCGGTGCCGACCAGCACTCACCAGCCTGAGAGGCTTGTCTGCTCACCCACCAGGGCGGGTGGCAGCTGGAAGCTGGGCTTTGGAGCTCAGATCCCAAGGAGAGGACTGGGGTTGGCTGAGTGAACACAGCCTGAAGGGGGCTAGTGTGCCACTGTTAGCCGAGAGGGAGTCTGGGAAAAACTCTGGACCTGCCGAAGAGACAAGAGACCATTGTTTCAGGGTGCACAAAGAGAGGGAATTCAGAGCACCACCTAAATGAACTCCAGAGACAGGTATGAGCTGCATGGACATCAGAGCCGGGCATGAAATGCTAACACTGCTGCTGCAGCCACCAAGAAGCCTGTGTGCAAGCACAGGTCACTATCCACATCTCCCCTCCCAGGAACCTGTGCAGCCTGCCACTGCCAGGGTCCTGTGATCCAGGGACAACTTCCCCAGGAGGATACACGGTGCACCTCAGGTTATTGCAACGTCCTGCTGGCCTCTGCCACTGCAGGCTCACCCTGCATTCTGTACCCCACACTCCCTCCGGCCTGAGAGAGCCAGAGCCCCCTAATCAGCTTCTACTTTAATTCCGTCATGTCTGGGTGGGGGACAGATGCCCTCAGCAACCTACATGCAGAGGCGAGGCCAAATACAAAGCTGAACCCCAGGAGCTTTGCGAACAAAGAAGAGAAAGGGAAATTTCTCCCAGCATCCTCAGAAGCAGCGAATTAAATCTCCACAATCAACTTGATGTACGCTGCACCTGTGGAATACCTGAATAGACAACGAATCTTCCCAAAATTGAAGTGGTGGACTTTGGGAGCAAATGTAGGTTTGGGGTTTGCTTTCTACATCCAATTTGTTTCTGGTTTTATATTTATCTTAGTTTAGTATTTAAAGCTTATTATCATTGGTAGATTTGTTTATTGATTTCATTGCTCTCTTTTTTTAAATATATATATTTTTTTCTTTTTGTGAGTGTGTATGTGTATGCTTCTTTGTGTGATTTTGTCTGTATAGATTTGCTTTTATCATTTGGCCTAGGGTTCTGTCTGTCCATTTTTGTTTTGTGTTTTTTTGTCTTTGTTAGTATAGGTTTTAGTGCTTGTTATCATTGGTGAATTTGTTTTTTGGTTTGGTTGCTCTTTTCTTTTTTTTTTTCTTTTTTTAAATTACTTTTTCATTTTTAATAATTTTTTTTATTTTAAAATTTATTTTACTTTATTTTTTCTTTCTTTTTTTTCCCTCCTTTTTCTTCTGAGCCATGTGGCTGACAGGGTCTTGGTGCTCCGGCCACGTGTCAGGGCTGAGCCTCTGAGGTGGCAGAGCCGAGTTCAGGACGTTGGACCACCAGAGACCTCCCATCTCCACGTAATATCAAACGGCGAAAGTTCTCCCAGAGATCTCCATCTCAATACTAAGACCCAGCTCCTCTCAACAACCGGAAAGCTACAGTGCTGGACATCCTATGCCAAACAACTAGCAAGGCAGGAACACAACCCCACCCATTAGCAGAGAGGCTGCCTAAAATCATAATGTCACAGACGCCCCAAAACACACCACCAGACATGGTCCTACCCACCAGAAAGAACAGATCCAGTCTCATCCACCAGAACACAGACACCAGTCCCCTCCACCAGGAAGCTTACACAACCCACTGAACCAACCTTAGCCACTGGGGGCAGACACCAAAAACAATGGGAACTACGAACCTGCAGCCTGTGAAAAGGAGACCCCAAAACACAGTAAGTTAAGCAAAATGAGAAGACAGAGAAATACACAGCAGGTGAAGGAGCAAGGTTAAAACCCACCAGACAAAACAAATGAGAAAATAGCAGTCTACCTGAAAAATAATTCAGAGTAATGACAGTAAAGATGATCGGAAATCTTGGAAAGACAAAGGAGAAAATACAAGAAACATTTAACAAGGACGTAGAAGAACTAAAGAGCAAAAAAAAAAAAAAAAAAAAAATGAACAGCACAATAAATGAAATTTACAGTTCTCTAGAAGGAATCAAAAGCAGAATAACTGAGGCAGAAGAATGGATAAGTGACCTGGAAAATAAAATAGTGTAAATAACTACCACAGAGGAGAATAAAGAAAAAAGAATGAAAAGAACTGAGGACAATCTCAGAGACCTCTGGGACAACATTAAACACACCAACATTCGATTTATAGGGGTCCCAGAAGAAAAAGAAACAAAAAAGGGACTGGGAAAATATTTGAAGACATTATAGTTGAAAAATTCCCGAATATGGGAAAGGAAATAGTCAGTCAAGTCCCGGAAGTGCAGAGTGTCCCATACAGCATAAATCCAAGGAGAAACATGTCAAAACACATATTAATCAAACTATCAAAACTTAAATACAAAGAAAAATATTAAAAGCAGCAAGGGAAAAGCCTACAACCATGATTAGTCTACGCAGCAAGGATCTCATTCAGATGCGATGGAGAAATTAAAACCTTTATAGACAAGCAAAAGCTAAGAGAATTCAGTACCACGAAACCAGCTTTACAACAAATGTTAAAGGAACTTCTCTAGGCAGGAAACACAAGAGAAGGAAAAGACCTACAATAACAAACCCAAAACAATTAAGAAAATGGTCATAGGAACATACATATCGATAATTACCTTAAAGGTAAATGCTTAAATGTAAATGCTTTCACCAAAACACATAGACTGGCTGAATGGATACAAAAACAAGACCCATATATATGCTGTCTACAAGAAACCCACTTCAGACCTAGGGACACATACAGACTGAAAGTGAGGGGATGGAAAAAGATATTCCATGCAAATGGAAAGCAAAAGAAAGCTGGGGTAGGAATTCTCATATCAGACAAAATAGACTTTAAAATAAAGACTATTACAAGAGACAAAGAAGGACACTACATATTGATCAAAGGATCAATCCAGGAAAAAGATATAACAATTGTAAATATTTATGCATCGAACATAGGAACACCTCAATACAGAAGGCAAATGCTAACACATAAAAGGGGAAATCGACAGTAACACAATAATAGTGGGGGACTTTAACACCCCACTTTCACCAATGGACAGATCATCCAAAATGAAAATAAATAAGGAAACACAAGCTTTAAGTGATACATTAAACAAGATGGACTTAATATTTATAGGACATTCCATCCACAAACAACAGAATACACTTTCTTCTCAAGTGCTCATGGAACATACTCCAGGATAGATCACATCTTGGGTCACAATCAAGCCTTGGTAAATTCAAGAAAATTGAAATTATATCAAGTATCTTTTCCGACCACAATGCTGTGAGACTAGATATCAATTATAGGAAAAAATATGTAAAAAATGCAAACACATGGCAGCTAAACAATACATTACTAAATAACCAAGAGATCACTGAAAAACTCAAAGAGGAAATTTAAAAATACCTAGAGACAAATTACAATGAAAACACAACAATCCAAAACCTATGGGATGCAGCAAAAGCAGTTCTAAGAGGGAAGTTTATAGCAATACAAGCCTACCTCAAGAAACATCTCAAACAATCTAACCTTACACCTAAAGGAACTAGAGAAAGAAGAACAAACAAAATCCAAAGTTAGTGGAAGGAAAGAAATCATAAAGATCAGTGCAGAAATAAATGAAATAGAAACAAAACAATAGCAAAGATTAATAAAACTAAAACCTGGTACTTTGAGAAGATAAGCAAAATTGATAAACCTTTAGCCAGACTCATCAGGAAAATCAGGGAGAGGACTCAAATCAATAAAATTACAAATGAAAAACGAGAAGTTACAACAGACACTGCATAAATACAAAGCATCCTAAGAGACTACCACAAGCAACTCTATGCCAATAAAATGGACAACCTGGAAGAAATAGACAAATTCTTAGAAAGATACAACCTTCCAAGACTGAACCAGGAATAAATAGAAAATATAAACAGACCAATCACAAGTAATGAAATTGAAACTGTGATTAAAAATCTTCCAACTAACAATCTTCCAGATGGTTTCACAGGTGAATTCTATCAAACATTTAGAAAATAGCTAACACCCATCCTTCTCAAACTCTTCCAAAAAATTGCAGAGGGAGGAACACTCCCAAACTCGCTCTATGAGGCCACCATCACCCTGACCAAAACCAGAATAAGATACTACAAAAAAAGAAAATTACAGACCAATGTATCACTGATGAATATAGATGCAAAAATCCTCAACAAAATACTGGCAAACAGAATCCAACAACATATTAAACAGATCATACACCATGATCAAGTGGGATTTATCCCACTGATGCAAGGATTCTTCAATATACTCAAATCAATCAATGTGATACACCATTTTAACAAATTAATGAAGAAAAGCCATATGATCATCTCAATAGATGCAGAGAAAGCTTTTGACAAAATTCAACACCCATTTATGATAAAAACTCTCCAGAAAGTGGGCATAGAGGGAACCTACCTCAACATAATAAAGGCCATATACGACAAACCCACAGCAAACATCATTCTCAATGGTGAAAAACTGAAAGCATTTCCTCTAAGATCAGGAACAAGATAAGGATGTCCACTCTCACCACTATTATTCAACATAGTTATGGAAGTTTCAGCCAAGGCAATCAGAGAAGAAAAAGAAATAAAAGGAATCCAAATCAGAAAAGAAGAAGTAAAACTGTCACTGTTTGCAGATGACATGATACTATACATAGAGTATCCAAAAAATGCCACCAGGAAACTACTAGAGCTAATCAATGAATTTGGTAAAATTGCAGGATACAAAATTAATGCAGAGAAACCTCTTGCATTCCTATACACTAACAATGAAAGATCAGAAAGAGAAATTAAGAAAACAATCCCATTCACCATTGCAACAAAAAGAATAAAATACTTGGAATAAACCTACCTAAGGAGGTAAAAGACCCTACTCAGAAAACTATAAGGCACTGATTAAAGAAATCAAAGATGACACAAACAGATGGAGAGCTATACTATGTTCTTGGATTGGAAGAATCTATTTTGAAAATGACTATACTACCCAAAGCAATGTGCAGATTCAATGCAATCCCTATCAAATTACCAGTGGCATTTTTTACAGAACTAGAACAAAAAATCTTAAAATGAATATGGAGACACAAAAGACCCCGAATAGCCAAAGCAGTCTTGAGGGAAAAAAACTGAGCTGGAATAATCAGACTCCCTGACTTGAGACTATACTACAAAGCTACAGGAATGAAGACAATATGATACTGGCACAAAAACAGAAATATACATCAATGGAACAGGATAGAAAGCCCAGAGATGAACCCACGCAACTATGGTCAACTAATCTATAACAAAGGAGGCAAGGATATACAATGGAGAAAAGACAGTCTCTTCAATAAGTGGTGCTGGGCAAACTGGACAGCTACATGTAAAAGAATGAAATTAGAACACTCCAACACCATACAGAAAAATAAACTCAAAATGGATTAGAGACCTAAATGTAAAACTGGGCAAAATAACACTCCTAGAGGAAAACATAGGAAGAACACTCTTTGGCATAAATCACAGCAAGATCTTTTTTGATCCACTTCCTAGAGTAATGGAAATAAAAACAAAAATAAACAAATGGGACCTAATGAAACATTAAAAACTTTTGCAAAGCAAAGGAAACAACAAACAAGATGAAAAGACAACCCTCAGAATGGGAGAAAATATTTGCAAATGAATCAATGGAAAAAGGATTAATCTTCAAAATACATAAACAGCTCAATATTAAAAAAACAAACAACCGAATCAAAAATGGGCAGAAGACCTAAATAGACATTTCTCCAAAGAAGACATACAGATGGCCAAGAAGCACATGAAAAGCTGCTCAACACCACTAATTATTAGAGAAATGCAAATCAAAACTACAATGAGAGGGCTCCCCTGGTGGCGAGTGGTTGAAAGTCTGCCTGCCAGTGCAGGGAACATGGGTTCATGCCCCGGACCGGGAGGGTCCCACATGCCGTGGAGCGGCTAGGCCCATGAGCCATGACCACTGAGCCTGCATGTCTGGAGCCTGTGCTCCACAACGGGAGAGGCCACAACAGTGAGAGGCCCATGTACCGTGCCAAAAAAAAAAAAAAAAAAAAACCTAAAAATAGAATTACCATATGACCCAGCAATCCCAGTACTGGGCATATACCCAGAGAAAACCATAATTCTAAAAGACGCATGCACCCCGATGTTCATTGCCAGGTCATGGAAGCACCCTAAATGCCCATCAACAGACTAATAGATAAAGAAGATGTGCTACGTATATTTAATGGAATATTACTCAGCCATAAAAAGGAATGAAATTCGGTCATTTGTAGAGACATGGGTGGATCTAGAGACTGTCATACAGAGTGAAGTAAGTCAGAAAGAGAAAAACATATATCGTATATTAATGCATATATGTGGAACCTAGAAAAATGGTAAAGATGAACACGTTTTCAGGGCAGAGATAGAGACACAGATGTAGAGAACAAACGTATTGACACCAAGAGGGGAAAGCAGGGAAGGGGGTGGTGGGATGAATTGGGAGATTTGGATTGACATATATACACTAATATGTATAAAATAGGTAACTAATAAGAACCTGTGGTATAAAAAATAAATAAAGTTCAAAAATTCAGAAAACAAAGAAATATATGTCAATGGAACAGGATAGAAAGCCCAGAGACATACCCATGCACTTATGTTCACCTTATCTTTGATAAAGGAGGCAAGAATATACAATGGAGAAAAAATAGCCTCCTCAATAAGTGGTGCTGGGAAAACAGGACAGCTACATGTAAAAGAATAAAATAAGAACACTCCCTAACACCATACAGAAAAATAAACTCAAACCTGATTAAAGACCTAAATGTGAGGCCAGACACTGTAAAACTCTTAGAGGAAAACATTGGCAGAACACTCTATGGCATAAATTACAGCAAGATCCTTTTTGACCCACCTCCTAGAGAAATGGAAATAAAAACAAAAATAAACAAATGGGACCTAATGAAGCTTAAAAGCTTTTGCACAGCAAAGGAAACCATAAACAAGATGAAAAGACAACCCTCAGAATGGGAGAAAATATTTGCAAACGAAGCAACTAACAAAGGATTAATCTGCAAAATTTACAAGCAGCTCATGCAGCTCAATACCAAAAAAACAAACCAATTCAAAAATGGGCAGAGGACCTAAATAGACATTTCTCCAAAGAAGATATAGATTGCCAACAAACACAGGAAAGGATGCTCAACATCACTAATCATTAGAAAAATGCAAATCAAAACTACAATGAGGTATCACCTCACACCAGTCAGAATGGCCATCATCAAAAAATCCACAAACAATAAATGCTGGAGAAGGTGTGGAGAAAAGGGAACCCTCTTGCACTGTTGGTGGGAATGTAAATTGATTACAGCCACTGTGGAGAACAGTATAGAGGTTCCTTAAAAAACTACAAATAGAACTACCATACGACCCAGCAATCCCACTACTGGGCATATACCCTGAGAAAACCATAATTCAAAAAGAGTCATGTACCACAATGTTCATTGCAGCACTATTTACAATAGCCAGGACATGGAAGCAACCTAAGTGTCCATCGACAAATGAATGGATAAAGAAGATGTAGCATATATATACAATGGAATATTACTCAGCCATAAAAAGAAATGAAATTGAATTTTTTGTAGTGAGGTGGATGGATCTAGAGACTGTCATACAGAGTGAAGTAAGTCAGAAAGAGAAAAACAAATACCATATGCTAACACATATATATGGAATCTAAAAAAAAAAAAAATGGTTCTGAAGAACCGTAGGGGCAGGTCAGGAATAAAGACACAGACATAGAGAATGGACTTGAGGACACTGGGATGGGGAAGTGTAAGCTGGGACGAAGTGAGAGAGTGGCATGGACGTATATACACTACCAAATGTAAAATAGATAGCTAGTGGGAAGCATCCACATAGCACAGGGAGATCAGCTTGGTGCTTTGTGTCCACCTAGAGGCATGGTATAGGGAGGGGGGGAGGGAGGGAGATGCTAGAGGGAGGAGATATGGAGATATATGTATATGTATAGCTGATTCAGTTTGTTATAAAGCAGAAACTAACCATCGTAAAGCAATTATACTCCAATAAAGATGTTAAAAATATGCATAAATGTCAAAACAATATGTTGTACAACTAAAATTAAAATAATGTTGAATGTCAATTATACCTTAGTTAAAAAATAAAATAGAGGGCTTCCCTGGTGGTGCAGTGGTTGAGAGTCCGCCTGCTGATGCAGGGGACATGGGTTCGTGCCCTGGTCCGGGAAGGTCCCACATGCTGCGGAGCGGCTGGGCCCGTGAGCCGTGGCCGCTGAGCCTGCGCATCTGGAGCCTGTGCTCTGCAACGGGAGAGGCCACAACAGTGAGAGGCCCACATACCGCAAAGAAAACAAAACAAATAAAATAGAAAAAAAGACAAACAGTAGTTTCACAAACACTAAATTAATAAAATAAAAGCAGGCAGAAAGAAAAGGCATTCTCTGCAAAGGAGCAACAGTAAGATGAACAACCATCTTCTTAACAGAAACTGTAAAAGTCAGAAGATAATGTGCTAAAAGAGAATAACAATAACTTAGAGTTTTATATTGACCAAAAATATCCTTCAGAGATGAAAGCAAAATAAATTTAGATTCAGACATACCAAAATTGGGTGAATTCATCCCTAGCCGACCTGCATTAAAGGAAATGTCAATGGCAGTTCTTCAGGCAGAAAAGCAAATAGTCCCAGATGGATGCTTAAAGATGAGGAAAAAAAAATGAAGAACAACAGAGAGGATAATGTGTGGATAAATATAAATGAATATTTTCTATGTAAGCAAGAAGAACATTGCCTTATGGGTGTTAAATTGATACATTGCAGAAATAGTGCAGAAGTCGAGAAAAACAGAGTCAAAGTGTTCTAAAACCTTTGTATCTAAGACAGTGGTTCTCAAAGTGTACCTCTTAGGTCAGCATCATTAACATCTTAGTAAATTGTTAGAAATGCAGATTCTCAGGCCTCACCCCAGACCTGCTAAATCGGAAACCCAGGACCTAGCAATCTGTGTTTTAATAAATGCTCAAGGCAATTCTGAATCCATACTCTCAAGTTTGAATGCGTGCATAAGTTTGAGAACTACTAAGTTACATAGAAATTTAATGTTTCAAGTAACTGTTATCTCTTGAGTAACCACCTAAGGTTGGTATTTATGCCACTTTTTCACACCATACATTGTTAATTTGTGTCTTCTCTCTGCTTTTCTCTGTCTAACTGGAGGTTTATCAATTTTACTGATCTCCTCAAATAACCAGTTTTGATTTAATTGATTTTTCTCTATTGTTTTCTGTTTCCTATTTCACTGATTTCTGCTATGTTTATTTTTTCCCCCTTATTCTCCTTACTTTGGGCTTGATTTTTGCCTCTTTTTCTGGTTTCTTAAGGAAGGAGCTGATAAAGGACATCCACAAAAAAACTTACATTTAATATCATCCATAGTGATAAAGGACTGAATGCTTTCCCCCAAGATCAGAAACGAGACAAGGATGTCCACTATCATTTCGCTATTCTACATCATAATGGAAATCCAATGGAATAAAGCAAGAAAAAGAAATAAAAGGCATACATATTGGAAATAAGCCTTCCCTTATTTGCAGAAGACATAATTTTCTGTGTAGTAAATTCTAAAGAATATACCAAAAAAAAAAAAAGATGGAACTATGGGTTTTGTAAGATTGAAAGATATAAAATCAATCTAAAAAATGTCAATTGTAACTCTATATACTAGTAGAAAACAATTGGAAATTTAAATTTAAATGCAGAATTATTTACAATAGCATCAAAAACTTGAAATGTTTAGGAATAAATCTAGCAAAATAGTGCAAAAGCCGTAAACTCTGAAAAGTATAAAACAGTGCTAAGAAAAATTAAAGAAATGTACTGAGCTCACAGGCCAGAATATTCAGTATTATTATGATATCAATTCTTGCCAAATGGATCTATAGATTCAACACATTCCCAATCAATATCCCAGCAGGCTTTTTTGTAGAAATAGATTAGCTGATTCCAAATTTATATGGAAAAGAAAAGACCTAGAATAACCTATTTCCTCACCAGCCACCAGCAGAGTCCCTATATCCAAATTTCATACTATTTAATGGTTTAGAACTTTCCCCCAACTAAATCTATTTGTCCTATTTGTACTCATTGTTTAATCTATTGTATATTGAATGATTATACATTCTTTAAACCATATGCAGTCACAGTATATTAAGAGCAATGGTTAACATAAATACATTTTATTAAAATAACTTTCCCTTCTCAATTAGCTTGTTGGGAAGAATGAAGAAATTCATATACCAATATGTGAATTTACTGTATAATCATTTGTTAAGAAAATAAAAGTGTGAATCTGTATTTTCTCATTCATAAGCAGTGGAAGTAATGAGTCTATTCTTTTCCATATTTTTCACAGCAGCTTCTGTTACTAACATCTGCTGCTCTTTATATGATGTTCACATGAAAATATACACCAGTTATTATAAGCTTCATCAGGAAGATAGGTAGAACATGTTGAACAAAAACCTTAAAATATGACTAGCAAGACCTTTTTTTTTCTTTTCCATTATGGTTTTTACAGGATACTGAGTATATTTCTCTGAGCTATATAGTAGGACCTTGTTGTTTATGTATTTTATATGTAGTAGTTTGTATCTGCTAAACCCAATCTCCTAATTTATCCCTCCCCCTTCCCCTTTGGCAACCATAAGTTTGTTTTCTATGTCTGTGAGTCTGTTTCTGTTTTGTAAATAAGTTCATTTGTGTCATAGTTTAGATTCCACATATAAGTGATATCATATGGTATTTGTCTTTTTCTGACTTCACTTAGTATGATAATTTCTAGGTCCATCCATGTTGCTGTAAATGGCATTATTTATTTTTTTAGGGCTAATATTCCATTGTATATATGTACCACATCTTTTTTTTTGGCTGCATTGAGTCTTCATTGCTGTGTGCAGGCTTTCTCTAGTTGCAACAAGTGGGGGCTACTCTCCGTTACTGTGTGTGGGCTTCTCATTTGTGTTGGCTTCTCTTGTGAAGGACAGGCTCTAGGCGCACAGGCTTCAGTAGTTGCAGCATGTGGGCTCAGCAGTTGCAGCACGCGGGCCTTGTAGTTGTGGCTCATGGGCTGTACAGCATAGGCTCAGTAGTTGTGGCTCATGGGCTTAGTTGCTCTGCAGCATGTGGGATCTTCCTGGACCAGGGATGGAACCCATGTCCCCTGCATTGACAGGAGGATTCTTAACCACTGCGCCACCAGGGAAGTCCCTACCACAGTTTCTTTATCCATTCACCTGTCAGTGGACATTTAGGTTGCTTCCATGTGTTGACTATTGTAAATAGTGCTGCTATGAACATTGGGGTGCATGTATGTTTTTGAATTAGAGTTTTCTTTGTATATATGCCCAGGAGTGGGATTGCTAGATCATATGGCAACTCTATTTTTAGTTTTCTGAGGAGCCTCCATACTTTTTTCCATAGTAGCTGCACTAATTTACATTCCCACCAACGGGGTAGGCGGGTTCCATTTTCTCTGTACCCTCTCCAGCATTTGTTGTTTGTAGACTTTTTAATGATTGTCATTCTGACCGGTGTGAGGTGATACCTCGTTGTAGTTTTGATTTGCATTTCTCTAATAATTAGCAATGTTGAGCATCTTTTCATATGCTTATTGGCCATGTGTATGGCAAGAGCTTATTTTTAAAGCACTACTTATGTCATTTTCTGTGATAACCAAATTGTGTTCTCCCAAAATTCATATGTTGAAACCCTCCCTGTGACTGTATTTGGAGATAGGTTCTTTAAAAAGGTAATTAAGGTTAAATGAGATAATAAGGGTGGGGCGCAAAGCCAATATGACCAGTGTCCTCATTAGAAGAGGAAGAGACACCAAGGGGTCTGGTGAGAAAAGTCCATGTGAGGACACAGCCAGAAGGCATCTGTCTGCAAGCCAGGGAGAGAGGTCTCAGGAGAAACCAAATCTGCTGATACCTTGATCTTGGACTTCCAGCCTCCAGAACTGTGACAAAATAAATTCCTGTTGTTTAAGCCGCCCAGTCTGTGCTATTTTGTTACGGCAGCTCTAGCAGACTAAGACTTAGTCCATCAAGCATTACCCTCTAATTTTTGCTTTACCTATTTCTGTGGATGTTTCTGTAAAAATGATTAACCAAAATTCATGCCTCACCCCATACATTCTGCCACCATTTGTTTGACCCAGTCATTTCTTCACCTCCCATGTATGGCGTGACTCCAAAGCCTCCCAGAAATTCAGGATTGGTTTCTGCTGCACCTATTTGATTAGCTCATTTTGCAAGTTTCAGGGTCGATGCAGACCATCACAAAGCCTGCTTGGCCAAGGGACAGAAATCAATAAGGAGGGAGACAGCAGGAGCAACAGAGGTTGGGTTCAGGAACCTTGCCACACAGTGTGCTAGCCTTGTTGAGCTTCATGGCATGGGCCCATGTTCTGTAAACTTTTCATCTGCACACAAATTGCATTTCACAGCATACTAAAAGGGTGGGTTACTGATGCTGCATGTGGGAGGTATGTGCACAAATCCTGTTATCAGTTAATAGGATTACTGTGCATACCTCCTGAGCATGCTTTGAAAGTTTATTCTAAACCTACGTATACAGCCACAGGCCAACCATTTTTTTGCACAACAAATAAAATTGCTGCCAAATCGTTTTTAAAACCACTATTATTTTCCTCATTATTTCTGTCATCGTTTCTGAGTTGAGCTGCAGCAATAGCCATATCCAGGTGAGCGTTTTCTTCTTCCCTCTCACATCCACAGCGTCACACCCACCCACCCACCCACCCAAGCGGCGCCAAATTGTTTCTTACTATTTGTTCTGAAGCCCCCAGGATATTATAGGCCTTGGGGAAACTAAGGAGAAAAATCAGTAAAAGAGAAAATGAAAAGAAAATGCCAGTTATTTTAGCAACATTGATGAGGTATCTTCTTCAAAACTTATAACCAAAAAGTTCTTTTAAATAGTTGTTTACCGGGAATTCCTTGGCGGTCCAGTGGTTAGGACTTGGCGCTTTCACTGCCGTGGCCCAGGTTCAATCCCTGGTCGGGGAAGTGAGATCCCGTAAGCCTTGTGGCCAAACTAAAGTCGTTTCCCATACATGTCGCCCTTGGCTTTGATTTAACCCTTTCATTAAGTCTCAGGTTGTGGACAGCACAGGTGCAGGTTCAAAAATTTCATGTGCATGACTTGTGCGCTCTTGTGGCTAGGAAGAGGTCATACAGGGCTCCGGTTTCACTGAAGCTGAGGAAATTGTTCCGCCTGAAGAGACCAAAGCCACGACCCTCAGGGCTGTGGTGATGGTTGATCAAAGTCCCTGAACCAACAATCAGAATGCCATGATCTGTCAAAGAGTTTTCTCTCAAGTGTGAATTTATTTACATGGAAATTATTCCAGGGATACAAATAAATGTCATTTATATGTACATTTAATGACTGTAAATTGTATGAAGAGAAATACAAAATAACTATACAATTCAGTGAGTGATATATCTGTTTCAGGTAACACATGAACACTTGGAATCCACGGTATCCTAAAATATCTAGGTTGTATGATTACTTCCTATGTAAGATGAGTCTGAGGAGAAATTATGAGATGCATAATGTTTTATCCAGTGCCATGGCTACACCATGGCTCCCTTTTTTGTGTCCCTTCGAGACCCTTATGTCATCCTTTGACTGGACAGAGCCTCTCCTTCAGCTGCCCTTTGCCTCCCAAGAGAGATCCTTTTCTGCTCCAGATTATTTCCACTCATCCTTCTTTCCCTACCTGCCCTGAATCTCATTGCCTCAGCGTTTTACTTTATGTTGCAAAAGAGAATTACATTCCATAACCCTTAGAGTTGTCACACTGTTGTAATCATCAATGTAGGTGTGGATGCAAATAAACTTTGTAGCTAGCTACCTTCTTGACCCTGGCCAAATCCGAGGAATGCCCTGACCCCATCACTTACCCCTTCCTTAACAACTCTCTTGAATTTTATAGTAATTATCCCCCTGCTTTACTTTATAGTTTTTCAATTTGGAGCTATTTCAATTAATCCTGCTCTAAATATTCTTGTACACGTATCCTTGTGAACATAGGCACACACTTTTTAGGGTTTATTACTTAGGAGAGGAATTTCTGTGTCAAGGGACATGTAAATCTATAACTTTATTGGATAAAGTCAGTTTTATGCAATGGTTGAAACAGTTTACCACCTGCTACCTGACTAACAGTATATGAAATTTCCTATTGTTCCACATCTTTGCCATCACTTCTTATGGTTAGAATTTAGATTTTACCCAATGTGATAGGTAGTTGTACCTCACTGTGGGTTTTTTTTTTTTTTTTTTTTTTTTTTTGTGGTACGCAGGCCTCTCACTGTTGTGGCCTCTCCCGTTGCGGAGCACAGGCTCCGGACGCGCAGGCTCAGTGGCCATGGCTCACGGGCCCAACCGCTCCGCGGCATGTGGGATCTTCCCGGACTGGGGCACAAACCCGAGTCCCCTGCATTGGCAGGCGGACTCTCAACCACTGCGCCACCAGGGAAGCCCTCTCACTGTGGTTTTAATTTGCGTGATCTTGATTGCCAATGAGTCTGGATGTCTTTAGATATGTTTATTGGCCATTTAGGCATCCTCTTTTGTGAATTGTCAATTCAAGTCTTTTCCATTTTTCTATTGAGCTATCTGGTTATTTGTCTTTTTCTTATTGAATTGTAGAATCTTTTTATATTTGCATGTGAGCCTCTTGTTAGATGTACTGCAAGTGTTTTTTCTCCTCTCCGTGACTTTCCTTTTCCTTCTCTTAATGTGTCTTAATGTGTCGTCTGACACATGTAGCAAAATTTAGCAATCATTATTTCCTATAGTTTATTTTAAAATATCTTTCTCTAGCCCATGAGCATAAGGATATTCTCCTAGATTATCTTCAAAAATCTTTATAGTTTTGTGTTTGACATTGAGATCTATTTTCTACCTAAAATTGACTTGTCATGTTGTTGATTATGGGTCCAATTTCTCTCCTTTTTTTCTTTCTTTTCCTTTCCTCCTCCTTTTTCTTTTTGTTGCTGTTGGGTCATCAGATCCATAAACATGGTACATTTAAGTTGCCTTTATTTTCTTTTTTTTTTTAATTATTTATTTATTTATTTGGCTGCACGGGGTCTTAGTTGCTGCACTCGAGATCTTCGTTGCAGCATGAGAACTCTTAGTTGCGGCATGTGGGATCTAGTTCCCTAACCAGGGGTGCAACCTGGGCCCCCTGCACTGGGTGTGCAGAGTCTTAGGCACTGGACCACCAGAGAAGTCCCTAAGTTGCCTTTATTTTCTTCCATTAAGTTTTACAGTTTTCTTCACAAAAGTCTTACACATTTTTTTTTAATACCTTGGGACATGACTTTTTAAGCTACTTTGAATGGTTATCTTTTATTTCCTTTTCTAACTATTGGCTGCTGATATATAGAAATACAATTAATTTTTATATTGATTTTGTATCCACTGCTCCATTTGGTTATAAACTAATACTGTATTCACAGGTGATTTTGGATTTTGTCATAATCATGTCATCTTTAAACAGTGACAGTTTTGTGTCTTCCTTTCCAATCCTTATAATTCTTATTTCTTTTTCTTATCTAATGGCTCTGACTGGGTCTCAGCTAAAATTCTGAGTGAAAATAGTGATAATGGACATCCTTGTATTTTTCCTGATTGTCTGATTTGCAACTGTGGGATTTTAACTTATGGAGGTGACTAAGTGATGACACAAAGGTTAATGCCATTGAAATAAGAATTTATTGCTTACATCTCCTAGAGAAGAGGCCACATCACATCATACAGACCACATGAGGAGCAGCAAGTGTGGTCAGGGGGCAGAACAGGAGGGAGGGAAAAGCCTAAACCCAGAGCCCTTATTAGAGTTTCTGTGGGAAAGGCAGGGCAGAGTAAACAGTTTAGGATTAGCTAATTTGAATAACAAATGGTGGGCTTTGGGCTATGGATTCCTCTCTAGCTACCTGGTTCTGGCCCTGGGATGACTTAGCCAGGGGAAATATTGACTTAGTATGTAAGCATTAGATAAAGGAGGTGATTGGCTTGCATGTGAGAGACATGCTCTCAAGTAAAGTATTTACTAATTTTAGGAATTGGTTAGCCCTGGGAAGCCAGCCTCTGCTCGACCATTAAGATTTTTAAGAGGTCAAAACATCATAAGATACAGAAAACATAAAACATGATTAATACACTGATCTCAAAGAGAAAGCTTCGAATGTTCCATTAGTTCCCTGTTTTGTTTTGTTTTTGTAGATGTCCTTTATCCTTAAAAATATCATCAATCCCTAGTTTGCCAACAGTACTTTTTCCTAGTTATAAACAGATGTTGAATTTTATCAGATGTTTTTCCTGAATCAATTGAGATGATTATATGACTTTCCTCATATAATCTGTCAATATGAATATTTACATTTATTGAACTTTTGATGTTAAGCTATATTTTTACTTCCCAGAATAAACCCAATTTGGTCATGATGTGTTCTTTTTTATGTATTATTGGATTTGGTTTATTAACATTTTGTTAGAATTTTTGCAACTATATTCGTAAATGAAATTTGTATTTTTCCTTGTGTGTGTGCAGTATCTATTATATTAGTACAAGATTATGCTAGCCTTCTGAAATTAACCGAAGAAAAAAAAGACCATAAAATTGTTGGCATTTCCCCCCTTGTTTTGTAGAACTCTCCAGTTGAGCCAATCAGACCATAAATTGTCTTTTCAGGATGCTTTTTTTTTTTTTTTTTAACTTATTTGGCTGTGCCAGTCTTAGTGGCAGCACGCGGGATCTTCGTCGTGGCGCGTGGGCTGTTAGTTGCAGCCTGCGGGATCTAGCTCCCTGACCAGGGATCGAACCTGGGCCCTCTGCAATGGGAGCTCGGAGTCTTAACCACAGGACCACCAGGGAAGTCCCAGGATGCTCTTTAATAAGGGTCTTTATTTCCTTAATAGTTATAGAGTATTTAGGTTTTCTGTGTTTTCTTATGTCAGTTTTGGTAAGTTTGCTCTTTTTCTAGGAATCTAAATATTTCATCTAAATCTTCAGTTTGGGTACCTAAGGTTGTTCATATTATTCTCTTATAATCTTTTCATGTATTGATTATTTATTATTTGTTCCTTCTCTCTTTTTTTGATACGTTCACCAGAAGTTAATCAATTTCATTAGTCTTTTCAAATAACTGCATTTTGGTTTTTGTTAATCTTTTCTATTGAATGTTTGATTTCTATTTCATTAGTTCATGTTATCATTTGTTTTATTTCCTGCCTTCTAATTTATGTGGATTTACTTTTCTGTTTTTTCTAATTTTTTGGGGGGGTGCACCCCGTGGCTTGTGAGATCTTAGCTCTCCAACCAGGGATTGAACCCAGGCTGCCACAGTGAAAGCACAGAGTCCTAACCACTGGACCACCAGGGAAGTCCCTATTTCTTTTTCATTTATTTCTGATCTGATCTTTATGATTTCTTTCCTTCTGCTAGCTTTGGGTTTTTTTGTTCTTCTTTCTCTAATTGCTTTGGGTATAAAGTTAGGTTGTTTATTGGAGATTTTTCTTGTTTCTTGAGGTAGGATTGTATTGTTATAAACGTCCCTCTTAGAACTGCTTTTGCTGAATCCCATAGGTTTTGGGTCGTCGTGTTTTCATTGTCATTTGTTTCTATGTATTTTTTGATTTCCTCTGTGATTTCTTCAGTGATCTCTTGATTATTTAGTAGTGTATTGTTTAGTCTCCATTTGTTTGTGTCTTTTACAGATTTTTTCCTGTAATTGATATCTAGTCTCATAGCACTGTGGTTGGAAAAGATACTTGATATGATTTCAGTTTTCTTAAATTTACCGAGGCTTGATTTGTGACCCAAGATACGATCTATTCTGGAGAATGTTCCATGAGCACTTGAGAAGAAAGTGTATTTTCTTGTTTTGGGATGGAGTGTCCTATAAATATCAATTAAATCCATCTTGTTTAATGTAGCATTTACAGCTTGTGTTTCCTTATTTGTTTTCGTTTTGGATGATGTGTCCATTGGTGAAAGTGGGGTGTTAAAGTCCCCTACTATGATTGTGTTACTGTCGATTTCCCCTTTTATGGCTGTTAGCATTTGTCGTATGTATTGAGGTGCTCCTATGTTGGGTGCCTAAATATTTACAATTTTTATATCTTCTTCTTGGATTGATCCCTTGAGCATTGTAACCCTCTCTTAAGAGATGTAATTTGTAGCATTTTCACTGTTATACAGATAAAAATATTTTCTAATTTCCATTGTGATTTTTTTCTTAAACTTATGTGTTGTTTAGATGCATACTGATTAAATTGTAAACATATGGGGATTCTTTATTTATCTCTGTATTGCTTCCTAGCATAAACACACTCTGTTAGAGAACATAGTCTATATGATTTCAGTTCTTTAAACTTGTTAAGACTTTCTTTACAGCTCAGTATAGTGTATCATGTCTTCCCTATGTTGGTGAATTTGTTTTTCCTGTAGTTCTGCCTGAGTTTGCTCTATATGTGTTGCTGTTCTCATATTAAAAGCATGCAAATATAGAATTTCCGTATCTTCCTGGTGAGTTTAACCTTTCATCATTATGAAGTAAAGCCCTTTAACTCTAATAATGCTTCTTTCCTAAATTCTGTTTTATCTGATATTAACGTATCTGCTCCAATGTTAAAACAAACTGGACAGGAGGTTAATATTTTCCTTACTGTCTTTCTATATCTTTATCATCTTTCTCATTTAGGTATATTGCTTGAAAATAAATTTTTAAAAAAAAATAATATACATAGGGAATTCCCTGGCAGTCCGGTGGTTAGGACTCTGTGCTTCCATTGCCTAGGGCCTGGGGTTAAATCCCTGGTCAGGGAACTAAGATCCCCCAAGCCGCCTGGTGCAGCGAGATAGATAGATAGATAGATCTCCCATTATACATTATACACATACAGCTTTTTAACTGGGGCATTTAGTCCATTTCTGGTTAACGTAATACTGTTGTTTGGGGATTATATTTACCATCTTACCACATGCTTTCTATTTGTCTACCAACTCTTTCATTTTTCTCTCCTCTCTTGCCCTCTGTGTAGTGATTCTTGTTTGCATGTGCCATTTCCCTATTAGCTTGAAAGATATACACTCTTTTTAGGTGTTTATTTTGTTTGTTTGTTTGTTTGTTTTAGTGATTACCCTACAGTTTACAAAATGGATTAGACATAAAAATGTGTAGAAATAATTGAAAACCAACTGTAGGACTTTAATCTTCCAGATGTCATTTTTATTTGCTTCATTCAGGCACCTGGAGGCAGTAGCAATCAGGATCACCTTGTTTGCGATTAGGCGGGCTTTCCATACAACTGGGAAGGTGTAGACTGTACAAGATCTGATTTACTTCCAGTTCCTTTTTATTGCCATGTTCCCAGTCCAAGGAGTAGGGGGTCGTGGAGGCTGGAGTCTATTCCCTACAAACAGGAAATGGGGGACAGAAAGAACTTGAGGTTTCAAGGGTTTGGCTTGTGGTAGTACATTTATCGGGATGAACACCCTTTGCATGCCTGGATTCCAATTCTGACACCCCCTAACTCAGTGAGAGCTCAGCTCAGCCTCATGGCTGCCTTCACTGAATCAGCAACAAAAGTGATCAAGTAATACTGAAACTGAGTCCCACTAAAACCAAGTTCCCTTACCAAGTTTATGATTAATCTCTCTATCCAAAACTTTATTCCCTTTCTTGTCCCCTGTGACCTCAATCCTGTGCTAATTGAGCACTACTCAACCAGAGTCAGATGACTACAATTGCTATTGTATATATCATCACCAACGTACAAACTCAGGTTGTTTCCCCAGGGCAAGACAGACTAACAGACCCCTGAGCCATGGACCACCAGGCCAGAGAATCATAAACCAGAGACATCCTGACGCCCAAAACTATGATTAAGAAATGTCACAAGACAGTGATTAATTCCAGCCTCTTTGTTCTTCCCCTTAAAAAAAAAGTCCTAACTCAAAGACCAAGTTGGAATGACTCTGAGCCTTGTCTTCCTCTCCCTTGCTTAGCACCCAGCAATAAACACTGTACTTTCTTTCACTACAGGTCAGTGTCAGTAGATCAGCTTTGCTGATATATTTGGTCCTCGTGCCCATTTCTGGCGCAGAGCTCCTAAAACTCTTGGAATTTCCTAAGTGATGAGAGCAACAAAGGTGTCTTTTGTTAGGTTAATGAGGTGACTTTTGGAAAGAATGTAACCAACCAAGTGATTAGAGGGTCAGAACTTTCAGTCCCACCCTTGACCTCCCGGGAGGGGGCTGGAGGTTGAATCATTTGCCAACTGCCAACGATTAATTCAGTCATGCCTATGGAATGAAGCCTCACAAAAACCCCAAAGGACGTGGCTCAGAGGGCTTCTGGGTTGGTGAGCATATGGAGGTGCTGTGAAAGTGGCCTTGGAGAGGGCATGGAAGCTCTGTACCCTAACCTTGCCATATGCATACCTTGCCCTATGCCTTTCTTGCCCTGTGCATCTCTTTCATCTGGCTCTTCCTGAGTTATATCCTTTTATAATAAGCCAATGATGCTGAAAACTCGGCCTCTGTACACCAGTGCCAAATCAAATCTCAGAGACAGAGTTTGGGGTTAAGTAGAAAAAAATAGCTTTATTGCTTTGCCAGGTAAAGGGGGACACAGCAGGCTCATGCCTTCAAAACTGTGTGTCCGTACCAGGGGGGATTTGGTGAGGATTTTTATAGCAATGGTTCAAGGGTGGGGTTACTGATAAGGATCAGGGAGTGTGCAGGGCCTGCATTCATTTAATCTGGCCTCAGGTGGTCTCCTGATGAGCTTCTGTGGTTCTCAAGGTTATCAAACTGTGACCTTCTCTCTGGAATGAAGAATGCTTCATCAAATCATTAACATCTTCCATTTGTTGGGGGTTTTAGTTCTCCAGAAGAGGTCAAAGATACTGTTCTGTGTATCCCTTGAGGAGGAAGGCTGCACTATTGTTTCCTGGCTGCTTCTCCCTTTTCTCTGCATGCCCTCCCTTCCCTGATTATCAACTGTTCAAATCTGCCCTTTGGGACTCAGGGAAGGTCGTGGAGGCTGGAGTCTATTCCCTACAAACAGGAAATGGGGGACAGAAAGGCTTCTGTGCCCTGGAGCCCCACAGGGTCCTGCTCAGTTTCAGTAGTTGCTGAAAAGGTGGGAGCTGTAACTTCTAGCATCTTAATGTTGGAGACAGTGTTCCCTAATGACTATGGACTCTGCAGCCAAAATGCATAAGTTCAGAGTTCAAATCTCGGCTTGGCTACTTACTTAACTGTGTGACCTTTGAGTAAGTTACTAAATTTCTGTGTGCCCCCATTTCTTGGTCTTTAAAATGGAGAGATAGTGATTGGACCTACCTCGTAGGGTTGTTGGGAAGGTTAAGTGAGTTAATACATAAAAAGTGCTTAGATCAGGGCCTGGCACCAAAAGCACCATATGCATGTTGACTGTCATTGTTGTTAATGACCGATCTTGCCATAATTATAAAGCACTTTCCTCCTTCAATTTAGCCATGACTCCTAGCTCTGTCCTCCCCTGGCAATCATATCATATATGAAGTGACCTCAGGTACATCATCCCAAGCCAGTCTTAGGACATCTTTGTGACACAAGCAGAAGGAGAACCTGATACAAACATGTATAAATTCCACACAGATATTTGTCCAAACAGATGTTTAACTGAATCGTGAATCCTAGTATCAAGCAATTCAAGTATCACATCACATAAGAGTAAATTTGGAAAAAGGAAAGAAATTAACAGTGTATAGTTGCAAAAATAAGTTCCTTATCTCTCTAAGTTCCTTATCTCTCCAATTCATGGAGAGTCTAGCTACTGAAACTATACAGTGAAACCGGTCTAAATAGGTGCAATTCGTTCAATTTAGCATAAGGTGGCGCCAAAGGATGTTTTAATCTGTGGTTTTATGCACTGGACAAAATGCTCCAATCTAATCAGAAAGTCTGAGAATACAGCAAGAACTTCCAATTTAACTTGGGCATCCCAAGGAGCCCCAGCTATCAGCAGCTTCCTTCAACCTTCTATGCCCAGACTTCTGAAATTGTTTCATCTTGGGTAAGACCAGGAAAGTTCCCCTACAAAAGTATGCCTAAAAGTAGCCTTCCAATATACTGATATCAAACTGGGGCATACATGTTTGACACCTGCCAGGAAGCTGTGCTGTTTTTCCTTTGTTTCTTTTGTTTCATTCGTGAAAAAAAAAAAGTAACAGCAACAACAAAAAGTAACACATGCACAGTGTAGGAAAACCATCAAATTTCAGATACTAAGAAGAAAATAATCATGTATAATACCACAACCCAGAGATAACCATTAACTCTTCCCCCAGATTTCAGCCTCCCAAATTTCCTATTTCTATCAAGTACCAATATTTTCCAGCTGGCTACCTTCACAATATTTGAGGTATTTTATCCTTCCCTAACAAAAACAATAATATCCACCTAGAATTTTATTGTTTTAGAAGTGTTTTAACTATTGATATGTTGCACAACAATGTGAATATACTTAGCACTACTGAACTATACACTTAAAAATAGCTAAGATGGTAAATTTTATGTTATGAGTTTTTTACTACAATTAAATTGTTTTTAATTTTTAAAAAGAAAAAATACAAACAAAAATATTTAACCATCAACATTTTGATGCATTTACTTCAAATTAATTTAAGAAGTCCTGTCTATAGTATAGAGAGGCAGTAGGAAATGGACCAATAATCAAGCTCATGCTAAGGAAATAAATTAGAAACGTGTGACTTTGGGACTCACTGAGCATGTGCTCCAAGGGACACAACATGCCTAGTGCTGTGAATAACAAGAGGGCAAGATAGATGGAGAAGGTAAGAGTAGAACTTTAACCTCAATCTCAACTTCTGCGACGACTTGGCCGCAGGGTCCAAACAGCCCTGAGCACTTCCTTAGGAAGTCAGATGGTGAGCAAAAAGTGGAAAATCCTAGGTCAGCCTTTGGCACCCACAAGAATTACTGGATGTCTAAGATGTGGGGGAAAAAAGTGAACTAGTTGCTTTTTGCCAGCTGGATTTCAGGCTGGGGTGGAGACGGAGTTTTTGTATGATGGGCTTTAACAGCTAGAAGTCATCCCAAAGTGAGATTATGGAATCTGCGAAGCTCCAGAGGTCGACTGCCTGGTTTCAAACCCTGACTCCAGCACTCACTGGGTGTGTGGCTAGCTTTGCAAATTACTTCATCTTTATGTACCCCCACTATCCCCCTTTGTAAAGTGAGAATGGTAATATAATAGTAGTGCTTACCCCACTGAATTGGTAACTAAATTAAATGAATTAGTATGTGTGAAGCTTTTAGTATGGTACTTGACATACAGGAAGCACCAGATAATGGTAGCTGTTAGATTTTGGAAGGCTTTGAAAATCAGTCTAAGTTTGAGTGGTAAGTAACAAGGAGATATACTTAGGAAGGTAGGACAAAGGCAAAAGCACAATAGAAGTTCAATGTGTTGGGGACTTCCCTGGTGGCTCAGTGGTTAACACCCCGAGCTCCCAATGCAGGGGGCCCAGGAACTAGATCCCACATGCATGCTGCAACTAAGAGTTCACATGCCACAACTAAGGAGCCTGCCGCCACAACTAAGGAGCCAGCGAGCCGCAACTAAGACCTGGCACAACCACATTAATTAATTAATTAATTAATTTTAAAAAAAGAAGTTCAATGTGTTGATGTAGAGTGGGGGAAGGGGGACAGAAGAAAGACTGTCAGTAAACTGAACTTGAGGTTTCAAGGGTTTGGCTTGTGGTAGTACAGTAGGGAATAATGTGTGTGAGATATTAATTCGTTATCATGAGAAATGAATGTCAGCAGGTTTAGAATTGGAAAGAGCACCTTAAAGAGCGGGGTGACTTGGGACTGGCTGTGACTCTGAAACCGTGCACCTCAAATTGGGACTTGAACCCATGCTGCTGGGACTCGAACCTGGCCAAAACCTGCAGTCTTCCAACTGAGATCACTTAGGACTTAATGAAGCTCAGGTTCTTGACGTCTCATTGCAGAAAGAATTCAGTGAGAGACAAAGTGATAGGTAAGAAGTGGATTTATTTAGAGAGAAACACACTCCACAGACAGAGTGTGGGCCATCTCAGAGGGTGAGAAAGGCAGCAGGGTATGGGGTTGTCAGTTTTTATAGGGGTATGTAATTTCATAGGCTAATAGTGGGAGGAATATTCCAGCTATTTCAGGAAGGAGCGGGGATTCCCAGAAATTGGGCTACCACCCAGTTTTTGATCCTTATGGTCGGTCTTGGAACTGTCATGGTGCCTGTGGGTGTGTCATTTAGCTTCTGATGTGTTACAGTGAGCACATACTGAGGCTCAAGGTCTAGTGGAAGTCAACTTGTCCGCCATCTTGGACCCATTTGGTTCTAATCAGTTTATGTCATGTCCTCGGGCTATGTCATTCTTTCAAAGGTTGTGCCCTGCCCCCTTCCCTCCTGTTTCAACTCCACTAGCTGTGGGGACTTAGATGAGTCACTAAGTCACCCCTCCCAACCCCTGGTTATTCCTCTGTTGTCAATTTGGAAACTATCTTCACTGCCTCCCTTACAGGTTATTGGGAGAAGAAAATTGTATGGTATGCATGAAGATATTTTTAAAACAATAAATTTCCAGATGGATATTATTACTGTTTTTGTTAGGAAGGATCAAATGCCTCAAAGTTGAATTTAGCCAACTGGAAAATACTGACAAGCCCCCCAGGGAGGGCTTAAAGATAATTAACTCAAATTCGGGGTTATGGAATAAAAGCATTTAGAAGACTAAAGCTAAAGAACTGGATTTAAAACATTTGATAGTCATCTATTAAACAGAGCAGGATCCTGTGGGGCCCTCCCAGGTACAAATCCTTTCCATGTCCCTCATTTCTTGTTTGTAGGAAATGGACTTCATTCAACCTCCTTGACCTTCCATGAGTTCCAAAAGGCAGATTCAAACAGTTGCTAATCAGGGAAGGGAGGGAATGAAAAAACAGGGGAGGAATAGTCAAGAAACAATAGTACAGCCATGGGACAGGGTCCTGGTTCCTCCTCAAGGAATATACATAACAATATCTTCGAGTCTTCTGTAGGAACTAAAGCCCCCACCCAGGTGGAGGATGGTAACTTCAGGCAGAGCACAAGATTCCTGGAGCACTGCCTTGTTACCTCACCACCAGCCAACTAGAAGAAAGTCACACACTCTGCAGCCCTCACCCCAAATTTTGCCTAAAAAACTTCTCCCTGGAAACCATTGGACAGTTTGGGATTTTTTGAGCATGAGCCACCTGTTCTCCTTGCTTGACCTTGCAATAAACCTTTCTCTGCTCCAAACTTGGACGTTTCAGTTTGTTGGCCTCACTGTGCATTGGACACATGAATTTGTGTTCGGTAACATCTACATGGAATTAAGTGAAGACTTTAAAATGTGCTGTAGAAATGGCATAACCAAAAGGATTCAGTAGAAAACAATGTATAAATGTACCAATGAAGACATTAAAAGAACTAAACTGTTACTGAGTCCAAGCTCTAAACTGTTACTGAGTCCAAGCTCACTCTGCTCACTGTACAACAGGCCAATAAATTGGAAGAAAAGGTAACGAGGCGAGGAATAGCAACTTTATTTGGAAAGCTGGGCATCCGAGAAGATGGTGGACTAGTGTCCTAGAGTACCATCTTATCAGGGTCTGAATGCTAGTTTCTTTTACAGAACAGAAAGGGGGAGGAGATGAGGAAGTAAAGTAAAAAGGCCATAAGTCTTGCAAAATATCTCCTGGTTTTGGCCAGCCTCAGGAATGGGATGTGTTATTTTCTTCTTTCCTGCAGCCATTCACAGGTGGGCAGGGTCAGGATGTTTCCCTGTGAGCTGAATAAAGGCACTTTAGTTTAACATTCAGGCAGAGGGGCAGGGTTCCCCAAGGCAGGCCATTATGTATGCCTATAGCTATAGACAGAATAAAAGCAATGGAAAGCAAAGTCAAAGTAAAAGAAACAGATCCAACATGGAGTCAGATTTTGTTCTTCCCTGTTGCAAAACTTGCCTTTTAAAATTAAAAGGATCACAGAAAGGATTTTTTTTTTTTTGGAAAAGATTTTTTAATTCCATCATTTGTTGCCCTGAAGAGACATGACTGAAAACAAATTGAACCACTCAATGTAAAGGCTGATTTCTAGTTAAACAAATAGACTGATCACATATCCTTTCCAATTCAAGTCCTCACCAAAACGTCCGTGAGAAAAAGGTATAATTCTATTATAACAAAGAGAATAGAAGAAGAGATATCAGTAAATGTAACAAAATTTTATGACACAAAAAGTAGATTGTCTTATTGTTACCAAACCAAACTTGGGTCTGCTTGCCTGAGACAGGAAGGGGGCAGGGCACAACCTTTAAAGGAATGACATAAACTGATTAGAACCAACTAGGTCCAAGATGGCGAAGAGTCAACTTCCACTAGAACTTGAGCCTCAGTATATGCTCATTGTAACACATCAGCAAGCTAAATGACACGTCTACAGGTGTCATGACAGTTCCAAGGCCAACCATAAAGGTCAAAAAGTGGGCGGTGGCCCAATTCCTGGAAATCCCCACCTCTTCCCCAAAATCACTGGAATATTCCTCCCATTCATTAGCCTGTGAAATTACCCACTCCTATAAAAACTGACAACCCCGTACCCTGGTGCTTCTCTTGCCTTCTGAGATGGCCCACACTCTGTCTATGGAGTGTGTATCTCCCTGAATAAACCTTCTTTCACTTTAGTATGGCTCACTCTTGCTTTCCTGCACAAAGCCAAGAACCCACACTTGGTGGCTGTCCCAAGGACTCACCTGAGACCTGGGACATGACCATCCTTTTGCACCCCACTTTCTTTCCTGCAACATACCCACCACACAGAAAAGCCAATTTACTGATACCAGTTGTGGTGAAGGAAAGTACAGCGCTTATTGCAGTGTCCAGCAAAGAGTGTGGGCGGCTCATGCTCAAAAGGCCTAAACTCCTTGATGGTTTGCAGGGAAGTGGCTTTAAAGACAACATTTGGGGCTTCCCTGGTGGCACAGTGGTTGAGATTCTGCCTGCCGATGCAGGGGACACGGGGTCGTGCCCCGGTCTGGGAAGATCCCACGTGCCGCGGAGCGGCTGGGCCCGTGAGCCATGGCCACTAAGCCTGCACGTCCGGAGCCTGTGCTCCACAACGGGAGAGGCCACAACAGTGAGAGGCACGCGTACCACAAAAAAAAAAAAAAGACAACATTTGGGTGCAGGGGCTGGAGGATTCATAACTTTTTTCTTCTGATGGGTCAGTGGTGAGGTAACGGTGATGTTTCAGGAATCTCAATCATTAACCTTCTGGTTCCATCCAGTATGGGTCTAGTGCTTATGTTCAGCAGTAGTCACCATCCTCTGCCTGAGTGAGGGTTTTATTTCCTGAAGAACAACTTCAAAGATACACATCAGATTGTTATGTGTATCCCTTGAGGAGGAACTAGGACTCTGCTTTATCACTGAAGTATTGTCGTTACTTTTGTTGTTTAACTGCTTTTTCTTTGTTTCTGAAGGAGTTTTCTTCACTTCCCTAATTAGTAACTGCCTGGGCCTGCTCTTTGGAACTTAGGGACGCCTAAAAGACTAAAGCCTTTTTCTACAAACAAGAAATGGGGGACACAGAGAGGCTTTTTTTTTTTTTTTTTTTTTTTTTTTTTTGCTTTACGCGGGCCTCTCACTGCTGAGGCATCTCCCATTGCGGAGCACAGGCTCCGGACGCGCAGGCTCAGCAGCCATGACTCACGGGCCCAGCCGCTCCGAGGCATGTGGGATCCTCCCAGACCGGGGCACGAACCCGTGTCCCCTGCATCGGCAGGCGGACTCTCAACCACTGCGCCACCAGGGAAGCGCTCAGAGAGGCTATTTTACCCTGGAGGGCGCCGGAGGGTCCTGCTTAGTTTCAATCCCCCATTTTCTTTGATACTCCTCAATCCTGAAGGGAACAGGTGCAGGACAAGAAAGGAAATAAAGTTTTGGATAGAGAGGTTGATCAGAAACTTGGCAGGGGAAGTCGGTTCTAGGGGATCTCGGTTTCATTAGAAAAGGGGAGAGAGCTATGAAAATTGTCCGTAGAAGGGGCTCCCGTGGAGAGCAAACCAGTGTGCCCTGCAGAACCATTGGGCAGCTAAGGATTTGGTGGTATCAGGAGCCACAGAAGGTGGGAGATGCTACGGAAGTCTGAAAACAGAATTGGTTGAAAGTCCACACATGGAGCATTGGACCCCTCCCCCGCCAATATTGTGGTGATTCAGAGTGTCTGTTGATGGCAGGGAGGAGGGGGAGGCAGGGCTACCTACCTGGGCCAGAAGCATTTATGTTCGTGTTGTTCCTAAAATACTCAGAAGGACCTCTGCATTGAGGGAGTGGATCAGGATTGAATGTCAACATTGCCAATCATGTCTTCCCAAAGGGAAGTGAGAGAGGAGGAAGAGCTCCCTTCTCCAAAACAGCTTCTTAGAGAGTACCCAGCCCTCTCTCCACTCAGACCCCAAAATTGAGGATTAAAACTTCTCAAACATTCAGAAGAAGGAGGAGGAGAAAAAAAAAAAACAAGGTCTCACAAGCAGGGGCTTTAAAACACAATATCATACCATTGTTGGGCATTGGTTTAAATGGACCCTCGAGTGGCAAATAACCCTTGGCCTGATTCACTCTGTGCTCTGAAGTTTCCACCTAATGCTTACAAACTATCAGCAGCCCAGAGAAAGGAGTCACCCCTGATTTTGGTCTATGACTCAAACACGAAAACTGAAACTTGGAGACAGAAAAAACTTGGAATCCACCACCCCACAACAACCTACAAGACTGAGGTGACTGATTTTCGGAAATAGAACAATTCGAGGAAAGGAAATTAGTTCCCATGTTCTCTCCTTACTCTCCTTACTCTGCATATGCTGGTTAAGACACTAGAAAATAATCAGTGACTTAACTTCTACCTGTAGCCCTGTTATTTGCTTATGTCATCAGGCAACTGCTAACTTCTTTGTTTCTCAACCCTAAAATACATAACAATATGCAAAAGTGCACGGTCGTTAACAGGACAGAATCTCTAACATGAGAAGAACTGGGTTCAAATCCCAATGCCCCCCTACTTATTAGCTCGATGAGCTTGGGCCATTCATTACTTAACCTCTCTGAACCTCAATTTCCCCATCTACAGAACTATGGCTATAAGCCATAGAATCATTGTAAGGATCCAATGAGATTATGTGTACAGAAAAGCTTCCAAAAAAAACCCAAAACTTCATTGCATATAAGGTTCTGTATTAGTTTCCTTTGGCTGCTGTAACAAATTGCTACAAACTTTGAGGCTGCATTCCATTTCATGGCCCCTTCTTTCGTCCTCAAAGCCTACAGGGTGGCGTTTTGATTCAGTGTCCACTTGCCTTCTTCTTCTATGTCAGATCTCTCTCTGCCTCTTTTTCTTTTTTTTTTTTTTAGATTTTATTGAAGTATAGTTGATTTACAATGTTGCGTTAATTTCTTCTGTCTAGCAAAGTGACTCATTTATTCTTTTTCATATTCTTTCCCATTATGGTTTGTTACAGGATATTGAATATAGTTCCCTGTGCTATACAGTAGTACCTTGTTGTTTCCTTTGCCTCTTTCTTAAAAAGACACCTATGAACCTTTAAAAATTGTAACTCACTATATTGTACACCTGTAACTTATATAATGTACATCAACTGTACTTCAATTTTAAAAACAGAGAGAGAGAGAGAGAGAGAGACACCTGTGATTGCATTCAGGGCTCACCTGGATAATCTCCTATCTCAAGATCTTTTATTCACACCTGCAAAGTCTTTCTTACCATATAAAATAACATTTGCACAGTCCAGAGATTAGGCTGTCTTTGGCACCATTGTTCAGTTTACCACAGGTTTTATCTACAAATTATGCTTTGGAGACGGAGGAGAGTCCAGTGACTTTTTTTTTTTTTTAACATCTTTATTGGGGTATAATTGCTTTACAATGGTGTGTTAGTTTCTGCTTTATAACAAAGTGAATCAGTTATACATATACATATGTTCCCATATCTCTTCCCTCTTGCGTCTCCCTCCCTCCCACCCTCCAGTGACTTTTAAAATCATCAAGTCTATTGAAAATAAATTGTCCCTGACACCCAGGCTCTCCCATAGCCTATTTCACCCTGGGTTACAACCAACAGAATAGGAAGATAACCCTATCCTGGCTACTACAAGCCAAGAAGGGAAGCTTCGCCTGCCACCCTGCCATAGCTGTGGTCTTCATGAAGCCTGGGAAAGGCTGCTGATCCATCAGAATCTCTGCAAGTGTTGCTCTGTCACCTGTGCCTTGCCTGCCCAGGTGGGGCTCTTTGCAAATGCCAAGTGTGCAGGCAGGCAGTAGAACTCCAGCAGAGGCATGGGAGGTGTTTCTTTCCTCTGGAGTACAGACCTGGAGGCCCGCCAAGGCTAGCACCAAAGGTTGGGACTACACACTCTCTTCTCCCTTGGCTAGGGGTGGGATACCAGGCCCTCTGTGTAGATAAGGAGCTCCTGTTTAGATAGTACCATCTGGCATGGTGCCCTGTCATTAGTATTGGCAGGGTGGATTTTTTTCTTTAGTTTGGCAAGTCTATGTCATGTAATTCCCAGGCCATGTTGTTCACGTATTTCACTTGGCCCTACTTTATAGACTTGGCAATTCTCTCAGTATATGTGATTTGGTCTACAAGCAAGAGATTCGAGAAGCATGGGAACCAACATTTGTTGAGTGCTTATTATGTGCCAGGCACTCTGCTAGCTTATGTCATTTCATTTTGTTTTTATAACAAACACATCATGCAAGTGAGGAAATTGGGGCTCAACTAGTTTAAAGGTTGATTTACTTTCTCAAAATCATAAAGTTAATAAGAGGCAATGTTTAGAGTCATACTAGTCAGACGGGTGTGTTTGACGCCCAAACCATTGTTTTCCCACTGTACTCCTCCACCTAAGGGAAGGAGAGGAGGGGTACAGTGGGAAAACAATGGGAAACAGTACAGTGGGAAGCAGAGACTGACCATAGCCACGACTCAGTGGTTTGTTCTGGAGTTCCTTAATTACCAGCAGCAGATTATTCCCTAGTTACAATCCTAGCTACCAAATCAGTGGCTAAATGACAAGTAAGTAGCACACAACTGAGAAATTGCTCAGCAAACTAAAATCAAATATTATTCTGCTTTGTACACCTAACCGGTTGCCTGTGGGACAGTGATCTCCAATTTTTTTAACTTTTTTTTTTTTTTCTTTTTTTTTTGTGGTATGCGGGCCTCTCACTGTTGTGGCCTCTCCTGTTGCGGAGCACAGGCTCCGGATGCGCAGACTCAGCGGCCATGGCTCACGGGCCCAGCCGCTCTGCGGCATGTGGGATCCTCCCAGACCGGGGCACGAACCCGTGTCCCCTGCATCGGCAGGCGGACTCTCAACCACTGCGCCACCAGGGAAGCCCTCCAATTTTTTTGATTATGCATCCTAGTCAATAAAAAGTTATTGAGCACACACCTTCAATAAATGTATATTTATTTTTATAAACTGTATACAGGAACTATTCATAGAAAAAGCCCACAGGGAATTCCCCTGGTGGTCCAGTGGTTAGGACTCTGAGCTTTCACTACCGAGAGCCTAGGTTCAATCCCTGGTCGGAAAACTAAGACCCTACAAGCTGCGCAGGCGCGGAAGAACACACACACACACACACACACACACACACACACACACGTAAACATTTATAATGCAATATTTTACAGTTAGAAGCTCTAATATTTTCTTTCCATATTTGAATGAGTCAGCTTGCATCATTCCTGTATGAACAGTCCACCTGGAAGACCACTGTCATGTGCAGTTACGGTTACGATACAGACCCACTGGTGTATACCCAGACTCATTTATCAACATCTAAGAAAACGCCAGCAATGATTAGAATGGCCTATTATGAAAGATTACTGCGTCTGTAGACAAAATATTCAGGAGACTCTACAGCCTCTTCCACATGGCCAAACAGAATCCCACGTCCCTTCCTGCCCAGGTGGCACTCTGATCCCCGGGGAACATTTGCCTAGCTCTTCCCTAAATGTTCTGATTCCCATAGCTAGTGTGTTTAAAAGTGGTCCTGGGGCTTCCCTGGTGGCGCAGTGGTTGAGAGTCCGCCTGCCGATGCAGGGGACATGGGTTCGTGCCCCGGTCCGGGAAGATCCCACATGCCGCGGAGCGGCTGGGCCCGTGAGCCATGGCCGCTGAGCCTGCGCATCCGGAGCCTGTGCTCTGCAACGGGAGGGGTCACAACAGTGAGAGGGCCGCATACTGCAAAAAAAAAAAAAAAGTGCTGAATTGAAGAATATACCATAGGAACTCAGACTTTCGCTTAAACTTTGGTTTTAAAGAACTTGTGCTGAATTTGGGGAAGGGTGCCCTGAATTTATAGGAAATCATTCAGTCACAAAGTGCATCCAACCCTCTGCCTCATTAAGTCTAATTTATGTTTTCTTTCAGGAACAAGTACCTTTAGGTTTGTCTGTCCTGTAGAATGTCTAAAGCCTACCTCCCTGAGTGAGATGGCTCTCTATAATGTCTGTAAATTTCCCATTCTCTGTGGCTTGTCTGAGCCAAGGAGAGAGGCTGTCCTGGTAGCATGACCCCACTAACAGGGATTTCTTTCTCCTGGACCACAGATGGGTCAGAATGAACCCAACATACTGGGCAAAGCAGCCGGTGCTGTGTGTGTGGCCTTGAGGGTACGAGAATGGGGGGAGGAAAAGGGTGATTATCTAGAGAGGACTGTTCAAGGAGGTAATCAAACAAAGAAGAGGGTCTGCAGTAAATATCACAAGTCACAGTTCAAATCCAAGCTTAAAGAGCCTGTGAATTCCAGCAAAGCTGTAACTGCCACCTGGGCAAATACCTGAGAGAGGAGGGCTGTTCCCTTCAGCTAGCTTTTACATGCTCACTGAGACATGGGGGCAAGAAGACCAACTCCAAGGTGAAATGCCCGGGCTGGCAAACTTTACTGGACCCAGGATCACATGGGAACCTTGTTAAAAATGAGAATCTAATTCAGTAGACTTTGGGGGAAAACAAGGGACAGAGACTATGAATCTGCATTTTAAACAAACACCCTAAAGGATTCTGATGCAGGTGGTCCATGGACCACATTTTAAGAAGCACTGAAATACGTTATAGCAGTGCTCAGGCTACTAGGCTACTACTGGAAACATAGTTTTCTGAGATTTAAATGATGTATATGTGCATAAATGATTTAAATGATCATATTAGTTAATGTATGCTATGTATTTTTCCCACTGAAAGAGTTATCTAAAAATCATCCCATGTTGAATTAAGTGCTACCAATAAAAAGTTCAAAACTAGGAGGCAAGGAATATAACGGATGACCAAGCAATAGCAATTATGATTCTCTCCTATTGGTGGGGTGCAGCACCCTTTAGGAGTTACCTTAAAAAAGTATGTCATAGGTCCCCAAATTGATGGGTGTAGAGTTTATATTATTCCTGTAATAATTTCTATTTCACATTATACTTTTCTCTTTTTAAAAATAATTCATGACTCAAAAGCAATACAAACTTTTCTCTAACATTAGAGTCAGGCTTAATGTTTTAAGACTTAGAGAGAAAAGACCATAATAGTGTTGCCAGGTGCTATTCAGATCTTGCGACAACCAAGAAAATTACAAAAACTTGAAAACAAGGAGAGAAGCATTGGGTTGATAGTAAACACACTGTTACAGAGCAACAGATAATGGTGAAATCAGTCTAAAAATGTGGATTTACTGATTTGTTGAAGGACGTTGGCTTTACTTTTAGTGTAGTGACACCTAATGATGAAAAGACCCATCAGGATGCAGCAGTGGCAGAGGGTTTGGGTTTGATGTTTGGTGGGAATTAAAGGAGAAGGCTTCGTAGGTTCTGAAGATAAAAAGTAAACCTCTATGATGCCTTTTTGTCTTGTTTCTGCTCATTGTTAATGGGGATATCACATGATTTCTGCTGGAATTCAGTTTGTTTCTTTGTTGCTTTCTGTTTACTAATTTTCTGTGAATTACTTGATTTAACTGCCCACATAACTGTGATATTGACATACCTTCCAGTGCGATAATCTGCTCCTGTATTTTGTGCTAGTGTTTAGTGGAATGTTTGTTTAGCTACATGTGCTGCGACTCCCTGTATAGAAATTCATTCAGATTTATGTTGCTGCTTGCTTTGTGCCCATTTTTACTGATATATTTACTCTGTCCATATAGACTATGCAGAAATTTATTCTAATGTATTTCATGTTGTAACTCACTTATTGGTACCAACATTTAATAAAATACAGTCTCATTATTTGCTTTTACAGTATGATGTGTAGGGTAGGGGGCTTAATGTACCAGTCAGTTTGTGATGTTTTATTTTCTTCTAGTCACCAATATTCAGTGATAATCAATATATTTCTTTAGAACGATGTATTTTATATTTTTCCAAGGTTAGTGGAAAATTATCATATATTGTATATTGCATCATATGAACAAAACTATATTTTCCCCCGTCAACAAGCACTTTTTTTTAAATATATATATTTATTTATTTGGCTGCATCGGGTCTGGCACGTGGGATCTGTCGTTGCAGCACGTAGGCTGTTCTCTAGTTGTGGCGTGTGGACTCCAGAGCACGCAGGCGCCGTAGTTGAGGCGTGCGGGCTTTCTAGTTGTGGTGCACGGGCTCTAGAGCACGTGGGCTCAGTAGGTGCGGCACGCGGGCTTAGTTGCCCCATGACATGTGGGATCCTAGTTCCCCGACCAAGGATTGAACCCACGTCCCCAGCATTGGAAGGTGGATTCCTGACCACTGGACCACCAGGGAAGTTCCCACAACAGGCACTTTTAAATCACTTTTAATACAAGTTTAGAAATAGATCTATTATTGTTTCCTGTGTTGCAGGCAGTTTTACATGGGTTGTTTTATTTAATTTTTATGGCAATCCTAAGAGGTACTATTATCATCCCTATTTTGTAGAGGATGGAACTAAGACTCAGTGAAAGGACGTGACTGCCCAAGTCACACAGCCAGTAATTGGGCTTTGGAGAAAGCACCAAGACTCCTCAGCCCCTGCCCCTATCTGTATGATCCTATCTGCCCTAAGGGGACCCTCCTGGCTTCAGTTGTGTACGTTGGCCAAGGAAGGGAACAGATGGAGATGTCCATGCCTTGTGCTATCAACAGTGAGTAGAGAGAGTCACAAACAGGAGTCAGTTCATTCAGGTTCCTCTTCCATCTCCAATTCCATTGCTAGTGGCCTAGGGCACCCAGGCCGGTCATCACCTTCTGACCCTGAGTTTCTTCAGAGTGCAAAATTATGGATGATTTTGGATCATCCAATGATTATCGACAGCTTGTCAGTTCTAAGTGCTAGAAATTAACTTCCCTTCTGTGTCTGTAGGTGGAAGAGAGTGGTGTTGGAAAGCTAAATTTCTGGTAAGCCTGTTCAATCCCATCTTTATAACACTCTGACACCGTATTCTTTATTCTTTATCCTGCACTTACCATACACCAAACATCAGATATTCTCTCATTTAATAATCCCCCAGAGAACTTTAAAAGGTCAATGGTGTTATTCTCATTTTACAAGAAAGGAGATTGAGTCTCAGAAAAAGATAACTAACTTATGTAAAGACACAGCCAGTAAGTAGTAGAATTAAAAGTGGAACCCAGGTCTATCTCCCTCCGAGCGCCTGCAATGAACCACCACATTCTCCTGCTCATCCAGCTGTGCTATGCATGGGTTCACTAGAGAGATGGAGGAGGTAGGACCCCATCTCCTTCTCTATCTGTGGCTACAATTTTATGAATAAGAATGTGTATGTAATATGACTTGTAATCTCTTCAAGTGCCCCACTTCCTTCCTCTTCCATCCTCTAAGATGGCTAAGATTAACTGCTTCTGAGCCATCAAATAGAGTACAGCATAGAGGACTTAGAAGACAAAATCACTTATGTGATTTTGGCAATACAGTTACTCTGTAAAATATGTTGGTAAAATAGGACTGAGAATGTTTTCTCTGTCTCGCAGGACCGTTACGAAAATCAAATTCATTCTTTCACCTATTCATTCATTGAACAAATATTTGGTTTTGTTTTTTATTTAGGAGAGTGAGAGGCTAGCCTAGTTAGTTGGAGGGAGGTTTAAGCTTGCAGTTTTTCATGTTTGTCTTTTAACTTTTTATTTTATATTGGAGTATAGTTGATTAACAATGTTGTGATAGTTTCAGGCATACAGCAAAGTGATTCAGTATACACCTACATGTATCTCTTCTTTTTCAAATTCTTTTCCCATTTAGGTTGTCATTGAACAAATATTTGTTGTGTGCCTATTCTGTGAAAGGTGTTGTTCTGGATGCTGGTAATAAAATGGTGAACAAGGGGCTTCTCTGGTGGCGCAGTGGTTGAGAGTCCGCCTGCTGATGCAGGGGACACGGGTTCATGCCCCGGTCCGGGAAGATCCCACATGCCGCGGAGCGGCTGGGCCCGTGAGCCATGGCCGCTGAGCCTGCGCGTCCGGAGCCTGTGCTCCGCAACGGGAGAGGCCACAACAGTGAGAGGCCCGCGTACCACAAAAAAAAAAAAAAAATGGTGAACAAAATAGGCAAAACCTTGTCCTCATGGAGCTTATATCCTAATAGAGGAAAACAAACAAACAATGAAAGTGAACAAATAAATGATTGATGATGATTTCAGATTGAGATAAATATTATAATTGCAGGAGGGAGGCAACTTTAGATGAGGATGGAGATGAGGGTAGGGGTGGGGGAGGACCAAGAAGGAATCTGGAAAAGGTGACATCTTTAGCTACTTGTAAAGCATAAGAAACAGCTAGCCATCTAAAGAGCATTCCAGGAAGAGGGAACAAGTGCAAAGTTCCCAAGGTGGCAACAAGCTGAGCACATTTGAGGAAGGTGAGGAAGGGAAGAAAGGCCAGTGTGGCTAGAGCACAGTGAGCAAGGGGCCAGAGGTTGAAACAAGGAAGGAGAGAGGCGTGTAAGAAGGTTGCTTTCAGTTTTAGCGCAAAGGAGGGTATTAACTTGTTTGAAGCTAAGGAGTGACATGATCTGAATAATGTTTAAAAGAGATCTTTATGGCTGGTGTGTGGGGAATGAATTGGGGGTGGAGGGAAGGGCTAGCAGGGATGCAGGAGACTGGGTTGAAGGCTACTGCTGGAATCCTGGGCAAGGCTGGATTGGGGCGGAGAGATGGGACAGACGAGGGAAAGGGGGGGAATCAAGGATGACACATGAGACAACATATGTGAAAAGGATTGCTCAGCTGTAGCAAGCTAAGGGATTATCATTAGATTATGGCTTCCTGGAGGGATGACAGAGAGGATTCCTGCTGAGAAAGAGAGAGAGGAACAAAAAGGTTGATGATCAAGGACCCTAAATACGAAGTTCTCCATGATTTCCCTAGGTCTGTCCCTCCTATACGGAAATTCTGTTCCAAAGGTTTAAAATGAGGGGTCTGTCCAGTTCTCAAGCCATTTATATCTTTTTTAAATTTTATTATTTTGCTGATTATTCTAATGGAAAAAAAACACATAACATTAAATTTACCATCTTAACCTTTTTTTAAAATTGAAGTATAGCTGAATTACAATGTTGTGTTAGTTTCAAGTGTACAGAAAAGTGATATAGTTTTATATATACATATAATATATACATCTATATTATATATATATTCCTTTTTTTAAATTAATTAATTTATTTTTTGGCTGTGTTGAGTCTTCGTTTCTGTGCGAGGGTTTTCTCTAGTTGCGGCAAGCGGGGGCCACTCTTCATCACGGTGCGCGGGCCTCTCACTATCGCGGCCTCTCGTTGCGGAGCACAGGCTCCAGATGCGCAGGCTCGGTAGTTGTGGCTCACGGGCCTAGTTGCTCCGTGGCATGTGGGATCTTCCCAGACCAGGGCTTGAACCCGTGTCCCCTGCATTGGCAGGCAGATTCTCAACCACTGCGCCACCAAGGAAGACCTATATATTCCTTTTTAGGTTATTTTCCATTATAGTTTATTATAAGATATCGAATATAGTTCCCTGTTTCTTTTATATATAGTCGTGTGTGGCTATTAATCCCAAATTCCTAGTTCATCCCTCCCCCTCCACTTTCCCCTTTAGTAACCATAGTTTGTTTTCTATGACTCTGGGTACCATCTTAACCGTTTCTAAGTGTACAGTGCAGCAGTGTTAAGTATATTCACATTGTTGTGCCAACAGATCTCTGGTTTATCATCTTGCAAAACTGACACTAACCATTAAACACTAATTCCCCATCTCCCTCTCCCATTTATACTGTATCTTGAACATAGATCCAAACAACTTTATTCATTCTCCACAAACTTAGGCTTCATCCCTTGGTATTTATCCTTTATATTTGAAAATGGCAGTGAAATTAATCAATGTCCAAAACATTCAACTTAATTGGATTTTGTTTTCAAAGAATTTGATTCATTAAATCAAAAGCTATACAGTCTAGTTCCACCAGGGAGCATTCTCTGGTACCTGTAACTTGGTGTTTTTCATCAGGGTGATGTCAGCATGTTCGGTGGGGCCATTCTTCCCTGTGCTGCGCTCTCTGGGCAGTCAGTGCAGGATGGTAAGCATCACTGTACCCCACCCCCACTAAACACCAGTCTCATCCTAATCATTGTGACAACCAGAAACACCCCCTCACATTTCCAAACACCCCTTGGGGAGCATTGACCCACCCTAGCAGAGATCCACGAATTGTGCGTTTATTAGGGCCCCTTGACTCAAGGGAATCTTGTCTATTACAGTCATATGGCCTAATGCAACTATGTCATCACAAGTCCATGATACTGACATGGTTCTAGCTACTTATTCTGCAAGAAATAATTATGTTTTCCCACACTCTTTTCCCCTACAAGCAACTGCTTGGACTTTTTGGCCAAGTCCCTTAGGCCCACACTTCTCTGAAGTAATTGTCATTAAGTAAGAAGGTCTTAATGAGAGAGTCCTGCCCTGTTTCGCTCACCTGCCCGCCCAGTTCTGCCACCACTTGTGCTGTTTATTTCCTTATATAGACCCAAGGAGGGGTGTGCCCAGGAGCACAGAGGGTGCCAGGAAGAGGCTGGGTTAGAGTGGCTTGCATGCCACAGGACTGGTTCAAAAAAGGAAGATCTGAGTAAGGGCCATCATCACCATCACACCATTGGCACACACTACCTTTTCACGGCAAAAGCCATTGCCTTGAAGAATAGTCCAGTTTTGTCAGAGAGAGAGAGACGGACAGACAGAATGCAGCAAACTTTATCCAACAAGACACGATGACTCGCTCCTCCCCTGCAGGTTTCTCAGGTTCTTCTGGCACTGGGTACTTTGATCTGATAGTAAGAACCAAAGATAGACTACCTCATGGCTCTGCCTCTGATTCAGAGCAAGTTTTTCTTCTTCTTTTGATGAGTTTATTACTCACCACAATAAGTCACAGCCACCAAACTTGTTATTTGGCTTGTCTGGGATCCTCTCAGAGAAAGGAGTATATATTCCACAGCACAGTTATAAAATTTATGTCACCTCCAATTACATCTGTACTTTTACCTCGTATAACTGATGACAAGTTGTCTGTATTGTGTCATGATGAGGTTGCATTATCTACTTCTTGTCATGACAAGACAGACAATTACCCCATTTTCACTGGAAGCTACAAAGCTAAGATACAGACTCTGTATCCCTTTTTGTTTTTTCCCTAGCTCACACATCAGTTTACAGTAATATAATCTTCTGTGAAGTCTCCTGGGGAGAAAAGCAATTTGGACATCCCCACTGTAACTTGATTCACAGACTCTGTTGAATGCAGCAGACACCTCATGTTACTGTCTTATCGATCCTGGACACACATGATAGATGCCTCGTCTTCTCTCCATTCTTCCTCCAAGCATCTCTCTTTACACTCTTTCTCTCAGCCTCCCCACCAGTCTCAGATGGGGAATGTATTGCTTCCTTTCCCATCTGCTCTTTCCACCACTGTCTGTCTTACCTCCTTCCCTGTTCAGTTGAATCCTCTCTCTCTATCTTCTTCACCCCCTACTAATCCACTGGCCCTTTCTTCTGTCTACCCTCTGAAACAAGCCTCCTCTGTCCTAGATATAAAACAAAGCAAACAAAAAGCCTTGGCTAAGCCGCTTCATTAGTAAGCTACCCTGCCCCTCTCCTTCCTTTCTCTGCCAAACTCCTGGTCTCCACCCACCGTTTCCACTTTTATATTAACCACTCACTTTAATCTAGTTCCACCTCTAGAGCCCAGCGAATCTACAATCTCCTGTGATCTTCACCTCATCTCTCCACAGCTGACTATCCATTTTTTGAGAGGTTCTCTTTCTTTGAATTCCAAGAGAGTTTTCTAATCATCCTCCCATCTCTGTTTCTTTTGCTCTTCATCACTCTCTTCTCCACAACCACTCCTCCAGAAATCTCACCCACACTCACTCAATTCTCGCCTTGCAAGGCACTTTGAAGCAGCTGTGCCTACCCGAGTGGCATGTCCTCATTTTCACAGACTTTGCTCCCTGAATTGCAGCAGGTGGAGACTAGATGTCTGGCAGGGGAAAAGGGCCTGATTCATTCCTAGCCTTGTATTTCTTGACATTCCTGTCCATCAACCCGTTTCTCAATCTACTATTACAGACTTCCCTCTCCCCTCAGATCATCACATTGTTCCATCTTGCCAACACATATACTTATTATATCTTGGATCCTGAGTTTTCTCCTGAGGTTTAATTCTACATTTTAACCAAGTGCTAAATATTTCCACTTGATTTCCCTGTCATCACCTCAAACTGAAAGCCGAAGGATAAATGTACTTACTCCTGAGGGTGTAGGGGGGAACATGGTTCCATCATTTCACTTAGTCTCCAAATTCCAGTCATTTTTGCTTCCTCTTCCTGTTCTAGTCAACAAGCCCTCTGAATTCTTCCTCTGTACTTTTCTCTCCTTCCTATTTCCACTACCAGCATCTTGATTTCTCTACTTTGTTTGCCATTCGATTAATCTTCATAAAACCCTGCTCACAAACTTCTATTGCCTGTAGTAATCAGAAGTCTTCCTGTTGCAGATAAAAGAACCCAGTTCCTACTGACAAATTAAAAAAGAAATGTATTGGTTCACACCTTACTGAAAAGGCCAAGGGTATCTGCCTTCAAGCATGGCTGCCCAGGTGTCTAGGTATCTAGACATCACTAGTGTCTAGACGTCACTGAGAGTCTCTCTCCCTTCATCTTGGCTATAGGTTGGCTTCACTCTCAGGCACACTCTTCCTAAGGATGACAAAACAGCTACCACTACCTGCAGACTTATACTGAAGAAATGTAGCATCATTAGCAGAAAGAGAGGACTCTTTCTCAATAGTCCAGCAGAAGTCCTAACACAGACTCTGATATGCAAGACCTGGGTCCTGGACCCATCCCTAGAGCCTGGGGTGATGTCAACCCATCCAACCTACATAGAGTAAGAGTGGGAAAAGCGTGGTTCCTTAGAAAATAAAGGTGCTATTCCATGATGAGGGGATGAGCTTATCTGTAAGCAGAGGCAACAGATGTCCAATACACTGTCCCTTGACTGTACAGTACAATTAAATTCCCTTAGTCTGACATTCTAGATCCTTCTACCTTAATGTAGCCTAAAACTTCCTTCCTTTTTGCTCACCCCTTATTCAACACAAGCCTTTCAGTTGAGCCAATCTTTTTTCCCCCAGCTTTACTGAGATATAATTGACAAATAACACTGCGTAGGTTTAAAATGCATAACATAGTGATTTTATATAAGCACGTATTGCAAAATGATTACCACAATAAGGTTAGTTAACATCTCCATCACCTCACAGAGTTACAAGTTTTTTGAGCTTAATCCTAACTATTTGTTATTCTCTGATCTTTCCATGGTCTTCCTATCTTTACATCTTTGCTAATGCCACTACCCCGCTCAACTCTTCAAATTCTATCCATCCTCCAAACCCAAGATTAGTCCACTCTCTTTCGGGTCCACCTAACCCTCCAGATTGCAATGATCTATGCTTTTATTCACTAGATTAACATTTATTGACTATGATCTGGGCCAAACAGAGTATCACTCAAAAATCGGAAGCAGGACACAGTATCTGTTGTCAGATTGTGGACATGTAACCAAAAGATCAGTAAAGACAGAAAAAGCTGGTATGGAAATAAATATTTATTTGGAATGAAAAAATAAATTACAAGCAATTACAAATTTTGAAAAGTTGATATGTCACAAAATCACAAGATCCAAAAAGCAACAGTATTTTTGTTGATTAACTGCCTGGCACCCCTCTATAATATTTACTTGTTTAGAACATTTTTGGCTGTATAGTCTTTCATCACATCTTCATTTGACAATTATTTTGTAAGATTTCCTATAAAGAAAATCAAAAAATAATTCAGTATTAGAAGCTTTTTGCTCTTACTATTGATATATTGCAAAACTTTTTTTTTTAACGTTTATTTATTTATTTGGCTGCACCGTGTCTCAGTTGCGGCATGCAGGATCTTCCTGGCCGCGTGCGAGATCTTCGTTGCGGCCTGTGGGATCTAGTTCCCTGACCAGGGATCGAAGCTGGGCCCCCTGCATTGGGAGTCTTGACCACTGGACCACCAGCGAAATCCCTGCAGAACTTATTTTAGCTTCACAACTCATATTTGATAATGTCATGTCAATATTTAGGATGCTGTCAAATTTGAGAAAAGCTCTATTATCAGATTTTTTTCTATTTATGATTTATCAGATTCAGAAAATTTTTTCATAGACTAGCTTCTGGCTCCTAATATTTTAAACCTTGTTTTTCCTCCACGACATGCTGCCACTGGTACTGGTCTCTGTGGAACATACACATCTCATGATAAGAATGTGATCACTTTTTTTTTTGTGGGCATGAGTTTGTAAGCTATTTAATATTCTGGAAACTCTGTCTTTTGGCGATGTCCCTCTTAAAGCCCTCAGTCCTTCTGATGTGTAATGACCCAGTTGGCCCTGCACTATTGGGTGGAGAATGACATGTGAGTCAGCACGGAGGTTGGTAGGAATGTTCTTTGAAGCCATTCCATTTCCTACACTGGAATGGCTAGCAGCAACATTACCCATGGAAGTGACAGTGAACCATGTAAATATATTTTACTAAAACCTACATGGAATATATTTTCAGCTCTGCTTCTGGCCTTGACATTTTGTGAATAGGAGTGGCCTTGTGTGCTTTGGAAGGCAGCTTAACCCTCTCTGAGTCAGGCTGAAGTTATACATGGAAAAATAGAAAAGAAGGAGTTGGGGAGCTGATACAGTCATCTTCAGGGCAAGAACAGCTCCCAGTACCTCTTGAGATAGGGTGTAGCACACAGAAATAAAATCCCAGATCTCCTTCCCGCAGGCTTCTTCTCACGTTCCCTAATCGGACCGAGCACTCTATACGCCAGAGCACTTCCTTCCCCAAAGGGGGAGCATCCCAGATCAGCAGGCACAGCTGTCCCACTGCTGAGGCTTCTCTAACCACCTAGACTAGTTCCACAAGTCCTTCCCAGTTCAAAGAAGTGTGAGCCCAAGAGAACTGGCCAAAAATCCCAGCTGATGTGGAGGTCAGAAAGCAATGCTGAGCTAAAATGCAGTACCCGACATGGCCAGTGGTAGAATTCTAATGCCCGTTCCCTAAGTGGTGTTCCCCAAACAGCACATGCCAACCGGTACCTGTTCCCGGGCTGGAGTGGCAGCTGACCCAGCCACCCCACCCCTGATCGCCACGGCCGTCTGCTCTTTCTCCTTCCCTGTAACTGAGCTGCGAAAAATGGCAGGGTTTTTTTCAAGATGAATTTTAATACATGGAAAGCACGCCAGAGCGATGTTTTTAGTTTTCTCCTGTTAGAGCTGAAACTCCACTTTCAGGTGCCATTCCCCCTGTGCAGGATAGTGTTTCTTCCACAGAAGAAACAGACCTCAGAGAACTGTGCAAGGAAGGCCTGGCCCAGAATAAACTGAAGTTTTTCAAAACTGCAGGCCTCCATCCTTGATCTTTTATCATTCTTTTGAGTGACTTTAAGGACCAAAATAAGTGGTTTAATACAAAGCCAGGAGAAATAGTAAACTAATAAAAGGAGCCAAAAGTTTTCCTCGGGTTAATTCTATCACGTTGAAATTTAAAAAAAAAAAAAAAAAAGGATAAATGTAGAATACCGTGATGGAGTTAAAAATTCTCCAGATGCTTGCAGAAGTACAAGAAGATATAAAAACAGTTAATTGAATGTTACTGTGTGTCAACCACTATTATAAGAGCTTTACTTGTGTTTACCATATCTTAGATGAGTTGATGGTAAAGGCTGTGTGAGTACTGGCTATCATTAATTCATCTAGCAAGGTTGTAAGGATTAGAAATGGTGTAGGTATCCTGCCTGGCACATAGTAGGTGCTCAATAAACATTGGCTAATACTAGTTTCTAAAGAAAGCTTGAAGGATCCTATACCCTTTAATATAGAGTGATTCTTCAATCTTAGTTGGAAGGATGTGAATAAAGATAATAATTGCCTCCAGTTAGTTGTAGGGCAATAAGTCCGAGGACGGAGTGGATTTATTTTGTGTGGCCCTGTAGGAAGGATAAAAAACAATGAGTGGAAAGCGCTGGTGAAAAGGAAGAAAGGGAGGGAGGGAGAGGGAAAGGGAGAAAGAGAAGAACAGAGGAAGGATTTAGGGACTGTCTTGAGTTCCCACATGTCTGTGGGGCTACTCTAGAAAGGGTAGGAACAGACCTCTGACAAGGACAATTATAATGGGAATGCAAACAGCATACAAGCTTGCAGATAAGGGATATTTTTACCACTAATCTAATACCAAACCGCACTTCAAACTTTACCCAGATGACTTGAGATATGAAAGTAAGTGCCTTGGAGACTTTTCATCAGAGCTCAAGCTTCACAGGACAAAGTTTTCCACCAAATGGAGTTCTAATGAGTGAAGCAAAGGATAAGGTTGATTCCTGTATTAACTAATAGGTAACTTCCACATCACTATTTTTAAAAGCGTCTTCAAATTAACAAGAGAGTAAACGTTCCCCTATCAGACCAGCATTCCCGAGGCCAGTAACTCAGTGACTTTTTTTTTTTTTTGCTGCTGCTGCTGCCAGAGAACAGTGGATAATATTTATAAAGCTTTAAGGAGTTCATTAGTCAAGTAAATGTGATAATGTAATTCTCAGAAAATGCTGGATCTTTTTTGCAAAGTAAAGAATTGCTCCTCCTGTAATAGCGAATTCAACACCTATAAACATTTAAAAAATAAAACATTAGACAAATGTAAGGTACCATTTTTATTATTTTCACAGTCTCAGTCAACATATTTGTTGTCAAAGTGAGCTTCATTATACCTGTTTTTTTTTCTTTAAAAAAGGGCTTTTTAAAAATTCACTTTAAAGAACCAACTTAGAGCTTAAAAAAACAAAATCTATGTTAACTGGATAAGGTATACTTCTATATAAAATATTTTACAAAAATGTTATAGGGGCTTCCCTTGTGGCGCAGTGGTTAAGAATCCGCCTGCCAATGCAGGGGACTTGGCTTCGAGCCCTGGTCCGGGAGGATCCCACATGCCGCGGAGCAACTAAGCCCATGCACCACAACTACTGAGCCTGCGCTCTAGAGCCCGTGAGCCACAACTACTGAAGCCCGTGTGCCTAGAGCCCATGCTCCGCAACAAGAGAAGCCACCGCAGTGAGAAGCTCACTGCAACGAAGAGTAGCCCTCACTCGCCACAACTAGAGAAAGCCCGCGCGCAGCAATGAAGACCCAACACAGCCAAAAATAAAAATAAAATAAGTAAATTTATTTTTTAAATGTTATAAAGTTCACTTTAACATAGTCTCAGAGTCACACTTCTAATTTTCACTTGATTTAAAATCAACCAATGGCAAATGCAAACCCCTGTCAGGCATTTTGTAGAACATTACACATTTAACACACTAATATATAACTTAGTGTATAGTATGGTACAATGGTTAAACTGAGTTGATGCTAGAGATTACTGGTCCAAATCTAGGCTCCACCATGCACTAGCTATTAACTTAGTCAAGCAATTCAAACTTCTGTGCCTTACCTATAAAATGGAAATAATGAGTATCCAGCTCATCAGGCTGTTCCAAGTTAATACAAAGAAAGCACAGGCATGTAGTAATTGGTCAATGAATGTTAGGTACCATTGTCATTAGTACAAATATTAAAGGAGGAAGAAAATATATCACATTTCAGAAAAACTGACTGATGCTGAGTTAAAATACAGTATCCTAAGTAACCAATTGTAAAAGTGTTAATACCTATCTATTAAATGATGTTCCCACAAACAGTAAATACCTATATTGGCATGAAAAGTTAACAATTTATTTCAGAGGCACACATTTCTTGTTTGTTCTTGCATGCAAACATTGAGGCAAGCAGTACCTTTTGCATGTATGTCACTGTGTAGGTGTTGTAAGGGGTGCATGTGTATCAGAGAGTCTCAGAGTCCCATGTGATTCCACGGTAACGTTTTTTCACTCTGATGATTGAGATCATACTCAGTAATTGTTCGAGACAATCACATTTGATAACACACAGTGAATTTTCTGAAGTTTCATTATTATAAGAAGCAAATATGTCATAGACATCATATGCAATACTTTTTAACAAAAGAATAAGTAACATCCATAAATAACTGGTGGGATGGATTACATACCATGATAGTTTACAGTGGTGCCTCATTCTACTGTTAAAATAGAAATAGTAGCTAGCATTTACTAAATATGTGTCAGGCATCGTTCTAAGTGATTTACATGTATTTTTTTCATTCTGTCCCTGCAACAACCCTGTGAAGTAGATATTATTATCCTCATTTTATGGAGAGTCTGAGAGGTTAAGTAATTTGTTCAACATCACACAAAAGTTGTGAAGGCAGGATTCAAAACCATAGAGTCCAATTTCTGAGCCTCTGTTATTCACCACCTCATCATGCTGAAAAGAGATAAATTATCGATCAGCTCTCCACTTTCAAAAAGGGTTTCCTAGAAGAATTTTATCAACATATCTTAATACTTTAAAAATATGACATAATTTATAAAATTGTGCATCACACATCTCAGGAGCACATCATTTGCATAAACTGGTTTTTATTAGTGAAGTAATAAGTTCACTCTGGGAAAACAGCATATCATTCTCCTTTTAAAATGATTTTCACCTTCAAGTTATCTAGTTAAATGCCTTAAAATCAATCTATACATGGATCTTTATTTAATATACCTGAAATACAAACTTAAGATACACAAACCTAAAAATATGATTATCTATTTGGAAATACATATATATATATATAAAACATATATATATATGTGCTAGAGAATCCTGCAGGGCACAAATAAATTGCAAAAAACTATGATTAGTACCTTCAAAGAAAACAGATAAAATGTTAAATTCATGAATCAAAAACAGAATGATAATATTTATATTATCATACATGATGCATATGTAGAACAGGAGGAATGTTTAATGATATTACAGGGAAAATGGTTTGAGAATTTGTGTTCCCCTTAGACAGCTAGTAGAGAATGTCTCTTTCTAAAGTATGAAGTTTGAAATGCCCCCGTGAACCAAAGTAGGAGAGGAAATGCCACAAAGGAACACAGATCAGACCTAAACCTGGGCTACAAGTTCTTCCCAGTTCCAGGAGGCAGGCACTGGAAATTTATATAAGAATCATATATTTATCTTTAGTGTAGTTTATAGTAAAGCGTATAGAGTTTTCATCCCAAAGTAGATTTTTTTTTTTTTTTTTTTTTTTTTGGCTGCGCTGGGTCTTCGTTGCTGGGTACAGTCTTTCTCTAGTTGCTGCGAGTGGGGGCTACTCTTCATTGCAGCGTGCGAGCTTCTCATTGCGGTGGCTTCTCTTGTTGTGGAGCACCGGCTCTAGGTGTGCGGGCTCAGTAGTTGTGGGACGCGGACTCTAGAGCGCAGGCTCAGTAGTTGTGGTGCACATGCTTAGTTGCCCTGGGGCATGTGGGGTCTTCCTGGACCAGGGACTGAACACATGTCCCCTGCATTAGCAGGCGGATTCTTAACCACGGGGTCACCAGGGAAGTCCCCAAAGTAGATTTTAATCAAACATAAATGCCTTTATTGTCTTCACAAAAATCCCAAGATAAAAACGTCTTTGAGGGACTGGTATAGACCTGTGTCAGGATAATTTTTTTTAATTCTAATTTACCCAGTCTTCCTGTTTTTTCTCTTCTTTCAGTCTCAAGCAAGAAGGAAGGTCCTTTGTAATTTCTCACCTTAGGAATTTTGACAGAACTGAAAGCATGTACATATGAAATCAGAGGTTCTTCTGATCTTTTGAGAAACCTAAGTCCATAAATGACATAATCATGGGTGTCCAAGAGGGGAAGAGGAGAGAGGAAAGCATTTTTAAAATCAGAAAAGAGAGAGAGCCGAGATTCTGGGAGACTGGACAGGGGACAGAAGTCAGCGGATTCTCTGGAGCACCAGGGACCAGCTGCATCACTTAACAGCAGAGCCACAGGATGAGGCAGGGCCTCCGAGAGGAAGGCCTATAGTGCTCCTAAGGACAGACCCTGGCTCTCCCAGGATTCTCCTTTCCCAGGCATGGTCCAGAAGCAGCTAAGCCCTCAGGCCATGCTGATGAGACACAGGCCTGGCAGCAGAAGCCAGGGTGAGCCATTGATCAGTGACCAGAGTGGTCCGTATCTCCCCAGAATCTCAGCACAGTTCTGTGGCAAGAGCCAGTCAAGACAGTGAGTGAATTCTCTGCCTGTTCTGCAGGATGGGGGCTCAGAGTCAGATTTCAGTTGACTTAGGGAAAATGGAGAAATGTGATATTTCCTGCACAGCTGTTTGTGAACCGAAATTCATTCCCACAACAGATAGGTATCTGGAATGGATGACTACCACCACCTGACTCCCAAGTTTGGTGTCCGTAGGGGATGAATTCAGATAATCATCCCCTCTTACATAATGGTGTCTTAACAAGTTTACATGAGTAAGTGGGGTGGAGAGGTTTTAAATAATTACTTATTGGGAGCAGTTATCATCCCATTTCTGGCAGGTTATGGAATGTTGTCTAGTGAATTAAGCTTCAAAATATGGAAAAATAGGGCTTCCCTGGTGGCGCAGTGGTAGAGAGTCCGCCTGCCGATGCAGGGGACACGGGTTCGTGCCCCGGTCCGGGAGGATCCCACGTGCCGTGGAGCGGCTGGGCCCGTGAGCCATGGCCGCTGAGCCTGTGCGTCCAGAGCCTGTGCTCCGCAACGGGAGAGGCCACAACAGTGAGAGGCCCGCGTACCACAAAAAAAAAAAAAAAAAAAAAAAAAAGTATGGAAAAATAGGTAACAAACAAGAAATTGGTAAATTGGAACAGTTTATTAACTTTGATAGTTACAATCGTAGAATCTAGTCAAGAGAAAAAATACCTCTGAAAAAAACTCATGAAGGAAGCAACACAATCACATGCTGGGTTGGGTGCCAAATCAGCTGATACTTCATTTCACTGAACAGGCTGAAAACTAAACAATCACTTCATGTTTGTGGAATATTTTATCACCGTTTACTAACTTCCAAAATGTATGTCAATATCAAATAAAGGTCAAGGAACCTGGAAAAGAATTGAGGACAGCTGGAATCAGGCATCAAGAAAGTAGTTCTTATATACAAAACAGAAACAGACTCACAGACTTAGAGAATGAGATTATGGTTACAAGAGGGGAAGGGGTTGGGGGGAGAGGGATAGATTGGTAGTTTGGGATTGACATGTACACACTGCTATATTTATTTATTTTTATTTATTTATTTTGGCTGCGTGTGTCTTCCTTGCGGTGTGCGGGCTTCTCTAGTTGTGGCCTGAATGCTCCAGAGCGCAGGCACCCAGGCTTATTTGCCCAATGGCATGTGGGATCTTAGTTCCCCAACCAGGGATCGAACCCACGTCCCCTGCATTGGAAGGCGGATTCTTAACCACTGGACCACCAGGGAAGTCCCCCACACTGCTATGTTTAAAATAGGTAACCAACAAGGACCTACTGTATAGCACAGGAAACTCTGTTCAATATTCTGTAATAACCTTAATGGGAAAAGAATTTGAAAAAGAATTGATACATATACATGTATAACTGGATCACTTTGCTATACACCTGAAACTAACACAACATTGTTAATCAACTATACTCCAATATAAAATAAAAATTATATATATAATTTTTTTAAATAAGAGAAATATTGTATATATGGTAGGAAGGCCACATTTTCTTGAGAGAGAAGTTTCTAAATCCTAAAATTCCTATAAGCTTCCAGCCTCCAACATGAGAACAAAATGCTCTAGATAGTATTTTCCTGGTAGCTTCAAGGCAGCCTCACCCCCTGTAAACTGGGGTCCAGAATAAGATATATGAAGTACAGTTGCCCTAGTTGATCTTCACACCTATAACCAGAATCAGAAGTATCCAGGGACACCACAGACAAGTGAGTTAATGCTTTATGCCACTGTTTTTTTTTTATAACGTTTGCTTTTTATTTATTTTTAAAATTTATTTCTTTATTTATTATTTTTGGCTGCATTGGGTCTTTGTTGCTGTGTGTGGGCTTTCTCTAGTTGCGTTGAGCGGGGGCTACTCTTCGTTGCGGTGCGCGGGCTTCTCATTGTGGTGGCTTCTCGCTGTGGAGCACAGGCTCTAGGCATGCGGGCTTCAGTAGTTGTGGCACACAGGCCCTAGAGCGCAAACTCAGTAGTTGTGGCGCGGGGGCTTACCTGCTCCGCGGCATGTAGGATATTCCCAAAACAGGGCACGAACCCGTGTCCCCTGCATTGGCAGGCGGATTCTTAACTACTGCGCCACCAGGGAAGCCCCTATGCCACTAAGTTTATGAGTGATTTGTTATGTAGCATTATTGTAGCAATAGCTGTATTCAATTAATATAGAAGTTGAAGCTTAAAGTCTGAATGTAGGGTTTTATTATAAGACAACATAGAGAGGTCGTCAGATTTGAAGTCACAGAAGCTTCTGGCTGAACAGCAAAATGCAGCAAAAGTTTGAACAACAGGCAAGAAGTGGAGATGTTGTGAGGAAAGTAGATTGGAGTTGAGATGTGCTGTTACATACATTAAATTATTTAAACCTCACTGCCAATGGAAGAGAGGTCCTTTCAGTCTACCATAAGGTATACAAGATGAATTCATGGAAAATTTCTCCAACTGTAGTTGGAAAAATCTGTACCAAATCCATGACAGAATTCTGGACATTTCTTCTCAGTGGTTATCTCCTGAGCACAGAGAGCAATTAGGAAAAACAAACAATACTAACAAAATCACCATTGCCATTTCTATCCATACATTTATGTGATATGCAGACAGGGAAAAGAAGGAACCTGGCTGTAGGTAGCTTCAGCTCAACCCAGGTTTCCAGTTCTGAAGAGATAATGCAGTAGCAACTCACCCATAAGACAATAAGGTGGTTCATCTTGTATATGGAATGATTTAAGATGCAATGTTTTTGATTCATTATAATTAGGATAAAAATTTTACATGAATTACTAAGAAAATATGTAAAATTTTATTGGAAATTAATGCTTGCTGTATAACAGTGATTTTCAAATTTTTTCTCTTTCCCGTTCTGATAAATTTTTAAAAAACACAAAAATTGTGCATCTCTCTAACTTAAAATTGATATTAAAAATGTTTCTTATAAGTCTAAAAAAAAAAAGTGGTTCTTTATTGATTTCATAGAAACTCAAGGTTAGTGCTTCCATGTCTCTCTTTTTGTCTTGTTCTGTTTTCGTTTTCTTTTTTTTCCCCCACTTTTGTCTCCTTCTCCAGCAGTAAAAGCCAGTAGACCCATGTAGTTTGGAAGTAGTGTAAAGTGTTCAGGCAAAAAGACTTGAGTTTGAGTTTCTACTGGCTCTTGGGCTGGGGCGTTAACTCCTTCATCTTCATTTCTTCACAGGTAAAGGGAAAGAGTGCCAACCTCACAGAGTGAGGAGGAGGGGAATGGCAGCAAAGAAACCAGCACCTGACACAGAGCAGGCACATAATCAGTGATGTTCATTATTCTTTCCCCTTTAGAAAAAGGATGGTGAGAGAAGGAGTCTCTGTCTTGCAGCAGTACTTCTCAAGCTTTAACATGCATTTGAAGCGCCTGGAGATGTTGTTAAAATGCATACTGTCCAGGCTGGGTCTGAGATGTTGCTGGTCCTCAAACCACACTTTGAGTAGTAAAGTTTTAGAGGTATAAAGAACATGGAAATGGTCAAAGGAGAAAGATTAATATGTAGGGAAATATACCAACATTTATAGGATGCATACTGCATGCCTAGAAATGTATACATAAATACATCTTTTTTTAATCCTCAAAATAATTGTGAGAAGTAGGTTTTATTACCATTTCACAGAGCAGGAAATTGAGCATCAGGTGCACTAGCTCAGAGATCTTTGTCATTCCAAAGTTCACATTCACCCTATACCTTGAGAGAGGACACAGGTTCTGACAGATCAGTAGAAGGAGATAAGGACAAATGAGTCTAAGTGGGAGAGAAGGACCAAGTAGGTGTGGGCATCAGTGACCTGTAGAGGGAAAAATGAAGGGTCTCAGGGGATATGGGGGTGCATTTAACTGAGAGATAAGAGTTCAGGGACAGTAAGCCCTTCGCCCTCCCTCTTCCTCCCACACTCCTTCAAAAGCCAGAATAGCTACTGCTAAAGGTCCAACCCTTCACCTTTTCTGTCAAATCGTCATTGGCAAAGCACTAGTGCAGCTGTCACCTTCCATGCAGTGAAGGCGTGGCTCTCTGCCAACTTCACCTCTCCAAGTTATTTCTATGGTTACCAAGATAAGAAAGAAAATGCACAGAGAAGGTCAAAAGGAGGACAGTCAGATACTGCACTTCTGAAGGGACTTTTTCAACCACTGAGTTTAGCAGAGAGTTCATATCTAATCTAAGTTTAATATTGCCTTAGGAAACAAGAGCTGGACCCAAAGGTATGAGTCCACGATTACAATGAGGTCTAACAGGTGACAATCATATGACAAGAAAAACATGGTGCCGTAAATGTCTTACTGTAAAGGCAGCAAATATTTCAGTGCTTAGGCTCCATAAACTGGACTTCATTTCAGGCAGACACCAAAAAATAACCTATTTTTAATAATAAACTCTAGCCTTCATTTTGTTTCAAGATGACACACTTAACTGTTTTTAAGGCATCCTTCAGGAGGATACCAGTTTGGACTCGAATCAGTAATTTCTTCAAAAGTTTTCATGAAACCTACAATGAATGGTTCAATGCTAATAATTCATTGAATGTGTTTTATTACTACCAACTCCCTTCCTTGAGGTAAGAGAAGAATTGCATTGTATGAGTCCCCTTCCTTGTCTTCATGGATAAGATCTAGTTAATATGATCTCCCAGGGTAATCTTGATCAAGAAGTCAAAATACTACCAGGAAAGTGGTCAAGGGAAAAGCAGAACCAGCTTTATGGCAAGGGAAACCAACATGTATTTAGTACTGTTTACATACGTTAACTTTATTTAATCTTCACAAACCTGTGGACTAGGTTCTGATATGCCCATTTTACAGATGCTAGGACTGAGATTCAGATGAATTAATTAACTTGCTCTTGGTCATACTGTTGGCAAGTGGCACAGTCAGGATTTCTTTTTTTTAAGCCAGTGCTCTTACAGAGGATGTGAGGAATGTGGTAGAAAGTGGTAATTGCCTCCCTGTATCAATTCCCCTCTTCTTCCTTAGCAGAATCCCAGTTTTTATCTGAGCACACTGGCACCTGGAATAAAAGACTATATTCCCCAACCTTTCTTACAGCCAGTTGTGACCATGTGCCTAAATTCTAGACAATGAGATATATGTAAAGATGTTAATGGTACTTCAGGAAAAATTTTTTTTAATTGTAATATAGTTGATTTACAATGTTGTGGGGTTTTGGGTTTTTTTTAAGATTTAATTTTATTTATTTTTGGCTCGTTGGGTCTTCGTTGCTGCGCGCAGGCTTTCTCTAGTTGTGGCGAGCGGGGGCTACTCTTCGTTGCAGCACACGGGCTTCTCACCGTGGTGGCTTCTCTTGTTGCGGAGCACGGGCTCTAGGCACATGGGCTTCAGTAGTTGTGGCTTGTGGGCTCTAGAGCACAGGCTCAGTAGTTGTGACACAAGGGCTTAGTTGCTCCGCGGCATGTGGGATCTTCCCGGACCAGAGATTGAACCTGTGTCCCCTGCATTGGCAGGTGGACTCTCAACCACTGCGCCACCAGGGGAGTCCCTACAATGTTGTGTTAATTTCTGCTGTACAGCAAAGTGATTCAGTTATATGTATATATTCTTTTTAAATATTATTTTCCATTATGGTTTATCACAGGATATTGAATATAGGTCCCTGTGCTATACAGTAGGACCTTGTTGTTTATCCATTCTTTTTTTTTTTAATAGCTCGTATTTTGTGGGGTGATAGGGATTTAATGTATTTACTATTTCAAGTACTTAACATAAATGAGGGTAATTATTATTTTTTTATAAATGTATTTATTTTTATTTATTTATTTTTTGCTGTACTGGGTCTTCGTTGCAGTGTGCAGACTTCTTATTGCAGTGGCTTCTCTTGCTGTGAAGCACGGGCTCTAGGCACTTCACTTGTTGTGGCTTCAGTTGTTGTGGCTTCAGCTGTTGTGGCTCATGGGCTCTAGAGCACAGGCTCAGCAGTTGTGGTGCATGGGCTTAGTTGCTCTGTGGCACATGGGATCTTCCCGGATCAGGACTCAAACCCGTGTCCCTTGCATTGGCAGGCAGATTCTTAACCACTGTGCCACGAGGGAAGCCCTATCCATTCTATATATAATGTTTGCATTTGCTAACCCCAAACTCCCACTCCAACCCTCCCCCACTCCCCCTCCCCCTTGATGACCACAAGTCTGTTCTCTATATCTGTGAGTCTGTTCCTGTTTTGTTGATAAGTTCATTTGTGTCATATTTTAGATTCCACATATAAGTGATACCATATGGTATTTGTCTTTCTCTTTCTGACTTACTTCACTTAGTATGATAATCTCTAGTTCCATCCATGTTGCTGCAAATGACATTATTTCATTCTTTTTTATGGCTGAGTAGTATTCCATTGTATGTACATACCACATCTTTATCCATTCATCTGTCAATGGGTACTTAGCTTTTCTCCATGTCTTGGCTATTGTGAATAGTGCTGCTATGAACATAGGGGTGTGGGAAGTATTAATAACTATCTCTCCTGTGTGTGGTCAGCCTGCGTCATTGGCCCCCCCTTCTGAGTCCCTGGTTCTAAGTTCTCAGGCCACTCCCAATAGGACCAGACTTCAAATGTGAACTCCATCATAACTGAAATTAAAATTTTACCCTTCCCAAGTCCCAGCTCCATTCCTACCTCCTCCTCCTCTGGAGAATGATGCTCGTCTGTTACTCTGAGCTCCCCATGATGAAAAGTGAATCCCAGATGCCACATGAGCACCAAGAGCCACTATTCCTTTCTAGCTTCACTAAGACTGACCAGGGTTCATAGCTGGTCCTTTGTGCCTGGTTGTGCCTCCCTCCTGAACCTCTGTGAGATTGGAGCTCAGCGCTGAACCCCAGCAAGCTGGCCCATGGTATGCCTCACCACATCATAAACACACCTCTTGCTCTACAATTTTAGGCCCCAGAACATCCAGAGCTAGTGCTACCTGCTCTGCCCCTTCAAATCAGATCCCTGTGGCCACTGACACCCGCATGAAACAAACTGAACTTTATCACATGCCACTCCACCACCCTCAACAAGATATTAGCAAGCTGTTACGCCTTCCAGTGAACAAAAAGCCACTGTACATCCCAGTCAGTAAATCCCTGGACAGCGAGCCACAAGTCTGCCTCTGCTCAAAATGTTTCCTCCTTTCTTAGTGTAATCGTTCAAAATGCCATTTTGTAAAGGAAGGAGGGAGTGCAAGGGGCAGAAACCCTTTGATAATAATGAAAGATACCTAACCTCTCTTGATGTAAAATATATATAAAATTAGGTCAGTTTTTTTGAGGGACACTCAGGTTACTTTCTGTTTTATTTTGTTCTGCTAATTTGTTTTAACCGCAGAAAAATATTTTTTTTTAAAATTAAGTTATTGGTAAGGATTAGGGTTTAGGGTATGGGTTAGGGTAGGGTTAGGGTTAGGGTAGAGGTTAGGATTAGGGTTCAGGTTAGGGTTAGCGTTAGGGTAAGGGTTAGGGTATGGCAACGGGTTGGGGTTAGGGTGTGGGTTAGGGTACAGGTTAGGGTTACGGTATGGCTTAGGGTTAGGGTACGGTTTAGGGCACGGATGGCTTAGGGTTAGGGTACGGGTTTAGGCTTAGGGTTAGGGTACGGGTTTAGGCTTAGGGTTAGGGTACGGGTTTAGGCCAGTTTTAAATCACAGAAGTATGCCTAAAATCTGACCATTATTTTCTACTCACTAGTCAACAGATGTGAAAATCTATTCTAATGTCAAGATTCTATTTAGATCAAGAAAGTTACTAGGAGACACAAGTTGACAAAGGGTCTAATTTGAGAGCATTGTCTAAGTCACAGCATGCAATGTAGTGATTAAATTTGGTTTTGATTGAGCAAATAGGCATAAAGGGGCTGCTTATAAGGTAACATTAGTCTCGTTAATGTCAAGGAAGATCAAGCTCTTAAAAATGAGTTCCCAGGGGCTTCCCTGGTGGCGCAGTGGTTGAGAGTCCGCGTGCCGATGTGGGGGACATGGGTTCGTGCCCCGGTCCAGGAGGATCCTACATGCCACAGAGCGGCTGGGCCCGTGAGCCAGGGCCGCTGAGTCTGCACGTCTGGAGCCTGTGCTCCACAACGGGAGAGGCCACAACAGTGAGAGGCCCGCGTATCACCAAAAAAAAAAAAGAGTTCCCAGGGATGGTTCATAAGGAAAAATAATCTAAGGAAGGGAGAAAATTAGGAGAGCTTATTGTTAATTATTTTAAACAATTTCAAATTCCTTAATTGCATTTGCGTGTGGAAAACCCATAGGGAAATGAATCATTCTCCATCTGTAGGTCTGGAGTCAGAGGCTGACATTGTTGATCTGGAGTTTATAAGAGATAAAGGGAAGTGACTGCATTTTGGACATGCGTAATTTCACTCAGCATAATGTTGCTCTGAAACCCATCTTCCAGGACTCTGTAAAAGACAGAAAGAAAAATGGAATTGCCTAGGAAAACATGAGTTCCTCCCAGGTATTAAGGTAGCTTTCCTAAGTATGGAAGGTCAATCAACAAGAAAAAAAAAATAGGACCAGGATTCCTTTTGTGTTGATGTAATGTGGAGCTTGCCTTAAGTGAAGGTCTGAAAGGAAAATCAGTCTGTGATGACCTACCGCAATACATTTTTTAACTATTAAAACTATTATTCTGCACTCCCATTTACCATTGCAACAAAAAGAATAAAATACCTGGGAATAAACCTACCTAAGGAGACAAAAGACCTGTATGCAGAAAACTATAAGACATTGATGAAAGAAATTAAAGATGATACAGATGGAGAGATATACCATGTTCTTGGATTGGAAGAATCAATGTTGTGAAAATGACTATACTACCCAAAGCAATCTACAGATTCAATGCAATCCCTATCAAACTACCAATGCCATTTTTCATAGAACTAGAACCAAAAATTTCACAATTTGTATGCAAATACAAAAGACCCCGAATAGGCAAAGCAATCTTGAGAAAGAAAAACGGAGCTGGAAGAATCAGGCTCCCTGACTTCAGATTATACTACAAAGCTACAGTAATCAAGACAGTATGGTACTGGCACAAAAACAGAAAGATAGATCAATGGAACAGGCTAGAAAGCCCAGAGATAAACCCACGCACCTATGGTCACCTTATCTTTCATAAAGGAGGCAAGAGTATACAATGGAGAAAAGACAGCCTCTTCAATAAGTGGTGCTGGGAAAACTAGACAGCTACATATAAAAGAATGAAATTAGAACACTCCCTAACACCATACACAAAAATAAACTCAAAATGGATTAGAGACCTAAATGTAAGACTGGACACTATAAAACTCTTAGAGGAAAACATAGGAAGAACACTCTTTGACATAAATCACAGCAAGATCCTTTTTGACCCACCTCCTAGAGGAATGGAAATAAAACAAAAATAAACAACTGGGACCTAATGAAGCTTAAAAGCAAAGGAAACCATAAACAAGACGAAAAGACAACCCTCAGAACAGGAGAAAATATTTGCAAATGAAGCGACTGACAAAGGATTAACCTCCAAAATTTACAAGAGCTCATGCAACTCAATATCAAAAAAACAAACAACCAAATCCAAAAATGGGCAGAAGACCTAATTAGACATTTCTCCAAAGATGATATACAGATTGCCAACAAACACATGAAAGAATGCTTAACATCACTAATCATTAGAGAAATGCAAATCAAAACTACAATGAGGTATCACCTCACACCAGTCAAAATGGCCATCATCAAAAAATCCACAAACAATAAATGCTGGAGAGGGTGTGGAGAAAAGAGAACCCTCTTGCACTGTTGATGGGAATGTAAATTGATACAGCCACTATGGAGAACAGTATGGAGGTTCCTTAAAATACTAAAAGTAGAACTACCATACAACCCAGCAATCCCACTACTGGGCATATACCCTGAGAAAACCGTAATTCAAAAAGAGTCCTGTACCACAATGTTCATTGCAGCTCTATTTACAATAACCAGGACGATGGACAACCTAAGTGTCCATCAACAGATGAATGGATGAAGAAGATGTGGCACATATATACAATGGAATATTAGTCAGCCATAAAAAGAAAGGAAATTAAGTTATTTTTAGTGAGGTGGGTGGACCTAGAGTCTGTCATACAGAGTGAAGTAAGTCAGAAAGAGGAAAACAAACAATGTATGCTAACACATATATATGGAATCTAAAAAAAAAAAAAAGTTCCTGAAGAACCTAGGGGCAGGACAGGTATAAAGACGCAGATGTAGAGAATGGACTTGAGGACACGGGGAGGGGGAAGGGTAAGCTGTGACAAAGTGAGAGAGTGGCATGGACATACATACACTACCAAATGTAAAATAGATGGCTAGTGGGAAGCAGCTGCATAGCACATGGAGATCAGCTCGGTTTTTTGCGACCACTTAGAGGGGTGGGATAAGGAGGGTGGGAGGGAGACATGAGCGTGGGGATATGGGGATATACGTATGCATAGAGCTATTTCACTTTGTTATACAGCAGAAACTAACACAACATTGTAAAGCAATTATACTCCAATAAAGATGTAAAAAAAAAAAAACTGTTATTCTGTATGTCTTCCTGACTCTCCTGGAGATTAGACACTACTTCTTTGTACCGATTGCAGTTGGGTCATGCCTCCAATACAGCAGGTATCATGATATTATAATGGCTTTAGCTTATCTGGCTGAAACTAAGATTGTCAGCTACTTAGAGTCAGGGACTATTTTTTCTGTGGTTTTTCAGTGCCTAGCATGGGGCCTGCCAATATGTATTGAATTCATTAATAATTTTATTCCATAAAGTAGTAGTATAATACCAATATAAGGTCAACATTTCTATCAGTAGAATGATTTAGAAATAGATTTAGTGATGACAACTAAAACTTGTTTCCTTTGGTCTTTTCTCTGATGGGATCAAATACAGCAGGTAGGATCATCTGTTTATGACTTTTAGAAGCACATTTTTTCAGGAATATGATTCATGGGAAAGAAAGGCCACTTTCATATAAAATTACTGTGTCAGTGTGCAAAATTTAGTGGTAATTTAAACACTGCTTCTTTGAAATACATTTGCATTAGTGAGGCTTCTCCAGAGAAACAGAACTAAATATATACATAGAGAGAAAGAAAGATTTATTATAAGGAATTGGCTCATGTGATTATGGATACTGGCACGTCCAAGTCTACAGTGTGGGCCTACAGGCAGAGACCCAGGAGAGCTGACTGTGCAGATAAAATCCAAAGGCAGTCTGCTAGAGAAATACCTCTGATCTGGAGGAAGGTCAGTCTTTTTGCTCCATTCAGGCCTTCAACTGGTTGGATGAGGCCCACTCACATTATGGAGGGCAATCCGATTACCAATGAAAATGTTAATCTCATCCAAAAACACCTTTGCAAAAACACCCAGAACAATATTTGACCAGATATCTGGTCACCCTATGACCTAATCAAGTTAATATATAAAATTAACTATCATAACATTCATGTGGCAGATGGCAGTGTCTATATAGGCCTGTTCACTGTATATCTCTCTGCACAATGAAAGTTTGGAGTAAATCTCGATTCAGTAGACTACAGCTAGTTTTGTGTGACTGTGCTTGGTGTGGGCTTTTTTTTTTTTTTGCGGTACGCGGGCCTGTCACTGCTGTGGCCTCTCCCGTTGCGGAGCACAGGCTCCGGACGCACAGGCTCAGCGGCCATGGCCCATGGGCCCAGCCGCTCTGCGGCATGTGAGATCTTCCCGGACCGGGGCACGAACCCGTGTCCCCTGCATCGGCAGGCGGACTCTCAACCACTGCGCCACCAGAGAAGCCCTTGGTGTGGGCTTTTGCTTCACAGAGACCTGGGTTCCAGGCCCTTCTACTACCCATATGATACTGAGCAAGTTATATAAAGTTTGCACATTTCAGTTTTTTAATTTGTATTTTAGGAATAATAATAATATCTACTTCATGGAGTCATTGTGAGGGTTAAAATTAAATGCATGTAAAGCACTTAGCTAGTACTGGGCACACAGTAAGAAGTCAATAAATGTTAATGATTGTTATAATTATTTCCACATGATTTTCTCCCCATTTAGCTGGTCAATTTCTCAAGACAAAGAATTTATTTTTAACCTGTCTCAATCACCCTCTATGCATAATCCATCATGTGCCTCTGATAAGTACTTGTGGGTTTAATTGGTCTCAGATTCTATGACTTTCCTTTTATGATGAGAATGCCAGGGGCAAGAATACATTTTAATAGCAGAATTTGGGGATTTCTCTGGTGGTCCAGTGGTTAAGAATCCATCTTGCAATGCAGGGACGCCGGTTCGATCCCTGGTTAGGGGAACTAAGATCCCGCATGCCACGGCGCAACTAAGCCCACGTGCCACAACTAGAGAGCCTGCGTGCCACAACTACAGAGCCCATGTGCTCTGGAGCCCATGCACCACAACTAGAGAGAAGCCTGCACACCACAATGAAAGATCCCACGTGCTGCAACTAAGACCCAACGCAGCCTAAAAAAAAAACTTAATAGCAGAATTTCTGTTTGTGTTTTTTTAAAGAACAAATGTGGCAAATAGTTCCTATGGTATTGAAGTAGTGGGAGAAGCTAGACAAAATCCGTGAAGCAGAAATAAGCTCTAAATAGGCTCTGGTGAAAAAAGATAAGTTCCTTCAAAGGAATAAATAAATTTGTAAATGGAAAGGTCTGGAGCACATGTGCAACATTCTGTGGGCTTCAGTTGCATAACAAAATTGATGTGAATTCTATCTGAAGAAACTCCAGATTGTTCTGAAGCAAATTCAAGATATCATATCATTCATTCTATATATAGTTCAATATTGCATCATTTTTTTAAGGACTTCCCTTTTTAAAAAGCTACAATACTATCCTCTCCAAAGTCAGGAAAAATTCCTTAATACTACTAATACCCAGTGTTCACATTTTCCTTACTGTAATTGTAAAAACTTTTTCTTAAAACAGTTTGTTCAAATCTAGGTACCAACAAGGTCCATATGTTGTTATTGATTGATATATATTTTGAGGGCTTTTTTCTTTAATCTATAAGTTTCCCCTGGATCTCTCTCTTTTTAAAAAGCTTGGAATTTTATTGTTGAAGAAAAAGGTTGTAGTCCTGCAGAAGTCCTCACTGTCTAGATTTTGCTGATTGAATATCCATGGACTCATTAAACATATTCTTCCAGCGGTGTATCTGAGACTTGATCATATTTAGCTTTTTTGTTTTTTGGTGGAGGACAAAACCACCTCATAGATGTTTATAAACTTCCATCAGAAGGTACATGTCTGGTTGTCTTCTTGGGATGCAAGTAGCCTTTGTTGAGCAATACCTATATAGTGATACTCTATGATTTCTTCCTAATTTATTGGCTATAATAGTATAAAAGAGAAACTTCCCTCATAACTATTAGGTTATTCTGAGGTACAGGTCATAATAGTATCCTTGACTACTGAAATTGTGCTTTCATTAAGATTTTAGTACTTATATTTTATGTTTGACATTATATTGCAGAATCAATCCTTTCTCACCACTGTCCGCTGCTGGACTGTGTCCATAGTCTCTGTACTACACTTTTATATCATAAAATAGATGCTCATTTTTCAGTTATGATTGATGAAGGAATGTCGTACCTAGTTTGCAAAAATGATCAACCAAAATTTTAATTTATACCCCAATGTTGATTTTTTTACTCTGTACCAATGTCCTATTATTATGGATAAAGAGGTAATGAATGTATTCATGTACATACCTTTTTATTTCTTTTGAATTATTTGTGATAAATTCCTCATGGAACAAAGGACTCGATTATATTTACGTCTATTGTTCTTTGTTGCCATATTCCTTTCCAAAAGGATAGTATTAATTTACAGTGCCATCAAGAATGAGTACATAATTTCACTTCAACACTGACAATTGTTATAATAAAAAGATATACTTTGCTATTTCAGTAGATGTAAACTGTTACTTTAAAGTTGCTTTCACTTGCATTCTTTGGATGGATTACTATCAAGGATGAACATTTTTTTGCCCATGAATTTGTATACTAACTATGTTCCTTGGGTAGAAGAGAGATTTTTCTTGAACTATTAAAAGGCATGTCTGGACAACATAACTACATAATGGGAGCACAGAATTTCAGAATCTGGTGAAGTCTCAGTCTTCATAAATTGGCTTACTAGGAGTGGATATAAATGTTTCTGTTTTTAATTTCCTTTTCTGTGATGGGAGCAGAGGGTACTGTCTTAGGAAGGAAGATTCCCAGAGGGTTTGAATATATGATAACATTTCCTCCCATTTTTTTTCTGTTGGAAAACCCAGTGGATTTAACAACCAGTCCTTTGGCCATCCAGTTACAAGTCAATGTACTGACTGCTCCGCTGGGAAGATGACTTTCCAAGCCAAACAGTGGCTCTGGCCTCATCCACAGAAGCAAGCAAGAAGAGGCCGCGGCGCAGGAGAAAGCATTTACAGAGTAGCTACCTAGACCTAGCTGTAGGCTAGACCAGGTGTACTAGTCAGGGTTCTCAGCGTCAAGCCACCAAATTGACTTGAGCTGATTTAAAACTGACAAGGATTTTTGCTTATCCATTTTGAACAGTGTACTGGCTTTGGCAATTTTCTTAACCCATAGAGACACAGACACAATGAGAGAATGCCCAGTTGACAATGATGTTGTATCTCCCATGGATTTTACTTCTAGGAAATTTTTTTAAATGTTTTTAACTGATTTTACTTCTACTTAATCTCCAAACAGTAGAATACACAATGACTTCTAGGAAATTTAATCAATTGTTTTCCTTAGTATACAATAGAGTTTTCTTTCTTTAATCGGCACCTTAGTGCCCAATTAAATAATAAGCCTGCTAATTAAAAAAGTAATAATAACATGGAATTAGCTTTCAAAAACTAGTGAACTTATCAAAAGATTAGGCATTAGGAAACCCTAACTTTAAACCTAGCTTGTTAATGATGCACTCTCCATGCTATTTCTTCCATTTCTGAAACTAACGTAAAACTGGAAATGAAGTCAAAATAATTAATAGCTAAAAGTTTAGTAATCACTCACAAGTAGTAGTACATGCCATAAGGAGAGACTCTTGAAGAATGAGAAATAAGATTGCCCTCTGGGTTTTAAAACAAAGATCAACACTGAGATGCACCTTAAAGAAACAAAATAGCCTGCTACCTAATTAATAGAGTAAAGGTAAGAATGGTAGTGAGATTTGGTCTGCCCCCAAAATATAGGAAAATGAGATTCACAGTGTAAACATTGACAGAGTCCAGTCAATTTGTGTCTTGAGGAAAGAAAACCCAGCCAGCTTCTACTTAGTATCTGGTCTGCCTGGTAGGTATTTTCTTAGAGCAGAAATGCATGCATTGGGCTGTCTGAACATAATGCCATTAAATATGTCTCTCATAAATACCTACTCTTCAAGGTATATTCTGATTGTTTGGTTTCTTATGGGGTTTCCATTCAGAGAATGAGAGGAAGAAAACTTAAACAATGGTCTCCCCAATCCCTGAAGGTTTTACTTCTCATTGTAAATTAATAAAGTACCTTTCTGATCTCATATATCAGTCTTTTGGGAGGTTTGCTAAATTGAACATCCCCAGTCTGATCAACTTCAAAATATTAATGAAATGTTTTCTAATCTGGAACATTTGGAGAAGACTCTAGGAAACAGTTAAATTCTCCAAGTCTTCCCCAGATAATCTCCTCTGCATTTATAAATGTCAAACAAACCTTTTCTATTCTAAATTGTCTACACCCTTACTAGTGAGCACAGTGCACTCCAGGTCAGTTACAGAATATAAACAGAATGGTGGATGCACAGGGATGACATCCAGAAGTTAACTTCCTTTTCTGTCTTCAGGTGAAACAGGCCTCACTTGCCCCACCTCCCTTGATCTGTGTGGTAGCAAATACAGCTCCTAGCACATAGTAGGCCCTCACTTAATATATGTTGAAATGATGGCTGCTCTTGTGCATGTTTGACGGTCTCTCACAAAGGACAAGGAGGCAACTCGCCATCTGGGAGTATTTTCGTGACTGTGTGTGACTGGACAATTTAGTCTTAAGAGTATGGCCCTAAAGACAGCAGAACTTCCCACAACTTGGGTGACTTCTTTTTTTTTTTTTTTTTAATAGATACTTCTCAGGTTCCCAGGGGGAAAAAAACAATGCAAAGAAATGAGGATCATACAATCATCACCAGTTCTGGGCCTCTCTGGGGTACTTGCTAGTGATTCAGTCCTCCGCTTCCAAGTCCCTTCTGCCTTCCATCAGGGTCCCAGGGGATTCCCAGCCCACTTGCTCCAGGCCTCAGCAACCACAATAGCTCCTAATTTGGCTGCCCCCCCCCCCCCCCCACTAATTCTGATCTCCCTGCATGGAATGGTGAGGAAAGCTCCAGCTTCAGGTGTGTTCCTACTACTCTCTGAGCTCAGATCCTTGCCTGCAGCCACCTTGAACCTGTGAAAAGGTGACCATGGGGCAGGCTGCATCCCTTCCTAAATGCTAATGTAAGACCCAGGATTAATTATCACCAGAGAGCTGTGTGGCCACACACAGCCTTAGGGCCACAGGTGTTGCTCAGAACCCCGGAGAGAGAACAGGCAGGTATCTCTTCCCTGCTGCTGCTTTGGGATGAGGTTGCTTAGTGCTGCTGCAGGCTGACACCTCCACTGGTCCCACGGGGTTCAGATAGAGCCAAAAGTCCCACTGCAAACTTGAATGGACCAGGAAGCAGAAATGCATGCACATTTCTGCTGTCCCAAAAAAAGAGCCAGACTAGGACCTCAGCTAAGAAAATTTCCTGGCCCTGACCCGGATGCCACACATATATATCTTCCAAAGGTCTTCCTAATGCTACATATGGATAACATGTACTGCTTCTCTCACCACATCCAGGGAATTTCTGCTTTTCGCCTAATCAAATTTTCCTGCTTTGGCACAGGGGTGAGGGATATCCAATCCTGGGAGGCCTACTGCATTTTGTTAAATAAAAGTGAACTTTGTAGTTGGCAGATTTGTTGATTCACATGTGGGTGCTAAGCAACAGCCTTTAAAAGATACATAGCACTGTAATAATAGCATTTGCATTTCCTTTACTATTAAGGATGGTGTTGGGTAATGACCTAGACATTTAGGTTGCTAAATTGGAGGCTAGCTTTTTATCAGAAGTGGAGAGAAAGAAATAGTAGATGAGGCGCAAAAGTAGAGAAGCAAAATACAATGCCAAAAGTTTTCAACATTTGGTATTTGGATTTTGGGCATTAAAATTATATAAAAGTAAACACAGTTTAAAAGTATATAAAATGTTACTTTTGTAACTTAAGATTCTTGGTTGGGCTGAATACCAAAGTGTGTGAATTAAATTGGATGCAGTGGATTAAAAAATCAATCAGGGCCAAGCAAACAGTGTATAATCACAGCTTTTCTAGCTCCTAAATGATTACTGTACTCATGTTGTAGATTGTGGGAAATAACATGAAAACTAGTGAACGATTTTAAGAAAAACAAAGAATAAATCCAAAGAAATTTTTTATAATCTGGGAATACACCTAGTTTGTCAAATAGTGCAAAAGAAAATTAAATTTATAAATATAATTGTATCTGACAAATTCCTGACTGTAAATCCAGAGAAGGCACAATATAAAGGAAGTGATAAAATAATCGAATCAATTCTAGCATCCTTGAAGCAACCTGAATATTGATTAACTGTTATTGATAATTTAAAATCCAATGGTGTATTTTTTCATATCTGGGAGTTTATATTAAAGATAAATCATATTTTTGGATGAATTAGCAAGGAGGTAATGATCTTTCCTTAATGAAATACATCAGCTCACATCTTGAGTCTTCTGAAAGCTTTCTTAGACTACACAGTTTAACATTTCCTCAGACTGTGGTCATACAAAATGAAATAGCTATCTTAAAATCATCTGCTTATTTTTCCTGAAGTAGACATTCAAAACAGGATAATTTAGTGGATTCGAGGTTTGTGGGCTTTGAGCCTCAGCTGTGTCTTGGCATTCAACCTTAAATCAGTTAATTACCAAACTGTCATCTCATTTTACAATGACCTTAAAGTCTCCAGTGAACAGTTAGTGCTCTAGTGGTTTGGAATGTAGGTGAGATGAAGTGAAATTCTATTGAACTTACCTACATGTAAAATCAACATTATTTTCCTCTTAGCTTTGTTTCAGGTACAATAGTAAAAGTCAGCAGATTATTTTCTTTACCCCGTAAGGTAGCGGTCCTCACCATTGCTATGAGGGAAGTGTGTCCAAGGGCATCAACCACCTAAGGAAGCCCAGGGCCAGAACTGAGGGTCTTACTTTCAGTTTTGATTCACTTTTTCCCCCACATTTTGATGGTAAGTTCAAAGCTAATTTGCATTACCGCTGAATCAGTATTATACCATGAGTTCTGTTTTAGCCTTAAAGGGGTTTTTCCACTCAAGTAATCCTGAGAGAACAAAGGTTGCTATCACATAAAATTCTTTTAAAATAGAAAACCGTTGAAAACTGTACTCACAGTAATCAGATTGTACACCATTATTAAATATACAGTGTGATACATGATTTTCTGGCTTCTGTTGATTCACTGGCTTTCAAAGACCTCACTCTCTGAATAAGGAAATAAAGGTAATTGCTTGCAGAGAAGGAAACTGAAACTAATTGGGGTTACAGAGAAGAAAGATAGGTGAGAGCAAGATGTTGAAGATCTTCTCTTATCCACAGAGATGATATTGTTGGAGAAAAAATATATACAAAGGAGTAACAGACTTTGAGCCCCTCGGCACTGTATATTCACAAAAGATGTCTTTTACTCCACAATTATTTTCTCTGAGCACCGTATTGAGGAGATGTCCCCATTTATTAATAATTAAATTTGTTATAAGAAAGCTTCTCTATTAGTTACAAGAATGTATAGTGTTAAATAGTGTGCTTATTGCATCACAGTTAAACTGCATCTTTCTATAAGTAGCCACATTTAATCTAATTAAGCATATTTAGAAATTCGAGACAGGTGAATAAAGAGGAATTAAAGAGCAGGCTGTATTTGCTCACTTCTGGTAATTATTATTAATTATCGATAATATTAAATAAATAGTAAACTATTTAAATAAATAGTAAAATTAATAAGCATCAAAGTTATATTAAAACTGGTGATCAATAGCAGCAAGTGCCCCACTTTGAAGAACACAAGTACTTTCTGTCATTCTCCCAAGTTGGATTCAGTGATGCATCTTTTTGGACTCTGACCCAAGGGGCAGGGAGAGGCCCAAAACTGGGATTCTGGGAAAGGGCAGACAGGGCAAGAGGAAGAAGGGAAATCCAGGAAAAAGAGACTCCCAGGTTCCAACCGGAGACAAATGCCACCTGTATGTTCTACAAAGAGCCCCTATGAGAACTATTAAGACTCTGAGACATTCATGTGTCCATGATCCAGCCTCAAAGAAGAAGAGGTTCTTTCTGGTACTGGACCAGCACACCCACCCTGATGCTGAGGAACATGAGAGCATGTTTAGGGATCAGTAGTGGAGTTTTCATTTTAGGGAAGATAATGGGGACAATATCGAAACTACAAATGAAGTACTGTATCAGAGTTTAAATAGCAACTTGATAAAACGCAACAGATGGAGCTAAAACCGATGGATGCAACCTAAAAACTGGTATCTCTCCCAATATACTATTTAATTAATTAACACAGGAGAAAAGTTGCATTTTCTTGTCTGGCATATCAAAACAATTCAGTAAAGTAAAAACAAGATGCCATTCAGAATTCTAATGCAACCTTGTGGAGCACTTATATTCTTTAAAGCTGTCATTAATTACTGAGTTGGACTAAGGCCTATTCATAAGAATTCACATGCAGTATTATATTATTCAAGGTTAAATTAGATTTACATCTTTCTGTAAAGATACATTAATAAAAACAACATATAATAATACAGAGGAAAACATACACATATGTGCGTGTTTGAAAAGTTGTTTACTTTCCTATTGAGATTGTGAGGGGATTTTTTTCCTCTTTTTTTCCACAGGACAGTGGAAAGCCGCAGAGTGATGCATCTAACAGTAATCTCCCCTTTGTTTACAATGATAATATTGATCTGCCATTATATGACTGAATTGAATTTCTGGTCATGCTGGTGAATTCACTGAAATACCTGTTCTCTCCTGTCCTGTTTTGGGGCTGGAAATGCAAGCTATGGTCATGGGATAAAGTTTTCTTCTGTGTAAAGCTAACAACCACCTCTGAAGGTTGAGGCTATGACTTTACACTCATCAATAACTGGATAAAAATCGAATGAGCTAAGTAATAAAACATGTACCCATCACCTCCCCATCTCCTCCCCTCTTGGCACATAGATACACACATACATGCATAAATACACATACACACTGACAAACCTTATCAGCCCTGCCTTGTGTAGATGAGGTGCAGTCTCCTTTTCTGCAGACAGGATGTTTCTTCATGCAAGGTCACTGAATATGTATACGATGATTGGCAAGAAGCATTGCTCCATCTAAAAAAGTTACCACGTCCCAGTTGAAATTTTGAGGATCTGGTCAGTGAACAAGCAGGTCTGAAGTTGGAGGTGACAGAACTACGAAATTTTTAAATTTTATCTTCTTACAGACCTTCTTTACTCTATGTACCAGTAATTTCTGAATACTTTCACATATAATACTTTTATTATATTTAAGATGACAGACATAAAATTGTGTTACTTTAATAACTTCATTCTAAGATGGTGCCCAGGCCTTAAACTATGAACTCCCTGAGTGCAAGGTGTGTGGGAATGTTAGCCCAGGCACCTAGCACAATGACTAGCATTTGCTTAATGTTCAAAAAACATTTGTTAAATAACTGAATGGTGGCAGAAGAGGTGAGGGTGGAAGGAAAGAGGTAGAATGTAGCATCTGGGCCAGAATAGGAAAGTCCTTAGTAAGATTTTATGAATGGGTCTTATAAAACTATCAATGATATATTGACTGTAATGACAGATTTATGATGTATTTGACTAGGAATTATCTAGAGGAAATGAATTACCAGAATAGTAACATTAGTCTATAAAGTCTTTGAGGAAATCACTACTGTAGAAGACAATACCTCTTATTTCATTTGTCTTTCTCACCTAGTAAGTCATCATCTTCTTTTATCCCTTTTTGACTCATAAAAGTCCAATTCACCACTCTAGAAGATTCCCTGATTTCTTCATTAGTCACTTAAAAGTTGTTTACATTTTACAAAATAGCTGGTCAAACAAATACTTGAGCTCTTGAGCTACACAAACTGAGACCCTGACCTACAGAAGAATACAGTGTCATAGGGAAGACAGACATTAAAGAGATTTCTGCAAGCAATTACATGACTACCAGTGTGTACAGTACTTGGAGAGGTATGGGACACTGGGAATGCTTAATGGGGAGAGTGCAAAATTACCTGGACGGCTGACTCAGCACTTGTTTGCGGCACCAGCAGAGGCTCAAGGAAAAAAAAAAGAGAGAGAGAATAGGGCAGCATGTATGAGACAGAGACAGAGGGGGATAATTTGAATCAGAAGAAAATCTAAAAAGAAGTTATTCAGGATATGTATACATTTTGCTGTATGTTATTTCAAAAAAAATGGTAAATGTTTCACACTTTTTTGTGTGTGTTTGAATTCATATTTAGTTGGGGGCTGGCAGCCACTGAGATCTTTTAAGTGCGTAGGATTTATAAATGTCTTAACACAGCTCTACAAGGGGACCTGACCTTCTCTGAAAGGTAACTTTTAAGCTGAGACTTAAATGATGAAGAAGAATTGTAACAGGGAAGAGCCAAACCTGACTACATGTTGGATCTGTTTCTTTTACCTTAACCTTTGCTTTCCGCTGCTTTTGTTCACTAAAAGGATACTGTCTATACATAATGGCCTGCCTCGGGGAACCCTGCCCCTCTGCCTGAATGTTAAACCAAAGTGCCTTTGTTCAGTCAAACATCCGGACCCTCTCCAACTGTGGATGGCTACAAGAAAGAAGAAATGAACACATCCCCTCCCCGAGGCTGGCCATTCCAGGTGATATGTGCAAAACTTATGGCCTTTTTACTTTACTTCCTCATCTCCTCCCATTCTCTGTGCTATAAAAGAAACTGGCATCCAAACTCCGATAAGATGGTTATTTTGAGACTTTAGTCTGCCATCTTCTCGGTCTGCGGGCTTTCTGAATAAAGTCGTATTCCTTGCCTCAGCACCTCGTCTCTGATTCACTGGCAGCTTGGACTCGGTAACAGAATTAGTCAAGTAAGACGGTAGAGGATATCAGAAGAGATTTCCAAACAGAGGTACATGCTGCATGTGAAATGACCCACAAGCGGCTGAGACCACAGCCTCATTCACCTCTTTCCTCTCCTCTGTAGGGAGTCACTTCCGAAGGCTGACTCATCCAGATCTTGTCATATATGTACAACAAATGGCTGTCTTGCTGTGAGAGCCATGTCAGGATATTAACCACAGGCAAGTGGGCAATCACAGTAACATAGATACAGAGTTCATTTTGGTACAGCTTTATTTATGTAAGAGAAGAATTTCTGGGGCTTCCCTGGTGGTGCAGTGGTTAAGAATCCGCCTGCCAATGCAGGAGACACGGGTTTGAGCCCTGGTCCGGGAAGATCCCATGCCGCGGAGCAACTAAGCCCGTGCACCAAAACTACTGAGCCTGTGTTCTAGAGCCCGCGAGCCACAGCTACTGAGCCTGCATGCCACAACTACTGAAGCCCATGCGCCTAGAGCCCGTGCTCTGCAACAGGAGAAGCCACCACAATGAGAAGCCCACACACCGCAACAAAGAGTAGCTCCCACTTGCTGCAACTGGAGAAAGCCCGCGCGCCGCAACGAAGACCCAATGCAGCCCCAAAATTTCTGAACACATACTGTGTGCCAGGCCCTAGGCTACCCAATGATTTCCTACTCTGGGTTCTTGTAGGGCCACTGCCAGATCTCAGATGTCTTCAGTTGAGATCTTTCTCTCACCTGACTCCCGGAGAAGTGTGGCTTCTCCTCCTGGCTGCATTCTGTTTCTGCCCCAGCATCCTATCTCCCCTGATCCCAAACCAACCCAGCCACTGTCTTCAGTCCATCCCAGAGAACTTCTTCTCAGCCTTCCTGAGCACTAAGCAGCAACAGGCTTTATACCTGTTATCCAGGATTATCCAGGATTCTGCCCCACTGCACCCTCACCTGCTCTCTGATATCCCCTGGCTGTTATTACTGTGAATCTCCCAGACCCTTCCTTAGTGGAAAGCTATTACCAAAAACCCCTCAAACAAGCAGCCACTTTCTTCCTGTTTCCCATACAGAAATCTCTTTGAATTAGTATTTCTCAATATTCAACTTCCAACCCATTCTACTTCTTGCAACCTTAACAAACAGCTCTCTCTTTGACTCAGCGTGTTTTCTTGCTCACAGTTTTTTTCCTCCTTTCACATACTGCCTAACCTGGCTTCAGCCTTTACTCGTTGTTTTGTTTCCTTCCAGTTTAATCTCCTACTCATACAAATTAACATCTATACTCATTGTAAAGTAGTGAAAAACATATGTCATTGTGGTAGTGGTAAAGAAATCACATAATCTTCCGATTAGATTATCTGGAGCTCATCGTTATTTTAAAACTAATCTTTATGACTTATAAAATGAATGATTGTCTTATGTTTTCCTTTATTCCTTCTATTCAGAAAAGATTGAAGGTGGCTTAAAAATATATACAAAGTATAATATATAAAGGAGGTGGAGTAACCAGCCAAAGGGAAACTAAAAGTAGACAAAATGAGAAGTCAGGGTAAGAGTAATTCACAAAGTGTACACTGTAGAGTCTGGGCATTTGCCATAAAAAAGGCTCTGAATTTTTTAAGTACCAACACAAGGACAGAAGGAAGCACATTCAATTACATAATGCTCACAAGCTTATGAAACAAACTAGTTGCTCAAGAGAAGCAGAGTCATTTGTGGTAATGAATTTCTGCAGGCTCTCGTCAAGAGAACACAGTGTGATGAGTGAGCGGTGTTCCCAGTTGCACCTCCACAGCAAAAGCAGTCGTGGGGTTCCTGAGGCTGCCTCTCCTACCGTCTCTAGACTTATGCTGTTCATATGATCCTAAACTGCAGTTCAGTAAAAGTAACCACAGCAGGAGCCAAAACAAGACTATCTAAAGACAGATTCCTGATCATTTTTCTTTAATCTAAAAATAAAATTGACATCACCAGAAGACAGTACACAGTCCTCAGGAAATCCTCCATTAATATTTCTCCTCCCAGTTGAGAATTTCTGATAAATCTGCAAATCAGAAAGGCGTGTTGGCAAGTTAGGGCATACTCACATCCATTAGGACTCAGCAGAAATGGGGATGGAGTTAACGTGGTTTCATAAAAGTTAAGGAAACAGATGGGAGCTAAGGAAATATTTGTGGGCTAAGTCAAGATTTTCCTCAGAAAAGAATTTTGGATCTATTCTAATATAGATAAAAGGGCAAATGCCAAGATTTTGCCATTGAACACAACTGTGATGGTTTAGCCTAGAAAAATCTATGAAGTAGCTGTTAACAAACGCCTCCCCATGCAGTCTTTCTTTCCCATTTTTTTTGGTTGTGGTAAAATACACATATAAAATTTATCATCTTAACCATTTTTAGTGTACAGTTCAGAACATATGGATGCTTTACATACTTTGACTTTTTCAAGAAAGAGATCATTTTTATGGATCCTAACTCTCACGGTGGCTTTGAGTTCGGTTCTGTATAAGCATAAGTAGCCAGAAATTAAAACTGTGTTCATATAACTTAGTCCACAACTGACATCTGTTTGAGAAATTTTCAAGAAAAGTTGGAAATATGTAATATGACATTGTTCCTGATGAATTTCTTTACGAGGTGATAAAATATATAATCCTGGTCAGCACTGGAAAAAGCTTGCCTGAAGTCTGTTTTTTCTTTGCCTAAAGTCTGGTCTGGAAATTCTGGAATGATAGTTAACCAGAAGGAAACTGCTTTTTAAGCATAATAATTTACAATATACTAGATTTATGATTTTGAGAAAGTAGAAAGCTGCCCTTTTAACAATGAGAGTAGATTCTAGGACCCACCTGATGGCTCCATCAGTGTAGAAATAATTAAGGCAACAGATTGGCAAGGCTTACTGTCCTCCAATCAGACTGAACCTTGAAGAGTTCTGAGAGGCACACAACAGAGAGTGTCCTGAGTCTAAAGGATGGTGACCAGTGGTCTTATTGCATAGCTTAGGATCTACTGAAATCATTCAGTATACTTTGCTTTATATCACTTTGATATTCCAGAACTAAATATTTTTTCCCTAACTACTCAGTTATTGGAATTAATTTATTAATTCATTTAACAAACATCTGTTGAGTACCTTTTAGACATTGTGGGTTCCAAAATGAATGAGCCAGGAATCGTGACCTTAACAAGCTCACAGTCTGTGCTTCCTATTGATGGTCCAAGATGTTCTGATCAAGAAAAATATCCCTCTTTGTCTTTGTTATACCTAAGAATCTCTATTACAGCAAACCAGGAGATTTTTTACCCCCTGGGAACAAACACATCTCACAGGTATATTTAGCACAGAATTATATTAACAAGTTTACTCAAGAGAAAGAACCATACTTACCATTAAATCAGTGGCTGTTGTGTGATGCTGTTATTCTCTTGGAAGGTCTGTCACCTCACTTGAAATGGCTTAAGTTTCAGGTTTCCTTATGTGTCGCCAGAGCACAACTTCCTACAACGTGCTTTACTTCTGGCTCTTTGCCAGTCCAGCACTTTTGAGCTGGATGGTTCACTCTAGCAATAATTTCCTATCTGAGCTTTCTTCTCTCTTCACCCTATCACGTATAATGTCTATGGACTAAGACTCTGATTTCAACCTGTCATTTCATTGTTCAGAAAATTCCAGTGATTGCCCAATTTCTGGTAAACTCCCGTGACTAACTGGAAACTCTCCTGATACTACGCCTCCCCTTATTCACCCAACCCCACCTCTTATTACTCCAAATTAGTTGTACCTCAAACATCTTTAGCTTTCTGCACTTCTTCCTGCTGGAAAGCCTTTCCCTCCCACCTTCATCCTCCCATTTCAAGTTCAGCTCAAATTCACCTCCTTTCTTCTGAACGCTCCTCAACTGCTATTGCCCACATCAGTTTTCTGAAATTAATGACTATTATTGGTATAGTTTAGAACTTAATCTCATACTGCCTTGGACTGTTATTTAACTGACTCCTCTCTGCAACTTCTCTTTCCAACAAGATTGTAAACTCTCCCCAGAGAGAAGGGCTCACCTTAAAAGTTGCACTTGTGTCTCCTCCTAATTTTAGGCAGTTGTTATGCATACATTTGGTGTTCAATACATTGAAGAAATAGCTGTGGAATGAATGAACTACCATTGACTGCAAATATATTTTCTTTCTTTCCTTTACAGCTGGTGCTTGCCTTAAGTCCTGATTTCAATGTTTTCAAACTTCTCCAACCACAACCAATAGGAAGACATTCTTTTTATATTGTGATCTGATGTGTGTGTGTGCGTGCACACACACACACACATACACACCTGAAACAAGTTTCACAAAACAGTACATATTATTTACACTAAGCAATATATTCCGATGTTTTATGTTCTGTTTTTTAAAGATACTGATCATGACAGCTCATGACATACTAAATTGATTTAATCACCACTAAAGAGTTATAATCTACAGTATAAAAATACTCTATTTTATGCTTCTTAGATTAATATGAGGTGTAGAATATTGCTCCTGGAAAATGCTTAGACCAAAACACTGCCATGAGTACTCATTCTGTTACTGACAGTTTGAGCTACGATTATTATCTTTAAACAGCTATCTTGAGATAACGTCTTACCATATTCCACCATGGCGTTTAGAATCAACTCCTCCCACTTCCACCTTTTGAAAACTGGGACACAGTTAAATGACAACGCACAAAGTGTCCTCTAGATTTCTATTGCTTATCTTGTCTTGACAAACTTTAGTGGCATATAAATAAAAATTTGCTGGCCTAATTTTATTCAGACCACTTGCAGACGAATAAAAATAGGTATGTTCATATTTTTCTTTACAATAGCTTATTGTATTTCTTTACAATAGCTTATTTTTCTTTACAATAGCTTAAGGTTACTTAACCTGAGCACGTTACTTAACCTGCGCCTCCATGTCTGCATCCGCACAATGGGAATAATATTGTATCAACTTCAGTAGTATCAACTTCAAAGGATTGATGGGGTTAAATTAGACCATGCAAGTAAAGAGTTTATTACAGGGCCTGGGACACACAAGTGCTCCATGAATGGTAGTAATGTTTTATCCCTATTACAGATAAGTAAATGTATCTCAAACTTCCTTTTAGGGTCATAAAGCAAGGTTCAGTTAGAAGAACAAAAGTGAGATTACTTTTTCTCTTTCGATATCTAGTTAATTTTTATAGTTGGATTTATATATAATGTAAAATTCCACTTCTGGTTTTACAGACCATAAATACTCCTAAGGAAAGGCTCTATTTGTGGTGCTGGATAATCATTATATAATAAGGAATGTCTATTGAAACTAAAAGACTGTGTGTTTATATATGCAAAAAACCGTGCCTAGTTTTGCTAATCTCATTTAGATTTGTTTTCGCTTAATAAAAAAAATTCTTTAACTCTTGTGTGTCGAATGGTGAAATGTGCTTTAATTCAGCAAAATACTGCACACAATACACATACATAACACTCAAGATGTATACGGGCTTGCTTTTGAATAAACCGAGACCCGGGACTTCATTTCAGCCTTCCAAGTCAAAGTTTTATTCCAGTTGTTTTTATATTCCTTCTTACCTCTATTTTTCCACACCCTTCTCTTATCTACGTCTTGTTACTGATGAGGTGTTTTTGATTGCAGGAGTTCGGCAGTTAACAGTAAACAACTACCTTCCCACAGAAAGTATTTTTCCCCCAACCTGTTCAATTTAGCACTGCAAGACAGCGTATCTTTCTATTCTCCCGGAAACGCTAGTCCGCACCGGACCAGGCCCAGGGGAGTTGCATCCCCTTTCAAAATTACTGAAGTGATCAAGATTTCCCTAGCCCCAGCTCAGTCCTTTGCTAAAGAGAGCTGCGTTAAGTGTTGAGACAAAGGCTTTGGCAATTTCACTGAACCGAAACTGGAGACCTCCGGGAATTAACTTTCAATCACTACACTCCTGATCTTGCGTATGCGTGTCGGGCTGCTGGGGGAACCAAAGAAGGCAGAGAACCAGAAGCAGACCCGCAACAGGAGGTAGGAATAGAGGAGTCGGCCAGGAGCTGCAGACTCGGTAGACAGACACACCCACGCGACTAAATCCTACCCCAGATATGAGGGGAGGGGCAGAGCCCAGACGCCGCGTTCGGAAGCCCGGCCCCCTTCCACGCTCGCCGCCTACTCCACCCACGCGGCTGAGCCTGGGCCCTCGGTCCGCGCAGCCAATTTCGTCACGTCCGGAGGCGGGCCGGGGCGCCGGCGGCTGGCCCGGGTGGGGCCGGGGGTGGGGTTGTGGCGGTACTGCGGGTGACAACGGTCAATAATGAAGGTGGCTGCGGCGCGGCAGCGGACTCAGCTGCGCCGGGCGGGGGCGGCGCCGGGACCGCGCCTGTAGGACCTCGGGGCCGGCGCGGCGAGATGGGGCCCCGGCGCGGGGAGTGAGGCGAGCGCAACGGCGAGCGGAACTTCAGCCGGAGGGGCTCTCCTGCTTCCCCCTCTGGCTCTTCGGCCTCCACCTGCAGCCCCTCGGCCCCCGCGTCCCGCGGGACCGGGACGGCAACGGCGGGGGCATGTGGCGCTGGGTCCGGCAGCAGCTGGTAGGTGCCTCCGCCCCTCACCTCCCGGACGCTTGCTCCTGCGCGGTCTCTCGGGCCCAGGTGGTGAGGAAGGGCCGGCGGCGCGGAGCCGCGAGGCCGGGGCGCGGGCTCCGGGCTAGGCCGCAGCGGAGGCGGGCTAGGGCCCGGGAGCCGGCAGAGCCCCGAGCAGCTCCGGCACGCGTCTCGCCGCCGAGCCCGGGCCGCCGAGGTCGGTGGCCGCTTCCTGCCCGCGCTTCTTGGTTACTCCCTCCTCCTCGGCGCACCTGGGCGGCTGCGATCAGAAGCGAGTCCGGAGCGGGGTCGGCGTCCCTCCTGAGGAACTCGGGCGAGGGCACGGAAAGAGAGTAGGTCTTGGGGAGAGAAAAGAGGCTTGTGTTTCCTGCCTCTTAACAATTTGGGACTCGTTTGAGCGAAGGGGAGGGTGAGGACTTGTCTCCAGCTCCCTCTCCTCGCTGTTTTCGCGGTTGCGTTATCAAGGAGGAGGGTCACTTACCTAGTCTAACCGCTCTCAACGAAAGAAATTTTACCCAAGGCCTGGGTGAGGGAAAGAAAGAATATTCCAACACCCCGTCTAGTTTCGAAGGTAAGTACGGTAGTTATGGCGGACTTTTCCTTCTTACCTTGTCCTCGCCCTAACCCCAAGTGAAACTTTTCGAACGCGAACCTCCCTTTCTTTCCGCTCTCCCGAGGCAGTTTGAACGAGACCGGTTTGGAATCAATGGTTAACTTTTCAGTTTTACTGGAACACCTGGAGGAAAAAAAGGATCTTAGAAAAGGGTGATTTAAGGCATATAAAAAGCGCCACCTTTCTCAGAATTAATTCACAGAGAAAACTTTCTTGCCTGCTGGCAGCTGCAGCCCGCAAAATACACCACTAAGGCAACGTGACAGTTAGGACTGAAATTGCTCCTGGCTGAAGAAGCCTAACCTTACCTCCATGATGAGGTCTGTTACTGTTTGCGGCTTAATTTCTAAATCGCATTAGTAATTAAATGCTGTTACAACTTCGGTGTTTTCACTTACGAATTCAAAAGGCCGTGAAGCAAAAACCGTTTTTGTGGAACTGTAAAGATTTTGTGGGACCAAAACATTGATACCTCTTTTTCCCTGCTCTGGAAGAACATTTTTTTGTTGTTGTTATGACTAAGAAGTATGCTGTTTCAGAGCTAGCCTTCTGTTAATTCATTTGGCAGTGGGCATCATTCTCAAAAAAAAAAAAAAAATCTTATAAATAAAACTAGAACTGCCTGCCACTGCCTCAGACAAATGTTAGCTCTCTATTTTTAGGTAATTGGGCATTCATATAGCCCAGATATATGCCTTATTAGGAAACCAAGCTAATGATGTCATCATAATACCAGATTGTTGTAATACTTTGGCTTCGTTGCAGTAAGTGGCAGCTCGGTAACTTTAGAAGTTGATTATTTCAGGTCTGATCTCATGCCTTTGATTTGCCCATCTTCATGTATAGAAGTCTTGTTTACCTGATGGTGTTTTTGTGTGCTAGTGGTTCTCTTAAAGTTTTTTCTAGTAGATTTAAGACACCACTTCTCAGTGTTAGGTATTTTTGTTAACCTGAATAAAATCCTGATTGTATACCCATTCTCATCTTCAAGATAGGCAGTCTGGTGATGTTTATTTTAAATGGTTTCAGCTGAACGCAACTAAAAGGAAGGGCAGGGAGTTGTGTGGTTAATTTACAAGACAGCTGCCTTACAGGGTGGTTAACAAGTTGAACAAGTTCGCTGTACACAAAAAATGCTCTCTCTGACATTGGTTGCTCACTTCACTGGTTTTACTTTTAAGTTATCAGTATGGAAGTACGGAAGTATGTAATCAGACCTGTGCCCATGTAGGACTTTGTTTCTCTGATTACCTTTGTACAGTCACTTAAATTATACATTAAGGATAGTGGATTCACAGAGTAATGAAAGTGTATTTTACTATCCCAGTCATAAACAGCCATTCTGGTTACTACACCAAGAATTATTCAATTCAAAGTCTAGTTTAAATTATACTTCCAGTTGCTCAATGAATTGAGTCTTTTAGCAATAGGTTGGTTCACGTAAGAAAATTCAGATAACTAGGACAGATTTGGAGAAATTAATAAGCAGATCACAAAGACAGGTTTTTTTGAGCTATAAAAACACTTAATTCATTATATGCATCCCGATTTTCAACAAGTTAAATTGTCTTGCCAAAAAAAAAGTTCATTGTCATTTTGTACTGAAACAACTCATATGTTCTATTAATTCTCCTCTAATTTAAAAAAGTTTGACTCCTTATCTCTGCAGACTATTTTCACTTCTTGACACAATGAGAAAAATTAGGAGGTTGTCAGAAAGTTGATGTTTTCCTTTGGGGAAGTAGACTGAAAAGATTGGACTATCCTTTATTTTTTCTTTCTCTTTTGTTCTTTCTTTTTGGGCTCATAATGCTAAAGTTATTTTACACTAAGAAAATTTTCTTATGTCTTTCTGGTACAGTTGGTATTATTCTAGCATCACATGTGTGTTAACTCATTAGAGATGACAGCACCAAGATTATAATAGTGGAAATGCCATTAGCTACTCACTGTATTCTCATATTTAGATTTTTGTGGTAGCCATTAACCACCTTGGCTATTAAAATTCTAATTAATTAAAAATTCATGTGGCTATTAGCTACTATATTGGACAGTTCAGAGTAGGACATATTTATTAGCACAGAAAATCATTGTACAGCGCTACTTTAGACAAATGAAAGTCTTTGTCAGTTCATATTTTAGTTGACATGTAATATTTCTTTACAGGGCAATGTAGTGCTGTGTTTTTAAAGCACTTACTGTGTGCAGACATAATAAGCTAAATACTGGGGACACAAATGTAGGTCACTGAGGGCCTTATTCATCTCTGTATGCTCATTGTCTCACACAGTACTTGACATGAGTAGACACTGGGTACATGTTTGCTGAATAAATGAATAGGTGAGAAAATAAAGAATGAATCCATAGTATTGCTTCTGTGTTTAGAGATCAAGTGACAAAATTCAAAGATTGACCAGTCCATAAGAAAGCTAGAAAATTACTATAATTTTTAAAAACACAACTTAATGTTGTCATACTAGGATACAGTTTATTAAATTGTTCCATAAATGTAGTCCCTTCAGGTTTGTATCCGCAGTGGTGGAAGGAGGCTAGTAAGATTGTCTTCTGATTCACTGAGAAAAATGGGAAGCTCTTAACCTAAACTCTCAACCCATTCGCATTCACCAGACTTGTTTATATCTTAATTCTAACCTTTCCACTTGTCACAGAGGAAGGTGCGACGGTCCTCTTTTCCAAACTAACCAGTTCACTCGTGCTCTTTCATCCTGCTCTCCGCACTCCATATCAATTTTCTATAGTATGTTTACTCTTTTTCTTTAAGCTGTGAACATGTTCAAGCCTCCCTCTACTAATTTACTTTGCCCTGTACCTGTGTCAAATTCTTTTCAGTTTTCTAAAAAATAGGTCTATTCTGCATAATTATGCTGTTCAAGACCCTTGAAATGTGGCTAGTTCAAGTTGAAATATGCTTAAGTATAAAATACACCTAGGATTTAAAAAATGGTATAAAAAAGAATGTAAAAATCTCAATTTTTATATTGTTACATGTTGAAATAATATTCTGGATTTATTCAGTAAAGTCAAATATTGCAATTAATTTTGCTTGTTTCTTTTTACCTTTTTAAAAATGGTTACTAGAAATTTTTAAATCACATATGTGGCTTGTATTTGTGGCTCATGTTATATTTCTGTTAGTGCTGCTGTATAACATTAAAAGTGAGCTTGTGTTTCTTTATGGCACATTATGTAAGTCTAGGTAGCTCACACACTAGACTGTAAATATCTTAGGATGGGCCATATTTTGTTCATCTTTATAGCCCTTGCACTCAAGACAGCAGCTGGCCCATATTGTAGGTACTCGCCCACCAAATGTTGGTTGACTAAGTGAATGAGTATCAGATTTATTTCAGCATCAATTTGGAAGTACCTGTGTTCTTTGCCTTTCTCTCAAGGAATGAATGAGGAGGAGTAGGTCAGGGAAGCACAGGCCTACGGTGGTATTTTTTTGGTGTGAACAAGTAAATTTTAACCTCAAAAATGTTTAAGATCCGAGAGCTTAGAGTATTTGCTTATTTTATCTCTATGTTCAGACTTATATTCTCAGATACCCAATTTTTCATTTGGTTAGAGAGGTCAAGCATTAGTGGAATCCCAATTATCCTAACAGCACTGAAGTAGGGACCTTGTCCAGATACCCCAAAGAACCTTGTGATTGCCACTATCATCATTAAATATCCCTTCTATCCCTGCAGTCTGTTTTCAACATAGCAGCCAGAGTGATCTTATTAAAACACAGGTTAGGTCATGTAATTCCTGTGTTTAAAACCTTCCTGAGGACTTGCCTTCTTGCTCAGAGTAAAAGCCAAAGTCTCTGCTAGATCTGTATCCACCCCGCTCCCCAAACCACTTCTCATCTCTCATCATTCTTTTTTTTTTTTTTAATTTTTATATATTTATTTATTTATTTTTGGCTGCGTTGGGTCTTCGTTGCTGCACATGGGCTTCTCATTGCGGCAGCTTCTTGTTACAGAGCACGGGCTCTAGGCATGAGGGCTTCAGTAGTTGTGCCGTGCGGGCTCAGTAGTTGTGGCGCGCACATAGGCTTAGTTGGCTCCTTGGCATGTGGGATGGATCTTCCCCGGACCAGAGATTGAACTTGTGTTCCCTCCGTTGGCAGGCGGATTCTTAACCACTGCACCACCAGGGAAGTCCTCCCATCATTCTGCACTCACTTTTCTTTATCCACACAGATCTTGCTATTCATCAGAAGTGCCGGGCGTACTTCAGTCTTAGGATTTTTGCCTTGGCCGTTACCTCTGCCTGCAATGTTCTTCCCCTAGGTATCTGCTGGCTCCTTCACTCCCTTCAAATCTTTATTCAGATGTTACCATATCAGTGAGGCCATTTCTGGCCATTCAGGATAAAATTGTAAATCCCCACCCCCATACTTCCCTATCCCCTTCACTGCTTTTTTAATTTCTCTTAGCACTTATCACTATTTAACGTGCTCTGTACTCTACTTATTTGTCTCATTTATATCATGAAAGCAAGGATTTTTGTCTATTTTGTTTTAGTTCTCCATGTAATAAAAGCTGTTTCTCAACTCTGCATCTACTTATAGGTAACACTATTTCTTTCTCATTTATTTATTCATTCACCCAAAGATTTTCTGAACATATACCTGTGATAGCATGTTGCTAGGCTCTGGAACTACCAAAATGCAGCAACCCCAGCCCTAGCCATTCTTCGAGGACTAATGGATATTTGAATTGATGTCAGTTTTTTTCCTATTAAAAAAAATGTTGCGGTGATCATTTTTGTTTATGTGTGTTTTTTTTAAATTGGAATACCTAGAAGTGGAATTGCTGGGTCATGGGGTGTGCACGTTATGACTGTTACTAGATATTGCCAGATTATTTTCTAAAACATGAGAGTTCCCCTTTTCCTACATCTTGGTCAACACTTTGTACTGTTAGACTTGAAAAACTTACCAATCTGATGAGTGTGAGAGGTATATCATTTTGCCCTAATTTGCATTTTGCTGATTGCTAGTGAGATTCAGGTGTCCTGTGTTTCACTCATATGAATAGATTACCCACTTTTCTTTTTATTTTATTGGAGTATGATTGCTTTACAACGTTGTGTTAGCCTCCACTGATTACCCATTTTCCTCTTGGGTGGTGTGTCTTTTCCTTATTAGTTTCTTCTGTAGTCTGGATGCCAATTCTTTGTTGTATATGTTGTAAATATCTTCTTTTAGCCTGCCCCTTGTATTTAACTTTGTTGATGGTGTCTTTTTTGATGTTGTAAATTGATTTGTAGGTAAATTTATTAGGTGAATGATTTCTACTTTTTATTGCTTGTTTAGGAATTCCTTTTCTACACCAGGGTCATAAAGCTGTTTTTCTAGTGTTTTCTTCAAGTTGTCTAAAAATTTAGTTTTACAACATTTAGGTCTTTAATATACCTGGAATTTATTTTTGTGTATGGAATAAAGTAGGGAATTTGTTTTCTCCCACATAAGAAGTTATTTGTCTCAGTGCCGTTCATTGAATGAGCCATCTTTTCCCCACTAGCCAGTGTTGTTTGCCTTCTCTGTCATATACCATCATTCTCTTTGTTTTGTGTTCTGTTTCTAGGTTCTCTATTGTGTTTCGTTCATGTATTGATCTGTTGGTGCACCAGTAAGGCACTATCTTAGTTATAGTGTTTTATGAGAAGTCTTGATATCTGGCCAGACAGAACCCCCAATTCCTTTTTTTCCCCCAGAATTGCTTGGGATCTTTACTCTTCCATATGCTATTTTTTATAATCAGTTTGTCTAATTCTGTGGAAATCTTTCTAGGATTTTGATTTGCTTTGCATTGAATTCGTTAAGTTTCTATTCATACTTTTTCCCTTTGATCATGTAGAAGCTATGGATTGTATTTTTATCCTTTTTTTTCCCTAGCTGTGCCTATATATTGAGCATCTCTATCCACCTACAAATAATATAGGGATTTAGAAGATGTTGACCTCAGTATTCCCTCTCACCTTCCACATTACTGTTACATAATAGTTTAGCTCTATTTTTTTCTTTTACCAGCTTTCTTGAGATATAACTCACATACCGTACTGCGTAGAGTTGTGCAGCCACCTCCACACTGTGATGTTTGGACATTTTCATACGCCCTGAAGGAGACTCCCTACCCACTAACTCTCATTCTCCATTCCCCCAAGCCGCTAGCCCCCAGCCGTAATCAATCACTAATCTACTTTCTGTGTCTGTAGACTTGCCTCCTCTAGACATTTCAGGTAAATGGCATCATACACTATGCGGTATTTTGTCACAGTCTTCTTTTCACCTAGTATAATGTTTTCAAGGTTCATTTGTGTTGTTGCATATATCAGTACTTCATTTCTTCTTAATATCAAATATTCCATTGTATAGATGTACCACATTTTGTGTATTCATTCATCAATTAATGGACATTTAGTTTGTTTCCACCTTTTGGCTATCAGAAATAATGATTCTTTGACCATTCATGTGCAGTTTGTGGATGTATATTTTCATTTCTCTTGGGTAAATGCCTAAGGAGTGGAAATTACTGGGTCATATGGTACCTCTCTTTTTTGAGGAATTGCCAAACTGTTTTCCAAAGTAACTGCACCGTTTTACATTTCCACCAGCAATTTATGAGGGTTCCAGTGTCTTCATATCCGTGCCAACACTTGTTTTTGCCTTTCTGATTGCAGTCATGGTTGTGAGTATAAATGGTAACTCATGGTTGTGATTTATATTTCCCTGATGACTTCAAACATCTTTTCATGTCCCTGTTAACCAGTTTTTTTGTTTGTATTTTATGGGTTTGTTTGTTTGTTTTTTGGTGAAATGCTTACTCAGATCTTTTTGCCCGTATTTAAGTTGTCTTTTTTTTTTTTTTGAATTGTAAGAGTTCTTTATGTGTTCTGGATACAAGACCCTTATCAGGTATGTGATTTGCAAATATTTTCTTCCATAATGTGTGTTGTAGTTCTACTTCTTTTTAAACTCAAAACGTTCTCGTAACTTTTTTTTTTTTTGCGGTACGCGGGCTTCTCACTGTTGTGGCCTCTCCCGTTGTGGAGCACAGGCTCCGGACGCGCAGGCTCAGCGGCCATGGCTCATGGGCCCAGCCGCTCCGCGGCATGTGGGATCTTCCTGGACCGGGGCACGAACCCGTGTCCCCTGCATCGGCAGGCGGACTCTCAACCACTGCGCCACCAGGGAAGCCCTCTCTTAACTTTTTAACTGTAACTCATTTTGATTGATTACAGTGATTTTTTTTAACTCACCATTATTTCTTGAATACCATCTCTTCCCTCTATTTACTTTTATTCTTGCTGAAATATACATCCTTTAGTTATTTTTAAGCAGGACTTCATGTGTGGTAAACTTTCTTAGTTTTTATGTCTTAAAATGTCTATTTCATAATTATTATTGAATACTAATTTAAGTAGATTCAGAATTCTAGATTAACAGTTACTTTCACTCAACATACTGAAGATACTACTTATTCTGTTGCTTTTGGACATTTATTGCTGGTGTAAAATATGCTTTTAATCTAATTGTCATTACTTTGCTGATACTCTCTTAAATGTTGTTTTTAAGATTGTCTTTTTGTCCTCGATATTTTGCAGTTTTTACTCTGCTGTATTCATCATGTTGTTTCATATGATTTTTGTTTTTCCTGCTCTACACTTGTGTGTATTTTAAATCTGAAAGCTGTCATTTCTACAGTTCAGAAAAATTTACAGTCTTTTTTTCCCTTTAAATATTGCTTCTCAGGCTTTAATTTTCTCATTCTCAAACTCTTGCTTGATATTAATCTGTGCTCTGGCTCTTAACTTCTTGTTCATATTTCTCATCTATTTTCTCTGTGCTGCTTTCAGTGTGAATTCCTTAGTTCTAGCTTCTAGTCATCAGTTCTTTCCATATCTAATCTAGAGTTCATCCTTGTCTTCTGAAGTTTTAATTTAAATGACTTTTTTTTCCAGAATTTATTATTGGACCTCTTGCGTTTCTGTCTGTTCTTGATGCATATTGGCCGATTTGTCTTGTAATATTTTGTTCTTTTTTTAAAAAAATATATTATTCTGTTACCTCTTTGGAGGTTTTAAACATGTTTAAAAGTACACAGCTTTTTTCAACCTCCTTTCAGTTGACCTGACTCTAGGACCCTGGTACAAAAGGGGATTGAACTTCAGGCTGCCTATTTCCAGACCCAGAGTCCCAAAGGCTCAGCCCCTGATTACCGAAATGATTATCTTGCTTTAAGCCTAGCTAAGTCGTCTTAATTAAAGAAAAAAACATTTTTTGTCTGTCTTTGCTTTTGTGAAGTAAAAGGAGGAGTTCAAAGTATGTACTTTTCCAAGGTCAGTAACTAATTAGTGCCAGAGGCAGGACTTAACCCAGAGAGTTTTTCCAGAGAATTTAGCAGTGTGGAAGAGAATTAGCAGTAGCAGCAGTTTTCCCTATATATCTCTTTCCTAATCCTGCCATTTTAAATCTATCCAAGAGTGAGGCAAGAAGAATGAGTTAGGGAAAGAAATTTAGGCAGCAGTGGTACTCTGGAGATGGGGGTGACAGGTTTGTAGAGGAAAAGGAGAGAAGTGATCAAGGGTTCCTGTAGTTAGTCAGCTATGGCCATTTTCAAGTTGACATAATATTTTAGGTACCAGAAGAAGCTAGGCCTTGCTTGTACCTTAATATATATCTCCTCTTGAATATGTTATCTAATATCAAATGCAATACATTTAAATTGATTTTGAACAGCATGGCAAATTTTTTGAAAGATTTTCAGTTTTAAATTTCTTTTTTCATCTTAAACTTTAGGAACCACAAACTATTTTGAAGTTTGAGAAGTTTGTGATGTTGAAATAGAAATTGGAAATGCTGAAGAGTTAAGATAGTTGTCTTTTTTTTTAATTTAATTTTTTTTTTTAATTTTTTAATTTAAAGCAGGGGCTTTCTCTAGTTGCAGCGAGCAGGGGCTACTCTTTGTTGTGGTACGCGGGCTTCTCATTGTGGTGGCTTCTCTCATTGCGGAGCACAGGCTCTAGGCGTGCAGGCTTCAGTAGTTGTGGCACGCGGACATTAGGGCACACAGGCTTCAGTAGTTGTGGTGTGCGGGCTGAGTAGTTGTGGCTCGCGGGCTCTAGAGCGCAGGCTCAGTAGTTGTGGTGCACGGGTTTAGCTGCTCTTGGACCAGGGCTCGAACCCGTGTCCCCTGCATTGGTGGGCAGATTCTCAACCACTGAGCCACCAGGGCAGTTCCTAGTTGTCCATTTTTATTAATAACTTTTATTACATCTGTAATGAAATTATGCCATACTTTATTTTTTATATTTAAAAATCGTTATTTAACTCTATTCAGAAGAATGTACTTGATAATTTTCTATAGAAAAAAAGTGAGTCATCTAATGACTTACTGCTATTTCAGTCAAAATTTTACTCATTTTACTTGATATTTGTTTCACTTTTTGTGCTTATTAAAAGGCTTTTTTTTTAATGAAGTTTTATTCAGGCCCTTACTTCTCATTTTGGTATTTCCACAGTACCAAGCATATTACCTAGCACGTAGTCAATGTTCACAGTATTTGTAATGATTTTTAAAATCATACAAATCATAAATTATAGGGTAATTTAACAATAGGGTAATTTAATAAATGAAATAGTAAGTGGCTTGATATTTCATAATGGTCGAATATTTTTACTTAAATTGGTGCAGTGCCTAGCATAGTATCAAGCACATGTTCCTCAGTAAATACTTGTGTTACATATTGGTCTTTTAAGATTTTGCTTTGAAGAGTCTTTTGCAATGAGTGCAATTGATAGATAAAGCTTGAGTAGTATATAAGTCAGTTCAAGTCTTAATCACATTTTACCTAGGAAATTGTTTCTTCACTACTGCATTTCATGAACTACAAAACGAATATAGATATCCTTCCTTACCTCACTTCTCCACTATGCTCTTTAATATATTAGTTCAGAAAACTAACAAAGATGTGAGGATGGGCTTGATTTTTTTTTTTTTTTTTTTTTTTTTTTTACTACTGAAAGGCAAGGAAGTAGTTCTTAACCTTGTCTTTTCCTATTGAAAGTTTCTTTTAATTTATTTTATTATTTATTTTTGGCTGTGTTGGGTCTTTGTTGCTGCACACAGGCTTTCTCTAGTTGCGGCGAGCGGGGGACACTCTTCGTTGAGGTGTGCAGGCTTCTCATTGAGGTGGCCTCTCGTTGCAGAGCACAGGCTCTAGGAGCATGGACTTCAGTAGTTGTGGCTCACAGGCTCAGTCTTTGTGGCTCGCGGGCTCTAGAGCTCAGGCTCAGTAGTTGTGGTGCACGGGCTTAGCTGCTCTGCTGCATGTGGTATCTTCCCGGACCAGGGCTGGAACCCCTGTCCCTTGCATTGGCAGGCAGACTCTCAATCACTGCGCCTCCAGGGAAGTCCCTCCTATTGAAATTTAAATACTGTGGAGGAACTGGCGTCTAACTTAGATGTGCAGACCTTCAGACTTTGTGTGTCCAACTCCTATGCAACATTAAAGGGAATTGATGCAGTGCTTACCTGTGAGTGTTGATCAACCTTTTTTCCATCGTATATTTGCAGAATTTTAAAAAAAGAAAGAAACTTAGGAATTTATTATGAGACAGGAAAAGTCAAAATTCTTAAATAATCAGAGATGCTTTTATCAATCTTTATATAGTCTCTTAGACCATGAGTTCCCTAATAAATGATGTTTCCTGTAGATGGAGATAAAGTTTTCAGTGGTCTATGGCAAAATGAAAAAAGCAAGGTCAGTGTAACACACACGTCTCTGTGTGTGTGTGTGTGTGTGTGTGTGTGTGTGTGTGTCTTTGTCTTTGCTTAAACTTATATATGTCCTTGTTTTTGAGGACTGTTCATTTTAACTTTTAAAAAATTAACTTTTTATTTTAAAATAGTTTTAGATTTTCAGAAAGTTTGCAAAAATAATAGAGAATTCCTATACATTCTTCTCACCCACTTTCTCTTATTGTTAACATATTACTGTGCTACATTTGTTACACTAATAAACCAATATTAATACATTATTATTAAACCCTGTACTTTATTTCATATTTGTATATATTGCAAAATGATCACCACAGTAAGTCTTGTTAATATCCATCACCACCCAGTGTTACAGAATTTGTTTCCCTGTGATGAGAACTTTTTAAGATCTACACTCTTAGCAATTTTCACATATACAATACAGTATTATTAACTATAATTACCAGGCTGTACATTATATCCTATAACTTATTTATTTTATAACTAGAAGTTTGTACCTTTTGACTCCCTTCACCCAGTTCACCCACTCCCCAACCCCACCTCTGGCAACCACCAGTCTGTTCTCCATTATTTCTGTATCTATGAGCTTGGAGTTTTTTTTTAGATTCCACATATAAGTGAGATCATACAGTATTTGTCTTTTCTCTTTCTGACTTATTTCACTTAGCATAACACCCTCAAAGCCCATCCATGCTGCAGCAGATGGCAAGATTTCATTCTTTTTGATGGATGAATAATATTTTATAATTTTATATATATATATATACACACACACCACATTTTCTTTATCCACTCATTTGTTGATAGACATTCAGTTTTTTCCCGTACCTTGGCTATTGTAAATAATGCCACAGTGAACATGGAGTGCATATATCTTTCAGATTAGTGTTTTTCATTTTCTTCAGATAAATACCCAGAAGTGGAATTACTGGATCATATGGTAGTTCTATTTTTAATTTTTTGAGGAACCTCTGTACTGTTTTCCATAGTGGTTGTACCAGTTTACATCCTCACCAACACTTGTTATTTCTTGTCTTTTTGATAATAGCCATTCTAACGGGTGTGAGGTAATATCTCATTGTGGTTTTCACTAGTATTCTTTTTCTGGTTCAAAATCTCATCTGGGATGGGGCTTCCCTGGTGGCGCAGTGGTTGAGAGTCCGCCTGCCGAGGCAGGGGACACGGGTTCGTGCCCCGGTCCGGGAAGATCCCACATGCCACGGAGCGGCTGGGCTCGTGAGCCATGGCCGCTGAGCTTGCGCGTCCGGAGCCTGTGCTCCACAACGGGAGAGGCCACAACAGTGAGAGGCCCGCATATTGCAAAAAAAAAAATCTCATCTGGGATAACACGTTACATTTAGTCTTCATGTGTTCTTAGGCTCCACTGGGCTGTGATAGTTTCTCAGACTTATGAGAAGAACTAAGTCTTAGGTTGTTTTCCTTACTTTCTTCTTTATTAATATTCTTGCTTAGAAGAATTAGAAGTTGGCAAATTTATGTTAGTTTTCCAGTTAAATTTTTTTTTACTGTTCTGTGAAATCCAAAACTCTGTGAACCGTTGCCTTTGGTTATCAGAAATCAGTGTGATGACCATTAATAATTAGTGTCTCCAAGTTTCCTAATTATGTTTTTTTGTTATAAAAGAAATATCTATTAGTAATTTTTTAAAAAAGCGAATGTGAAGTTTAGAGTTAATTGAATCTTATAGGGAAGAATTGGTGATCTGATTTGTGGCGGCAGTCAGTTTCCATTAGATGTGAGTGTAGACAAAAAGCCATAGGAAGATAGGAAGTCTGTAAACACTGAGTAACTGAGCTTAGTTACTCAGTTGATGACTGTATCAACTCATCATAAAGGTATTTCTTAAAATTACCAAAATAGAAAATTTAATAGTATATGATTTCAGCTTTCTTCATTTTTCATGTTCAAATTTTTAAATTCCATTTCGAATTAGAGATCCTGTCCATTTCCACAGTTAATGCTTTATACCTTGGCTCTTGATTGTTTTCTCTTCTTTTTCCTTGATCCTTCAGTGATTTTTCCTTCCCATAACTTTTTCTTCCTCTTTACCAGATTCTTCATTTCAAACATAAAAATAAGCTTATGATTTGCTTTTACTAAAAATGTTTCGCTTGATCCAGCTTTTCAGTTGTTAACCGCTATCCCCACTTCCCCACCCTCCTCTCCATCCCCAGTCATTAATCCACTGTAGCCCTTTTAACTGTACTCAAACTGCGTTGGCAGAAGCCACTGATGATTTACGAATTGTTAAATTCAGTTGTCTTTTTTTCAGTTCTTATCTTCCTTTGCAGCATATGAAATAATTCCTTTTTGCAACTTCTTCCCAGGTTTCTGCCATACTACTCTTCTTGTTTTTCTTCTGCTCTGATGATCTTTTTTCCTTTTTGCTTATTCCTTTTCTGCCACATGTATCTTAAATGATAGCCCTCAGAATTCCATCTCCTACCCTTATTCTCTTCCTCTGTATTCTCTTCACAGGCAGTCTCATACATATCTTTGACGTTAACCACCATCATTATGCTTGCTGGCTTCCAATCTCAAGTCCGACCCTCTCCTAAACTCTACATAAAGTTGCTTAGTAGATATCCATGCTGGGTGTACCATATTCAAACCAGAAAATAATTCTAGTTTGATCTTAAATATGTGAGAGGAAATAGGAAATTAGGTGATATCTAAGAAATAAATTGTAGGGCCTAAAATACTAAGGTTTCATCAGCTCCAAGTGGGCAAGGACTAAGTCACGTATTCCTTTTTATCATCAGTGGTCCTTAGTGCATTGAAAAGCACCTAGTTAAGTACTCAGTAAATACTCTTTGATTGGTTGTTAAATTTTTTTCATTACGTGCCGGAAAATACCAAAGGGCAAGAATTTGCAGATCAGCAGTAGAATTTTAATAGTCATTATACAGGGTAAATGAATTGTTTGCCAAAAGAACTGAAAATATGCGAACATATTCTTTTGTGTTTTTTTAAAAATACATTTTCAGAATTATGTCAGTTTGTCCCAGTGTTGCTGAATAATCATTTCCATGCTTAAAATTTATCAAATTTTCATAGCAATAGTTTAGGATTTGCTAAGTTCTTTTTTTTTTAATCTTATATAGACATGTTTTACTTTCTTCTGAAGCATGTTTCTCAGGTTCCCAGCATATAAAATTAGTAAAACAATTGTGTATCTTCCTTCCACCTTACTTTTTTCTACCTTTTGTTTTGGTTCTTTTCTTAACTAAATAGGATTCACTCATTGTCTCTATTCTCTGACTTCAATATATTTTTATGTTGTTATTGTTTAGAATTTTTCTCCGTAACACCTAAGCCTGTTTAAATATGTACTTGGAAATATTTGTTGTAGTTTCCTAGTTTGAATACTGATATTCTGCTCATGGTATAAGCAGCAGCTTCTAACTTGAGGGGATTCTATTATAAACCCAAGATAGTACTTGTAATATTGGTTAGATTTTGGCCATAAAAGTACATAGTTTTCAATCCTGTTGGGCCCAGTGCCCCCTATTTCTAACAGATATTTCATAAATGTTCTTTCCATTTTTATCTTGAAATAAAATTTAAATATATAACCTGCTACATATATAACTTGATTTTTTAAAAAAAAATCAACATTATAACCCTAGTTATGGAGGAAACTAGTATGAAGGAAAAATAAATACATTTATATTAAATAATATCTGTATCAGTATGTAAGTACTCAATCGTAACTACACTAAAGGTAGTGAATAATAAAATGCTGTAATCAGTGTGACTTCATGGCTACTAGTGCAGACTGCTGAAAGTGTAGTGTATTGGTGACTCATATACAAGTGACATTTCCATTGGTGATGCAGTTTTCTGAAACAGTGAACACTCTGGGAAGTTCTGACAAAATGTTATCTTCCTTCATTTTACATGGTAGTTGCATTGCTGAAAAATTCACAAATCCGTGCAAAGCATTTTGTGTTTGTTTTTAAAGAGGAGGTTCATATTTTTCTAAAGAGATTTTTACGAATGTGAATATCAGGCAGGGCATTTGAAAGTTGTCTGGTTCACAGGACATTTCCTTGTTGTCAGGACTCTGATGTTCATTGAAGAATGTCTAATATCTCTGCCCCACCCATTCACCCGCCTACTAAATGCCACTAGACATCCCCACCCCTCAAATCATTGTGAAAATCAGTCCCAACCTCATTTCTGAAAATGGTTTCTAGAAGTCTTCCTTCCTTTCCTTAGGCTCATTCCCCAAAAGCAGTTTTAACTTTGAGGCGTGTAATCTCTTAGCTCTAATTGAGAACCATTACATATAATTTCTCTCAATGAGAATAGGGAAACACAATTAAGCAACTGATCAGAAAACATAGGTGAGTAGAAAAGCCTGTAAAGCAAACTATATGGTCATTCAGAAATAGTATTTCAGTGATAGTGTTATTTTGGTTGATTTGCTAAATATTAATGCTTGGTATTCAATTGCAGCTATCTGGTAACAGGAACAGCATACAATTTCATTCAACATAAGAGCAAGAGTGTTACCAATTTTGAGAAACATTTAAAATGTTTATAATTATGGCAGGATGAAAGGTAGGATGTCTAGGTTGTGGGAAGTGAGACTGGTAGTAGGTACAAGATTGTTGGGTTTTGTTATTGCCGCTGCTGCTATTTATTTGGTTCCAGTTTGTTGGTTCAGGCATTCCTGAAAACAAGTTTCCTATATATAAAATTAACAGGACAATTGTGTATCTTCCTTCCACCCTACTTCTTTCTAACTTTTGTGTCAATTTTTGTCTCTATTCTTTGTCTTCAATATACTTTTCGCCAATTTATTAGTTTTTAAATTTTTATTTATTTTTAATTGAAGTATAGTTGATTTCAATATACTTTTTAATGTTATTGTTTAGAATTTTGTGGGTGTGTCTTTGTGATTGATATATATTTTAAAATATTACACTTTGAAGATATTTTGTAAGGGATGTGTTTTCTGTGTAAAGGATATTTGTCTCTGGCCTCAGAACTGTAACCCCATTGCTTCTGATATACTGAGGAGGACGTAGGAAGCCATCTTCGTTGCCGTTGTTGTTTATGATTGTGAGTGGAGAGGGAGAAGGCTTAAAAATGTTTGGGAAACCTTACTAGAAATTCCATTTTACTCTTCTGTCTCCAATCTGGATACCACAGGTAGAAGAGTTACTAGTTTCATTCCTTATCCAGCCGGTGTTCAACTGGCTAGGTAAACCAAAAAAATCAATTTAGGGTTCTTGGTTACAGAAACCTTAAATTCTCCCTTAGTGAAATCTGTGATTTTAAATTTGATCTAAACTAAGACTACCTCACACATTTATTTTTATCATAAATGTCTCTGTGATTTCAAATCACCAGTCTAGCAAATAAGAGACATTTACTGTCACAGTTGAATTATGGCCAGATAGGATTCTTGTAATCCAGAAAATCCATGGTAAAGTCCCAAATGGGTGAAATTGACATATTTTTAATTCTAGTAAGATATACTTAACATAGAATTTGCCATTTTAACCATTTCTAAATATACAGTTCAGTGGCATTAAGTACAGTCACACTGTTATGCAGCCATCAATCACCACCATGTGTCTCCTGAACTGTTTGATCTTTCCAGACTGAAACTTTATACCCATTAAACACTAATGCCCTGTTCCTCTCCCCTCCCCAGCCCCCCTTGAATAAATGCCTGGCAAAGTACGAATTTGTCAACTCTTACTCCTTATATAAGAGGAATAAATTTAAAATTTCGTCCTTTTGTCACAGGCTTAATTTCACTTAGCATAATGTCTTTAGTGTTCATCCATGTTATAGCATGTGTCAAAATCTCCTTCCTTTTTAAGGCTGAATAATATCCCATTGTACACACCGCATTTTGTTTATCCATTCATCTGTCAATGGACACTTGGGTTGCTTCCACCTTTTGGCTATTGTGAATAATGCTGCCATGCACATGGGTTTACAAATATCTGTTCAAGTCTCTGCTTTCATTTCTTTTGAGTTTATACACAGAAGTGGAATTGTTGGATCATACAGTTATTCTGTGTTTACTTTTTTGAGGGGTCACCATATTATTTCCACAGGGGCTGCTAGAGGTGTATGTTGGAGTGGGAAATCAAGTTTGGGAGGTAATATAAGAGATGAGCTTCCTATAAGAGATGAACTTCCTGTAGTAAAGTATTTGCAGATGATTTAAGATGTTTGGAGTCAAAGATCACTCTAAATTTTGAACCCTGTAACTAGAAAGCCAGTTCCTACCCACCTCTGCAGTAAGCCAGAGTTCTTGGAAGCCCAGACTGGTCTGATAGATGGCAAACTACCTTAAATCCTAAAATGAAAATTATGTAACATGATACAAAAAGTTAAAATTAAATTGTGTTTAGATCATGGACATTTTAAGTTATTCCCTCCCACCTTGCTTTGGTCTCTTAACAGTGTAAAATTATCTTGTTCTTATAATACCTTCGTATAGATGTATTTTATTCAAAGTCTATATCCAGGAAACAGTAATTCACAATTAAGTTTGTAGATTTGGTAAAATACGTGAAATCATTCTTCCCCAGAAGTACTGTGTACATTGGAACACGTAGCCAACAAAAATCACTTTGTGTCATAGAAAGTGTGTGACCGAAATAAAGCTTCTGTTCATTTATTTTAATAACAGTGCCATTGCAGTTTTGAATGCTTCTTTTTATGTTGTTTTTCATGGTTTTTGGTTTGTAGCTTCTTTCTTTCTATTATGGAGGAAGTAGATCACATAGGAATGATTAAATGTACAAATTTAATCACTGAACTCTAAAAATGTTTTCTTAGTTATGTTAAAGAAGTGTGGCAATATTTAATTATAGGACTGTAGTTTTAGTTTCTTCTTAGCTCTTATTTGTAATGCTCGTATTTTTCATAAAATCTTTGGGATTTTAAGAATAGTACAGAGGCTGGTATATTTGGTATGAAAATACAAAATGTCATGAGTCATTTCTAAGTACTGCTTTGTGCCAGAGACCAACATCTAAAAATTATAAGCTGTTTTCTGGTTTGGCTTCCCTAGGTTTCATCAGTTTACTGTTACAAAAGGAGTCTTTTTCAAATCAGTCCCATGTGTTTTCAGTTCTTTCCTTGAATGCCATCATGGGAATTTTTTTCCACGTTAAATGCTCATCCACTTTTTTTTAAAAATTTCTTTTATTTATTTATTTTTGGCTGCATTGGGTCTTTGTTGCTGCGCTTGGGCTTTCTCTAGTTGCAGTGAGTGGGGGGCCAATTCCCCACCATGGCGCGCAGTCCTCTCATTGCGGTGACTTCTCTTGCTGCGGGGCATGGGCTCCAGGCACGCGGGCTTCAGTAGTTGTGGCTCCTGGGCTCCAGAGCACACGCCCAGCAGCTGTCCTGCATGGGCCTAGTTGCTCCGCGGCATGTGAGATCCTCCCAGACCAGGGCGAACCCATGTCCCCCGCATTGGCCAGCAGATTCCCAACCACTGCGCCACCAGGGAAGCCCAGATCCACTTTTTTTAAAAGTACCTGTGGTTTTTACATATGCTCATAAATCCAGACAGAAAAGAGGTTTTTAATTTCATACTTTTTTAGAGTTAATGAGAGTTGTTATTTTTAAATAGTTTAAATTTATGTGCTTCCAAAAGCCTATACAGTTGACCCTTGAACAACATGGGTTTGAACTGCAGGTCCCCCTATATGTGGATTTCTCAGTAGTAAATACAACAGTACTATAGGGCTGAATCTGAGGATGCAGAGGGCCAACTCTGAAGTTATACTCAGATTTTTGACTGTGTGGAGGGTCGACTCCTCTAACCCTGGAGTTGTTCAAGGGTCAGCTGTACTTTTTAGCAGGCATTAAAATAAAATCAGGATGGGGACTTCCCTGGTGGTCCAGTGGCTAAGACTCTGTGCTCCCAATGCAGGGGGTCCAGGTTTAATCTCAGTCAGAGAACTAGATCCCACATGCCGCAGCTAAGAGTTCGCATGCCGCAACTAAAGATCCTTGTGTGCTGTAGCTAAGACCTGGTACAGCCAAATAAATAAATGTTAAAAAATAAAAATAAAACCAGGGTGGCTAGAATAGCATTAATGTATCTCAGTTCCTTTATCCAGGACAAGATGAAACCATAGAAGAAAGGAGCAAGCCATCCAGGGGTTCAGGGTGTGAATGGGTAGTCTGGGCTGAAAGTGTAATACATACCAGAGGTTTCTGAACCCTGATGTGTAGCCGTAGCCTAGTGATTAGGGAGTTCGGATTGTACAGTAGCATAGAATTGCTGATAATGCTTGTTAGAAATAGCGTGAAACTATACTTGAACTTCACATTTATGGTATAATTATACAATTAATTTTGATAAACTCTGTTTGTTTTGATTCCTGTTAAACAAAGTAGAGGTGTTATTGAAGCAACAATTCTCTGTGTCATTTTTTTAAGTTCCTTTTTTTTTTTTTTTCCAATTTAATTTTATTTTATTTTTTGGCCACACCACACGGCTTGTGGGATCTTAGTTCCCTAGCCAGGGATTGAACCCAGGCCCTTGGCAGTGAAAGCGCAGAGTCCTAACCACTGGACTGCCAGGGAATTCCCCTCTGTGTCATTTTTAAAATATGGAATATTGAGGTGGGGAACTGATTATAAAAGCAAGACCTTAGATAAGTGGTTCTAACTTTCTTTATGTCATCAGAATCTGAGGAAAACTATTCTGTCATCAGCAAAATGCATGTATGGGAGTTCCCTGGTGATCTAGTGGTTAGGATTTGGCCCTTTCACTGCTGTGACCCAAGTCCGGTCCCTGGTCTGGGAACTGAGATCCCACAAGCCGTGTGGCATGGCCAAAATTTTAAAAAAAAATTTTTAATGCACAGATATGCAAATTTGCATACAATTTCAGAGATTCACAGACCTGCCCTAAGTCACTTTTCTCATTTTTGGACAGTTTTGTTCTTTTTAGTTCATGGCTACTTGAATTTGTGGCAAAGAAGTTGATGCTAATGAATTGAAGTTATAGCTTTAATTTCCATGAGAGACGCTTAGCTGTACTTATACCGCAGTCACAAATATAAAATTTAACTATTTTGTGTGTGTAAAAAAATACCCACAGCCACATGTATATACATGCCATTGATTATAACATGATTGGATAAGGTCATTTTAATTAATCACTGGAAAAACAACTCAAAATACTTAAGTGGATGTTATAGCATCTTTGGGAATAAGGAAAAACATACTATCATTATTCTCCTTTTGGTATTGTCATCTTATTTTAAATTATGATTTCTTGGAATATGGCGATGCTGAATTTAAAATTCAATTTAATTTAAAACTGATTTTATTCTTGGAACATCTCAAAATATCTCCTTGAAATAATTGTAGAAATCTCAGGAGTTCCAAAACTTTAGTATGTGGTCACTGGTTCATCCAGGAGAGAGGGATGGAGAATGATGAGCATTTGCTTCCTGTAAAGTGCACGCATTTATGTATATAGTATATTAATTCTAGTAATGAATAAGAGGTTATAATGTAAACATCAGTATATTTTGGGGGAGGGCATTTGTTTTGTTTTTTTTTTAGAGATTTATTATTTTATTTATTTTTGGCTGCGTTGGATCTTTCATTGTGGTGCACGGGCTCTTCGTTGCAGCGCGGGCTTCTCTTTAGTTGTGCCATGCAGGGTTTTTTCTTCTCTGGTTGTGGCGCACAGGCTCCAAGGTATGTGGGCTCTGTAGTTGTGGCATGCGGGTTCCAGCGCGTGTGGGCTCTGTAGTTTGCGGCACACAGGTTCTCTAGTTGAGGCACGCAAGCTCAGTAGTTGTGGCACATGGGCTTAGCTTCCCTGCGACATGAGGGATGTTAGTTCCCTGACCAGGGAGTGAACCCATGTCCCCTGGATTGTAAGGTGGATTCTTTACCTCTGGACTACCAGGGAAGTCCCTGTTTTTTGTTTCTTAACTTTAGATGTACATAGTAATAATCTTGGTGGGATTTAGCAAAAAATAAAATAAAATTTTATATCAGTGGTTCTCAGTCTCAGTTGTCTTGACATCTTCTTAAAGATTTGTATACTCTTTCAAACCCTCAAGTTTACTTTATTTTTCTTTGTCTCAGAAGTTTACATGCATGGGGTATGACTTAGTGTTATGTTAACATGGTTACAGAGTGGATACAGAATAAATATGCTTCATGGAGTCTAATGCTTCCGTTACCTGTGTGTCCCTTTTGTTATTTTATGAACATTACAGGCAAACTTCTGTGGACCATCTTTGAAAAACACATCCATAGACTACAGCAGTAGCATTCAAACTGTTTGTTCATTGATTTATTTATTGAGTTGGAGCATGTTATGATGTGCTCGAGTATGTAACAAATCACATAATCCTTCATGGCTTAATATAGTGCTTAAACTCAGTAAATAGTTATTGATTGAATAAATGGTATATATCTTTTAAATGATTATGATATTCCAGATAGAGCAGTGAGTTCTGACTCTGATTTTGGAACCTGCCCTCTTTCTCCCATGAGTTGTGACAGGGCACAGTTGTGAAATGTTTAAGAGAAAATTTATGAGGAAAATAAACATGTGTGCCACATTTTATCCTTAAACTGATTTTGAAATCGGATACATAATAGCACATCAACAAAATGTGGTCATCACTTTAAGTAGCATAAACAAATAAAATAAAATTTCATTTTTTAATGGAGTATACAAATATATTTAATTTGCACAGTTCTGTACTAGCTGTTTCTAAGATCACAAAATAAATTGTTTAAAACCATGAATAACAGCAGTTGAAACCCATATATAGCACTTCTAATATTCTGATGTGCTAAACAAAACATCCCTCTAGGTAATATGGGAATTTCCACTATTTGTGTCTGTGCTTAGTGGAAATTTTACAGGGGTGCCGGTATCTATCAAAAGAGTCTTAAAGATTCACTTGCCCCTCTGGAAAAGAGTACAATGCTGTAGGAATAAAGTATCAGTATTCTTGTCACCGGGGCAAACTTTTCCACTAGAGATCATTCCTAAATGTACCTTAATTGAGGGTCTTCTAAATTTGAGGCCAGAATTATAGCATATATCCATATTTCAGGGAGTAGATTGATAATGTAACTAGCGCAAAGAAATGCTTGTATGGAATGGGCTATCCAATACATTTTATCTGGGCTATCCAATACATTTTATGTCCTCTGGGAACAAAGCCCTTTGAAACCGAGTTGATCTGGGTGTAAAATAAAATGTAAGCCTTTGTCCTTAGATATGGTAGGTGCTGACTAGGCCTTAGCTACACAGGACTTCCATATCACTGGCTAGGAATCTATCCTAAGAGAAAAGCAAGGAACCCCAGGAATGAAAGGGAAGGAAAGAAGCCTTGTCTTCAAGTGCTTCTGTAGGTCTTCTTGTGGTAGCATTTCTGACAGTATGGACTATTTTTCATTACCAGAGGTTATTACCTAGTTAGTTTATATCTGAAGAAAATGTACCTGTTTACTTTGAAAGAAAAAAATATATGGCTTAACTCTTCTGATAATTAAATAGATTGAGCCTATATGCAGGTCAAGGCCAGTAATAATATGTGTAATATGATCAGTTAAATAGAACCAGCAGTAAAGAATCATAACAACTAACCTTGTTGTCCATTATTTTTCTTTTGCTTGGCCTTAGGGTTTTGACCCACCACATCAAAGTGACACAAGAACTATTTACATAGCCAACAGGTTTCCTCAGTATGGCCTTTACACACCTCAGAAATTTATAGATAACCGAATCATTTCATCTAAGGTAAGAATTAACACTTTTATTACTAAAACTGTGGGTTATGTACTATTTTGTTTTAAAAGGTGATTTGTTTGTATTTATATCCTTAAAAATTCAAGGAAATGGTGGTTGGTAGATTTATCTTAACAAAAATTGTGAACTGTAAAATAAAAAGTTTCTGATTGCTAATATCAGGTGGCCAGTACGCCCAAAATTACCCTTAGTTGCAATTAAACTAAGGAACTAATATTTATACCATGTGCCAGACACTGTATTAGGTACTTCTCATATTATTTAATTCTTAAAACAACTTTAAGATAGCTTTAACAAAGTGTTGTTATACTCATTTTATATCAGTTTTTTCAATTGAAGTGCAGGGAAGTAATTTACCCAGGGATGAGATCGGAGTTTGAACTCAGTTCTGTGTGACTTTAAAGCCTCACTTCCTCCAGTTTTATCATTCTTCTATAAACATTTTATAGTACCAAGGAACCACTTCACTTTTACATATTTTTCCTTGGTTCAGTTTTTCCTATGGCATTTTTAAGATGTCTTAGCATTATTCTATAATCTTCAATTTCAAAATAGACTATCTGACAGACTCTTCTCTCATGATGGAAATGTTTTCCATGCTGTCTAATATGATAGCCATTAGCCACATAGGGCTGTTTAGGCCTTGAAATGTGGTAATGTAACTGAGGGACTTAACTTTTAATTTAATTTTAATTTTTTTTTAATTGTCAGTAGCCACATGTGACTAGTGGCTACCTTATTGGACAGTGCAGTTATAGAGGATGTGAGTCAGAAACTGAGGGTAAGGTTCTCTCTGAGCATAGCTATTGCTTAATAGACCACCTTAAGAAGCATCTTTGTATTGCTCCTTCCCTCTCTTCCAGGGCGACTAATATTTTCTCTCTAATCCTGATCTCATTTTTCTTGAAGATGTTGTTTTAGGCCAATGGTTCCTTTTCCCTGTTCCTTTTTTCCAGGCTTTACATTATTTACATATGCAACACACACATTACTGACATCTCATTTTGGACAGTGGTTCTAAAGCAGAGGGCAGGAAGGGGAAATATCAGAATCTAGGGTAATATAGGAGCTTTAGATTAATGATACAGTTCTTAGTAAGTGATGCAAGAAACAAAAGTCCTTCTTGAAAAAAGTTTTTAAAACACTGGGTATAATTTATATACAATAAAATTCACTAATTTTAAGTGTATAATTTGATAAGTTTTGACAAATGTGTAACATGTGACCGCTGTCATCAAGATACAGAATATATTTATCACTCCAGAAAGTTAGTAACCAGTCCCCCTCCTCCTCACCTTTAGCACTAGCAGCTGATCTGCTTTCTTTAACTATAGTTTTGTCTTTTCCAGAATGTCATATGAATACAATCATACAGTAGGAGTCTTTTGTGTCTGACTTCTTTTCACTTAACACAGTACTCTTGAGATTCATCCTTGTTGTTGCAAGTACCAGTTTCATTAGTTCATTTCCTTTTTAGTGCATAGTTTAGCTGTCAGCCTAGGTTTGGATAGTTTACGTCCTGAATTTGGGTAATTTTCCTTGCATGGTTTCGCGATCAGTATTTTCCCATCAATTTCCAGCCACTTTTCTAGCCCTGAACTCTAAATCTCTGTGATATTTTGTTGATAAGGGGGTAGTTTTCCCCCACTGTTTGGCTGCTCTAGCTGTGAGAGTTGGATATTATCTCCAGACTAAGAAGCCATAGTTTATCATTCATATTCCTTCCATTTGTAATTTTTTTGAAATTAAACTCTCTTCCAGTTTCTGTCTATATTTTGGACATGTTCCAGAATTTTAAATAGTTTGTTTTAATCTAGTTTTCATAATTCTTATCTGCTAGGAGTTCACAGTCTGCCAATACTGGAAGCTGAGTGTCCTGGAGAACTTCTGAGATTAACTATCTTTATGACTTTTCATATGCAGCAGTATGAAGTTTAATGTTTTTGACCACAGTTTCAAAAATGTAGATATTTAAATAAACATTGCCCTTTTTTCACACTTTTGGAGACTTTCTCATTATTCCCTTATTACTTCCTTATTATTCCATTACCACTTTTTTAAACTTCCAAACCAGATTACCTGCTATTCCATGAATTCATGTTGAACTTCCCTACCACTGTGCCTTTGCTATGATTTTGTATTGATAACTGCAGTTTTTTAAAAGTAGGTTATATGTTTTTGCAGAGAATGTATATTTCATGTTTTTGACCACAATTTCAAGAATGTAGATATTTATATAGACAGTGTCTTTTTTTTTTCCTGACTACAAATGAGGCTGGCTTCTCACTGTTCCCTTTTTACTACCTTTCTACTCCCCTATTATTTCCCTAAACTCCTTTCAGACTGTATATCTTCTATACCACAAAGCCACGATCAACTTCCCTCCTCGCTGCCTTTGTTCATTCTGTCTTTCCTTCCTGAAATGTTCTCCCTCTGTTTGCCCCCTATTTTCAGCCTGCTGAGTGTTCCTCTCTTAAAGCCTGTGTCAAATGTGACCTCCTTCATTAAATTTTTCTTTCTAATTGACTTCTTGAATTGCCTTCCCATTGAATTCTTTGTCTATTCCTTCTTTTACTTTATCTTTGAATATAGCTATTGATATATTGTTCTTAATCTACTCTATTTAAATTAAACTTCTTCTCTTTGTTCCTCTTATAGTGTGTCTTACACATTGTAGATGCATGATACGTCTTTAATTTAATTTGCTATAGTAACTTCCTTATCTTAAATTTAAATTTCCTTGCAATATACCCTGAGAAAACCATAATTCAAAGAGTCTTGTACCACAGTGTTCATTGCAGCTCTGTTTACACTAGCCAGGACATGGAAGCAACCTAAGTGTCCACTGACAGATGAATGGGTAAAGAAGATGTGGCACATATATACAGTGGAATATTACTCAGCCATAAAAAGAAACGAAATTGAGTTATTGGTAGTGAGGTGGATGGACCTAGAGTCTGTCATACAGAGTGAAGTAAGTCAGAGAAAAACAAATACCGTATGCTAACACATATATACGGAATCTAAAAAAAAAATGTGGTTCTGAAGAACCTAGGGACAGGACAGGAATAAAGACGCAGACGTAGAGAATGGACTTGTGGACACGGGGAGGGGGAAGGGTAAGCTGGGACGAAGTGAGAGAGTGGCATGGACATATATACTCTACCAAATGTAAAATAGATAGCTAATGGGAAGGAGCCACATAGCACATGGAGATCAGCTCTATGCTTTGTGTCCATCTAGAGGGGTGGGATAGGGAGGGTGGGAGGGAGACACAAGAGGGAGGGGATATGGGGATACATGTATATGTATAGCTGATTCACTTTGTTATACAGCAGAAACTAACACACTATTGTAAAGCAATTATACTCCAGTAAAGACGTTAAAAAAAAATTTCCTTGCAGAAGGTTTAATTTTATAACCATGTTTTTGTTTTCTTACTAATGTCAGACCTTAGGAGGAAAAAAAGTCAATGATAAAGTTGTATACATAGCTATAGAGAAGGTATACTTCTAGTTCATTTTTCTTGACTTATTACATAATAATTAAAATAATTTTAAAGCATAATGAATTATTTTTCTTAGAAGTTTTTTCATGTGTCTTAATATTATTCTACTAGAGTGCCTCCTCTATGTGTGACAGGACAAATGCAGAATTTAGACTTATTCAATCTATTAATGTTTGTATTTCAGAAAACCCGAAAACAATAATTCCTAACATTTGTAAGCTAGCTTTCTTAAGAAATTTTTATGTATTCTCACTTTTTCCATTGTATTATTGAGCTAGCCAAAGAGAGCATCCTGAAACCAATTAATTTACTTTACTACCAACTTATAGTTGCTCTTTTCAAGATTCTGAAAGATAAAATATATTGTCACTATTATATAGATTGATGTAAACATAGAACATCGTCAAGTTAATTCCTATAAAGTTTTATACATTTGATCTGGTGCTGAGGAAGTTGCATGGAAATACTATGACCCCTGTAGGGACAACTGCCTTTTTACCCCAGTGAAGATCAACTGGCAGTGGTTTGACCCAGAATTACCACCTCATATGCACACATTGAGCACTGACTTCTTCTGGTTCCAGGAAGTCTCTACCTCTCTTCTCTCTAGAGCCTTGAACATAGTTCCCAATCCCAGATTCTAGAGCCACTGGTGCTACCACTACCACAGGTAAATATGTTTCAGGTATCCCAGATTAGAACTGAAAATATAATTTCACCTAAGAAAGGAAGGTGTTAGGCATTGTACTATTCTTTATATACCCTTGGGTCAAATAGGCTTTTGTGGGCTCTTCTGGGAACCTAACCGTATTTATAAAATTGTTCATATGTGAAAGGATGTTTGAGGTCTTAAAAAACTGATTAAGGGAATTTCCTGGCGGTCCAGTAGTTAGGATTCCTCTCTTACTGCCAAGGGCGCAGGTTCAATCCTAGTCAGGGAACTAAGATCCTGCAAGCCACACAGCGCAGCCCAAAAAAAAAAAAAAAAACTGATTAAGAAGCAAATTTCTGACGTACCAAAATTCAGAAATTAGAACTGTCTTTCATTGCACCAGAGAAAATCTTGAATTGGTCAGTGGTTGAATTGACCAATGGTTATTGGTCAATAGTTGAATTGACCAATGGTAATTGGTCAATAGTTGAATTGACCAATGGTTATTGGTCAGTAGTTGAATTGACCAATGGTTATTGCCTGACATCAGGAGAATTATCTGGAAAAAAAATTCTTTTTCCAAGCATATTTATTTACTTATCTATTCTGCTAAAGTTTTGATCTCTAGCTGTGTGCTCTAGTGTAACTGCAATAGAGCAGTAAATAAAACAATGTCTCTAGGGATCTTAGATTCTACTGAGAGAATGGACATAGGGTAAAGTAACAGTGCTGTGAAGTGTTTCCCTGTTTCATGCATAAAGTTGTGTTGTGAATAGTGAGTGGCACAAGTAAAATTTGTACGATATTACCCTGCCCCCATAATATAGCATTATAGGCTTATAAACTGATGAATAATACAACAACAGACACACAGCAGTTAATATGAGCCAGGGTCTGTTGTAAGTGCTTCATAAATATATTAGCTCATTTAATTTTTATAACAACCCTATACAGTATGATTGTTATTATTGTCCTCATTTTATAGAGGCACAAAGTGAAGTACAAAGAGATTAGGCCCAAGGTCACTAAATGACCTTGGATTAGGATTTAGGCCACAGCAGTTTAACCCTTTACCATCTATGTTCGTAACCATTATACTCTGCTGTCTTTAAAAATTGACACTGTGACAGACTTTCATATCCTTTATGAGATTTTCTTGATGGTTATACCAGTGATCACTTACCTAAAGTAATTTTTAATCTTTTTCACATTCTAGTTTATTTTTCCATATCCCATGCTTAATGGAATAACTGAATAATTATACCATTGCCTCTGTTTCTGAATAAATAAAATATAAAATAAATATAATATAAATAATAAAATTTAAAATAAATTGAATCCAGTGTTAGCATTTCTATCAACTCTTAATTCATCTTCAGCATTAGGTTCAGTCTTGTGTAACCAAAAACCAAAATCAGTTATTAAAATATTATTTTAGATCTGCCATCTCCAACTTCTAAAAAACTAAGAATTTAATAGCAAAATTGATGGGTTCCAGTTTATCTCATTTTTAAAAATTATACTAAAATTGCCAATAAATAGTAAAAGACAGAAAAAAAATAGAATAAAAGCCCTGAAACTCTAAAAACCAGATAGTTTTTGTAGCATTGAGAGTTACATGAATTTGTCTAAGGGCTTAGTAAATCTGATACTACTTTTCTTGTTATTATATGTGTATAGTATATATTATTTTAAAATATTAACTTATTGATCTTTTTTTTCTTTTTTTTTTTCCTTTGTTTTTTTTTAGTATACTGTGTGGAATTTTGTTCCAAAAAATTTATTTGAACAATTCAGAAGAGTGGCAAACTTTTATTTTCTTATTATATTTTTGGTTCAGGTAAGCTTTATCACTTCATAAATTGTTAAGTTTGTAGACATGGGTTCTAAAAATATATCTTCAGGGAAAAGTTATATTGCATTCTAAATCATTTGACTGTGGGACCATTTTTTTTTTTTGCAGAGCTTCCCCATTGTATTCACTGAATACAATGATTTAAACCACATCAAGATGTCTGAAAAATAGCCAGTGAATTTTAAGATTAATTGTATTTTGTTTTATCACTGATTGCTATGGTGCTGATAATCATAATCAAAGCCAAGAAAATAACATCATCCTTTCAGATGTTCTGCCTCGGACATAAATATTTTGGCTTTTAATATACAGCACATGTTTTTGGCACATTTCTGCCTATGGAACCATCTTTGTACAAAGTAAATCTTTCTTTGGCTTTTCTTTTTTTTAATTTAAATTTTACTTTTATTTAAAAATTTTTTTAATTATAATTTTTAAGAATCCCCGTGAATATTGATTTTTCTCCAGGAGACTGTTTTCTTAACCTAAATCTATGTTCATTATAAGCTATTTGACAGTTTCTTGATTTTCACATTGTGCTTTTTTTCCTAATGTCAAAATATCAAGAGAACAGCTTATGAAACTTGAGTATAAATCAGGATTTAAAATAAGTGTCATTTTCTTTTAAAGAGGTTATTCTTTTCTGATAATACCTTGGCAGTGTATTCCAGTGTGGCATTGAATTTTTGTATAAACTCTGAACTTTTCTCTCCATAGAACCTGGGCTTTCAAAAGAAAAAAACTTGTGAAGTAGTCACTGTAAAGCTTGAGGAAACTTTTTTTTTTAATTGCTTTGCTTCATGAACAGAAAAGGAACTTCTGATTTTTTTTCATCAATAGAACTTCAGCTTGGTTTAGTTGGAAAAATGAGAAATTTATACTTACTATGTCCATGTAACATGCATTTGTGAAATTACTAGCTAAGATAAGGAATTCAGCTTGTGTGTGGAGTAGAACAAATTTAATTGGCCTACCCAGAGTAAAGGAATATTAATAAATCGTTAGACCCATGTTCTAAATAACCAGATATAATTACTACAAATATTTCTTTTCCAGCAGTTTATTGAAACCTCAGTTGTATGATTTAGATAATTGCAGCAGCATTTTCCAAGTTGTACCCTTCTGGCTCCGCTAGGTGTAACAAAATCACTTGTAGAAAGAAACCCTTTCCCTAGTCCCATTTCTTGTTTTCTCTCCCTAAGTGGTGAGTTTATGCTGGATCCCAGGGTAAAAACTGACAGACTTTACAGCGTTTCTCAGGATGGGCAAAGAAATGTGAACTGAGATTCTGAGCAGCTATAGCTCCCCTCCAAGGCAAATACCGAGGAAGACCTTAAGTACTCTGTGTTAAGAAAGCAGAGACTGAGTCCACCCTAGCAGTATTTGTGGGTATGCAATAGATTTAGGTATTCTGCTAACCCCATATAAGAGCCATCAAAGTGAACTTGTGAAACTGTGAACTAAACTACACTCACTGTGTAGTCTCTCTCTCATGTTATTTTTTCATCTGGACCATGATACATGTTTTGTATAATGTTTTCAGATTTCCCAATAATTATGAGGTTCTAGATGTTATTACAGTATACACAATATGTGTACAATATAAAATATACTCTGCCTTCTCTGTTTTTTAATCCAGCTTATGATTGATACACCTACCAGTCCAATTACCAGTGGACTCCCGTTATTCTTTGTGATAACAGTAACAGCCATAAAGCAGGTATGAAATACTTCATATTGTTATTTTTCTCCCAAGTCATTCAGAAGTTGCTTAATATTTCCACTCCAAAGTAAGATTTATTGTTGTGAAAATAATTTTCATAACAAGAAATTTATTTGATTCTGCCTATGGTAAAATTAAACTGAATTAAGCCATCGTTATCAGGTACCTGGTGACTGATGGGATGATTACAATTGTTAAAATATGCCGTTCCTTTGATACACCTAGGGAGCATCCAAAAACAAGCATTTTATATGTACAAACCAATTCATATATGAAACAGATTAATTATTATAATCATCTTTGCAGAGTTTGGTCGTATTTAAAGGAAATACAGTTCAAAGGGGATATGTTTATAAGGAGCAGAACATGTACTTCTGGCACGAACATTTCTGAATAAGAATTGTACAGTGCTTTCCTACTTTTTACAACTTCCTCTGGTGAGGTCGATTTTTATGTAAAATAGTATTCTAGGGGAAATAGCTTCAACCAGATCTTGAATTGATATTAAAATGTAGGTATATTGGGCTTCCCTGGTGGCGCAGTGGTTGGGAGTCTGCCTGCCGATGCAGGGAACGCGGGTTCGTGCCCCGGTCTGGGAAGATCCCACGTGCCACGGAGCGGCTGGGCCTGTGAGCCATGGCCGCTAAGCCTGCGCGTCCGGAGCCTGTGCTCCGCAACGGGAGAGGCCACAACAGTGAGAGGCCCGCGTACCGCTAAAAAAAAAAAAAAAAAAAAAAAAAAAAAAGTAGGTATAGAAGAACAGTATTATTGGATAAACATGACAAGTAAGAAGTTTAAAAATTCCTAGAAATGACATGTTTATATACTACCACTTCTCAAAATATCTTTGAGAAGATACTGGGCCAGAGGCTCAATTATACAGAACTGAACCCTTCCTCCTGAAAGGGAGTTAATTTGAATTTTCTTGTGTCAGTATGATAAATACTCATTATATAAGATTTAGGGATAAGGTGGAAATTGACATGGAAACAAAATTGGAAAACATTTTATAATTCTGAGATGTAGTATATTTATTACTTACATGATATGGGTATGGGGAGTCTGTAGATTAACAGTTGCATTATTTATCTAGTGTGTCAGAATATCATGCTACCGTTCTAAGTTTGATTTCCCTATATTCAGTGTTCTGTTGGAGATGAGAATTCGTGTAAGTCAGTAAGCATCCATATCACTTAATGCATATTTACTTGGCTTTGTAGATGTCATTTATTTTATCAAAGTAACACACATTTGTCCCTTGGACCTCTTTTCTATATATAGTTTCCTTTTTGGTGATTTCTTCCAATCTAGTGGCTTAAGGTACCATTTATATGTTGATGGGTCTCAAATTTACATGTATCCTGAAACTATGCTCTGAACTCCAGACACACATATACAACTCTTTGTGCTTGGAAATACAACTGTTTCCACTTGGATATCTTAGGCTTTTCCTGACCTCTGTGTCACTCTCTTCTTTCCTGCTCTGGTCTTTTTGCTTCATATCATTTTTGCCTACCTATGGTTCTATTGAATAAATGCTTGTTTATTAGTTTGTCTGTCATCTTCATTTGAATGTTTCGTTCTATGAGGGCAGAGACTTTGTTTTATATTACTAGTTTATTACCAGTGACCAGAACAAGGCTGTGCACATATTTGGCCTTCAATAAATATTTGTTTGATAGGTGAATAAATGAATGAATGAATCTCTTGAATATTTTTAAGGCAATGTTAAATGTTGTAATACTTCTTGCCCTGGTTTATACTTTAATATGAATGAAGTTGTTAGATTTTTTTTTTTTAACTTCTTCCAGCTATATTTGCAAATTGTGTTCTCTTTAGTTGTGTAATGCAAGATATAGTGCTCTGGTAAATATCATAATCTTTGTCCTGTATGAGCTTAAAACATATGAAGTAGAGAAGGTAAGACCAAATACAAAAATAATTATAGTTTAATAAGATCATAGAAAGAGCCAGTGAGCTGTAGGTATTTAGAGAAAGGGTGGAACACTTCATCTGGATAATCAAGGAAGGCTTCATGGAAGAAATATTAGAGATGAGACTTTGGAATATGGATAAAATGATAGTTGGTAAAGAAGGTGAGATAGAAACAAACAACTTGAGCAAAGGCTTAAATGGAAGAAAAGGCAAGACTTATTTTAGGGAATGACATATCTGACTAATGTTTGACCCTGTGTAGGAATGTACTAAAAGATAACATACTGGAAATGGATGTTGGTACTAAATTAAAGAGGCTGGAAGACTCTTTGAGAGTTGTCAGGAGGGGTTTGAACAGGATAGTGAATTAAAACGGTGTTTTGGAAAGCTTAATCTGGCAGTGACATGTAGGATGAATTATAGTTTGTGAACTTGTGTTTAAAAAGATTTTAACTGTATGCCTCCCCAACTGTTTAGAGTTGTTGCTGATATATATTTGGATTTTGGGAGACAAGTGTATCTACACAAAAGAATAATAGTAAGCAAGATATGAAAGGTAATTAGGAATGTAAGAACAACAGAGTCTGAAGAATCAAGGGAAACAACATTTTCCAGGGTAGGAAACATCAAGAAATGGTCTCTAGAGTTTTCAATTGAAAAATCAGAAATTATGTTAGCACTTGAAATCCCTGCACTATAAAATCGCTGTGTAACTGCTAAAAACAAAGCAAAACAAAACAGATTTTTAAAAAATCAAAATAAAACCCTAAGTAAATCTGCTTATGACTGCTCTTGTGAAAAAGCAGTCTATTTTGTATCATAGATTGTATGTAATGATACTTTTTCATTTGTACTTGTAAGCCAAAGATTTCTAATACATTTTTGTTTTAGTTTAAATTTGTCAATGGAAGTAAATGGAATGATAACTTCAGAAAAAGATAATTTTAAAATTATTGCTTTATTGATGTCATCTGACTATAAAAGTATGCTTTTTGACAGTTTCAGGAAAGGTATTTTGACTCTCAATTAAATTCCTCTAAAATTGACATACCACATCTTAAATTGAGCCAGCATAATTTGTGTCTTAAAAATGCTTTCCCAAAAGGATTCTCCCTGAAAAACATAGACCTTCAGAGCAATCTTTAGTATTTGTTTTATATTTTATAATGTTGTAATAGTTTTAGGTAATAGATGCACATATTTTTTAAAAATGGAAACAGTATAAAATAACATATAGGGACTTCCCTGGTGGTCCAGCAGTTTAGACTGTGTGCACCCAATGCAGGGGGCCTGGGTTCAGTCCCTGGTCAGGGGACTAGATCCCACATGCCACAACTAAAGATCCTGCATGCTGCAACGAAGATCCCACATGCCGCAACTAAGACCCAGCACAGCCAAATAATTTTTTTTTTAACATCTGTATTGGAGTATAATTGCTTTACAATGGTGTGTTAGTTTCTGCTTTATAATGAAGTGAATCAGCTATACATATACATATATCCCCATATCTCCTCCTCCTTGTGTCTCCCTCCCTCCCACCCTCCCTATCCCACCCCTCTACTCTAGGTGGTCACAAAGCACCGAGCTGCTTTTTACTTTTGGTAGTGTATATATGTCCATGCCACTCTCTCACTTCATCCCAGCTTACCCTTCCCCCTCCCTGTGTCCTCAAGTCCATTCTCTATGTCTGCGTCTTTATTCCTGTCCTCCCCTTAGGTTCTTCAGAACCTTTTTTTTTAATTTCTTTTTTTAGATTCCACATGTATGTAGCATACGGTATTTGTTTTTTTCTTCCTGACTTACTTCACTCTGTATGGCAGACTCTAGGTCCATCCACCTCACTACCAATAACTCAATTTCGTTTTTTTATGGTTGAGTACTATTCCATTGTATATATGTGCCACATCTTCTTTATCCATTCATCCGTCAATGGACAGTTAGGTTGCTTCCATGTCCTGGCTATTGTAAACCAAATAAATAAATTAATTAATTAAATAACATATAGTAAAAGTCTCTTATGCTCCTATCCCTTAGTCTCCTAGTTCTCCTCCCCTGAGGGAGCCATTATTTGTACATTAGTCCAGGTATCTATACAAAGTGTTCACATTAGTAAGCATATATTTTTCACAAATGATAGCATAGACTACAACACATTCTGTACCTTACTTTTATCACTTAATGTTACTTCTTAGATATCATTCCATTATCTATACTTGTGCTATACCTCTGAGTGCTTGAATTTTCTCTAAAATAGCATAAGTCTTTTCCAGTGGATAAGGCTCCACGCTCCCAATGCAGGGGCCCTGGTTTTGATCCCTGGTCAGGGAACTAGATACCACATGCATGCCACAACTAAGGAGCTAGTGAGCCACAACTAAGGAGCCCACAAGCCACAACTAAGGAGCCCTCCTGCCACAACTAAGACTCAGTGCAAGCAAATAAAAAATAAATATTTTTTAAAAATTACCACTCTTTAACATTTAATCAAAGGATTCTTTGTGAAATGCTTATGTTTCCCCTTTTTTATATATATTTATTTATTTATTTTTAGCTGCATTGGGTCTTTGTTGCTGTGCGCAGGCTTTCTCTAGTTGCGGTGAGCGGGGGCTACTCTTCGTTGCAGAGCGTGGGCTTCTCATTGAGGTGACTTCTCTTGTTGCAGAGCACAGGCTCTAGGTGCACAGGCTTCAGCAATTGTGGCTCGTGGGCTCAGTAGTTGTGGCTCGCGGGCTCTAGAGCGCAGGCTCAGTAGTTGTGGCACACGAGGTTAGTTGCTCCACGGCATGTGGGATCTTCCCAGACCAGGGCTTGAACCCGTGTCCCCTGCATTGGCAGGCAGATTCTTAACCACTGCACCACCAGGGAAGTCCCTAAATTTCAGAACTTTTTGAAGACACAGGGATAGAAGAAATCTGGTAATGAGAAAGTGACCGGTGCAAAAAAAGCCCATTAAGGTGACATAGAAGGAGCCTCCTGTAAGGAAACTGAGGAGTAATTAGAGAGATAGTATGAAAACCAGGAACATGTATGTGATGAAAACCAAGAGAAAAGAGTGTTTCTAGTAGTGATGAATGTCAAATACCTGAGTCAGGTAGCCTAACATAATTCTAATGAATGAAATGTTTGGGGGAAATTTTTATGTTTCTTTTTCTCATTTGATAAAAAGTATCTTCTAATACTAAGAGGGGCATTTTTTATTCTTTTGATGTTTACAGGGATATGAAGATTGGTTAAGACATAACTCAGATAATGAAGTAAATGGAGCTCCTGTTTATGTTGTTCGAAGTGGTGGCCTTGTAAAAACTAGATCAAAAAACATTCGGGTATGCACTTAGTAAATAATAGAAATCAATAATATTTTGAAATCACAAATTCTCTGATTGTTTTAGTTAAAAGTCTGCTTTCCTACATTAAAATATTATGATAGACCACTTGTTTAGAACTCAATAAAATTTAGTCTTTGCCTTTTAAAATCTGTATATCCACTTTTCCCCAAAATTCTTCATAGGTGGGTGATATTGTTCGAGTAGCCAAAGATGAAATTTTCCCTGCAGATTTGGTGCTTCTGTCCTCAGATCGACTTGATGGTTCTTGTCACGTTACAACTGCTAGCTTGGATGGAGAAACTAACCTGAAGGTTTGTACATGCTTATGTTTGAGTGTCGCTCTTGGTGAACAAAATGTCTTTGGATTATAGTAATACTTTCCTTTGGTTAAGGTAATAAAGTTTGACCTGATAAAGGAGAAATGTTTTAAATTACTGAAACTTTTTAAAAGTTAAGTTTTTTTTAAAGAAATAATGTTATTATACATTTACTTCAAGGGGAGCCTCACATAATTTAGTCAAGTTTAAGAAAAGCGAAAAGTGTTTTTAGGAAAAAAATAATCTTCTAATACATTGGTGCTTTTTTAGATACGGGACACATTTACATTTTTCTCAGTTTTCAAAGTATTAATACAATCAAGGATTTTATTTGATACACTTTTTTCCCCCTATTAAATTTTTTATAATAAACTTAGAGCAGTAATGATTGTTAACACAGACTTAAATTTCCTGGTATGCAAATGTCCTCTGTAGACAGGTAATCACAGTAGCTCCTTTTACTACTTGTTATTTTACATTCTTCTTTCTCTTCTGCCATCTAGCTAAGTGATCTCAGCTACAGAATGCTGTGATTTCGTATGTAAAAGAGGTTTGAAATAAATGTTATCTAAAGTTCCATGTAGATCTCAAAACTGTGATTTAATTTTTCTTTTTTTCAGACCCATGTGGCAGTTCCAGAAACAGCAGTATTACAGACAGTTGCCAATTTGGACACTCTTATAGCTGTGATAGAATGTCAGCAACCAGAAGCAGACTTGTACAGGTATGGTGTGATAATCACCATGCTCATTTTAAGTTCTGTTTACAGATTTCATTTTTACAATGATAAACGTGCACTGAGATAGCTAATTGACATTATTGGGGGGAGCAAGGTGGGAGATCAGTTAAAGGGGAAAAAAGCTAAAAGCAGAATTTGCCAGAATTCTAAGCCAAAGTATTAATTCAAAAGCCATGCTTTTAGTCACATGTTCTTTCCTATTACCTTCTACTTTGGTATGAATTGGCTTTATAACAATAGCAATAAACTTTGTAACTATAGTAGTAGTTAACAACAGAAATAAGATTATTTCCTTAGAAGAAAATAATCTAATGGTGTGCGTGTGTGAGTGCGTGTGTATATATGTGCTCCATGAAGGCAAGGGCCATGTCTTTATGTTCAATAGGAACTAACTACTTTTAACATTACAATTTACTAAATATTAATACAGTGTAAGTCATCTTTCAGTGAGTGCTGTGCTAATTATTGTGGTCTATGGAATGGAAACAACTTTTTATTATTAAAGACTTCCATGAGAAACTACTCATTTTTACTCAATAACTGGTGATAGAATATAAATTATAACCACATTGTAAAAATTACCCTCAGCTTCTTGTCATATTCTCCATCTCCATTTGTTGGTTGAAATGTTTTAAAATCTTATCACTAGTCATTGGATTTTTCAGATGTCTTACATATCTTTATTCTGGATCCATATATTTATAATGGAGTTTTCTCTATGTGATATTATAAAAATCTTGCATTTTCATCAAAGTCAAATATGGGTACAATATGGAGTTTTCCAATTAACTGTAAAAATTTGGAGTTCTATGCTTTAAGAGCATTTAAATTATAAGATAGATTTAACTGTGAAGAATTTAGTACTTTAAGAGTTCTCTATTGCTGTTATTTCCAAGTCTCAGACAAGGGTGAATTATTAAAAGATTAGTATTAAAAACTAGAAAATGATGCAGCATTAAGAAAGCATAAGATTAATATGAGATCAAATGTAACTAATGCTTTCGTGGGTGGTTTTACGTTATTTGGAAAATGGGGAGAAAGTTTAAAAATATTTTTGTTAAATAAGAAATAATTCACTGTTGAATATAAGGTATTCCTCTTTATTTTCTCTTTTCCTCTTCCTTACTGAAAGTATATGGGTTTTTTTAAAATACAAATGTAATTACTACAGAAGACTTTTGTAATAGAAAAATAACTCATAATTAATTATGCCACTACTTTAAAATTTTTATTGCTGTTTTTATTCATTCATTCAACAAATTATTGTTGAGCACCTTTGTGCTCATTATGATAAGTGATAAATAAGATTAATAAGCACAGTTTCCATCCTTGAGGAACTCACAGCTGTAAAGATATTTTATATATCTCTAACTGTATTTTTTCAGTTTACTGTACCATACTATATGCTATTTATAAGGGAAATATTGATGTTTAAAATTTTTAATGTCCAAGTAGGAGGAATGGTTAAATGGCTTTATGGTATAGATGTAAGATGAATTAGGTAGGTAATAAAAATGATGCTTTCAAAGAATTTAATGACATAGCAACATACTGAAATACAATGTTGAATAAAATGTTATAGAGCTGTAGTCTCATATCCCAATTATATAAAAAGAAATATGTATGTATGTGTATTTGATAGGTAGTTAGGTAGTTAGATAGAAAAAATAAATAGGTATAGAGAGAAAGAAGAACCTAGAGGAATTACATGTCAGAATGTTAGTACTTATTTCTTGGTGGTACGATTTCAGCTGCTTTTTAATCACCTTTTTTGTTCTCCATATTTTCTAATATTTCTTGAAAGAATATGGATTGCCTTTGTGGTTTTTTTAAAGTATTTTCCATCTTACTACACAGTATTCTTCATGATCTTTTTTAATGGCTGCATAATAGTCTAAGTAAACGTACTAGAACCTAACGGTTCCCCAGTCTTTCCATACTTAACTCTTCCATTGTTTTGCTATTAGAAGTATTGCATGACACCTTATTACATATAAGTTCACCAACTCAGAATCCAGTAGTTAGATAGTTCATCATTCCTTCCTCTTTGATACAACTTGTTCACTTGGCTTCCAAGACATCTCCCTCTCTTGATTTTCCTCTTACTTCAGTAGTCCCTCCTTCTCAATCTCTTTGGCTGATTTCTCCTCTTCTCTATGACTTCTTGATGTTAGAGTGCCCCAGGACTATCCTCAGTCCTCTTCCCTCCTCTACCTATACCTTTCATTATCTGAACTCACTCTTTGTGATCTCATCCTGGCTGATGGCTTTCAAAACCATCTATATGCTGATGACTCCAAATTTATATGTCAATCCCAGATTTCTTCCCTAGTCTTCAGATTCTTATATCCAACTTCCTGTTCTGCAATTCCACTTGGATATTTAGTAAAAAAATATCAAATTAATCACGTTGAAAACTGAATTCCTGATCTTTCCTCCAGAAGTTTTTATGCTAATGGCCATTCCCATTTCAGCTGATGACAGTCCATCTTTTCAGTTGTTCCGGCCAGAAATCTTGGAGTCAGCCATGACTCCTTCATCCCCTCTCTGCTCACCTCTTCTCACCTTCTCTGCCACATCTCATCCCAATCCATCAGAATATCATATTGGTTTACTTTCAAAATACATCCAAAACCTGACCATCTTTCACCCCCTTCTCTGCTACTCAATTGATCCAAACCAGCATTATCTTCTGCTTGGATTACTGCTATCAAAGGCTTCCTTACTGGTTTTTCTGCTTTTACTCTTCTTTCCCTTGCAGTCTGTCTGTTCTCACAAAAGCAGCCAGAGTCATCCTTTTAAAATGTAAGTCAGATCATAGCATTCCTCTGCCCAAACCTTACAATGGCTTTTCTGTCTCACTCATATCTTTATAATGATCTAACTGATTGCCTCCATCCCCAACTGATCTCTGATCTAATTTTTGACCCTTCTCCCTCGTGCCTCACCCTCGAGCTACACTGGCCTCCTTATTTTCCCTTGAAAATGCCATATCCACTTCTACCTTTTCACTAGCTGTTCTTTATCTAACTCCTTTACCACCTTCTAGTCTTCGCTTAAAATCACCTCTTCAGTGAGGCCTACTTTGACTATTTAATACTGTGACTTAATCCTTCTTACCCTCTCCTGCTTTTTTTTAATAGCACATAATACCTTCTAGTATGCTATGTAATGTACTTATTTATTATGTTTGTCGCTTATTATCTCCTTCTCCAACTAAATTGTAAACTCAAGGACAGACATCTTTGTGTGTTTTGTTCACTGATGTATCCCAAGCACCTAGAACAGATCTGGCATATAGGAGGCCTTACTACATGTTTGTTGACAGTTGAAAAGAATAAATATCTTTATGGACTTAATTTTATGCACTTAAGTTTTTCCTTTTATTGAATTCTGTGATATATGCAACTAAGATTTGTGTGTGTTACAATTCACTTAACTATTGAATTGAAATACCTAGAACAGAATAGACACTCAATAAATATCTGTTGAATGAGTAAATGAATGATAAGAGTTCCACAGTATTACTTAATCAAAGGATTTGAGAACATTTTTATTGCCCATTTATTCATCATATATTGAGTGCCTCCAATAACTGAGGCATAGTGCTAGATACTGGGAATGCAGCAGTAAGGAAACAGTGATAGCTCCTGACTCCTAGAGTTAATAATCTAATACTAGATTATTCCCTAAGAACAGACAGAGCTGCAAAAGTGGAATTATTAGATTAAAACCCTAATCGAATTTGGCCTTTATTAAACCTACTGACACATTACTTTCCAAAAACATTGGATTAATTTTTATTGCTATGAGCTAAGTATAAGTTTATGAGGCTTATTATTGTTTCAAAATGTTACAAGTATTAAGTTTTGTTTTTCGTGCTTTTTAAAATTTATTTATTTATTTTTGGCTGTGTTGGGGCTTCGTTGCTGTGCGCGGGCTTTCTCTAGTTGCAGTGAGTGCGGGCTGCTCTTCGTTGCAGTGTGTGGGCTTCTCATTACGATGGCTTCTCTTGTTGCGAAGCACAGGCCCTAGGTGCACAGGCTTCAGTAGTTGTGGCGCACAGGCTTAGTTGCTCTGCAGCATGTGGGATCTTCCTGGACCAGGGCTCAAACCCGTGTCCCCTGCATTGGCAGGCAGATTCTTAACCACTGTGCCACCAGGGAAGTCCCTAGTATTAAGTATTATAGTTTTAAAATTTTTGCTGATTTTGTAGATAATAGTTTTATAGTTTTAAAACTAGTTTTAATTTATTGTTTTACTAAAAAGGCTGAGCAGGGAGTTCCCCGGCAGTCCAGCGGTTGGGACTTGGCGCTTTCACTCCCGGGGTCTGAGTTCAGTCGCTGGTTGGGGAACTAAGATCCTGCAAGCCATGCAGCACGGCCAAGAAAAAAAAGAAAAGCTGAACATTTTTCTGTGTTTATTAACTTTTCTCCTTTGGATATTGTCAGTTCCTTCCCAGTTACCTATTAGTTAACAGTGGTTACATTATTTCCCTTTTTATTTTTCTTTAAATAAATTTATTTACTTACTTAATTTTGGCTGTATTGGGTCTTTGTTGCTGCACACGGGCTTTTCTCTAGTTGCGGCGAGTGAGGGCTATTCTTCGTTGTGGTGCACGGGCTTCTCATTGTGGTGGTTTCTCTTGTTGCAGAGCACGGGCTCTAGGTGCACGGGCTTCAGTAGTTGTGGCTGGCGGGCTCTAGAGCACAGGCTCAGTAGTTGTGGCCCACAGGCTCTAGAGCGTAGGCTCAGTAGTTGTGGTGCACGGGCTAAGTTGCTCTGCCGCATGTGGAATCTTCCCGGACCAGGGCTCAAACCCTTGTCCCCTGCATTGGCAAGTGGATTCTTAACCACTGCGCCACCAGGGAAGTCCACATTATTTCCTTTTAGAAAACTTTAACAGCTTATTGAGGAGAGGCTAGAGTACGGTTAAGAAATTATCTCTGCCCAACCACTGTAAGAAATAAAAACTAGGAGAGTCTTCTGTTTAGGTACAGCCTGTAGCAGGTGCCTATTTCACAGTATTCTCCATAGTCTCTTTCCTTGGCTCCTTTGCTCTTTTTGTTCTTTTTTTTTAATTCTTTCTATTCTCTTTATTTTTTGTAGACTCCAACTCATCAGTTCTACTTCTGGGAATTTTTCCTAACAAAATAATGATATTCTGCTTTTAGAAATATATCTTGGGCTTCCCTGGTTGCGCAATGGTTGAGAGTCTGCCTGCTGATGCAGGGGACACGGGTTCGTGCCCCAGTCTGGGAAGATCCCACATGCCGCGGAGCGGCTAGGCCCTTGAGCCATGGCCGCTGAGCCTGCGCGTCCAGATCCTGTGCTCCGTAACGGGAGAGGCCACAACAGAGAGAGGCCCACATACTGCAAAAAAAAAAAAAAAAAAGATATCTTAATGCAAATGTGAAAAGATATGTACACTGGCTTGTTTGGGGCTGTATTGTTTAGACTATCCATAAGTTGGGAAAAAACCTAAGCTTCTGTCAGTAGTGAATTACTTAAATAAATTATGCAGTGACCCCAAAATACAGTGCTATGTGTGGCCATTAAAAGTAATGATGTGGATCTGTTTTTTTGTTTTGTTTTGTTTTTTTTTTTTTTTTTTTTGCCGTACACGGGCCTCTCACTGTTGTGGCCTCTCCCGTTGCGGAGCGCAGGCTCAGTGGCCATGGCTCACGGGCCTAACCGCTCCGCGGCATGTGGGGTCTTCCCGGACCGGGGCACGAACCCATGTCCCCTGCATCAGCAGGCGGACTCTCAACCACTGCGCCACCAGGGAAGCCCTGGATCTGTATTTTTCACAGGACATGTTAAGTGGGGAGAAAATATTACCAACAGTATTTATGATATGATCCCATTTTTGTTTTTAAGATACATACATATTTATATGTGCATGGAAAAAAAGCCTGGAAAACATACCTCAAAATATTAATAATGTTTTATTTGAGTAGTGGGGTTACTGATGATTGTTGTTTCCTTTTTGTCGTCTTTTTACATCGTCTGAATCATTTTATAAAGTATGTGTATTTGAGTGTATTCAGTCTTTATAATCAGTAAAGAATAATAAAGCTCTTTTCCATTTTGAAACAAATCATAGTGTGGGTTTGGAGAAAGGACTATGGAAAGTGCAGAATGAGTTAATCCAGCATGGTACTGGCATGAACAAATACAAGAAGTGCTTTTGAATCAAGGATAACGGGACAGATAAAATGAAGGAGAACAGGTCTCTTGTTGCCATTTGGCTCAGGAAAATCGAAAGACTGACCACACATTATCTCTGAACAGGGTCTAGGAGTCACCAGCTGAATTGGCTCTTTGAATCTAAATCCAAAGTTTGAGGCTCAAACCAGAGCTACATAAAATTCCGTTAAGTAGAGATAATTAAAAATCAGTACTTCCCTGGCGGTCCAGTGGTTAAGACTCCATGCTTTCACTGCAGGGGGCATGGGTTCGATCCCTGGTTGGGGAACTAAGATCCCGCATGCCACGCGGCACAGCAAAAAAAAAAAAAAAAAAAAAAAAAAAAAAAAAACAGGGCTTCCCTGGTGGCACAGTGCCGATGCAGGGGACACAGGTTCATGCCCCGGTCTGGGAAGATCCCACATGCTGCGGAGCGGCTAGGTCCGTGAGCCATGGCCGCTGAGCCTGCGTGTCCGGAGCCTTTGCTCCGCAACGGGAGAGACCACAACAGTGAGAGGCCTGCGTACCGCAAAAAAAAAAAAGCAGTGCTTCTCCCTGATACAGGAGGCTGAAGGAAGAAGAAGTAAGAGATTAGCAAGAAATAATGAATCCAAAGTCTACAAGGGGTGAAGCATCTGTAACCTGGAAACAGGAGGGATAACAGGGGACATTTGGAAAGTCATGCTTAATACTTCTTTGCATAGTTAAATGATTAACGTGAGGCTCTGCCCAGAATTTGCTTCAACTCAGAATTTACCTCTCACTATTATAGAAAGTAATTTTTCACTTGAGTTGACTTTGTGCTATGGAGCTGTTTTGGTAGTGGAAATTGGAACTAAAAGGCCAGGCTATGAAAATTCATTATAACAACAGGCCACTCACTCTAAATTTCAGGAAACCAAAAGTTAAAGAAGCTCTGGAGGTCACTAATAGTTTTTTTACTTACTACTCTACCCTCCACACGTAATTCACACATAGTAGTTTGCTCAGTGAATATTTGTTGGATAAATGAGTGCATGAATAAGTATGTGAATGAGTGAATGAATGATTCTGGTTACCGGAGTCTTTATTTAGTAAACTGTGATAAAAATGTATGAGCATTCATTGTTGGCTAAATAATATATGCATCTCTGTGTAGCAATTATAAAGTCTCATCATGACCAAACTGATAATCATAATAATATATTACATTTGCATTGCCATTTTGAAAACATTTTTTCATTCATTAGTTTGCTTATAGCTGGAGTAGAGATGGCAAGAATTTTTTTTTTTTTTTTAAAGACAATACTTTCTTGTCACCATTTGGAACACCTGGCGCCCCCAGCCTGCTCTTAATCATCAGAATACTTAATTTATAGTCAAATGTCAAGTCATCTTTGAGCCTGTGTCCTTATCCCCAGCCAGGAGCCTGTGTCCTCTATCCCCAGGCCCAACGTATTCCTTGAGTGTCAGAGTTGTGGGTAACTGCATAAAAGCTACAGTATCCCACCTTAGAAGGGCGCAGAGATGGGACGGAGAGGGCAGAGTGGCAAGTTGAAGAAAGCCATAGGCAAAGTCCAATCAGTAGTCATTAGAGGGCAAGAAAAGCCCAGGATGTCAGTAATCACAGGGGAAAGGAAATGTTGAGTACAAAATCTGAAGGAGAATGAAGGGTGGGAGAGGCCTGAGCCCAGAGGCAGTCTTGATCCAGAAGAGGTCAGCCTGAGTCAGGAACCCTGGAGGCTGTGAAGCAAAGGGCAGTGGATTAGGGGACTCAGATATCACAGAAGAGTTCGACAAGCTGGTACCCATTGGAGAAGGTGACAACACTGCCCATGACATGTAGCAGCAGCAGGAACAGAGTGAGGTTTCTCTAATGCATGGGCCCAAAGACTTTAAGTAGCAAGTTGACGAGGGTCATGTACAGAACGCTGCCAGCAGCCCCATGTAGACGTAGTACAGGATCCCCAAGTCTAGATGCAGGCCAAGAATTGGGCAGAAGGCTTGGGTACCAAAAAGGTCGTGTTGCCAAAGTTGGCGAAATAGACCATGAGGAGAAGTAGTGTGAGGCAGCTGTGGGCAGCAGCAGCAGCTTATAGCGCCAGTGCAGATTCAGTACATCATCTGCGAAGCCCAGGAAGATTATGCAGCAGATGGCAAGGAGCACACTTCATAGTGAGGGAAGGCTTTACACTGCTCCTCCACAAAACAGTTCAGGAAAGGGAAAGGGGTGAAGCAGAAGAGGATGGTAAGACAAACAGCACCCCTGATCGCTCCTTGGGACTCTAAGAATATTAATTTTTTAAAGCTTAATGACTGATTTACCTTTGTAATTTCTAACATGAATATTGGACCATTCATATATGCAAAAGGTTGGTTTTGTTTCGTATCTAAGAATAGTGCCAGAACTGTCTTAAAATTTTCCACCCATTGATGTCATAAGTAATGTATCATTCATTAGTTTTTTTGTAACATAGTGAATTCTTTGATAGATTCATGGGACGAATGATAATAACTCAACAAATGGAAGAAATTGTAAGGTAAGAATAAATTTGTATTATCCAATCGCTTATAAGTGAGAATTGTTTGGGGGAGGGACTAAAATCAAGTATATCCATATCAAGTATATCCATATCCCATATCATGGGAAAGGGTTAATTTAAAAACATTTAGCATTTCATCTTCTAGTAATATCTAGCAGCAGCAGATGAGATGAGGATGAAGCAAATGCCAGGAAATGACATCAAAAACATTTAGTAAGATTATTTGTGTACTCATATTTCTTTGTCTGATATATTGGGTAGTAACATAAAGGAATCATAGTGGTCCCTATCCAGATCCTTACACATCTAAACGTACCACCACATAAGTCTCTAATACAAAAAATGTCTTATGTAATGTTTAACAAATAAAAATATTATGGTCTTCTTCACTTCAAGATCATTCCTTACAAACTAGAGTATTTATTGGCCAGTAACTTCTTATATATTCTTCTGATTGGTTATTTGGTTGGTTGGTTGTTTTGATTTGTTTTCCCTCAATAATTCAGGTTAATTTCTGGTACCTACATGAAAGGCTTTGGCTCATTTCAAAGATTTTCTGATAGGGTGAGATTACATTGTTACTCATGACCACAAAGCTGAATTTAGAAAAAACCTTGGAATCAGCCCTTGAACTTCTAGTTAACTTAGCACTCCACCTCTTTCTGGAGACGTTCAATTTATACTGACTGCATGAAATAAGTCACTGACATAAAGAGTTGAGAATTTTTAAAAATGAAATCCTCAAGACAAGCTACCAAAAATATGCATCAGCATGGATTCGCACTTTTAATAAAAGTCAATACAGGAGCACGTTCAATAAACTGTAACAAGGTCTTTTTAAGTGTAGGACCCCTGCTGAATAACAGTGACTGGGTTTTATTTTGATTTCTACAGTGACATATTGGGATGCATGTGTGGATACGTAGTATGGATTGCATTAAGATATTGTGGCTGGTAAAGGAAAAGATCAATTATGTTACCTTAGCAGGTAGAATGGTTTTTAAAAAAAAAAAGAGCCATGTTCTTTGCTAAAGCAACCAGAGTGAACTGATGAATTATCTTTTAATTTGAAGCTTTCTATCATTATATCCCAATTTTATATGCCAACATGAGCTCAAAGTTTTTCTATTCATTGCTGGAACCAAAACCAAGTAGAAAAGAGCTATAATATGGCTCCTGAATAATTGATTTTGGAATATCCATTCAGGGTGCTCCAGATACGACTATATAATAAAACCATACTTGTTAACCATAGCCCAAACACCTGGCCCCCCACCGACTGTGTTCATTGGATTATTTTTTTTACAGTGTTTAGGTTTGCAGACCTCTTCAGAATTGGTTCAGATTCTGTTTGATTTGGATAACTGTGTATGTATATTTCAGAAAAGCCTTATGATAAGGAATATCAACAAAATCAAGGCTTTTTTACTTATCCATACCAGAGTCTTATCATTTGCTATCACTAAGAAAATACAATTTTCCTTTCTAGTTATTTCTTCTCGTTTTATATCTCCTTTATGGAGAGAAATTCAAACAGCAAGAAGACCTGTGCTCCAAGAAGTATGCAATGCAAGTAGTCAAGTTGTAGTGTTGATCTTGCCTAGAAAAAGTACTAACTCACTTACTATGTTATCTTCTATAACCTAGTATAATTTTAATTGTGCAGAACTCATGCAGTTATATACAAATCATACTACAATTTATGTTTATTTTGCATTTTATTCTTCACACAACCTGTTTACACTGCATTTTAATTCTGTATTTTCCCTTTGAAAAATGTTAATTGATTTTGCTCAGAATTTTATCTTGTGTAAAACATTTTAAAATCATTGCTTAATTTTTGGTTTTGTTGAGTTTTATGTTTAAACTTCTGAAACAAGTGGCTTTGTGATTTTATCTACAGGCATAGTCTTATTTCTGAGCCATTGATCTTAAAATGACTGAAATGCTAAGGCAGATATTTGTTGTTATGGTAACTAGCAGCATGATTGACCTCGACAGCTTTACAGTAGCAGAGATTTTGGTTTTATATGAAAGCATTGTTATAAGTATAGCTGAAGTACCTTCTGTCTGTTAAAGATGCCATTTTAAAATTTAATTGAAATTTTAATATATTCAATGATTTTGGTTATTTTTTCCCTAGACCTCTGGGGCCAGAGAGTCTCTTGCTTCGTGGAGCCAGATTAAAAAACACAAAAGAAATTTTTGGTTTGTATATATTGAAAATTTTAAATTATAGATTCGTTTTGATGCTTTATATGAAGTATTTTTAAAAGCACAGTATTTGTGGTCTTTTGGTTAGATAATGTATTGTCTATGATAATTTTCTTTCAAAGATTGTATTAATATAATTTTGTGTTATATTTTTTGTTAATTCCTATTTTTGAGTAATAGGTTAGAACCTTGCTCTTATATTTTCTTCGTGAATACTCCATGCTAAGATAATTCTGGCACTTCTGTTAATGGTGTTGAGAACTATATACTCTGACACCTTGGTGCAGTAAACCACTTGTATAAAATTCCATTATGATTATTCGTAGATTGGATTGTTAAAACTGCTGACTCATTTGTTCATCTGTTTATTCATTCAATGAATTCTTATTGATCTGTGACTATATAACAGATACTGTTGGAACATACACTGACTGGATCAAAAGGATGAATAAATAGTGCTCTTGCATTGTCGAGCTAAACTAATTCATTATGCTCTGAGTCAACTCTAGGTAAATTGTGAAGTCAGTGATAACCTGTAGCTGTCAACTGGCTCCTCGCCTTTCAGGAATGGCCCGTCATATTCTGGCCAGCTTGTGTTATTCACTGAATATTTACAGCTTTTGAGCTCTTCTTCCTCAGTCTCTTCTTTCCTGTTAACTGTACTGTATCTTATCTCTCAGTATTAGGCTCTCTGATAAAGAATTCCATATATTTTTAAAAAAGGAATATAACTAGTATGGCAAAAATGTGGAGAAACTGGAACCCTCATACATTGCTGGTGGGAGTGTAGAATGTTGCAGCTGCTGTGGAAAATAGTTTGGCAATTCCTCAATAAGTTAAACATAGAATTACTGTATCACTCAGCAATTCTGCTTCTAGCTATATACCCTAAAGAATTGAAGAAGACAGGTGCTCAAACAAAGGCTTGTATGAGAATGTTCATAGCAGCACTGTTCACAATAGCCAAAGGGTAGAAACTGCCCAAATGTCTACCAACTAATGAATGGATAAACAAAGTGTAGGATATCCAAGTAATGGAATATTATTCATCCATAAGAAATGAAGTACTGATATATGCTACAACATATATAAACTTTGAAAACATTATGCTTAGTGAACGAAGTCAAACACAAAAGGCCACATATTGTATGATTCCATTTATACTTAAAATACCCAAAACAGGCAAATTCATAGAGACAGAAAGTAGATTAGTGGTTCCCAGCATCTGGGGAGTGGAGGGGAATTGGGAATGACTGTTTAATGGGTACAGGATTTTTTTGGCGGGGGGGTGGGTGATGAAATATTCTCAACTTAGATAGGATGGTTGCACAACATTGTGAATGTAACTAAGTGCCACTGAATTGTATTAAAAAGGCAAACTGTATGTTATGTGTATTTTACCACAATTTTAAAAAGGAGACCATAGTAAAGTTTTAATGGCAGAAGCCAGAGAAAACCTCCAGGGCTTTTAGGCCCTCTCCTGTAATGCTGTATTTTAACACCTCTCTAGCAGTAACACCTTTCACACTCAATTTAGGAAACGTGTATTTGAATGCCTTTAAATGGGTCTGCTATTGTTTTCCTCAGCACCACCTCTCTGTGTTGTACCATTTTGTCTCATTTCTCACATTTCTATAATTTTGGTGCCCTTAATCCCTGCCTTGGAAGGATAATTCCAATAGTGAAAATTCCAATTATTGATCGTCTTTCTGTTTCTAGGCATTTTGCTAATCTGCCACACAACTCTCATACCAGTTTTATTAGGTATTTTTCCCATTTAAAGATGGGGAAATTGAGACTCAGAAAGATTAGATAACTTACTCAAGGTCACAGAACTGATAAGTGGCAGAGCTAGCCTTCAAACCAAGCTCTAACTCCAAAGTTTTTAAATAAGACTGGTCCTACCCCAGTTTTAGTCCCCTTATTACTGTCATTCTCATCTCAGTCATTCACGTAGGCACATATTTTTAAAATAGCACTTTCCTTGTGTTTATTTCATTTACTCTGACATTCCATATTATCTTTCCAGTGCTTATGAGATTATGTCTAGACTCCAGATTCTGGCATTCAAGGTCTTTCAAACTGACGCCAATCCATTGTTACAGCCTAACAGAAAGCGCTTTTCTATTTGTCTTTGTTAACACTGTTTGCTCTGTCTGTAATGGCCTTCCCTGCCTTCTTTATCTTTCCGAATTCTTTCCTCCATCAATTCCAACTCAAATAATACCTCTTTCATTCAGATATCCCAGTTATAATTCAGGAACAGAACCCACATGCCTTCCTCATTCAACCGGTTGAATGACTGGAATTTCCCAAAATTGCACTTGGAAAGCCTTTTAAAAAAAACTCCAGAAAGACTTAAAGGAAAGCCAAATTCTGACAACTCTCAGATGATACAGTTTCTTAGATTTTCTTTCGTGCTAGTGAGTACATTTCTTTTGTGAAACATGGTAGAGGATTATCTTAAGACTGTTTGTTTTGCAGGTGTTGCTGTGTATACTGGAATGGAAACTAAGATGGCATTAAATTACAAGAGCAAATCACAGAAACGATCTGCAGTAGAAAAGTAAGAAAACCATTTTCATTTATTTACACATAAATAGGACTTTTAAAAAATTAATTTATTTTCTTGCACTGGGTCTTAGTTGAAGCAGGCAGGTCCTTAGTTGTCGCTTGAGGGCTCCTTAGTTGCAACATGTGAACTCTTAGTTGTGGCATACATGTGGGATCTAGTTCCCTGACCAGGGATCAAACCCAGGCCCCCTGCATTGGGAGCGCAGAGTCTTAACCACTGAGCTACCATGGAAGTCCCAATATTACTATTGCTATGTATATTATTCTATATGTAGAAAATATGTATATAAAAATATATATTTCAAGTCAACAAACGATGGTATCCTTGAAGATAGGGATGGTTTCTCATTTTTATTTATTTAATTTTAATTTATTGAAATATAGTTGACGTAAAATATTATGTTAGTTTCAGGTGTAGTACATAGTGATCTGACATTTGCATACATTATGAAATGTTGACCACAGTAAGTCTAGTAATTGTCTGGCCCCATACAAAGTTATTGCAATAATATTGACCATATTCCTTATGCTGTATATTACATTCTCATGGCTTACTTATTTTATAACCCAAGATTTATACCTCTTAATCCCTTTCACCTATTTTACCCATCCCCCCAATACCAGCAAGCAATCACCCATTTGTATCTATGAGTCTGTTTTCATTTTGTTTTGTTTTTTAAATTTTTATTTATTTATTTTTTTGATGTGGACCATTTTTGAAAGTCTTTATTGAATTCGTTACAATGTTGCTTCTGTTTTATGTTTTTGGATTTTTTAAGGCATGTGGGATCTTAGCGTCCCAACCAGGGACTGTGTGTGTGTTCTTAGCTCCCTGACCAGGGATCGAACCCACACCCCCTGCATTGGAAAGCAGAGTCTTAACCACTGGACCACCAGGGAAGTCCCTGTTTTGTTATTCTAGATTCCACATATAAGTGAGATCATACGGTATTTGTCTTTTTCTGTCTGACTTAGCATAATAACCTCTAGATTCATCCATGTTGTCACAGATGGCAAGATTTCAATTTTTTCCCCCCCAAAGAAAAGACTTTTGGGAGTCTCCCTGCCTAATGGGAGACTTAGGTAGGTTTATTGGCTGAGGGGAAGTACCAACATAGAGGGTGTACCAGTGAGCTACTGCCACCAAATTGCTGCATCATAAACTGTCCTACAACTCATTCACTTCCATTCATTGTCACAGATGAGTGGGTTGGCTGAGGGTCAGCTGAGCTCTGCTGAGAGGAGCTGGGATGACTCAGCGTTGCCTCTCACGTCTCTCTTCTTCCTGGGACACGCTAATGCAGAAATGTGCTCTTCTTTTTTTTTTTAAAACAAAATTACTTATTTATTTATTTTTGGCTGCATTGGGTCTTCGTTGCTGTGTGCAGGCTTTCTCTAGTTGTGGCTCGCGGGCTCTAGAGCGCAGGCTCAGTAGTTGTGGCACATGTGGGCTTAGTTGCTCCGCAGCATGAGGGATCTTCCCAGACCAGGGCTCAAACCCATGTCCCTGCGTTGGCAGGTGGATTCTTAACCACTGCACCACCAGAGAAGCCCACTATAAGCATTTTGAACAGTAGTTAACTATAGTAAATATGCTTGTAATCTTATGTATCTGTTCTTTTATTTCTAGTAAATGGATTGAATTGAATGGTCATTTCTTAAAAACATAGACTGTGTCCTTTAAATAGCTACCGTTATATCTTATATATTGATATTTAGTATCTTATTTAATACCAATGTTAATTTCCAAACAAATGAGTATAGTAACATATAATTGATACATTTTATATTCTCTTTCTTCATTTCAGGTCAATGAATACATTTTTGATAATTTATCTAATAATTCTTATTTCTGAAGCCATCATCAGTACTATCTTGAAATATACATGGCAAGCTGAAGAAAAATGGGATGAACCTTGGTATAACCAAAAAACAGAACATCAAAGAAATAGTAGTAAGGTACTTCATGGTGTTCTTGACTCTGTTACAAAGAAAATTTTATTCTTTGGAAATTTTATTTCTTTTAATGCTTTGGTAGTGACTTCTGATAGGAGTGACCACTGTCATCCCTAAAACTATCACTATTGAAGGGTGACAAAAGGTTATTGCATGTGAAGAGTAGCCAGCATGTTTGTACTGGTATGCTTTTTACATTTTACAGCATAAGCAGTTATATTCCCTATGGCATGACTTGAATAATTAAAAGAGATCACAGACATTTAAGTCATCTGTATTGGCATTCCACTTCAGTAATACAAATTGAAATTTTTATTCTACTTACTGTATGTAAATAGAATTTTCACTTCTATCAGAATAATTCAAGGAGTCTTACTGTCAATATATTGGTGGTATGAAGTAAATACGAATTATGTCATAAAAAGTTTTAAACTGAGTAAATATGGACTACCAGGAGAAGTTAACGTGCAGTTTTGGTAAATTGTTCTCCAAATTTCACTTTAGATTAAAGTGCAAATATTGGAAGATAAGTTTGAATGTCAAGAGACCAAAAAGCAGATAATCACAGCAACATATTTTCAGTATCATTTACAATTAGGTATTTTATCTTTTACAGAACATATTTTAAAATGTGGAACTGCTATGCCATCGAAGTAGGCTATTCCTGTGTAATCTGTAATTGAGAGTTTTAATTTCTAGCAGTTCTAGCCTAGCAATTATTTTACATTTTTAAAATTACCGTCAGTTTTTAGTTATCTGTGATTTTGATGTGTAGAAATAGAATGGTAAGTATGCTACAGAGGTTCTAATTATAATTTTGTCATAAGTAATTTCAGTCACACCAGGCTTTTCTGGTAGCTTCTAAAAAGTAACAAATTAAGTAATTTGGTTCTAACCTTTCTTCTTTTAATTTGTTCAAGATTCTAATGAGCAATAAAATAACCAAAGGAAATCTGTTAAAAAGACAATTCAGTAAATGAATTTCATTTCATGAGACTTTTCTGCTTCAGAATATAGTTGATGGTCTGTTGAGATATGAAACTATCCGATAATTTCCTTCATATTTTTGTCTTATCAAGCAATCATTTTTTTCCCCTAGATTCTGAAATTTATTTCAGACTTCCTTGCTTTTTTGGTACTCTACAATTTCATCATTCCAATTTCATTATATGTGACAGTTGAAATGCAGAAATTTCTTGGATCATTTTTTATTGGCTGGGATCTTGATCTCTATCATGAAGAATCAGATCAGAAAGCTCAAGTCAATACTTCTGATCTGAATGAAGAACTTGGACAGGTAAAAATGATCCGTTTTTTTTCTAATTTGTTATTTTTATCAAAATAATAAGTGTACAAAGACTAATAAAACTAAATATTACAAGGCTTATACCAAAAAACAGCCACACTTTCTTTGCTCCACACCTAATTTCTTGTTTCCCATTTTGAAATCTTAAGCTGTTTTTTTCATTACTTAGCACTGTATTTCTATATAGTATTCTTTCTTGATTTTTAAATTTGAGACATTATTTACTATGGAATCTAAACATATAATACTACACTACTCCTTCCACACGCATACCCAGACATATACCAACTTTGCCTCCCCATGACACACCAGTATTGTTAAATCACAATTTGGGATTTAATTAATATTCATTTACATTATTAGGACTGTTGTGGTATTATTTACTAATTCCTTGTTCTCTTTGTAATACTATACTTACATTTTTATTTCTTATGTATTTTGGTTTTGCTGGAGTTAATTGCTCTGTTTTTTATTTGCTTAATTTTCATTTACCACAAACAAATCTCTGACAAGTATATGAACCATCTCTCCACGTATTCAAACACACCAGGTAATCTAGGATTTCCTTTCTCTTTCTTGTTATCTCGCTGACTTTCTGTTTTGAAGCCTTTTATTTTTCTGCTTCAATTTGGACTTCTTTCTGGGCCTGCTTCTCTGCTGTCACCGTGGGCTTGCTTTTCCATCACCCTAGAACTTCCTTTGTCTCCCACCCGTTTTGGATTTCCTGTCTTCTGGATCCCATGTCTTCCCACCTGTTGATTATTCTCTTATTTTGGTGGAACACATCTAATAACTTCTTGAAAAAGGATGCATAACAGGGAAATACTTTGAAACTTCTCACGTCTGAAAATATCTTTATTCCCTTCTTACACTTGATTAGTAATTTAGCTGGGTAGGGACTTCACTGGTGGTCCAGTGGTAAGGGATCTGCCTTGCAGTGCAGGGGACGCGGCTTTGATCCCTGGTCAGGGAACTAAGATCCCACATGCCGCAGGGCAACTAAGATCCCACGTGCAGCAACTACTGAGCTCGCACACTCCAACGAGGAGCCCGCGCACCGTAATGAAAGATCCCGCATGCTTCAACGAGGATCCCATGTGCTGCAGATAAGACCCAACACAGCCCCCCAAAAAATAAAATATTAATAAAATAAATAAATAATAAACAAATCTTAAAAAAATAATTTATCTGGGTAACACATGCCAGGTTGGAAATTATTTTTCCTCAAAATTTCAAAAGCATTTCTTCATTTATTTCTAGCTTCCAGTGTTTCTTTTTAGAAATCCAATGCCATTCTGATTCTCAGTTCTTTATGTGTGATCTGTTGTTTTATCTCTGGAAGTGTTTAGTGTTTTAGGATCTTCCCTTTATTCAATGAATCTGAAATTTTATGATATACCTTGGTGTGAGTCTTTTTTTTTTTCTTTCATTGGGCAATAAACTCTGTGAGCCCTTTTTGCCTGGAAACACAAGTCCTTCAGTTCTAGGAAATTTTCTTATATTATTTCTTTGGTAAAGTGTCTTTTTATGTTTTATGGGATTTTCTTTTGAAATTTATTATTTTGGATGTCAGATCATTTATCTTGACTCTCTGATTTCTTTGACTTTCAATTTTAATTTCTCTGTTTTTATAATCTTTTTGGGAGAATTCATGAACTTTATCTTTCCACCTATCTTTTTTTTTGCATTGTTTTTTATACTGCAGATTCTTATTAGTCATCAATTTTATACACATCAGTGTATACCTGTCAATCCCAATCGCCCAATTCAGCACACCACCATCCCCACCATCCCCCATGGCGGTTTTCCTCACTTGGTGTCCATATGTCTGTTCTCTACATCTGTGTCTCAACTTCTGCCCTGCAAACTGGTTCATCTGTACCATTTTTCTAGGTTCCACATACATGCATTAATAAACGATCTTTGTTTTTCTCTTTCTGACTTACTTCACTCTGTATGACACTCTCTAGATCCGTCCACGTCTCAACAAATGACTCAATTTCGTTCCTTCTTATGACTCAGTAATATTCCATTGTATATATGTACCACATCTTCTTTATTCATTCATCTGTCGATGGGCGTTTAGGTTGCTTCCATGACCTGGCTGTTGTAAATAGTGCTGCAGTGAACATTGGGGTGCATGTGTCTTTTTGAATTATGGTTTTCTCTGGGTATATGCCCAGTAGTGGGATTGCTGGATCATATGGTAAATCTATTTTTACTTTTTTAAGGAACCTCCATATTGTTCTCCATAGTGGCTGTATCAATTTACATTCCCACCAACAGTGCAAGAGGCTTCCCTTTTCTCCACACCCTCTCCAGCATTTGTTGTTTGTAGATTTTCTGATGATGCCCATTCTAACTGGTGTGAGGTGATGCCTCATTGAAGTTTTGATTTGCATTTCTCTAATAATTAGTGATGTTGAACAGCTTTTCATGTGCTTCTTGGCCATCTGCATGTCTTTGGAGAAATGTCTATTTAGGTCTTCTGCCCATTTTTGGATTGGGTTGTTTGTTTCTTTAACATTGAGCTGGATGAGCTGTTTATATATTTTGGGGATTAATCCTTTGTCTGTTGATTCGTTTGCAAATATTTTCTCCCATTCTGAGGGTTGTCTTTTCGTATTTATGGTTTCCTTTGCTGTGCAAAAGCTTTGAAGTTTCATTAGGTCCCATTTTTTTGTTTTTATTTCCATTACTCTAGGAGGTGGATCAAAAAAGATCTTGCTGTGATTTATGTGAAAGAGTGTTCTTCCTATGTCTTCCTCTAAGAGTTTTATAGTGTCGGGTCTTACATTTACGTCTCGAATCCATTTTGAGTTTATTTTTGTGTGTGGTGTTAGGAAGTGTTCTAATTTCATTCTTTTACATGTAGCTGTCCAGTTTTCCCAGCACCACTTACTGAAGAGACTGTCTTTTCTCCATCATATATCTTTGCCTCCTTTGTCATAGATTAGTTGACCATAGTTGCGTGGGTTTATCTCTGGGCTTTCTATCGTGTTCCATTGATCTGTATTTCTGTTTTTGTGCCAGTACCATATTGTCTTGATTACTGTAGTTTTGTAGTATAGTCTGAGGTCAGGGAGTCTGATTCCTCCAGCTCCGTTTTTTCCCCTCAAGACTGCTTTGGCTATTCGGGGTCTTTTGTGTCTCCATACAAATTTTAAGATGATTTGTTCTAGTTCCGTAAAAAGTGCCATTGGTAATTTGATAGGGATTGCATTGAATCTGTAGATTGCTTTGGGTAGTATAGTCATTTTCACTATTGATTCTTCCAGTCCAAGAACATGCTATATCTCTCCATCTGTTGGTATCATCTTTAATTTCTTTCATCAGTGTCTTATAGTTTTCTGTATACAGGTCTTTTGTCTCCCTAGGTAGGTTTATTCCTAGATATTTTATTCTTTTTGTTGCAGTGGTAAATGGGGGTGTTTCCATAATTTCTCTTTCAGATTTTTCATCATTAGTGTATACGAATGCAAGAGATTTCTGTGCATTAATTTGTATCCTGCAACTTTACCAAATTTATTGATGAGCTCTAGTATTTTTCTGGTAGCATTTTTAGGATTCTGTATTTATAGTATCATGTCATCTGCAGACAGTGACAGTTTTACTTCTTCTTTTCCAATTTGTATTCCTTTTATTTCTTTTTCTTCTCTGATTGCCATGGTTAGGACTTCCAAAACTATGTTGAATAATAGTGGTGAGAGTGGACATCCTTGTCTCGTTCTTGATCTTAGAGGAAATGCTTTCAGTTTTTCACCATTGAGAATGATGTTTGCTGTGGGTTTGTCATATATGGCCTTTATTATGTTGAGGTAGGTTCCCTCTATGCCCACTTTCGGGAGAGTTTTTATCATAAATGGGTGTTGAATTTTGTCAAAAGCTTTTTCTGCATCTACTGAGATGATCATGGTTTTTGTTCTTCAGTTTGTTAATATGGTGTATCCCATTGATTGATTTGCGTATATTGAAGAATGCTTGCATCCCTGGGATAAATCCCACGTGATCGTGGTGTATGATCCTTTTAATGTGTTGTTGGATTCTGTTTGCTGGTATTTTGTTAGGATTTTTGCATCTATATTTATCAGTGATATTGGTCTGTAATTTTCTTTTTTTGTGGTATCTTTGTCTGGTTTTCGTATCAGGGTGATGGTGGCCTCGTAGAATGAGTTTGGGAGTGCTCCTTCCTCTGCAGTTTTTTGGAAAAGTATGAGAAGGATGGATGTTAACTCTTCTCTAAACGTTTGATAGAATTCACCTGTGAAGCCGTCTGGTCCTGGACTTTGGTTTGTTGGAAGATTTTTTTTTTTTTTCGGTACGTGGGCCTCTCACTGTTGTGGCCTCTCCCGTTGCAGAGCACAGGCTCCAAACGCGCAGGCTCAGCGGCCATAGCTCACGGTCCCAGCCGCTCTGTGGCATGGGATCTTCCCGGACCGGGGCACGAACCCTTATCCCCGGCATCGGCAGGCGGACTCTCAACCCCTGTGCCATCAGGGAAGCCCATGTTGGAAGATTTTTAATCACAGTTTCAATTTCATTACTTGTGATTGGTCTGTGCATATTTTCTGTTTCTTCCTGGTTCAGTCTTGGAAGGTTATACCTTTCTAAGAATTTGTCCATTTCTTCCAGGTTGTCCATTTTATTGGCATAGAGTTGCTTGTAGTAGTCTCTTACGATGCTTTGTATTTCTGTGGTGTCTGTTGTAACTTCTCCTTTTTCATTTCTAATTTTATTGATTTGAGTCCTCTCCCTCTTTTTCTTGATGAGTCTGGCTAATGGTTTATCGATTTTGTTTATCTTCTAAAGAACCAGCTTTTAGTTTTATTGGATCTTTGCTATTGTTTTCTTTGTTTCTATTTCATTTATTTCTGCTCTGATTTTTATGATTTCTTTCCTTCTGCTAACTCTGGGTTTTGTTTGTTCTTTCTCTAGTTCCTTTGGGTGTAAGGTTAGATTGTTTACTTGAGATTTTTCTTGTTTCTTGAGGTTGGCTTTTATAGCTATAAACTTCCTTCTTAGAACTGCTTTTGCTGCATCCCATAGGTTTTGGATCGTCGTGTTTTCATTGTCATTTGTCTGTAGGTATTTTTTGATTTCCTCTTTGATTTCTTCAGTAATCTCTTGGTTATTTAGTAACGTATTGTTTAGCCTCAATGTGTTTGTGTTTTTTACGTTTTTTTCCCCTGTAATTCATTTCTAATCTCATAGTGTTGTGGTCAGAAAAGATGCTTGATATGATTTCAATTTTCTTAAATTTACTGAGGCTTGATTTGTGACCCAATATGTGATCTATCCTGGAGAATGTTCATGCGCACTTGAGAAGAAAGTGTAATCTGCTATTTTTGGATGGAATGTCCTATAAATATCAATTAATGCTATCTGGTCTTTTGTGTCATTTAAAGCTTCTGTTTCCTTATTTATTTTCATTTTGGATCATCTGCCCATTGGTGTAAGTGAGGTGTTAAAGTCCCCCACTATTATTGTGTTGCTGTCGATTTTCTCTTTTATAGCTGTTAGCAGTTGCCTTATGTATCGAGGTGCTCCTATGTTGGGTGCATATATATTTGTAATGTTATATCTTCTTCTTGGATCGATACCTTGATCATTATGTAGTGTCCTTCCTTGTCTCTTGTAACATTATTTTAAAGTCTATTTATCTGATATGAGTATTGATATACCAGCTTTCTTTTGGTTTCCATTTGCATGGAATATCTTTTTACATCCCCTCACTTTCAGTCTGTATGTGTCCCTAGGTCTGAAGTGCGTCTTTTGTAGACAGGCATATATACGGGTCTTGTTTTTGTATCCATTCAGCAAGCCTGTGTCTTTTGGTTGGAGCATTGAATCCATTCACGTTTAAGGTAATTATCGATATGTATGTTCCTCTGACCATTTTCTGAATTGTTTTGGGTTTGTTTTTGTAGGTCCTTTTCTTCTCTTTTGTTTCCCGCTTAGAGAAGTTCCTTTAGCATTTGTTGTAAAGCTGGTTTGGTGGTGCTGAATTGTCTTAGCTTTTGCTTATTTGTAAAGCTTTTGATTTCTCCATCGAATCTGAATGAGATCCTTGCTGGGTAGAGTAATCTTGGCTGTAGGTTCTTCCCTTTCATCACTTTAAGCAGATCATGCCACTCCCTTCTGGCTTATAGAGTTTCTGCTGAGAAATCAGCTGTTAACCTTATGGTAGTTCCCTTGTATGTTATTTGTCGTTTTTCCCTTGCTGCTTTTGATAATTTTTCTTTGTCTTTAATTTTTGCCAATTTGATTACTATGTGCCTCGGCGTGTTTCTCCTTGGGTTTATCCTGTGTGGGACTCACTGCGCTTCCTGGACTCGGGTGGCTATTTCCTTTCCCATGTTAGGGAAGTTTTTGACTATAATCTCTTCAGATATTTTCTCTGGTTCTTTCTCTCTCTCTTCTTCTGCGACCCTTATGATGCGAATGTTGTTGCGTTTAATGTTGTCCCAGAGGTCTCTTAGGCTGTCTTCATTTCTTTTCATTCTTTTTTCTTTAGTTCTGTTCCACAGCAGTGAATTCCACCATTCTGTCTTCCAGGTCACTTATCTGTTCTTCTGCCTCAGTTATTCTGCTATTGATTCCTTCTAGTGTAGTTTTCATTGTCATTTATTGTATTGTTCATCTCTGTTTGTTTGTTCTTTAATTCTTCTAGGTCTTTTTTAAACATTTCTTGCATCTTCTCGATCTTTGCCTCCATTCTTTTTCTAAGGTCCTGGATCATCTTCACTATCATTATTCTGAAATTTATTTTTGGAAGGTTGCCTATCTCCACTTCATTTAGTTGTTTTTCTGGGTTTTTATCTTGTTCCTTCATCTGGTACATAGCCCTCCGCCTTTTCATCTTGTCTTTCTGTGAATGTGGTTTTTTTACACAGGCTGCAGGATTGTAGTTCTTCTTGCTTCTGCCGTCTGCCCTCTGGTTCCACCTATCTTTTGATTTCTTTTATTTGTATTGTAATGTTTTTAATTTCTAATATCCTAGTATATCTGAATGGTCTTTTTTTTTTTTTTTTTTTTTTTTTGGCCACACAGCTTGCGGGATCTCAGTTCCCCTACTAGGGATCGAACCCATGTCCCCGCAGTGGAAACGCAGAGTCCTAACCACTGCACAGCCAGGGAATTCCCAGAATGGTCGTCTTTTAATTACATCTTATTCTTGTTTCTTGAATATAATCTGTTCTTTCACCTCTTTGAGGATATTAATGACAGTTTCTTTAAAGCCTTCTGCTAGTTGCATTTTCTCAGTTTTTTCCTAGTTCCTTTCTCAGTACATCAGTTCCGCTGTAATGTGACATATGCATTCCTAAAATCACTGTGCTATGCAAAATTACTTAGTAAAAACCACAGGGCTGGGCTTCCCTGGTGGTGCAGTGGTTGGGAGTCCGCCTGCCGATGTAGGGGACACGGGTTCATGCCCCAGTCCGGGAAGATCCCACATGCCGCAGAGTGGCTGGGCCCGTGAGCCATGGCCGCTGAGCCTGCGCATCCGTAAGCCTGTGCTCCGCAACGGGAGAAGGCCACAACGGTGAGAGGCCCGTGTACCGCAAAAAAAAAAAAAACAAAACACACAGGGCTTATGGGAAAATGGAATTGGGATACAACAAAAACTTTGTCAGTAACACATTTAAAATAAAAAAATAAGGGCCTCCCTGGTGGCGCAGTGGTTGGGGGGTCCGCCTGCCGATGCAGGGGCGCGGGTTCGTGCCCCGGTCCGGGAGGATCCCACATGCTGCAGAGTGGCTGGGCCCGTGAGCCATGGCCGCTGAGCCTGCGCGTCTGGAGCCTGTGTTCCGTAACGGGAGAGGCCACAGTGGTGAGAGAGGCCTGCTTACCGCAAAAAACAACAAAAAAGATAAGAACCTAATGACAACAGGACTTGCTAGATTATTAAGAAATACATAAATACTACAATAAATATGGCACTTTATCTTGAAAATGACCTGAAGTTTTCTTGTGAAAGTGGCCATCAGAAGTATTGCAATTTGTGTGTTATTGTGAAGTATTGGAAGGAAGGTTGTCTGAAAACAGAAGGAAAGTATGATACCAGATGTGAATGGTTATGGCTCATAACACACATGGTGACCTGAAGTAGCTGCTAGCTGTTTGAGGTTTGTATATTTCATGTATGCTGGATGCAGTTTTCTGTGTTCACCTAGTGTTTCTCACAGATGAAACTGTTCATAATCAAACGCAAAGTTCATATTATGCTCAAATTGTTCCCTTATATATCAGTCTCATTGTAATAAGTTCTTGTGTTTTCAAGACAGTGTTATCGTGGAACTGCCTGTCATTTGTTTTAGACTCTCTTTGCCTTTTCATGTAAGGGGATATCCTCAAATGAATGCTAATCTTTGGTTTTCTTTACAAGTCCAAAAGTTTTCCCTAGAAAAGCCTGGCAGCCCAGCTGTTTTTGGGGGTTATCCCCAAATATCAGTATTGACTTTTCCTCAGTTTACCCAGAGAGAATAACTGCAGTTCGTATTTCTCCTGCTTGTTCAGCAGAAATTATCAGTCAACTCTACAGATGAACATGAACCTAAAGATGCCACAGACTTCAAAGAGTATATAGATTTTAAATATTTTGTATTACCCTGTTTTGTTTCTGTGGCATCTTTAATTATTTGCTTGTGCTCAGATTATAAGTAAGACTTTTAACATGAGTATATCAATGTTAATAGGTAAACAACTTCAGGAGCCAGAGTACAAAGTTTTTTTGTTTAACATAATGCCCTGAACATAAAGGTTTGTTTTCTTTTGTTTTCTATTTCTAGGTCGAGTATGTGTTTACAGACAAAACTGGTACACTGACCGAAAACGAGATGCAGTTTCGGGAATGTTCAATTAATGGTATAAAATACCAAGAAATCAATGGTAGACTTGTATCTGAAGGACCAACACCAGACTCTTCAGATGGAAACTTATCTTATCTTAGTAGTTTATCCCATCTTAACAACTTATCCCATCTTGCAACCAGTTCCTCTTTTAGAACCAGTCCTGAAAATGAAACTGAACTAGTAAGCAATTTTTAAGTTAATAAATAGGAGTTTCATTTGAAATAGTAATTCTTTGTTAGTTGGTGGGTTGTAGGAGAAAAAGTTTAAGTGTTAGTGGGGCAAGGAATATACATTTGAAATGTTTAGCCTTTGATTCAGCACTGAAAATTTATAGTCATAAGCCAGTTTGTCACTTAATATGCATCTACTTTAGGGAGGGAGGCTCAAGAGGAAGGGGATATGGGGACATGTGTATACGTATGGCTGATTCTCTTTGTTGTGCAACAGAAAGTAACACAGTATTGTGAAGCAATTATACTCCAATAAAGATCTATTAAAAATAAATAAATAAATAAAATGTTCCACTAAAAAAATATATATAGGGCTTCCCTGGTTGGCGCAGTGGTTGAGAGTCCGCCTGCCGATGCAGGGGATGTGGGTTTGTGCCCTGGTCCGGGAAGCTCCCACATGCCGTGGAGCGGCTGGGTCCGTGAGCCATTGCCGCTGAGCCTGCGCGTCTGGAGCCTGTGCTCCGCAGTGGGAGAGGCCACAACAGTGAGAGGCCCACGTACCACAAAAAAAAAAAAATGTGTGTGTGTGTGTGTGTGTGTGTGTATGCATCTACTTTAGTTCTCTGGGTATTTAAACGGGACTAAGTTAAAGAAAGCCCTTTCTGCCTTGAAATAAAGAGGACTTTGTTAAGGAATAGAGCTTAATAGAGTTTTTGAGATCTCAGTTCTTCCACAAAAGAGTTTTCACCTTTACTTGCAATTTGTTTATGCCTCCTAAAAATATACTCAGATGTTGAAGGGTCATAAGCAAATGTGACATTTTACTCTTGGGATTCAGAAGCAACCAACTGTTATTTATGCAATTCAGAATTGTAGCACTCTGGTTCTACGTCTTAGTTTATCAAATTATGAGCTGTATGGGCATTTTTTAGAATTTTGTTCCTGGTTTCCTACATGTTCCTACATGTTTTTTGGTATTGGTATATTTTATTATGAATATTAATTATGTTTCTACAGATTAAAGAACATGATCTCTTCTTTAAAGCAGTCAGTCTCTGTCACACTGTGCAGATTAGCAGTGTTCAGACTGATGGAATTGGTGATGGTCCCTGGCAAACCAACCTTGCACCCTCCCAGTTGGAGTACTATGCATCTTCACCAGATGAAAAGGCTCTCGTGGAAGCTGCTGCAAGGTAGTTTAAGTTTAATTTTCAAATCTTCAGAAAAATACCTTTTAAATGAAAATGTGAAAATGCAAGAACATAATTTTAAATTCTCAGACAAAATTGAGAAACATAAAGGTATTTTATTTTATTTTTACACTTTTTTTACACATAAAGGTATTTTATTTATATGTATATTTACACATAAAAGTATTTTAAATGAGAATTTGAAATGTCATTAATTTTGTTGTCAGGCTTGCATTAAGTCATATTTTGAAGAGATCTCTTTAAAAGTCTGGTTACTGTGAAATATGAACAATATAATTTGTGAGAAATACTTGTGTATGTATTGTTTTGGATCTACTGTCATCCTTCAAGTTCTTAAAAATAATCCTATACTCAAAGGAAATAACTTTAAAATACATCTTAAACTTATATTTTAAATGATTTTATTCAAGTTAGTTATATTGTGAATTATAAAATATCATCCTTTAAATCTTATATTTCTTTCTCCTTTTATTCCCTAGATTTGGCATTGTGTTTATTGGCAATTCTGGAGAAACTATGGAAGTTAAAACACTTGGAAAACTGGAACGGTAATTTTTTTCTATATTGTAATTTTCTATATATTAAGTGTTTACTATAGAACAGGAATTGGTAAACTATGACCCAGAAACCAGATCTGGCCTACAGCCTGCAAACTAAATTACATTTTTTTTTTTTTTTTTTTTTTGCGGTATGCGGGCCTCTCACTGTTGTGGCCTCTCCCGTTGCGGAGCACAGGCTCCGGACACGCAGGCTCAGTGGCCATGGCTCAGGAGCCCAGCCGCTCCGCGGTATGTGGGATCTTCCTGGACAAGGGCACGAACCCGCATCCCCTGCATCGGCAGGCGGACTCTCAACCACTGCGCCACCAGGGAAGCCCCCTAAATTACATTTTTAAAGTGTTTTCCAAAGCAAAAAAATATGCAGCAGAGATCATATATGGTCTTCAAAGCCTAAAGTATTTACTGTCTGGCCCCTTACAGGAAAAGTTTACTGACACCTGCTCTAGAATGATGTCAGTATTACATTGTATCTCATCATGGTAGTAACAGTATAATACTCTGAAACTTTCATCTGTATTTTAGCTTAATGGTTCTTGAATTTACTTATGTGTTTATTTTTACACATTCTTAGGATAATGAGTTTTGTAAATTTCTACTCACTAAATAAAAACTTCCTTATCTTTCCTATGATTTTTATCTTTCAAACATTAAGGAACTGTTGTATTATTTCCAGTATTTCCTCTGTTTGATAAATTAGTCCATTCTTATCACATTCATATCTTTCGTGGTTTTATCATTTCTGATCATATCTCAGCTCCACTTGTGCTTTTCCAGACTATGCTTTTCTGAACTAAATAGTGCCCAGTCTTTGGCTACTTTTATCTGGGAGCCTGTCTAGCTCATTTTATCAACTTATAAACCATTCTACTCAGTGTTTTTCTTTGAGATGTGCCAAAACATTCCATATGTACATCATTGTATAAATTCATCTAGAAGACTTTTCAATCCACACCTGACCCATCCACACAAATTCTTTTACAGCTCCCTAGAGAGGCCTTTGTGTCCCCCAACTGCACACACATGCCCTGTCGTAGGTTCAGAATCACTGCTGTCATGAGCCTCTGTTACTAATGTGAGTGTTCGTATTTCTCAGGTGTGTTTAGGCAGAAAAAAGAGTTGAGAATCAGTCACCTTTTTTAGTGAGGAAAAACATGAAGCTGGGCAGATATGTATTCCATTCCTTGCTGTGCCATTCACATGCTTATTTGACTTAAGGTAAATGAGTGTATCTTTCTGAGTTTAATAGTCCTCACTTGTAAAATGAGATAAGACCTACCTCGTTTGGTTCTCATGGGTATTAAATGATATAAGGTATGTAAAGTACGTGGCATTTGGTAAGTACTTAATAAATGTCAGTTCCTTCTTTTTCTGTCCTGTGTTATTAATGACTCATAATCCATCATCTTGAAAAATGTAACTGAGATTAATTTCTTGTTCTAAATTAACCATTTTATCTTTTATAGGGATTCTTTCCAAATATTCACTTAATATTCAAAAAAGTACAGATTTTGTCTTTCTTATTTTTTCTTCCTTAGGTACAAACTGCTTCATATTCTGGAATTTAATTCAGATCGTAGAAGAATGAGTGTAATTGTTCAGGCACCTTCAGGTAACCAATTTAAATGTTCATGAATTTTTAGTTATGTAATACTAAGAACTTAATAACTCATTTTTCTTTTTAGGTGAGAAACTTTTATTTGTTAAAGGAGCCGAATCATCAGTTCTCCCGGAATGTATAGGTGGAGAAATAGAAAAAACAAGAATTCATGTAGATGAATTTGCTTTGGTAAGTGCAAATTTCTCTAATTTAAAAACTGCTAAAAAAAATATATATATATGAAAGATTTGGGGTTTCATTTTTGCATTAGTATTTTATCAAAAATTATAGAAATTCTGCAGTTCTGTTACATTATATGTTGGCTCCTCATTCGTTGGTTAAAATTTGACCTTTTTTAACCTGCTAAAATATGTCTTCTCTTTGCACCTAGTACAGCCAGAGTACTTATGGCTACAAGGACCACTCAGATTGCTATACTAAAAAGGGAGGGACTTCCCTGGCAGTCCAGTGGTTAAGACTCCGTGCTTCCATTGTAGGGGGCATGGGTTCCATCCCTGGTCGGGGGATTAAGATCCTGCATGCTGTGCAGCATGACCCCCCCACCAAAAAAAAAAAGAGACGTACAAAAATCCCAAGTATGTGTAGAAACTGGAACCCTGATAACATTGCTGATGGGAATATAAATGATATGGCCACTTCCAAAAATAGTTTTACAATTCCTCATAGAACATAGAGTAATATAGAGTTACTATATACTTGGTAATTTCACTCCTAGGTATACATCCAAGAGAATTGAAAACATACATCTACACAGAAACTTGTACTTAGCAGCTTTATTCCTAATAGCCAAAAAAATGGAAACACCCAAATGTCCATCAACTGATGTGTCATATCCATATATGATATGTGTCATATCCATATAACAAAATGTTATTTGGCCATTAAAAGGAATGAAATACTGATATATGCTACATCATGGATGAACTTTGAAAAGATTGCTAAGTGAAAGAAGCCAGTCACAGAAGGCCACATGTTCCATTTATATGAAATACCCAGAAAAGACAGATTCATAGAGCCAGAAAGCATATTAGTGGTTGCCAGGAGCTGGAGAAAGGGGGGAAAGGGAAGTGTCTGCTAATGAATATGGAATTCCTTTTGGGGGTGACACAAATGTTCTGGAATTAGATAGTAATAACAGTTGCACGACTTTGTGAGTACACTAAAGACCACTGAATTGTACTTTTTAAAGTGAATTATGGTACGTGAATTATGTCCCTCTTAATAAAAGAATAGGAAAATCTTACAAAAACAAAGTGCCACAATTCATGTGAAGAGGAAACTTATTAAGCAGCTCCGTCTCAGTCTTAGAGCCTCATGAGCTCTCATTTCTGCATTTCTATAAATGCTGCCCACCTGCCTCCTTTACTTACTTATGGTTTCTTTTCTCCCATTACTTTCTATTTGTTTATGGTCTAGTTCATCTACCATGCTGTAATATCCATAGGAACAAAGGCATTGTTCTACTTTTTTGCGGGGGGGGCCGGGGACTGCGGTGGGTCCTCGTTGCTGCCTGTGGGCTTTCTCTAGTTGTGGCGAGTGGGGGGCGCTACTCTTCATTGCGGTGCATGGGCTTCTCGTTGCAGTGGCTTCTCTTGTTGCGGAGCACCGGCTCTAGGCTTGCAGGCTTCAGTAGTTGCAACATGTGGTCTCAGTAGTTGCGGAGTGTGAGATCAGTAGTTGTGGTGCACAGGCTTAGTTGCTCCATGGCAAGCAACATCCTAGGAAGATGTGGGATCTTCCTGGATCAGGGATCGAACCCGTGTCCTCTGCATTGGCAGGCAGATTCTTAACCACTGCACCATCAGGGAAGTCCTATTCTACTTTTCTGTCATTTTAATCCAGAAAAATGCTGGCACGTAGTTGGCACTCAATAAATGTTTGTTGTGGAATTAATTAATTTAGTAACTCTCATAGTCTCTTAACTGTTATTTAAGAGAAGCAGGTGTTTATAGGTGTAGGTCATTTGTAAATCAAGGAATGACAACATTTAGAAATCTGCTAAGTAGTGTCATATAGTATTTTAAAACTTTTCCTTTCTGAGTCCTGCTATTAGAACATTTATTTTGGGTTTTTCTGAGGAAAATGTGTTGTAAGAAAAAGAACTTTTGTAAGCTTTCAGATTTAGATACCAACTTCCAAATATTAACACCATAAGAAAAGTTTACACCTGGTAGAATCAGATAATCAAATATATATTCCTAAGTTTTGTGAAATTCCAATTCACCAGTAAAGGTATAATGATACAATTTAAAATCATTCATTCAGTGGCTCTAGAAAGTATTGGTTGGTTGATAATGACCACTTTACAGGCTTCTTTATTTGAAATGTGAATTTGTCATATCATGAACCCTCAGGAAATTATAGTCCCCTTTGCTTAAAAAAAAGTTCTTTTAAAGTAGATAAAAGTGGGGACTTCCCTGCCAGTCCAGTGGTTAAGACTTCACCTTCCAATGCAGGTTCAATCCCTGCTCGGGAAGATCCCACATGCCTTGCGGCCAAAAAACCAAAAAAAACACATAAAACAGAAGGTGTATTGTAACAAATTCGATAAAGACTTTTAAAAAAATTGTCTAAAAAAAATAAATAGATAAAAGTGGAGTTGTAGTGGTTAAAACAGGAGAGAAGAACCTGGGGCTGCCTCTCTCTTGACAATCCTAAAGGTACCATTATAGAACTTTTTGGCTTTCCTGGTAAAACATATTTAAAATCACAGGTAGATCGTCTTTATGATCCTGTCTAGGCTCTAATGTTCTACAATTCAATGACCTTAATTTTTTTGAGCAACTGTTTAGGAACTCATCAAAAATTGCAAGAGCTATGATAATATGTGTCCCATAACTCAGATAACTAGGGTTTTGTGACAGTTTATTTATTTCCTATCACTAGATGATAGTACTTTTTAAATTATTTATAGTTGAATTTTGGTAATGGGGTCCTCAGTTTATTTCAGTAACTTCTTAATTCCCCATTAGTTATCTTTGTTCAATTTTTGTCTTTAATTTTCCTATTTTAGAAAGGGCTAAGAACTCTGTGTATGGCCTATAGAGAGTTTACACCTAAGGAGTATGAGGAAATAGATAGACATTTATTTGAAGCCAGGACTGCCTTGCAGCAACGGGAAGAGAAATTGGCAGATGTCTTCCAGTTCATAGAGAAAGACCTGATATTACTGGGAGCTACAGCAGTAGAAGACAAGTAAGTATCAGACAAATAGGCAATATCATTTTTCTCTCATAAGAATTTTTCTAGCCAAGTGTTTCTAATTTATGACAAATTCTATTTTTTAACATTTTATACTTAATATATTTAAAATGAAAATAGAGAATTAAAGCCTTAATTTTTCCCAGTCCATATATATAATTTTTGTTCTAGCCAGCTATCTGAAATAGTTGAAAGAATACAGCCATGTATAGTTTTGCCTGTAGTCTGGAGTTTTTAGACTATTCCTCAGTGTTCCATACAAAGATTTTAAGTTCCTGCTTAATTCTCCAGCCTCACCTCTTACCACTGCCCCCTTCCACTTTACATTTCAACAGTACCAAACTGTCTAGTTCTCTGAACGACAGCTATAGTTAAAAGTGTTCTATTTTGTGCCTTTTTTCGTTGGCAAGGCTGTGCTTTCTGCCTGGATCATTCTTCCCTTATCCATCTGTGAATACCTATTCATAAACCATAGTTCATATATCACCCCCACTCCAGGAAGACCTTTCCTAACCCCTAATAGTATTAAAAATTCTCTCGTTTGGAAAGCCTCCATGTTCTGTAGGTAGTTCTGTTGTAGTAGTTTTGTAGGCAGTATATTATTTGTTGAAGACTTTCTTCTCTGTTAGCCTGTGAATTCCTTGAGGTCTATTTATTCTTTGCCTTTGTTCCCAGCATCTCTCTCCATGTGTGTTTCACAGTTTCTTGAATTAAATTGAATTCTACAAATTAAGCCTATTGTTACGTTTTTCTCTACCCGCTAGATCTAAAGGTGCTTGCATTTTTTAAAATCTAGGGTTTCATTTACTTTTCAGTTGTCCTCATGAGATTTATGAGACTCCCTGAGGTTATATGTAGACCATTACTGTCCACAGTCTGAATTTTGAACTAATGAGGTAAGAGATTTTCTTGCCGAAAAAGGAGAAAATCTTCTAATTTGAAATTTAAGACTTCCTAAGAAAATGAGTTTATGAAGACTATATAGTTAGTTGGTTCTATAAAAATCAGCTTTGAAGATACACTCTTAAAATATGAAGTTGTAGATTTTACATTTAAGTTTACATAGTGCTCCAACATATCAATACCCTGTGAGCTTCAAAAAACCAAATACATTTACAGTAGTATTATCAGTAACCAAAATGAAGGGAAGGAAACTTTACAGTTGTGAGAATGCACAAATGTTCTCATTAAGGCAGTATTGACCCAAGCGATCATTTAGTATCTGTCACCTAAAATGCCTCACAACTCTGGAATTCCCATTGTGACAAACGTGTTAGCACACAGTTGTAGATTTTATATTAGCCAGGTGGTCACTAATTTGGTTATTCCTATTTTTTCCCTAATGGAAAAAAATTCAATTATATTACTATACTATAACATCCCCTAGGTTAAGGAGTTCGGAATTACCTTACTTTACTTTGTGGTTCATACTTTAAATACAGTCAAAAAAATGTTCTCTACTACTAATTTTGTTTCTTTTATTTTCAGACTACAAGATAAAGTTCGAGAAACTATTGAAGCATTGAGAATGGCTGGTATCAAAGTATGGGTACTTACTGGAGATAAACATGAAACAGCTGTTAGTGTGAGTTTGTCATGTGGACATTTTCACAGAACCATGAACATCCTTGAACTTATAAACCAGACGTCAGACAGTGAATGTGCTGAAAAGTTGAGGCAGCTTGCCAGAAGGTAAGAATATAATTATCTGTATCATGGAGTTCAGGGGCCAGCAAGCTATGGCCCATGGGCCCAAATATGGCCCACTGCCTTTTTTACAGCCCATGAGCTCAAAGTAATTTTTACATTTTTTAATGGATGAAAAAGAAGTCAAAGAAGAGTAATATTTCATGGTGTGAAAATTACATGAAATTAAAAGTTCGGTGTCTGTAAATAAAGTTTTATTGGAACAGAGCCACATTTGTTCATTTACACATCATCAGTGAAGGCTTTTGCACTATAACAGCACAGTTGAGTAATTGGGACAGAGACCTTATAAAGCACCTTTCTCATTTCTCACTGCTGCTTGATATATACTACAAATCACAGCGACACAATTATAACTTGTTAATGTTTTCCGTGCCACACATTTTGCCATATGACATTTTAGTATATTTTTATTATCTGTATTTAACCATCATGTCCAAACATGAAAAGAAAAACGGAATTTAAATATCACACTCTTAAAGCATAGTGGAGTGTTGATTATTATCAAATTAGGTGGCAAAGAATTGTGTTTATTATTCAGTGATAATATGCTTTAATATACTGCCTGTTTGAAAAGACATAATCAAAAATGAAATACAAAATCTCATTACAGATGGTTCTTTTGCAATAAAATGTAAAATTTCATTACAGATCAGCATTAACACATGGACATGTGCAATTGATTTTGATGATAGGAAACATGAACTTTGAACCCCAATTAATCAAAATTAATTGGAGTTCTTCCCCCTGCAAAATAAAAAGGTTTCTGTTCTCCTCATTAGTAGACTTCTATTACTTTAAAAATTGTACTTAATTTTTTTTTTTTTCACGAAAAGGAAAGATTTATTACTTGCAGCAAGTAAGGAGAACACTGGGGATCTTTCCTAAAATAGTGTCTCCCCCAAACAGCAAACTTGGGGAAGTTTTAAGTTAAGGGTACATGCATATTCATGAAAGGGCTTGAGCAGAGGAGAATTCAGCATAGAATTGGGGCCACGATTGATAGAGTCCAAGCTTTAGTTGATTGAAGTCATGTGGGTCAACATCATCATTCCATCCTCCACCTGGGTGCGGGCCTTAGTTCCCGCAGAACTCAAAAGACTGGCCTCAGGACTTAATGAAGCTCGGGTTCTTGATGTCTCATCACAGAAAGAATTCAGTGAAAGACAAAGTGATAGATAAAAAGTGGATTTATTTAGGGAGAAACACTCCACAGACAGTGTGGACCCTCTCAGAAGGCGAGAGAGTCCCTTAATTATTACATTTTTTACTTAAAATTTTTTTTGTCAAAATTTGTTTCCTCTTTTGTAGCATAAGTACCTACATAATATCCTCAATTTAGCCTCATGGCCCACAAAACTTAAAATCAAAATGTTTACTTCTAACGCTTTACAGAAAACATTTGCCAACCACTGATGAGGTTCACATGACCAAACAGGGAAATTAATCTGCATTTTACTGTTCAAAGATAATTTCATAGGTATTTATTTTCTTAATGCGTTCTCTTTTTCTCTAAATCTGCTTTTTTCGGTAAATCAACTTTATTTAGGAGCCCCCATTTAACACAGTCAGTTGTTTTTACAATAAATTAGGAGTGCTTCAGTGTAAGCATCAGGGTTGCTTGTATGTAGCCATCTAAGATATTCTACAGGTACCTGTCTTTGCAGTCTTGTAATATTAATGCAGAAAAACAAATGCGAAAAGACAATGCCACAGTTGTCAATGTACATTCAGTGCTTGATTTACATTTGTTATGCAGAGATTGATGTGATACTAAACTCTGGATTTCATCAGAGAAAAACTTACTTAAGAAATGTTTTAAAGAGACAGTACAGCTCTCAGAAGGGTCTTTGCTTGAGCTCAAAAAGGTGATTAATTTAGGTAATTATACTACAGTTTTGGAGCAGTGCCAACACTATTGTGATTGCTTAAACATTTAAGTATCATAATGTCAAGAACTCCCTAAAACATACAGACTATTTGCTCAGAATCATTTACTTCTTAAATATTACTCCTGATTTTAAAAATACTAAATGTTCATTTAAAAAATACTGAAAATGGTAAAGAAGATATGGTTAATAATATAATACAGCCATCTAAAGATAATTATTACTTGTATTTTAGAATTTTTTTAAGTCTTCTATATATGTGCTTTTAGTGAGTCTGTTAAGATCATGGGTATTGTTCATTTCCCTTTTTGTACAAAAGCTGTATTATAAAGTGAAGGTTATACCTTAAAATGAATTTTAGGCTTGCTGTGTGAAACTTATGTTTTAGAGATACCATCTTTTTGGTGGAGTACGTTTTCTTTTCTTTTTTTCCTTTGGCCATGCCATGAGGCTTGTGGGATGTTAGCTCCCCGACCAGAGATTGAACCTGGGCCCTCAGCAGTGGGAGCACAGACTCTTAACCACTGGACTGCCAGGGAGTTCCTGGAGTGCATTTTCTGAGTTAACCGTGTAAGTCAATAGGATTTTGATTTACAGACTTTCAGGAAGTATCTATTCTAAAAATTTTGGGTATAGCAAAAGAATTCCATACCTTTGAAAGCTTTAGTGTATATATCCAGTCCTTCACAAACATATAATGATTGTCTCTTATCTGGGCATTTGGAACAGAGTCACATAAGGTGTATTTATTCCCAGAATACTTACAATGTGTAGGAAAAACAGAAATAAATATATTGTCATAGACCTATCACAACTGAATTGTAACTGAGGCAAGAACAGAGAGCTGTGGGTAGACAGAAGAGGGAAGCTTAGCCTGAGCTTAGCGTAGGCTAAGTTCTTGCTCTACATTAGAACTCACGACTGTGTTGTTTCCAGCGATGAAATGTAAACTGGTCAGAGAGTAACACCAAGAAGCAAAGCGGGCAATGTATGCAAATTCCCAGAGCTGAGAGATTCATTCAGGGAATTGATAGTAGTTAAATATGGCCAGAGAATGGAATAGATGGGAGATGATGTGGGAAGTATTGAGACATGAGACTACAGAAATAAGCAGATGCTACCTTACTGTGTACCAGAACTGTGAGCTGGTTTTCCGTACTGCATAAATGTCACCCCATGGATTGTGAGATAGTATGCTGATTTATGACACCTGTCCAGAGGAAAACCTAAGTTAGTATGCTGTGGGAAGGTTGCCAAGGAAAACTGATCTGATCTATCCTACTCTTGGCTGCTACTTCTTCTTATGAGGCCATGTGCTCAGGCAGTGCTCACGCTGAATGTATTGGAGGCAGCAGAGGCTGCTAAATAAGTTCAGCCAACAGGGAGGAAGAATAGTTTAGGTGCTGATTTTGGATATTGGAGAATTATTAAAAGAAATATACATTTTTTAAATTTTATGTTGTGAATGTTGTTTACCACTTATTAGTTGTAGTGCAACACAGTAGTTGTTAGGCATACTGTGAAAGACATAATTTTAACTTACAGAAAAGAATTAAGTATTATAAGACAAAAAATTACAGTATTTATTTAGTTTTTATAGCTTGTTGCTCATTTAATAGTCTTCTCACTTGTCATTTAAAATTTGAGGGTACAACCACTATGGAAAACAGTATGGAAAAAATTTTAAATAGAACTACCATATGATCCAGCAATTCCACTCCTGGGTATTTATCCAAAGGAAATGAAATCACTATCTCAGAGATATCCACACTCCCATGTTCATTGCAGCATTATTCACAGTAGCCAAGAATGGAAAGAACCTAAATGTCCATTGTTGTGTGTATGGATAAAGAAAATGTGATGTGTGTGTGTGTATACACACACACAAAGGAATATTATTCAACCATAAAAAAGAAGGAAATCTTGCTTTTTGTGATAACATGGATGGACTTTGAGGCTTTATGCTGAGTAAAGTAAGTCAGAGAGAAACAAATACTTATATGTGGAATTTTAAAAAGCTAGTGATAGAAGGGTGGTTGCCAAGAGCTGGGGTGTGGGGGAAATGGGGAGATGATAGTCACAGGGTACAAACTTATATATAAGTTTATATATAAGATGAATAAGTTCTGGGGATCTAATGTACAGCATGGTGACTGTAATTAACAGTACTATATTATATATTTGAAAGTTGTAAAGAAAGTAGATCTTAAATGTTATCACCACACACAAAAAAATATGTGAAAGGATGGAGGTATTAACTAACCTTGTTGTGGTAGTCATTTTTGCAGTATATATGTGTATCAAACCATCATGTTGCACACCTTAAACTTATATATGTTATATGTTAATAATATCTCAATAAAGCTGAAAAAAAATTGAAAATGTATGGATGTTTCTCAGTAGCAGTCTTGCTATACTGTGAACCCAGTGGTGAACTGTAGTATTTTCCTTTTGGTGGATTTAGTGCAATGCTACTTTGAGTGCTGGCCTTTAGCAGCATAAGAAGCTTGCTCCAGAATGTAAATCTGTATATACATATACTGCTTCTTTCAGCGAGAAACTCTTATTACCAAAGGAGGAGCGGGGTAAAGCAGTTGAACAAAATAGTGTGCTCAGGGCTTCCCTGGTGGCGCAGTGGTTGAGAGTCCGCCTGCCGATGCAGGGGACACGGGTTCGTGCCCCGGTCCGGGAAGATCCCACATGCCGCGGAGCGGCTGGGCCCGTGAGCCATGGCCGCTGAGCCTGTGCGTCCGGAGCCTGTGCACCGCAACGGGAGAGGCCACGACAGTGAGAGGCCCGTGTACAGCAAAAAAAAAAAAAAAAAAAAAAATAGTGTGCTCAGTAATACAGTTGATTTACTTACTGATGCAAGCTTCTTATCTTTCTTTTTGTTTTTCTTCCTCTTACCTCTTTCTTGTCACAAGTAGTTTGCCCAGTTGCCAGTAATTAGGTCATGCTTTGGAGTAGTCCTCGGTATAGTGTATGCCCACAAGAGGGGTGTTATCCATGTTCCACCGTCATAATACCTGGCATTACAGTCCATTGTAGGGTTAAATATCAAGAGACAGTTATGATTCCTTCATTCCTTTCCTTCCTATGGTGAATCTAGCTTGTAAATTTTCCCGAACATTCTTGATGTCATTTAATTTTTTAAAATTAGAATTTGCTAAATGTGTAACTAGTAACTTTTTTTATTTTTGTAAGACTTTCCATAGTCACAGTTTGGGAGAATATCCTCAGATTATGTATTACAGTTCACATTTTAGAAAATATGGTTACTGCATGTATATACCAATTCATTGTAAAAATGAACATCGTCTGTTTTACTCATCATATCAGTCACTCTCAGTTCTGCTTAATCTTAACTTTCAAGTGATAGAACTCAGTTTGTTCCCTGACATGCCAGTTTTGTAACAGTGAAGTCTGAGTAAATGATCCATCTTTCAGTAAGAAGCTTTTGTTTACTAGATGAGTCTGAATAATATGGCTTTAAAGTATCTTACAGAGAATATAATTATTTTCTTTTTTAGAATTACAGAGGACCATGTGATTCAGCATGGTCTGGTGGTGGATGGGACCAGTCTGTCTCTTGCACTCAGGGAACATGAAAAACTATTTATGGAAGTTTGTAAAAATTGTTCAGCTGTAATGTGCTGTCGTATGGCACCACTGCAGAAAGCAAAGGTATGTTTATGTCATAACAAGTCCCATAAATATATTTAGATTTAAAAGTATTCTTCGGACTTCCCTGGTGGCGCAGTGGTTAAGAATCCGCCTGCCAATGCAGGGAACACGGGTTCGAGCCCTGGTCCAGGAAGATCCCACATGCCGTGGAGCAACTAAGCCCGTGCACCACAACTACTGAGCCTGTACTCTAGAGCCCGCAAGCCACAACTACTGAGCCCATGTGCCACAACTAATGAAGCCCGCATGCTTAGAGCCCATGCTCCGCAACAAGAGAAGCCACCGCAATGAGAAGCCCGCGCACCACGAGGAAGAGTAGCCCCCACTCGCCGCAACTAGAGAAAGCCTGCATGCAACAAAGACCCAAAGCAGCCAAAAGTAAAATTAATTTAAAAAAAAAAAGTATTCTTTAACGTCAATGCCTCATATAGTTCCATTTGGTGGTATGCAGTGTATGTATCTTACTAGGGGTCAGTCACTTCTCATAATATGAATTTTAACCACGTACATTAGGCCTTTGGAAATTTCACAGTGAATATTGAAGTTTCAACTATTCATAATGACCTAGAAATAGATCATTGTGACCTAGAAATGACCACGTGGTAGGTAGCAGTTTGTGATTTTCCTGAGACATAAATTTGAACTGTGATAACTGAAGTCTCACAAGTTAGTTACTTAACTGGTGAGGGAGCCTATAAGACTTCAGTTCATCTGCACCTCCAGGTGGTTCTGTTGATCTGTGCTTATTCTTGCATTCTTACGAAGTGATAATTCTCTTTGTTAAAGATAGCTGTTGAGTGATAAATAGAACTTTAGTAAAAAGTTGAAAAGCCAATTAATTCTGATATGAAGCTATATACAGGAATTATTTAAAGTTCAGCTAACTATGATTCAAGTGATAGCCTATACAAATATTTTTTGCAACTGTAATCTTCACAAGGATACCCTTTGAAATGCACATCTGAACACATTTTCTTACATATAGGTCTAAAAAATTTTACATCCAGTTTTTTTGGCTTCGTGGATTTTTTTTTACAGTGCCTATTTTATTATTATTATAACCCATGTATTTCCCCCAGTCTATGGAGACTAAAACCTGAGACCAAACAGAGCTAATGCCTAGATTCTTTTTTTTTCTTGGTTGCGGCGGGTGGGTCCCTTGATTGCAGCCAGCAGGCTCCTTAGCTGTTGCATGCTAACTCTTAGTTGCAGCACGCATGTGGGATCTAGTTCCTGACCAGGATCGAACCTGCATCCCCTGCATTGGAAGGCGGATTCTTAACCACTGTGCCACCAGGGAAGTCCTCCTAGATTCTTTATAAAAGTATATTCAAGTATTCCAAAGAAACCTTTCTTTTGATTTTATTGAATTTAATTTTGATTGCTTTATAAAATTTTAAAAATTTTATTACAAGAGAAAATAATTATCTTTCCCCTGTATCAAATGAAAAGAATAATTTCTTGAGAAGGAAAAAAAATTGCCTGACAAAGTGCAATTAATTGTAATTATTTTTTACACAATTATCATTAAGCTTTTTACAAATTTAAACTGTTTAAAAGATTCTTACATACCATCATAAAATCCAAAGATAGTACTCTGTTTTTCTGTGTCATTTCTGAAAAACATTCCTAACATCTTAATGGAGACATCCCTCAAAAAGTGAACCTCAGTGCCTATTATCGTCTAATATAAACATTTTTTTCATTGCTCTACCTTTCTTACAACAGATCGTTTCAGATAAATGACTTTATATAAATACATGAAGATTTAAATTTTATCTAAAACTAATTAGTTGTATGTCTTTCAGGTAATAAGACTGATAAAAATCTCACCTGAGAAGCCTATAACATTGGCTGTTGGCGATGGTGCTAATGATGTAAGCATGATACAAGAAGCACATGTTGGCATAGGTGACTGATTTTTTCTTGAACTTTTCAAAAGTTGGTTTAATCAATTGGTGATTTTGAATTTTCCTTTTGTAGACTAAAGCACAATATCAAACATATGAATGAACACTAAATGCAGCAGGGTAATATATCACAGTGTATTTCCATCAGAAAGCTATTATAACTAAGCCCAATATTTAGGATATTTTACTTCCAAATTTTCAAGGAAATAAATACCACATTAGTGAATTTTATCTTTGCCAATTCTCCTTCCCAATAAAGTAACTTTACTTTTACTTGCCATTTTGTACCTTTTAAAGTACTTTTACACATTATTTTATCATTTTAACACTCTAAATTTGTGATTTACATAGTTACCCTCATGGTTTTAAATTCTCATTTTAGAATGTTATTATTATTTACTTTATTCATCAAAGATTCTGCAACTTATTTTAAAGATAATTTTAGAGACAGGAAATTACACGAAACTATAATATAATTGTAAAATTTCAAATACTTTCTAATTTAATAACCTTCATTCTTATTTCTTTTCTATTTTTGCCTAAAATTTTTATTAGATTCAGAATACTAAAATCACTTTATTATGTTTAAATTATCAGTCATTTCCTATTTAAACCATATTCTGACCTAACTTCCTCGATAATTTTATTGAGGAAGGAAAAGAGAAGAGTATGGGTTTTTTGTTGAAGGATAAAATTTTAGAGTTAGAAAAGAGGATACTCCTCGCTCTGGAATTGCCTATGTGATGAGTAGTTATTGGGTCTAATATTTCCAGTGTATCTCTCAAATCAACTCCTTCCTCTTTGGGATTATTAACTCTTCATTTTGAAAATTTCATTTTCTTTCTAGTGTGTATACTGTTGTTCCCCAGAAATCTTCATAGTAATTTGATGATAACTTCCTATACCATATGTTAGAGCATAAAAACTACAGTATTTATAACAGTTTGATTCTAATATGGTAACAGCCAGACCAGTGAACAGAATCAGTTCAAACATCTGGAAATTTAGTATATAACAAAGGAGATGTTTCAGATAAGTAGGGAAGCAAATTATTTGATTAAAATATGCTGATATAACTAGTTAATTATTTGGAAAAAAAAAGTGGGTTCCTTTCCATTGCTTATAGCAAAACAAATTCCAGGTGGATTAAGGATTTAAATAATTTTTGAAGGCCATAAAAAATAATAGGAAACTTTAATGAATAATCCTGTTATTTGAGGTGTGGAAGGATCTTTTAGGTACAAAACCAAACAAAACAACTAAAAAGGAAAAAGATCAATATGTGTGGCAGAAGTAAATACTTCCCATAAACAAATTTTAAAGACAAACTGGTAAGGAATATTTGCAAAATAGATGACAGTCTTAATCTTCCTAATATGTGAGGTCTTAACAAATTGAGAATAAGGAAAACATTCTAGTAGAAATATGTTGAAAGGTGTGAGCCATCAGTTGTCACAAAAGGAGAAATCTAAACAGAATACTAAATGCACGAAAAAAATGTTGTCTCTCTAATAATTAAAAGAATATAAATTAAAATTGCTTATCAGATTGGCAAAAATTACAAAGATTGATAAAACCTGGAATTGACAAAGGTATAGATTAACAGATGCCCTTATACGATGTTAGTGGGAATGTAAATTGGTACACCTGCATTATTATGTATAACAATTTTAAATGTGTGCCTATTGACCTAGCAATTTTGCATCCAGGAATTTCTTTTAAGAAAATAAATGAATATGTTAACAAACACATATGTTATAAACAATGTCCATAATGTAGTAAGTGACAAAAGCTGATTACAAAACAAATAATCCCATCTTTATGCACTCGTTTTTATATATGTTAAATACACATACATGAAATACACATAAGGAAAAATTCTAAAAGTATATAGACCAAAAATAGTGGTTTTCTCTAGGAGTTGTGAATATAGGTGATTGTCTTTACCTATACATTTTGGAACACTTTTATGACAAAAGTAAAAAATTTTAATTTTGAAAAATAATTTTTTCAAAGCTGCTTCCATATTGAATAAACAAATTTGGCAATAACTTTTGAAACCTAAAGAATTATAGTAACCTAAAAAAAAGTTCTCATATTTATCAGATAAAATTATGTACTGATTTCAAGTAATAGTGTACATTTTCCTTTTAAAAAGCACACTGTGTTTGACTTACGCATGAAAGTTTTAAGACCATTAAACATGATCATATTTGCTTGGTTCAAATTACTCAATTTGCATATTTTTCATGTTAATTGGAAATAGTGAAGTCAAAGCTCTTTTATAGCATTCTCTTCATTAGAATTTTTTTTTAATGTTCTTAGATCCTGAACTTTTAATATTATTTTTATATTAATTTTATTCTGATTCTTTGAAAATTGATATTACATGCCTGGTATAAGTTACAGCTTTGTGTTAATTACATATTTGATTTAAGGGGAGCAACCTTTTGGGAATCTATTGTCTACTATATTTTAGGGTATAGTGATCCTAAGTCCAGGTTCAGCTGCTACAGTTAATTAAGGTATTTGCAGATATATCATAAATATTACACTTATCAGTTATCAATGAACTTACCTTTTTGTCCCCTTATTACAGGAATCATGGGTAAAGAAGGAAGACAAGCTGCAAGGAACAGTGACTATGCAATAGCTAGATTTAAATTTCTCTCCAAATTGCTTTTTGTTCATGGTCATTTTTATTATATTAGAATAGCTACCCTTGTACAGTATTTTTTTTATAAGGTAAGTTTCATGGATATATTTTAGAATCAATTTCTAACAGAGTATTTGAGGTTTCAGTTTAAGGAATGCTATTACCGTACAAATTATTCTTAAAATTTTTTTCTCTGTAAGTAAAACTAACAGTTTATGGAATATCCTTTTATTATTTTATTATAATAAATCTAATGTGTACTCACAGAAAGCAAATCAGTGGTTGCCTGAGGCCAAGGGTGCAGGTGATAGAATTGACTAGAAAGGAATATGAGAGAACTTTGCATGACAGAAAAGTTCAACTTGATTATGGTGGTGGTTACACAGCTGTGTGAATTTGTCAGAATACATCAAAATTCACACTTAATATGTTATTCTATGCAAATTAGAACACAATTAGTTTGATTTCTTTATTGTTATGTTGTCCTGAACCAGTAATAAATTTTAATTTTAACTCCAATATGATGATTTCAAGCAGAGGTTCTTAATCTTTTTTGAGATTACAAATTATAGAGATTTTAGATGCATAAAATAAAATATATAGGATTACAAGGAAACCAATTATGTTGAAACACTGTCCTAATCTCTTGACCCTTATGGGCAAAGATGGGGTTCTGTGGAATCCATATTAAGAGCCTCTGAGTACCAAGACATTTAATACATCAGAATGTCCTATATTGCGTATATTTCTATAATTAATTAATAGCTGCAACCCAGTGAAAGAACACAGGTAGATTGCATAATGCTAACAGATGATGGTGGCAGTTTTTTCCTAGCTTGTTATTATAACTTTTGCTGTGACATAAGGCTATTGAAATGGAAAGATGTTTTGATCATTCCATTTGTTGTATTTTAAATATTTCTGCATTTTAAAGCAATTTTAGCTCTAAAGTTTAAGTAAACTTTTCTTATTGTACTATAAATGAAAAGTATTGAATAATAGTTGGTAGGTTATAAATTCAAAATTACGGTATTGCTTGGCAATGATAGGAGTCAAAGGTGTTTTCTTTCTGACATTTGTAATGCTGCCTAGACTACTTTTAGACATTTTTTAATAAAATGGGAATCCTATTTCCCCATTTTATACGGACAAGTTCTTATGGGCAGATCTACTTACCATATCAACTGATACTATATTTTTGGACTCTTAATAGCCATTTTTAGAAATTGTTTCTCTTTTAGACCTAAATATTTCAATTATTTCCATTTAATCTTGTTTTTCAGAATGTGTGCTTTATCACACCCCAGTTTTTATATCAGTTCTACTGTTTGTTTTCTCAACAGGTAAGTAAATAGAATCTTTTGTTTTATCCTTTTAAAGTAAAGTGTGTGTGTTCAGTTTTTGGTAGATACTTGGAGGGACTTCTTTCATTTCTCCTAGTCCTACAGATAACTAGACAAAACTTTTCTAATAGTGTATTTAATTAGCATAACATCCATAATATTTCTTTATTCTGATTTTCAGTTTGAAGCAAGTGTTAATACCAAAATATATTTTAACTCTGGATGCTTTTTAAAAAACTAGGTATTAACTCTTAATAGCTTATGAGAGAATTTTGTGAACTTTTTTCAACTTACGTGTAGTGTTTCTGCAAAATCCATATCAAGCCAGGCCAGATAATTATTGGAAGTTTACCTCATTATTTATTTTTTGAGTCATAGAATTTTTTTAGATTTGGAAGAAACATTAGTGATTGAGTCCAGGGATGACATACAGATTTCATCTCAGAAGGTAAATAATTAATAGAGGTTCCAGGAGTGCTGTATTGAAAAGGGTTCTGAAGCTATAGACTCAGAGGGGAAACTCTGTAATAGGTTAGCAGTAGCTATAATAAGCACATGGTGGGTCTTCTGTTGTATACATGTCACATAGAAAAGGAAATTGAAATCCGTAGAGATTAAGTAACTTGCCCAAGATCCCATAGCTAAACCATACTTGGACCTACCGCTTCTGACTGACTACCTGAGCACCCTTTTCACATACCACACTCCACATCTCTAATTGATCAAGACATTTATTCTAGTTTATTGAAATGACAAGTGTATTATTCTTAGGTTTTTTTAATGAGTTGTTTGTACCCTTAATCACTGTTTTCTCCTCTGTTTACAACCTATAACTCTAAATTTCAGATACCTGCTTGGACATTGATTGCCAGTAACAATGTTTGCTTACTTGGATGAAATAAAGAATGCTGTAAGAGCATGTGACAAGGAGACTTAACCTATTTTGATTAGGTTTTGGGGGAGTTTATAGTATAATTCGAGAGACAGTATCAATATTAAGAAAAGCAATATTCAAAGAATAGGCAAAGTGCTAAGCAATTAGTACCAACTAATTACCAACAGTAGCACATATGACTTTAGAAGAAGCAGCTATCATCAGGAATTTGAGCCAGTGTTTTTAAGTTTCATGGATCATGGATTAAAGGAAGTGTAGGACTTAGATGGGAAGACAAAGCCATGAAAGCAAAACTATATGTGTAGCATATCAAGGGAATAATAACAAGCCCAGGATACATGTAGGAGAATTGTCTAAAATTACATCACAGCGACCAAATTTGAGTATCTTGAAATATAGATCCAATTCACTATAATAGCAGAATCACTTGACATAACAAAATGTTCCAGATTCCACAAAGATTATAAATCTAGGAACATTATGTCTATATAAGAAACAAGTTGGAATTAATAAAATGAATTTTGTGTAAATTAGAAAATATGTAATGTAATTTTTATATTTATTTTTAATATGCTTCTTTGTAATTACATGCATAAGTATAATAGTAATACATAGCTTAGGGTCTCAAAATTCCTACAAATTTCTCTTTCTAGACATTGTATGACAGCGTGTACCTGACTTTATACAATATTTGTTTTACATCCCTGCCTATTCTGATATATAGTCTGTTGGAACAGCATATAGACCCTCATGTGTTACAGAACAAGCCCGCTCTCTATCGGTAAGTGTTTTCCAGTATTAAATGTCCATACACTTCTTACTGCAAATAGTACATTACATAGTTATCAATTTTTGAAAGTATCTTAAAAATAAGCAGATATATCAAGCACTGTCTTGGTGCTTAATGCTTTACTGAGGAAGTACTTCAGTTGTCATATGGTTTATAATTGTTGAACATTAAAGAGAAGATTTGAATGATTTTTTCCAATGTTTTTAGGAATGAGTAGTTTCATCCTAGGAATGCATTGAGCAGCTGTGTAATTTACACTTACTGCTGTAAACCAGTAATACTCTGTTTCATGGACACAAAAGAAGTTATTCAGTAATTAGTTGTCTCTGGAGTTCCTAAGAAATTAGTTCATGTTCTGGCACTGCCAAATTTATGAGTAGTAATTGATGCAAAATGCAGAGTTGAGGACATTAAATCTTCCCAGCTCCCCTGGGTTATTCCTTTCTCAGAACCAAGTAATCATAGATATGTGGAGTCAGCTCAGGACCAGCTTATGGTTCCCACATTAACTTGACCTCTACACTTACAGAGATATTCAGTTATCCAGAAATGGCAGTAACTTACCTTGATTTCCCAGGTTAACTAGGACTGGTCTTGACCCAAGATTGGCACAGATGGTTCTTCTCATAATAGCTATTGATAGACAGGAACTCATTCAGGAGCCTCAGTGCTGAACCTAACTCAGATGACTCCACTAAAAAGAAACAATCATGGCAAAATGACTGAATGTTTACAACAGAATATAATAAAGAGGAATTCCCTGGTGGTCCAGTGGTTAGGATTCCAGGCTTTCACTGCTCTGGGGCCCAGGTTCGATCCCTGGTTGGAGAACTAAGATCCCACAAGCCATGAGGCGCAGCCAAAAAAAAAAAAAAGAATATAACAAAGAAAAATCAACTTTTCACAATTAAACTGAAGTATTATGCCTATATCATATTTCTTTATTAAATGAGAAAATGTATTTGAATATGTTATGAGAATTATAAGCTGTTACACAGATGTATAGTGGTTTGTAAATTAGGTTCTATTCTTTCTGCTAAGATTTTTAAGCAATTTTAAATTAAAAATCCATCTTGTTTTTTAATTATCAAACTGTAATAATTATTTAGTAGGTATAATAAGTCCTAATACATTTCTTTTTTTCTTCCTTTTTCTTAAATTTGCAGAGACATTAGTAAAAACCGTCAACTAAGCATGAAAACATTTCTTTATTGGACCATCTTGGGTTTCAGTCATGCCTTTATTTTCTTTTTTGGATCCTATTTTCTGATAGGGAAAGATACATCTCTGCTTGGAAATGGCCAGGTAAAATACATAGTTTTTTAAAGAACATTTTTAATAATTTAGTTTGGCTTTTGATAACTTTCTGTCATACAAAATAAAGTAAAATTCCATTTAAGTTATAAAATTGCAGGAATTAAATTAAAATGCAATTATAAAAAGGTTTTTAACTTTTTTTTACTTAATAAAATTTCATACAAATGAGAATTAAAACAGAAGGGCAATGCAGTGTAATTTTAATATGAAACTCAAGTTACCTAAGCAGTTTTGCTGTTCAAAACTTAATTCACACATGAGGATATGTTCATGCCCCTCTGCATGATGTTCACTTCAGGATTGTGTTTTAACAATGGCTACTGTTTATTTCGTACTTAACTATTGTGTTCAATGCTTTCCATGCCCCATTTCCATTAATCCTCACAATACTCCCATTGGAGAGATATTATGATTCAGCTTTTTTAGATGAGAAATAAGGACTTAATGTTTAGGTTTTTCCTTTTAATTGCAGGAATTTTTTTTCTTTTTGGGGGGTCGCGGTGGTATGCTTAGGAAGTGCTACTGTACTTTTCAGTGCACTCCAGCAATTCCAAGGATGTCAAGTTACTGCTTAGAGTGGCCATTTTTCTGAAATGTGAAATTGGAAAGGAGTACCACACAGTATGTTGTTTCTGTGTCCTGATTGGAGTGCTCGTGTTGAGAGACTCTGCAAAACTAGGCCTCTCTTTCTAAGCTTAGCTAGATGGGTCAGAGGAAAATAAATGACAGCTGTGGTACTATGGTGGACTGGAAATGCTTGTCACCTTTAGTTTCTCTTTTCCACTGGCAATACTTAAGTATTCCAAAATATTCAATATATTTGCAGAAACAGAGATACAAGGTTTGCAGTTGGGAGAATATGAAGTTTTATCTGTTCAACAAACATTTATTGAGGACCAACCATTACCATGTACTATACCAGTGTCTGGATTTATGAGAGGAACTAACACACTCAGTTATGGAGCTTAAGAGTCTTGTGAGGGAAACAGAAAATAAACAAGTAAAATAACAAAATATTCAAGTGCAGTGAAGGAAATGGGTTTCAATTTTAGAGAGGCTTTAACCATGCAGATCCCTTTAGGATGTAGAAATGGAACGTATTATTGCCACTCTACTTTTGAGGATGTATTTAGCCTGGTTTGGACAAATATATGAATCTAGTTTGTGTAACATGAAGGTTACAGCACTTCCCCCAAGTAATAACTACCTTTTATTGAATTTTTTTCTCTCTGCCAGGTATATTCCATGTATTAGCTTACTAAATTGTAATAACCCTGTATGAGGAAAATATTTTTTCATATTAGAAAATTAACCGCAGGTTAAGAAACTTGCCTCAGGTCACATAGTGAATAAATTACAAGAGTATAATTCAAACTCAGATCTGTGTAACTTCAAAACCTATGTGCTTAGCCAAGATCCTAAATTCCTTTGAGAAACAAGTATTAGCCTGGTACCCTTCTGTGCAGTATTGCCACTTGTGCAAAGACCATCAAACATATAGATATATGAGTGAGCATGCCCATTTCCACCTGAAATACTGGGCTAAAACTGGACAGAGTGAAGAGGGGAAAAGAGTTAAGAAAGAAGGAAGATGTCATTGGATGAAAAGGAAGTTAAAAGAGATCTCTCTTGTTGCTAGTTACTACTTTTTTTCTGATTTTAAAAGTAACATGTGGGGGCTTCCCTGGTGGCTCAGTGGTTGAGAGTCCGCCTGCCGATGCAGGGGACATGGGTTCGTGCCCCGGTCCAGGAAGATCCCACATGCTGTGGAGCGGCTAGGCCTGTGAGCCATGGCTGCTGAGCCTGCGCGTCTGGAGCCTGTGCTCCGCAACGGGAGAGGCCACGACAGTGAGAGGTTCAAGTAACATGCCCATTATGGTAAATTTGAAATACTCTATAGGAAAAATATACAAAGAAAATAAACCGCCTGTTCTTCTTCTACCCAGGTGTAATTATTTCTGTCATTTTTACATATTTTCTTCCATTTTTTAAAATTTTTTACTATTTTTCATTAACGTCATAACTTATCCCCTTATTTCTCAATGATAGGCTTATTATAATTATCCCCTTACTACAGTCTAAGTGATTTTTCATGTTATTAAAAATGCTTCAAAAATATTTTTTCACAGCTACATAATATTCATTACATGGCATAACTTATTTAAGAATACTTATAATTTAGGTTTGTTTCTAGTTTTTAGTGACTTTTAAAATTAAATCTTTAGAGACTTCCCTGGTGGTCCAGTGGCTGAGACTCCGTGCTCCCAATGCATGGGGCCCGGGTTCAATCCCTGGTCAGGGAACTAGATCTCACGTGCCACAACTAAGAGGTCACATGCCACAACTCAAGATCCCGCACGCAGCAGCAAAGATCCTGCATGCCACAACTAAAACCCAGCACAGCCAAACAAACAAATAAATAAATAATTTTTTTAAATTAAATCTTGAGCATGCTTTATACAAAAGAAAAGAATCTTAATGAAGTGTAAATTGTTGTTGGCCCTTTAGTACAAAAGTTTTTCTTCTTTTTACCACCTGTTATTGTTTTTTTTAACTCAAATTGTACATCATTAACTTCCCCTTTTAGCCTACCGGTTCTACCACTCATATATACCACTAGAAATTAATCTACCACTCCCTGTAGAAACAGTGGAAAAGAAGCATACATTGCAATTGGTCAAATTGGATTTACATCCTGGCACCTGAAGTTCCTATTTGAGTGATTTGGGAATAGTTCTTTAACTTCTGTAAGGCTCAGTTTCCTCGCTGCAAAATTAGGAACATGATTACTACCTTATAGGTTTGCTGTGAGGAATAAACAACATATTACATGTAGGGCATTAGGCATAGTGGCTAGCATATAGAAGTACTCAATAAATCTTAGCAGTATTACTTGTTATTATTACTATCAAATCATTATATTGAAGACCCTGTCCTACCCAGTCCCCCTCTAATCTACTTCTCCCAGAAACTCTCCTCTTTAATGGTGTAAGTTAAACTGTCCTTGCTGGCTCTCTCAGAACATGCAGTGCTCATTTCTAGTTCCAAGCCATTACTATGTTTTCTCTCTAGAATGCTCTTGCCTCTTTTTCCCAAAGTCAGTCTTATGACTGTCTGTTCTTCAAGATTGAGCCCACAGGTCCCTGTCCTTTCACTGTAGCTCCCTCTTACGCCTCCCTATACTGAAAGTCTTTTTCGACATGGGTTGAATGCTCTGTTTTCCAGTAATTATTCTTGTATGCCCAAGAAATCTGCAAACAATGGAGGACCTAGAGTAGAAAATATTAGGGGGAAGTACTGGGAAGAGAAGTGGCTAGAGGTGAAGATGAAGTCAGTGCAAACAAATGATCCTGAGAAAGGAGGAGGAGAAGGAGTTGCAGTAGTTTGGGATCCACGCAGGGCAAGACTTCAGGGGAAGTTAAGATTCTACCCCCATCTTTTGTGATGGGCCTAGCAGTATCATGAATATTCTAGGTATTAATTAATTTTCAACAATTTTTTTTTTTTGGCCATGCCATGTGGCTTGCAGGATCTCAGTTCCCTGACCAGGGATTGAACCTGGGCCACAGCAGTGAAAGTGCCGAATCCTAACTACTAGACCACCAGGGAACTCCCTCAACAAATATTTTTGAAGTATCCATTCATTCATTCTTAACTTCTCTTTTACTTAGGAAAGAACTATTTATTCTTCATATATTCCCCTCAGATCTTTTTAATAGGTCTTTTCTCTTAGCAAAATATAAGAATCCTGATAAGTTTTCTCTGAGATTTGGAAAGACTAGAAGAATGTATATGACATGTCTGAGTACCTGTTTGTGTGTGTGTGTCTATAAACTGCTTTCCTATGGACAGATCTTTACCTTCCAAGCACCATAAAAAAGATATTCCTTTACTGCCACTCCTTGATTGCCTGCAGAGAACAAAAAATATACTAAGAGGACTGAACTACTGACTTTTTTTTTTTTTTTTTGCGGTATGCGGGCCTCTCACTGTTGTGGCCTCTCTCGTTGTGGAGCACAGGCCCCGGACGCGCAGGCTCAGCGGCCATGGCTCACGGGTCCAGCCGCTCCGCAGCATGTGGGATCCTCCCGGACCAGGGCACGAACCCGTGTCCCCTGCATCAGCAGGCGGACTCTCAACCACTGCGCCACCAGGGAAGCCCCTAACTAATTTTTAATTATTTTTCTTCTAAATATTAGAAGAGTTAAACTCAAATAAAATTTGTCTAGCCTTATGCAGGCTTAAAATACTCAAAGTATTTGGAATATAAGTATTAGTTAAAAACTGGGGCTTGTCTTCCAATACCTCAGTATCATCTTTTCACAAACATTTGTCAAAAAGTCAGATTTGAAATTTGGTGAATATTTGTTTGGGTAATTTTTTTTTCTTTTTTTTATAAATTAATTTATTATTTATTTATTTATGGCTGTGTTGGGTCGTTGTTGCTGTGCTTGGGCTTTCTCTAGTTGTGGTGAGCGGGGGTACTCTTCGTTGCGATGTGCGGGCTTCTCATTGCAGTGGCTTCTCGTTGTGGAGCACAGGCTCCAGGTGCGCAGGCTTCAGTAGTTGTGGCACACAGGCTCAGTAGTTGTGGCTCGCAGGCTCTAGAGCACAGGCTCAGTAATTGTGGCACATGGGCTTAGTTACTCCGCAGCATGTGGGATCTTCCCGGACCAGGGCTCGAACCCATATCCCCTGCATTGGCAGGCGGATTCTTAACCACTGCGCCACCAGGGAAGTCCCTTAATTTTTTTTTTTTCCAGAGCTGAAAATGAGCTTAGCATAAAACTTCATATTATTTCTGTAATCCAACAAGATCAACTTTGTTTGAGTTGGTGTTTTTTAACAGGCTTTGTAGAAGAGAACAGAACAATCATTTCTTTTTTATTAATTGAATTTTGACAAAGGTAAAATTGTTATAATGTATTTTGTTAGAGATCTTAATTTAACTTTTAAAAAATGTTAACTCCTCCAAGAATAATAGAAAAAACTGACTTCCATGATACTGGTTTTTAAAAAACAGCTTAATTGAGGTATAGTTGGTATACAGTAAGCTGCATATATTTAAAATTTTATAATTTGATACTTTTTTACCATCTTAACATTTTTTTTTTTTTTTTTTTTTTTTTTGTGATACGCCGGCCTCTCACTGTTGTGGTCTCTCCCGTTGTGGAGCACAGGCTCCGGATGCGCAGGCCCAGCAGCCGTGGCTCACGGGCCCAGCCGCTCTGCGGCATGTGGGATCTTCCCGGACCGGGGCATGAACCCCGTGTACCCTGCATCGGCAGGTGGAGTCTCAACCACTGCGCCACCAGGGAAGCCCATCTTAACATTTTTAAGAGTACAGTTCAGTAGTGTTAAGTAAATTCACATTGTTATGCAACAGATCTCCAGAACTTTTTCATCTTGCAAAGCTGAAACTCTGTGCCTATTAAAGAACTACCCATTTCCCTTCTTACCAGCTCCTGGAATTTACTGTTCTTTCTGCTTCTATGAATTTGACCACCTATGAAATCATTTTTTTTTAGAAGCTAAATAATTGGGAAGTGAACACCAATGAAGAATGTTTATTAAGGTTACTATAAATTACAGAGGTACTAAAAGCAAATGACTATGTTTTTTAAAAAAGAAAAATTTATCTCCTTTGTTTATCTCTACAGAGTAAGTGTTCTCATATTGGGACACTGCTTGTTCTAACAGTGTTGCTGTTGTCCAGGATACTTTTGGAAATAGCTTATGTTGTCTTTCTGTGATCTCACGAAGAAACTTTTCTCAGGGAAGAATATTTATAAAGTCATAGACAAGGGAAGATGTTACTTAAGATTACAGATAAGGAAAGTATGAGAGGAACAATTTAGATTACAGGAGTTCACCTCCAGTTAAAGCAAACTTCCATAGAATGCAATGGCAAAGGCATCGTGGCTTGGGTAAGTGTATATTAGAAGAATTAAAAAAAATTTATAGTGAAGGAAACAGAACAGAGGGAATTTTAGTCATGTGGTAAGAGTGGAAAACTAAGATGATGTAGGGAGAAAAATATTTGGAGAACAGTTTCAGAGGTAGCTGAGTTCCCATCCCAACATTCCATGACATTCTGCTTGTCTAGTGGTTTCAACCGAAGACTTCAGAAGAAAAAGAGAATAAAGAAAAAATCCTGTGTTAACTCAGGAACTTAAACACTAATACCTATTCCACTCATTCTCAGTGGTCTGATATGAAAATTACAATCTAGATAACTACTGTTTAAAATGAGATCCCACCCAAATAAGGGTTTTTAAAATTTGTTTTGGTTTTGTTTTACTGAAGTATACAGAAACTCAAAGAAAAATGTCAACCATTAATTTCTTTTTTTCTCTCTGTATGGAATTATACCCAGTTTGGAAAACTAAAATAATTGAAATTCAAAAAAATATGGGATCAGAGAAAAAGGGAAAAAACTATTAAGAGTATTCTAATTCCAGTTGGACTTCTCCAGTAGGGAAGCTGGAATTATCAGACCCTCGGCACCATTCTAAACTATATATTCACTGTTCCACCACATTAAAAATCAAATGACAAAGGAACGAATAAGGATGAAAAAGTAATTCTTCACCTCTTATTCAAGCCTTCTAGGTCTAGACTGTTTGCCAGACTAGTTGGGGGAAAACAATCAGCAACACAGAATGGAAGAGTTGAAATTTCAGGTTGTAATTTTGAGAGAAAGAGAAAAATAAACTTTTTGTAGTTTTTACTACTATTTTTTTTAATGTTAATGATTTCTCCCCTTAACTTCCTATCTTTAATTAGTTTCTCTTTCACACTATACATGTCATCAGCTGTTGAAACCTAGCCATCAAATGATAAGAGCTCTGTGTTAAGATAGAAATATACTATTTTATATTTGTATTCCACTGAGAATTCAGTATCCTTTACTTTCATTCAAATGATTTAACCACCATAATTACCAATCAGGTCATTCAAGAACACATATGCAATTTAATTCCTGCCAGTAGATACAGATTTCTTTTAATTAAAGCTTGTATGATTAAAATATCTTTGATTATCTAGTTCATTACAGAATTTCCCTGTATGTTCATTTATTCATGAGACAAATATTTAAAGCACTAATAATATTCCAAGCAATTAATAGAAAATTACATCATATACAGAGAACAGAAGAATATACCTTGCTTCTTATGGTATCACCCAACAATTGGTCAGTGTTTAAAACCAATAATAAAGAGATAGTTTGTACTGGAGAACTGAACAACTGATTAACTCTATAGAAGATAATTCTTTTATAGATCAATGTGTAGTTAAGTTAGACCTGTTACAAAATTTGAAGAAGTTATATTTTTTTTACTATTTCTACTTTCTGGCCTCCTCTTCTCCCTTGAATGTTCTCCTGTGGGGCTTTCACCCCCAGCACTCCCATCAAAACCATGTTCTTTATGGTCACCAGCCACCACTTCATTGCTAAATCTATGAGCGTGCCTCAGCCCTTTTGAACTCAACCATTGGGTATAATTTTTGAAGCCTTCCTGCCTGCTGCATTATCTTCTCTCAGCCTCTGTAAGTTACTTTGGCTTCCTTACCAACTGTTTCTTTTCAATCTTCACCTCCTACCCTCAGAATCAGGGCTTCTCAACCTCTGCACCAGTGGCATTTTGAGCCAGATAATTTTTTGCTGTGGAGGTTCACCCTATGAATTGTAGGATGTTTAGCAGCATGCCTACCCACTAGATACCAGTAGCACACAGGCATACACCCCTAACCCCGCCCCCCAGTTATGACAACCAAAAATGTCTTCAGATCCAGCCAGCTGTCCACCGTGAGGCAAAATGCCCCCACCTTGAGAACCGCTGTTCTACGTGGAGCAGTGGCCTAGGACTCAGTGCTGTGCCATCTTTTCTTTATCTGTACACAGGGTGAATTCATCCTTCTCATGGTTGAAACATTGCTTATATGCTGAACTCCCAATTTTACATCTCTGCCAGTTGCTTATTAGATTCAAATAACTAACTACGTTCTCTACCTGTAAGTCTTATAAGAATCCCAAAGTTAATATTGCTAAACAGAATTTTTTTATGTCTTCTGTAAACCCATTTCCCTTCCAGTTCTTCTTATATTTATTAATAAATGGAGCTACCTTTTACCCATCTGCTCAGGCAGAAATCTAGGAACCATCCTTCATTTCACTTCTTCTCTCACAACCCATATGAAATCGCATTGGTTCTGATGTCACACATATCCCGGATGTTTCTACTTCTCTCCTCCTCCACACCAATCAGATCATCACCATCTCTTCGGAGACCATAGTAACTGCCTTCTTCCTCCTCCTGCTTCTGTTCTTCCCCTTCCTACTATCTATTCTCCACACAGTAGCCCAAGTGATCTTTTAAAAATGAAAAGATCTTGGACTACCTCTTGGACTGTATTTCCTTCCACCTTCCCTTTTATTCACTCTACTCCAGCCACAGTGGTTTTCTTGCTCTTTCAGACCAGTTAGTTCCTGCCTTAGGACTTCTGCACTTGCTCTTTCTCTGCCTGGATGCTCTTCTCTCACGTGGTCATTTGACTATCTCCCTTATTCATTCAGGTCTCCTGAATGTCACTGGCTTGAGTAGGCCTTTCTAGCCCACTCCAGTAAAATCCCATCTCCCTCACCTTCCATCACTTCCTGACCCCTTACTCTACATTTATTTTCTTTTATTTATTTGTTTGTTTATTTATTTTTGGCTGCATCGGGTCTTCGTTGCTGCGCACGGGCTTTCTCTAGATGCAGCGAGCGGGGGCTACTCTTTGTTACAGTGTGCGGGCTTCTCTGTGGTGGCTTCTCTTGTTGCAGAGCACGGGCTCTTTACCTCAAAGTATATATATTTAGGTTTATTTATTTTTTGCCTCCTCCACTATGTGTAAGCTCCTTGAGGTCAGGAGCTTACACATAGTGTAAGAGGTCTGTCTATTCTGAGCAGGGGCAGATCCAGGTTTAGTAGAGTAATCTAAGCCTTACTCGTTTTGGCAGGCCCTCTTTAAGGGAAAGAACTGTAAGTACAAACACAAGTATATGTGGAAGTGATTATGAGTGACATAAATAGGTCCCACTTAACCCAAGCCAGTGTAATAAGCCCAACTCAACTTCTCTTTAGCCAGATCCCCAATATCCCCTCTGCCACTCACTTCATCACCACCTAAACTAATTCAAGGGGAAAACAGAATGGAAAGAGTCTTAACTGACTGATGCAATTGAAATACATAACTTGTGCTAATTTTATCCAAAAAGGAGAGAGAATGTGAATGTGTTTTCTACAGCTCCCTCTAGGGCCTTGAATACTAGAAGGAGCCCTAAATCTTCCTCTGCTTCTAAGGAAGATACCATGTAACTAGCCCCAGTCTGGGCCCAGTAAAACCATATACTGAGGGATAGACATGTGTGGCTGTTACCACTCCCAGACCCAGGTTCCCTGACTACATCAATTACCTATCTCCATATCCCTGAAAGAGGAGCTGGCTCTCTTAAGAGCTGAGTTAAGTGAGATCCAATGATTTTTCAGTATTTCCAGGTCATTTCTAGAGATGATAAAAGTAGGAAAAGTCAATATGACTTTTCCATTTTTTTCCTCTTGACAAATAAACTCCCCAAAATACTCTCAAATGAAGGAATATTAATGTTTCATTGTTGATTATAATAACCATTATTTATTTATTTTTTTTTGCCTTTTAAGCTATTTATTTTTTTAACTGAAGTATAGTGAATTCACAGTGTTGTTAGTTTCAAGTGTACAGCATAGTGATTCAGTTATATATATATATAAATATTCTTTTTCAGATTCTCTTCCATTATATGTTATTACAAGATAGTGAGTATAGTCCCCTGTGCTATTAGGTCTTTGTTGTTTACCTATTTTATATTTAGTAGTGTGTATATTTTAATCCCAAACTTCTAATTTATTTTCTCCCACCCCCCACCGCCACCCGCTATCCCCTTTGGTAACCATAAGTTTGTTTTCTATGTCTGTGAATCTATTTCTCTTTTGTAAATAAGTTCATTTGTATCATTTTTAAGATTCCACATTTAAGCAATATCTTATTTTATTTGTCTTTCTCTGACTTCACTTAATATGTTAAACTCTGGGTCCATCCATGTTGCTGTAAATGGCATGATTTCATTCTTTTTTATGGCTGACTCCATTGTGTATATGTACCACATCTTCTTTGTCCATTCACCTGTCAATGGACATTTAGGTTGCTTCCATGTCTTGGCTATTGTAAATAGTGCTGCTGTGAACACTGGGGTCTATGTATCTTTTCAAATTAGAGTTTCCTCCAGATATATGCCCAGGATTGGGATTGCAGGATCATATGGTAACTCTTTCTAGCTTTTTAAGGAACCTCCATACTATTCTCCTAAATGGCTGCACTAATTTACATTCCCAACAACAGTGTAAGAGGGTTCCTTTTTTGCCACACCCTCTCCAGCATTTACTATTTGTAGACTTTTTAATAATGGCCATTCTGACCAGTGTGAGGGGATACCTCATTGTAGTTTCGATTTGCATTTCTCCTATAATTAGTTATATTGAGCATCTTTTCGTATGCCTGTTGGCCATCTGTATGTTTTCTTTAGAGAAATGTCTTTTTATGTCTTCTGCCCATTTTTTGATTGGGTCGTTTGTTTTTTTTGATAATTAAGCTGCATGAACTGTATACTTGGAAATTAATACCATATCAGTAGCATCATTTGCAAATATTTTCTCCCAGTCCATAAGTTGTCTTGTCATTTTGTGGATAGTTTCCTTTGCTGTGCAAAAGCTTTTAAGCTTAGTTAGGTCCCATATGTTTATTTTTGATTTTATTTCCATTGCTCTAGGAGACAGATCCAAAAAAATATTCCTGCATTTTATGTCAAAGAGTGATCTGCCCGTGTTTTCCTCTAGAAGTTTTACATTTAGGTCTTTAATCCATTTTGAGTTTATTTTTGTATATGATGTTAGAGAATGTTCTAATTTTATTCTTTTATGTGTAGCTGTCCAATTTTCCCAGCACCACTTATTGAAGAGACTGTCTTTTCTCCATTGTATATTATTGCCTCCTTTGTCATAGATTAATTGACCATAGGTGCATGGGTTTATTTCTGGACTTTGTATCCTGTTGCATTGATCTATATGTTTGTTTTTGTGTCGGTACCATACTGTTTTGATTGCATTAGCTTTATAGCGTAGTCTGGAGTCAGGGAGTTTGATTCCTCCAGCTCCATTATCCTTTCTCAAGATTGTTTTGGCTATTCAGGGTCTTTTGTGTTTCCATACAAATTTTTAAAAATTTTGTTGAGTATTTTATTTATACCAGCCAATATACTAAGTATTTTTAAATAAATAATAATTTTATAAGCACTGAGGTTCTGGTTTATCTTTAATTACTTAGATGAGTTTTATTGCCATTGGAACCCATATTTTTTTTTCTTTCTTTTTAAACAACCAATCTTTTAAATAATTTTTTAAACCAATGGTAAAGATTATGACTACTTTGTAAACTAAATTAACATAAATTTCTGGTGCTTTTATTTGTGGAAATTAAATCCTGACATTCTTTGGGGATTCTGCATTTTTAATAGGCCTTAGTAAGTTTTGGCTATAAAGCCCAGGGCAAAACTATCTAACTGGCATTAACTGCATTTTTACGTGAAATCCCTTGAATAGGTCCACTGGCCATTATCTTTCCTTTCAGGTGTTGGTTTTGTGTATAAGTTTCTTTTTACCTGCTCTTTCTATAGTGTGTCCAGAAATACAGTGGCAGGTGATCTGCTGTGACATCTGGTTGGAATGATTTCAGAAAATAATTGTGATTGAACAGGGTTTTATTTGATTTTTATTTTGTGATAGGAGTAAAGCAGTCACTAACAGCTGTATCATTATCACTAAAAACTGTGCCACATAATTCCAAACCCATCTTTGAGTTTCCAGTCTGATAATGTTATCCAAAGAATCATTTTACATAATAATAAACATGATAACACTTTATGGTGTTTCTTCTCATTCTCCTTTAACTTTACTAATCTAGTCACAGATTTCAAATGTAACTGGCGTAAATGATGCAAATGATTTTTAGTAAAGAATGTACACTAGTTACTCTTTGCATCACTTCTGATTTAGCATCATTTTAACCCATAATGCAATACTGGTTTATTCATTCTGTTTTAGATGTTTGGAAATTGGACATTTGGTACCTTGGTCTTCACAGTCATGGTTATTACAGTCACAGCAAAGGTATGGTACAGAAATTAGAAGCATGGATACATTTTGTGTCTGCATAATTCTTAGTTAATTTTCCTCATTTCTTTGTTGATAGATTTTCCTTTTTCAGTCATGAATAATTTCATGGATGCCTAGTTTAATAATTCATTTTAATTTTTGTCAAAAGATTCATTATGAATCATTTTTAAAATTCATTATTTTGTAAAGCCTCAGCTGATTTTTATGGTCAGATAAAGGTTAACCCCTCAGTACTCATCTCCGAAATTCTGCTTCTCTCTATGTAATGCAAGACAACACAAGCTGGTTTAGGCCATGGAGTTCTGAACAAAGTACTCATGAAATTTTAATACTGCTTCCTCACAGAAGAAAAATACTATAAACTTGAAATTGTTGAATTTCATACTAAGATCTTTTCATTAATATTTATCTTCTGAGGGACTTTGCCATAGCAACCTTAGTCACTTATAATTAATACATTTTATTCTTGAGTTTTAGCTGAGAAGTTAAAGATTTATTAATTTACATTAAGGATTTTTTTATTTATTTTTTTAGATGGCTTTGGAAACTCATTTTTGGACCTGGATCAATCATCTTGTTACCTGGGGATCTATTTTATTCTATTTTGTATTTTCTTTGTTTTATGGAGGGATTCTCTGGTGAGTGACTATATTTTAGTTATATTGATTCAACTCTAATAAATAGTTATTATGATAGATTTTACTATGAACAAATTCTACTCAGAATAGTTTTGAGACCCTATCCTGATAAGAAATTTAGTTTTTTCAGTTGATCTTACTGATATGGAAGAAAAAAGAAACTAACAAATACTGAATACCTACTATATTCTAGTGTTTTACCTAAGATATTACATTGATTCATCATGATAATCTTGTTACCCCATTTTTTTCTATTTGGAAACTGAGCTCCAAGATCACAATGGTTAAAAGTAGCAAAGCTAGGATTTACTTGAAAATTAATGTTCTTTACACTAATCGTATTACCTTTAAATTATTATTAATGTATATAATTTAAAAAGTCACGTAGAATCATTAAATTTTCATGAATGAGTTAACTTCTCTCTCAAAAGTAATGTGCTGCATATTCATTGGTAAAATCAGATATTCAGCTATTCTGATAGATTAAAAATTAATGCTTTTCCTAAGATTGTTTGGTAAGTGATGGACAGCTGAAATCCCTCAATTGGAGAATGTATATTACATTGCCTACTGTGCCTGTGATCCCTGTATCAGGCAAAATTACAAAAGGCAGGGAAAAAACTTGTATTGGCTAAACATTAACTTTCATTTAGGATTATAAAAAGATACTCTAATGAATATCATTTGTTTGTTTTCAATCCTCTTTATTTCTGCATTTCTTCCGGTATTTCCCCTCATTCTTTTGAAGTGATATATACACAAACCCAAAAAGAGTATCTTGACAATACCTACTACTATGTAGAACTAATATTTGTGAGTACATTTATTTTAAAATCCATGTGTAGAGAAGATCCTCTAAGTAGAGCTTTTCAACCTAAAATTTGGGTAATCAAGCTTGTAGTTGCTTAGTAAAAAATATTTTATTACATACTTTTTCTTGCTTTTTTGGTCTCTTAAGTCTGTATTATTCACTACATAATTCTTTTGAATTATCCTAACACTTAAGGTAGGATAAGTCAATTACTTGCCACTTTCCTAATTATAAAAACCATGGTTGTCATTCAAATGAATTAAATTGGATTTTATTTTTAACAATTAAAATCTACCATGTTTTATTAGTTAGTTGATTAATTAAATTACACTGATTCCACATTTTGAATATTTTCCTGGAGTATTCTTAAAATTGTAACCTTCATGTATAGTGGGTTTACTTAATGTCTTGATTTAAGAATCTGTCTTGTTGGTTTCTTCTTTTATTATAAGCCCACTTTCTTTCTTTGCAGGCCATTTTTGAGCTCCCAGAATATGTACTTTGTATTTATTCAGCTCTTGTCAAGTGGTTCTGCTTGGTTTGCCATAATTCTCATGGTTGTTACATGCCTATTTCTTGATATTGTGAAGAAAGTATTTGACCGACAGTTTCATCCTACAAATATTGAAAAGGCACAGGTAACCACTTTTTATATACAATACCTTTTTAATTAGGAGTCTTGATGAATAGCTGTCATTATAATTTGCTTATATTAGAAAATAGGAAATTATCTATTCCTGTATCAAGTATTTTGCAATATAAATATTGTTACATGTGATATTTTTAAAGTTGTTATTGTTGCTATGAATTTTATGACTCCTGAAAAATTATAATTTTTAAAAATTACCTTGTGTTATTAATAGAACTAGGTTTTAAGTATAAAACTATCAAGTTATGTCCAAATAATAGTATAAATATGTCTTAAATACTATTATCACAGCCTTCTATCAAATATATATAATTGGGATATATATCCATTTCTTCAGAACCATTAGAATTTCAGTAGTGCTTCTTCAGGTCATATTGTTTTCAACAAAAGTATGAAATAAGTTCTTTAACCTAAATAACTTCTACAGAATGGATTTTTATAAAATATATTCTCTCACTAAACACTTACTAATAATATTATACTACAGCAGATATTAATAGTATGTTACATAGTGTTTAAGAATATGGTCTTTAGGGCCTGATAGTTGTGGGTTCAAAACCCACATTCTACCACTGAGTAGCTCTGTAACTTTAAGTCTCCATTTCTTCATGGGTAAAATTATGACAAATGTCTATCTCATTACATTTGTAATAAGGATTAAATGGAATAATGTTCAAACACAGAGTATATCCTCAAGAAATGATAGCTATTTAGTATATTTGACTTTTTTGTGTATTTGACTTGTACATAAGCTAGAAATATTGGTTTGTCTTATTAACCGTATCATGACATTGAACATATGTCCTCAAGAGTACATTCTAATCAACTTTTATGCCCTTGTAAACACAGAGTTTATTAATCATTTAGTTCTGCCTAGGTTGAGGGTTTTGAGGGGGGTTTTGTTTTTTTTTTTTGTTTTTTGCATATTTGCTGTATGCCAAGCAAATTTTGGAAATTTAGTTGTGTGTTCATGCTACAAATAGAATAAGTGCTTCTTAAGTATTTAGTGATTTGAGTTAGGCTTCTTAAACAGTGTATTGGTTTTAATTTCAGTTGATCATATTAACATTTCTTTAGCACTTGTTTGCTTTGGTCACTCAGTCCTAGCCAATATACATTTTAACACCACTGAAGCAGCATAGGCCTCTGAAGCCTGACAAACTTAATTCAGATACTGTTTTAACCACTTATAAAATGTATGTCTTTAATCAAGTCACTTCCCTAAGCCTCAGTTTCTTCCTCTGTAGAATCAGAATAATAACTACCTTACTTGCTGGTTAGAGATCATTAATATAAAGTGCCTAACCCTGGGTCTGTATGTAGTAAGTCCTCAGTAAGAACATAACTATAAGAAAGATGAGGATGTTGCTCTGATACTGATCTTCAGATGGGGCTGAAAAACTTTGCATAATCTGATTACTGTGTCTGCCTATACATATATTTATATCAGTATGGGCAGACTTTTCCACCTTGCAATATATTACTTAAATATATGTCAGAAAGGTTTGCCTTTTTTCTAATCTTCAGAGATATTCATGATAATAGAATACTACTTTTAATACATTGTCTATTATACTTTTTCTAGACCTTTATGGAGAACATATTTGTCTTGCCCTCTTGGCTATATAAAGTTATATTTCACCAAAATATATTAATGACATCACTTAAAAACTTATTCTTTATAAAAGTAAATAATGATTTATTTACATTTACCCTTAGAAATTTTCTTTAGGCAGAGCATTATATCTTAGAGATTTCTTAATGATAATAAAAGGTGATAATATTAGTCCTTATTACCATTTTTGTAGAACTCTTTTTAAAGGATTACACAGGAAATATTTGATACTTTAAGGCGGACCCTTAGACAAGAAAAAGTTAAAAGTACTTTATATATATTTTAGTTATTTTACCATAGGCTAAATTGATTAAAAATGGAGTTGATTTTAAAAATCAATCATTTTTCTATGTATGAAAGCCAGTATAATCTCCCTTTCTACCCTACTAAATTCCTTTTAAATGATTTGACTGGATGTTCAACTGTGATCTAATCTAAAGAGAAAAAGAATGTGATATATATTTTTAAAATTGAGTCACTTTGCTGTACAGCAGAGATTGGCCCAACATTGTAAATCAACTATACGTCAATAAAAAATAAACATGGAAATAAAAATAATCTAAAGAGGAAATCTCTACTTCCACTCAGGGATTTTCTAGCCTACTGGGGATTTTTTTGTTTTTGTCGAGACAGTATATGGTCATTCATATCCCGTGTGTGACATTATTCTTTCGCTATAGTCAGTAATCTTTATTATTTCAGCCTTGTACTTTCAACTCTGATTTCAAATGTTGAGAAAGTTGTTAGAAAGTTGTCAGCTACTTACTTCATTGCTTACCAAAAGTAGCAAGAAAAATCATATCAAAAGAAGAGTTGTCAGCATTTATTTTGAGCTTTGTTTTTCTGCAGAATAACAATGTGGTATTAAGAATAAATTCTTTTGATAGCAAAGCCAATGGCCCTACAAATGTGTACCATGTATGATATATCCTATTCTTGTAGGGACAAATGTCTTTACAAAGCTTGTCCTGTGTCTGTCTCTTAGGTGATAAATACAGCTCACTGACTTGTTGTATGTCCCATCCCTTTTCTGTCCACTTATAGATGTACTCCAACACAGTCGCTTTCAGTGACGAGTTCATCGCACTGCAGCCATTGTCGAGGGCAAGGAATCAGCTGAGCAAACTTAGGTAGAGTAGGAGGAGTAGAACCTCATTAACTCTTCTGCATGCTAAAGGTCAATTTAAAAATATTCAAAAGATGGGCAGAGGCATGAATTAAGAATGGGGCATTTTTGTTAGCACAGCTCTGTCTCTAATTTGACCTTTATCAATATGCATGTTAAAACCTAAAAAATACATCCATTTCTTTGAGACAAAAATTCAGTATAACAGGACAGAGATCTGTACCTTATTATATATTTTATACCTTAACTACCTTTTCTAGCACAATTCTAATGCTTCTGCTTGTCGTACTGGTACGTAAGAATGCTCCTGCATGTTGAGTAATTTAAGCTACAGAAATTGAAAGTTTTAAGTTTCAGTTACTTGGAAGTGAGAATTGCCCATTTTTTATCTTGCCTTAATCTGTGTTGCAAATACATGTGTATATTTGTCTTTGTACACTGTAATGGCTGCTGAAACATTTCATATCCTTGCTGCTGTTTAGTGCATCTATAAATTGAACAAATACTTTTTTCTTTTACTTTTTAATTATTTTATTGGTATAAATAATTCAGCCCTGAAAAAAAATCACTCTAGATTTCAAGCAGGTTTATTGACTACAAATTATTTTAAAATAATGCAAAAGTGTGTCCTAATTTTTTTTCCTTTTTTTTTTTTGCTTAAACAATAGGTAAGATTTTAACAATACATTTTGTATCTCATATGTATACCTTTATCTCCACAGACAGATCCATTCTGTCAGTTTCCACAAAAAATAATCAGTAATCCGAAGATGTCTTGATGGAAGAGAATGAAAGTTTAAATCCTAGAACTTTTCATATTAAGATACCAAAGCTATATATTAATTTTAACTCCAGTCTGGTTTGAAAAGGAAAAGTAATATAACTGTTTTGTTTTGGCACCCTTCAACTTCTCACCCTGGATTTTTAGTCATATTTTTTTTTAATTCTTTTTTATTCTCAAGGTTTCTAATCCATCTATGTTCACTTGATCAAACAAATGACTTTGACAGAGCACTGCTTAAATAACTTCTTATGTAGTCCTATGAGTTCATAATTTTGAGCTGTTTGAAAATTTTACCAAACCTTTCGATTTTATTATTCCTATTAGCATCAGGATTTTTGAAATATTCTACTTTGAATTACAAAGGTATAATAATTGTAAATGAGTATACAAATGGGTGGTTAAGTAGTAGTCAACTAAATTTCATGTATAAAACAAGAACTAAAATCAAAACAAGCTTGGAAGATTTGCCTTCACCTTTGGTTGAGCCAAATATGTGCATCACATTTTATCTATATGTGCCTTCTGAAAACAGTGTGTATTTATCACATTTTCAAACATCTAATTATTTAGCTCCAAGGCAATAGGAGAGCTCATTATTTAAAAGAACACTCCGGCAAGCACTTCTGTGAGGATTAAGTTTTACATTGTGAATAATCTTAATGTTTTTATTAAATCATATTTTCTCATATCATGGTGGCTCAAATCAAGCAACATTTTTTGAGCAATGATAGACTAAAAAAGAATGATACACGGAGATCATAAATTAAAGAGATCCCACTCTCCTTAATAGTGTAATAAAGTAGTAAGCTTAACATTCATCTATGAAGGAACACAATGAGAGCAGGGTACATGAGTCAGGTAGTGTTTCCCGTAAGCACTGTCCAATCAGGTGGTGTAACAAAGGGAGAAGAGCCCTGTTGGGGAGATGGTGGGCCTGAATGCTAGCACAGCATGCCCTTGGCCCTGCACCCTGTAGATCCTAATGAAATTAGTTCACCTTTCTGAGCCTCTAGGTTCTTCACCTATCAAATGACTATTTTACATACTGTGGTCTATATGCTTACTATCAGCATCAGAGAAAAACAAAAAGAAATACTGTGCTCAACCAAAGGCCAGGCAGAAATAACAATTGCTTACATGAGTGGTGAATGATCACTGGATGGGCATTTGCTCATAGCTTCATGAAGAACAAGTGTCCACAAACATCTGTCTGTTGATGCATGCTGTGGATTTTGAATACATCTTGTTTTTGAACTACGTTGAACGATATTCCTGGGTGTGATCCATGGTAGCTTAATTGTTTACTGTTGTGACAGAGAGGAAGATTGTGCATATATCGAATATCTTTAAGAGCTTTCAAATCTTTAATCAGGTTAGTACTTCTTAAGGACCATTAACACAAAACTATCAATAATTTTCTTTTGAATAAAAGAAAACTCATTTTGAGTATTTTACACTCCTTTATCTTATAGGCAAAACTATAATAATAATCTACCTTTACATAAACTTACTGTACTCTTGAAACCAAGGAATTCTACTACTTTATTTTTTATGTATGTAAGAAATTTACTATAGCATTTTTTATAGAAATAATTATTGATTAGTCCTAAGACTGAGAAAACACATAGAAATGAGGGGGAAAATTGTTTTTTATTTATTGAGGACATTTTTTTATAATTTAAGAAAGGTTAAAATTAGCTTGGCTCTAGGCACATACTCCTTAGAAGGTTTCTAATACTTAAAATATAGAGGGAATTCCCTGGTGGGCCAGTGGTTAGGACTTTGCGCTTTCACTGCCGAGGGCCTGGGTTCAATCCCTGGTTGGGGAACTAAGATCCCACAAGACACAGCCAAAAAAAAAAAAATAGGAAAAGCAGAAGAGTAGAAATTTATATAAGTTAACACTCACTTAAAAAATATATTTCAAATTAAGGATTAAATTAATTTTGTTTACTACATCAAGTCAAGCTCCCCCCTACTCTTATGTCTAACATTTGAAAGGCCATATGATTGACCCTTCCACTCTGCTGAAGTCCAGTTAAAGTAGAGAAGTCTTCTGAGAGGGAGCATCAGAGATGCGAAATGGGACATACCTTTGCAATAAGAACCCTAACTCTTAGTGGCAAGGAATTTGTTTAATAGAAGAAATTTAATTTTATTCATGGAAACCTGGTTTTAATTTAACTTTGTGCACCAGAAAATCATGGCTTTTTTTTGTATGCTCTGTTGTATGCTCCTTAAGAAGCTACTATTTGCTCTCTTTTGTGACAGTAAATGAATGTGGTGTTGTGTGAACTTTCATTTGTGCCTCACAGATTGTGGACCCCAACTTGCTATTTTGATTCTAAACTTATATACAGTGAGAGTATTGTTCTGTAATATGAGACTTGTTGCTTTTCTGTCCTTCCAGATGGAAGAAGATAAGGGTTCAGTCAGCTCAGCATATGAATTTGCTGAAAGCAAGCACAGAGGGGAGGACAGTAGGCACCTGCTAGCTGAGGCTTGCAGCCAGCAGGACAGTTCTTACGTGCACTAGGTAGTACTGCGCTGGACCTTCCTGGGGACATATCTGCTAAGTTCTCAAGCTTGGGGCATGCTATGGGAGAACTGGCCTGACATTTCAGTTTTTACTTTACTAATTCCTTCACCATTTCTCATATATTGTTTTTGTTTACCTGTTTTCCTTTTTTATGATCTTTACATTTTTTATATGTCTGTATCTGAATATTTCATTAATCTTCCTTTGGATTTATAGTGTTAAATCTTACTTTACTTCAAATTCTAACCTATTGTCTTATACTCAAGAATTTATTCCTTTTCACTTCTTTTGAAAATATGTCATGCTATTTCTGTTATTTCCCAAATCACTTTTCCCACTTGTAGTTATGTGTCATTTTATACATGTTAACATAGTTAGACACTGAATTACTTATCTAAGTCTACCTCTTGAGTTGAATGGTCAAATGAGTGAGTGCTTAGACTTGGTACTGAATAATTTTCTGTTGACTGGTATTCACCAAACTCTCAGTTCTTACTTTTCATAAACTTTCATAATTACATCTTTGTAATAAAAATGTATGAATTAATGAGGACTTGATTCACTCCCTCTTGAGAATTAAACCCTAACAACCACTTCTAGACCTAATTGGGATATGCAAAATATTTTAATTGGTAGTAACCATGGAAGATAAAAATTCTTACCACTAGTAATTATATTTTTACTTGGGCTGTTTGCCACTTTGTACATTCTAATTACTGGTCAGGAAGGTGCTGTTGTCTTATCTGAGATAACCCTCATAAATGGTGAAACTTTAAAACAAAGCTACTTGAAGATTATAAATCAGACAGTGGAACAGGTACAATAATTTGAAAAAATGTGAATTATTCTGGAAGACATATGTTAAAAATTAGATTCCTTTAGTGAATTGCTGAAAATGGAAAATGTTGAAGATTAATCAACTCCCAGTCATTATTATTATTAGTTGAAAAGAAATTCAAAACAATTCTGAATTTTTATTTTGTTTTGGGATATTCCATATGATTACCTTCATAATATATTTATCTTGTATTTTGCTTTGATAAATATAGAAAGATTTTTAGTTTTTAGAACATGCCCTCATTGGTTACAAGGAAAACTCAGCTGAAGAACTCATTGATTAAAGAGGGGAAGCTAGCTGGGATTTATAAGATGTCCTGGTTAATTCCCAGAGCACATAATCCATTTGGGAACTGACTGTGCTAATACTGTGAAATTATGTCCTCTGCGATAAAAGTTCCCCAAAGATTCAAGCTCAAGTGGATATTTCAAAAGACATGGATATGGTGCTGCTTTACTTTAATATGTCTATTAAAATGTATAGAACAGTTGAGAATTGGGTTCTTAGAATACCCCTGTTCAATAATAGGGGCCTTGTTATGGTTACTTTTACAAAGGAATGATAAGTGAATTCTTTTATCATCCTGTGACATATGGTCTCTCTTCCTATAAACAAGAAAGTAGAAAAGCCCTCAAACCATCGATATGATTTTAGTAAAATTGCTGGAGGTGCTTACCCTGATCTGCAGTTTTTTTCTGCTTATCACTGAATTTTAATTAGTTGAATGAAATATATCTTGAGTATTTCTCGTCTCATATATTTCTGTCTTGGGCATATATTTTGAGATAAAAATCACTTTTTAAAAAGTAAGTATTAAATAATCTCTCTCTCCTATATTTTCTGTCTTGAAACGGCAGTTGTTTCTCTAATCAAAATTTGGTCAGCCTTGCCAAATCTGGCAGAATTATGCTGAGCCCTAAATGTTGCCATGGGCTAGACTCTCCTAGTCATCTCCCTCTATGTCACCCTGCCTCTTAGGCCTTCATTGTTCTGTCACATTTTTGTCTCTGGATTCCTGGCCCTACTCTGGATGCCCTCTTTCCAGCTTGCACCTAGCTACCATAGAGATATCAGCAGGATGCTACGGCTACTGACCTTTCTCATTGTGAACCAGGACGCTTAAGCCCCAGACCTGAAACCTGCCACCACCAACAACAAAAAACATTTTAAGCAGTTTCAACCAACTACAAGTCACCTTCCTCTTCTTGTGTGACAAAGATACATACAGCTATTGCTTCACTTAACAAAGCAGTGAACTACAAAAGGAACAGAAAACCTTAATGGCCTGTATTTAGTTATTGGCCACTAAAAGCTACACTTTTCTGAATGAGTAAAATTTTGTAAACAAATACAATCGAACATTTAAAAGACTAATAATAGTAAGGCAGGACCTAGATGCATATCTGATAAGTGTGACAGTTTACAAAACTAATGTTATTTTCAAATCTGTCCTGACTTATTGAATAGCTTTTTCATCTGGAGGTCAAAATGAAGAAAAATATTAGTATTGATATTATTTCTACCAAATGGTAATGAGATATGCTGTGAATGATTGATACTTAGAAAACTGATTTCTTAACATCAGCTGTGCTGATTAGTTAATTGTTGCTATTCTGATTTACCCTCTCCATTAAATTAAAATCGGAGATTTTATCATTTTTCACAGATAATTCATACTCTTGTTCACCTAAACTACAAATTCCTAGTCAGATACTGTTATTTGGCAATCACATCATTAAAATAAAGGGGCCTCAGTCTTTTTGAAACAAGGAATAAGCCAAGTTTATTAAAATAAGCTTACCTGGGCTTCCCTGGTGGCGCAGTGGTTGAGAGTCTGCCTGCCGATGCAGGGGACACGGGTTTGTGCCCCAGTCCGGGAAGATCCCACATGCCACGGAGCGGCTGGGCTCGTGAGCCATGGCCGCTGAGCCTGCACGTCCAGAGCCTGTGCTCCGCAGCAGGAGGGGCCACAGCAGTGAGAGGCCTGCGTACCACAAAAAAAAAAAGAACAAGCTTACCTAATAAATAGAATTCATATTGTATGCTTATTTTCACACTTAAATTAAGGCAACACATATGGAAATCTCCTTCATTCTGGAGATCCCTAAAAGTCAGTATAGAGGTATTTTATTTATACTTATAATTGGCTTTCAAAATTGTTTATTTTACTTGGTGAAAAAGAAAGGGAAGGGAGTCCAGAGGAGTAAATGTGAGCTTACAGCATGTTTTGGAGAAAGAGGCCTTGAGTAAGCGAAGCAGTTATTTAAATACCATCATTAAACAGGTACCTCTTCCAATTCTGAATAAGAACTTGAAGCTATTAACTTGTTGTGGGGGTTTTATTATTCTTAGCCAAATATGGAAATTGGTAACATTTGATGACTTTTGATCTCACATTTAAAAGAAAATCATTTCCTTAAATGCCTTTTCTTCCCTCCATAATTATAGTTTAAGGCTTCTTTCCAAATATCTCCTTTAAGGCTAAACAAGGTGTTCTTTGATTATGAAGTATATAAAACAATTTTACAGGCAAAAGAACAAATGTGGTCAATAGTTAAATAATTTCTATCTAAACTTAAAGAACTTTATTTGATTTGATAGGGTAAAATGTCATAGGCGTGACTAAAAAACTTAGAAACGTATGACAGTTTTCCAACACTTAGAAAATTTAAGGAAGATTTTTATAGAAGTAACAGGAGAAACTTCTAAATGTTTACCATCATTGATGTGAAAATAATGGAAATAAGAGCAGTGAGCCAGAAGTTATTTCAAAAGGGAAGTTCTATAAAGATGAAAATTTTTATTAGCCATACATACCCATGTTGGATCTCCATAGTTGTTTTGCTTGGCAGCCCTTTTAGCTCTAAGTTATGTGGTTGTTTCTGGGACGTAAATGTGGTGGAGAGTGAGTCTTACCAATAAATCAAAATTTCTGTTAAGTTAAAAGTTACTGTTTAGTGCCACCAGGTAGAGTCTCACTCCTGTTACTTGTTTTCTTTTCTAGTATTTATTAATAGTCTCTTTTTTAAAAAGGTAATGACTCCCTCTCCTTACTTTGAATGAAATGAGATCTAAATGCTCCACCCCCGGTTATACTGGAAGCTATGATATGAGATCAAATATGTATATATGGAAAATGATGGAGCTTGGAGGTTTGCTAGAGAACACTATAGTGTTTTCTATAGATAGCTTTACAGTAACACAGTTAACCAGCATTTTCAAAACAGTTGGGTTTTTTCTTTCTCCTTAGGGAATAAAAAGGAAATATATTTTGCTTAGTTCAGAAGGTGATCTGAAAAAGTCATTTCTTTTTTTTTTTTTTTTTTTTTTTTTTTTTGCGGTACGCGGGCCTCTCATCGCCGCAGCCTCTCCCGCTGCGGAGCACAGGCTCCGGACGCGCAGGCTCAGCGGCCATGGCTCACGGGCCTAGCTGCTCCGCAGCATGTGGGCTCCTCCCGGACCGGGGCACAAACCCATGTCCCCGGCATCGGCAGGCGGACTCCCAACCACTGCGCCACCAGGGAAGCCCGTATAATATTTTTGACATATTAAGATGTTTACTCTCTGTGTTGAGTTGCCCTTAGTTTAATACTTGTCCTTAGGTTTTAAAGTAAAAGGTGATGAATGCAAAGCAGATCCAAACCTAAGCAGTGTTCTGCATGTATGTGGACACTCAAATGCTGCTGACCTTATGGATGTTATCTTTAGTGAATCCCTGTCAGTTGGTTGAGCACCAGCAGTAGTAAAGCACATGTTGTTAAGCTAAGAAGAACCAAACCCCTTGCTCTTTCAAGTTTCTGGTCTAGTTCAGTGCTCCCCAGATAAATGTTGTGAATGACCAGTTTGTTTTCTTGTTTGTTTTGTTGTTGTTCATTTCCAGTTCATCACGGACCAATACTTTTGTAAAATACAATAAAAATGAATTACTAGGAAATGAAATTTGAAAGATAAATAAAATAAGCCCCATTTTTTAAATTAGATTCAACAGTTACAAAAGTATTCTGTCAAATTGCCATAAAATTGTCTAATCTCTTACTCTCACGGGCCAGACGCACTTGTCTCTCATGAGCTAGTAACAGTGTTTTCAGACCAACAGTGATCCATAGATCACACTTAGAGTCACACTGGTCTTTTTGCAAGGGGGTAGGAGTAACAACTACTCTCTCTACACTTAGGCTAAACATGCACTAAATGCACATCATACTTCTCTGCCCACGCAGTTACTCATTCTCTCTGCTTAGCCTGGAATGCTGTTACTCTCCCATCTCCAGCTATTGAAATCCCATCCAGTCTTCATATGCCATCTTTTTCATCAAATCTCTCATGCTCTCCCAGTAATACCAACAACAACAGCTGGGTTTGAGCTTTCCTTTCTCTTTTTCAATATTGTACTCTGCTTCATACCATAATTATAAGAAGGCAGTATAACAGCATGGTAAAGAGGTTTGGGCCCTGGAATCAAACCAAGACTCAAGCCCCAGCTGGGTGAGCATGAACATATTTTTAACTTCTCTGTTTCCTCATCTGTAAAATGTGTATGAGCCTGGTGCCTGTCCAAAAAGGTGGTTATAAATGAGATAATCCATGAGAAGCATCTTATATACTAACTGGCACGTAAGCATTCCATTAATATAACTGCCATTATTACTTGTTCTGGCTTATCTCCCACCCTTTTCTTTATCCTTTACTCAACAGATTGAAGGCAGGGTTGCTGTCCCCTTTAGGAACTAGCACAGTGCCTTGCTCAGTGAAGTATAAGTTGAAGTTCAGTGCTTCTGTCGTTTAAATGATTCAAACAAGAATTGGAGTAGAATCTAGAGAGAAAGAGGTAGTACTGATAGTTGGAGAGGTGGAGGAGGTTTCATAGAGATGATGGTATTTAAACTGAACTTGGTGTTGGGGGTCAGCAGTCTGCCCCCCAATTGGTGACAGGCCCTGACACCCACAGGCAGGGAGCACTGCCTGGTTGGCTGTGTAGAGACTGTACAGGAGCATTTAGAAGTAGAGCAGCAAAGGCAGCCTGATATCAGGTTATAAAGGGCCCTACAGGCCTCTTTGAGGTGTAGTACTTTATCCTTGAGCATGTGGGAGCTCTAAAGTCCTGCTTCCTACAGAGGTTGGCTTTGAGATGGAGGAAGCTGGAGCCCAGTGACCCGAGGAGGAAACTGGGAAACTGGTGAAATCCTGTTACCTAAACCAGCATTTCCTAAAATCTTCCACTGAATATTAATGTTCCTCCTGGTGTTGATTAATGTTCCATTTGGGGAGGGGAGGAAGGGGAGTTTACTGAAAAAAACAAATTTGAGAATTGCACCATGTCTAGCTCTCTCCCTGGAGACTGACCGCACAACCTGACTTACTGACAGTCCTTTACTCACCAAGTCTGTTTAGACATTCCTTGAACTAGTGTTTCTCAAACTTAATTGGCCACAGAACTTTTTTTCGTGCAATGTCTGTAAATATCTCATAATACACAGTTTAAGAAATAGTATCGTAAACAGTCCTAAACCCAAGGGTATTATAATGAAGGAATAAGTAAAATTTGGCTATTTCTCAGTGCTTAGCAGATCCTAGGACATTGATGCAATCAGTTCATTGCCTAACAGGAACCAAGTTGTCTCGCACTGCTTGGTATTTGGCGCATTATTCTGAGCAGGGATTTTGCAGGACCTCACCAGTTGCTTAGGTTCGGAATGCCAGGTTATTTACGTTTCATCATGTTTGTGTCCTCTGTCCATTGTGAGTGTCTCCACAAGTGTCCCCTGTTGCCATGCCTACACTCGACACTTGGTGATTCCCAACCTTTGTGAATTGCAGCACTCTAATGAATCTATTTTTGTTGTTTTCCTTCCTCTATGCTTTTGAAAGATTTGTTATGCAATATGTTATATATGTAAAGGAAAATGAGTGAAAATAAGTTCAAAATGATAACCCTTGAGAAATTTAGGTGTACCCTTGACTGTCAAAACCGGGGTTGGGAGTCATTGGGCTATGTGGTCATACCATTTTTTACCCCTTATTTTAACAGGATTGAAATTATTAGTACTGTGGCTTTAAGTTTTTCTTGCCAGGTTTTTTTATCCCTCAATCAATATAAACCTTGCAAGCTTACAGAAATTAATTCAGTTTTAAATCTAAATAGTACTACTTAGTTACTTCTTTATTTTAATAATGTATCATCAGTTAATTTTTAAAAAGCAAGATGAACTTATTATGGGCATTAGCACTTAATAGTTGCTTAGCAATTTAAGGCAGATGATGCTTTTTTCAAGAATTATTTATGATGTGCATATATATATCTATATGGTGTTTAGAACCTGGCACTACATAAGGTGTTTGCTACTATTGTTGTTGTTATTGTTGAAGACTGGGATTTGGTCCTGCCTGGTTATTTCCCAGTCTTCAAAATAATTTAAACTCTACTTTTCTCAGTTACTAGATATTTTTAATTGAAGTTGCAGGAGCATTTCACCTAAACAAAAGCTCAAAGAAGAATGAGAATTCATTAAGTCTCTGAGTGGTTGATGTAAATAAATCATTTTAATCATAATATATTAAGATATTAAAATGCAAAATCTTTGCAGATTTATATAGTATCCAGGTACTTGTTTTATATAATGATTTTACTCAGCCTCTAATTTAGGACACAGTGCCTTTTAAATATTTTTGTATGATTACTCTTAATTAAAGCCTTCCATACATTTCCATATTATAGAAAACATGTATATATTACTTTTGGTTTTAAAGTGCTTGTTGCAGTTTTTTTAATGCTTTTTGGAATTTCAAATCTATAAATAACTAATATTTTTCTCCTTCAACTCCTTCAGCTTACTGAAACAAATTCAAGTATCAAGTGCTTGGACTCCATGTGCTGTTTCTCAGAAGGAGAAACAGCGTGCGCATCTGTTGGAAGAATGCTGGAACGAGTAATAGGAAGATGTAGTCCGTCCCATGTCAGCAGGTGTGAAATTTCTCTAAGTAGCCTTTGCTGCAGATGAGTATCCTATAAACTGGAACAGGATGAACCTGCATCTCTAGATACCTAATAAATCAGCCCCTGGTTTTACCAACTGAAGCAGGAAGTGTGCTGTTTATTAGCACTCTTTGATGGTACTTCACTTTGTGGCTTTAGGGTGTAGGGGTTTCTTTCACTAACAAAGGAACAGAAAGCACCTTTGAAGAGACTTTTCATGTAATGAACAAAATATCTTGCTTTACAGTCTTTCTCAAATGTGGTGAATAGGAGTGTGTATCTGGTACTCGTTTTATTTTTATAACTTTATTTTTTTGATTATACCTAAATTGTTTTATTTCCTGTATTTGTTTTGCTTGTATGTTTGCTTTTTGTATTTACAAAATAAGCTACACATAATAGTAAAGTCAAAAGATTTTGCCTTTCTTATTCTTCATGTATATTGTCTAGTCACTCATTTGAGACTTTGAGGTATTTATAAACATAAAAGGCTGAAATTCTGCTCTCCTACACCTTTTTATGTGTATAATGAGGTTTTAAAATAAGTTGTGATTTTTAAGTTTTTACTCGGTATTTATGGTCTAATTAAAAGTCTATAGGTTAGAACAGGCTCTTTAAATTACGGTTTAGAAGAATTTTAGTGTTTTTGTCTTCTCCTAAATGTGTTTCTTGAATTAGATTTGCTCTTTTGGATCATAACAAAAATACCATTTTTTGGTATATACCACTTAAATTATTTAAAAGTGAAATTGATTCAATTCTTTATACATTTCCCCAAGAGACATGTTATTATTTAGGGAATATTAAGGAATAGAAATAATTTTTTACACACTTTGGTATTCTTTAGGTGAATGATAACAAAGTCTCAAAGTCAGAGCAGCAGTGCACTCGTGTTCATGAAGGGTTACGGATGGGCAAGAATGGATGGTCATTTCCATTGTCCACAGCGTGCCACATGAATAGTATCACTTTCTACATGTGCCACGCCTGGGAAAAGGTTGGAAAGACCCCAGGAGCAGGGAATAAAGGGCAGAGGAGGCACTACTCTTATCTGTTGATAAGAATTTTTAATATTTGGTTGACTTTATGTTTTAAAAATAATGAGTATGACATCATTCTTGTATCATAGAATTCAGGTAACTTTTACTGGTGAACTTGTTAGTTCCCACTTTGCCTTTAGTTGTGGCCATTTCTTTATGGTACAGTTGCATTTATAAAGAGCATTCTTATGTTAATAACATAATGTCTGTGGTTTCAGACCCCATTTGTTGATTATAATGTGATCAAAAATATTTCCATAATGCTGTGATATTATTTTGTAGGCATTTTTTTCCACATGTAAGAATTACTATGAGCACCTAAATTTATTGGGACTTGTATGTTATGACTTACACAACTGTATTATGAAATGCATTATAAGAAAGTAGTTCTGTCATGTACCCAGGCCAACAAGTGTCCCAAAGGAAGTTCCAGAAAGACCTAATGTATAATATAAGACAGCTTTACTGCACAGAACTAAGGTGGGAATTAGACTAAGAGACTACTGTAGAACTTGTATAGAATTTTTAGAACATCTTTTTCAACACAAAATTCTCTTTAATGACAATATACGTCTTCACTAACTACTAAAAAAAGACTAGAATTAATTTTAAATGATCCCAGAATATTTTTCTGCTTTATATATATTCCCATTTTCTGGATATCAACTATTTAGGTGATGCACCCCATTATTCTTTACATAACCATTTTTATGCTGCATTATCCCTTTTGAACCTGCCCAAGGAATTATGGGATTTATTTCTGCATGTTCTGTTGAAGGTGTCTCTTCTCATCTGTACTTCTTTCCCCTTAAAATTGTATCTCACTTTTTTTCTTTTTTAAGAGTTTTTTTTTTCTAATAAAATGTTTAACAGTAATGAATATCTTATTTGACAGACTATAAATACCTTTCCAATTTTGTCCAGCATCTCAGGTTATGCTGTTGGTTACTACTGTCGTCATCTCCCTGTTTTCTTCAAATGAATAATCTAAAAAGTCTTTTGAGATTTGTTCTATTTTTTTTTTAGTGGATAAAATTATACAATATTCAAAACCACTTGGTGCTTTTCTAAGGGCTATATGAATATTGCCATGGATCCATTAACATTATATTTAAACTTTGAAAAGTCATTTGTTTTTGTTTTTTACTTGTAATTGTTTTAGCGAAATATATTTGGCATTCTGTTTTGCTTTTGGAATAGCGTCTATTCTACATTTCTCTCATGTCTAATTTAAAAGGTAGGGCAAGACTGATACCTCTGTTTACAAGATGTAGAATCCTTTGGATATTTGTTCCATTAACATTAATTAAACATAAGAGGTAATGGTCATCTCCTGAGAAATACAATTAGTGCTTTCATATGACAGATTTCTTTACTAATAAAGTTTTACCATCCAGGCACAAAAATTCTACTTACATTTTACTAATTGATGTTGTCAAAGGAATATGCCATATTGCAAACTCTGTTTCAAAGATAGCATCATGGTGCTACATAAAGGATATGCCATGTTGTACTCTAAAGGGCTGTACTTCAGCAATAAATGCTTTTCTGTGTGAAATTTACCAACAGTTACTTTATCCTAATCAAAACTGTCTTTTAAGTAGAAAGGAGTTAATAGTTAATATGTAGTTCAGGTGTTTAATGTTCTGTCAAATATGATATTTAACAATATGAATGCACATGTGTGCTTTGAAAAGATCAAAAATGAAGGAAACCTTACCTAATAAGATTCTTCTATGTAAGCAATGGTTGGGAAAGAGGAAAAACTAAAATATTGGCAGTTTGGGAGTATTGTTTATAGTTATGTTTTGTCATGTGTGTCTGAGCGTACTTTTTCTTGCATAAATACTTACTCTAAGAAATGTTCATAGTCTTACTCCATTCATTTATTTTACAAATACTGAGTACCTACTATAGCACAGTTGTAGGTGCTAGAGAGACCGTAGTGAGCAAGCCCTTCTTAAACGAAGGTAGATACTGTTTAAGTTTTCTGGAAACTAGTAAAATTAGAGAACCTGTAAACCACTGGTATTGTTGTTGCTTGTTTGTCTTCCTCTTTGCCAACTTTGTAAAGTTTCTAGGTTCCAGTCTTCATTGTGACTGTGCTCACTTAATCGGTTTATAATTGAACTACATACAAACTTTAGTCTCTAGGAAACAGCAGATTTTTTATAAAAGTGAATTTGGGCCATTTTAAGTGCTAATCTCTTTCTCTAACTTCTCTATTTAAGGAAAGTGGGAACCCTGGAAAAAGTTACATAAAATGTATTTATTAAGTGCTTTTTAGTCTTCTAAGAAAGGCCACCTTTAACTTGGTAATCCTAATACTGTCCTTGAAATAGGTTAGGCCATTTTAAGCATGGCAGGCTATTTTTAGTCTTAAGTTATTTTAGCTGAAATTGGTACAGCTGCAAATAAAGTATTATATAATGAATTGCTTATGGCCTTATCATTCAGACAGTAGTTAACATTTTCCAGACCAACAGAGGATCATTTGTTCTCAGTTAAGTGAAAACCCTAGTGACTTCTAGCTGTCTTTGATACCTATTGAGTCAAAACATTTACTTCGTTCAAGGTGTCTTTGATACCTATTGAATTAAAACATTTACTTTGTTCAAGCTAATTAATGCTAAAACCTTTAGAATAGAATTTATACCTGAAAAGAAATAATAATATAATATGAACATACTACTGTTTCATTCCAAAGCTTTTGGTAAGTGGGATTTTTGTTTGTTTGCTTTCGTGATGTCAAAATACAGCCTAGTTGCTTTTCAGTAAAACCAAATGTGCATATACCTCTTAGTAACAAACTTGTTTCTTATTGAATTAAGATTTTAAGAGTGTCTCATGCTTTGCTACCTATAGAAATTGTTTTAATGCTAATGAATTTTGGCTAATATTTTTATATGATGACTAGAGCATTATTTTTCCCAAGTTTTTGTATAATATAATGTTTGGTCCTTCAGTGCTAGTAAGAAGAACTTATCTTTAGCATTTAAAATGCATCAATCAGTGCTTATTTTAATACTCAAATCGCATTTTGGTCCTAAGTTTTAGAGTAAAATTTTTTCTCAATTGAAACATAGGTCCTGGTGAGCCAAACTTTTCTCTTATTGTTACTTTAGATCATGGAGTGCATCGGATCCTTTCTATACCAACGACAGGAGCATCTTGACTCTCTCCACAATGGACTCGTCTACTTGTTAAAGGGGCAGTAGTACTTTGTGGGAGCCATTTCAACTCCTTTCCTAAAATTCAGTGTGATCATCCTGGTAATGGCCACACTACCTCTGCGGAATTACTTTCTGAAATCTCTGGAGTAGTTCATGCCCACTCAGAGTTACAATGGCAAACAAACAAAAAGCATTACCATGCACCCCTGTCAGCTGCCCTCTTAATTTAAATCTGAACATGTTAAAATTTATGAATAAAGAGACATTTTTCATCTCTTTATCTGGGTTGTCCCCGTGTGCTTATGGGACTCCCAGTGGCATTTCAGCCTTTTGCTAAGGCCACTAAATATTTTAACATCAAGGTAGAAAAGGGAGCTAATTCCTAGTTAACTGTATTTTTTAGTATGGCTTGGTTATTGAGTCTTCTGTTTAAATCTGCCTCTATAAATTATGCTGAAAAGTTTGCCTTGAAAACTCTATTTTTTTATTAGAGTTATATTTGAAACTTTTCATGGGAAAAGTTAATGTGAATAGTAAGGAATTTGGTCCCTCAGTGACCCATGTTTGTTCATTCATTAGTGCTTTCTAAGTTCACAGAGCAAATTAGGAGAATGCATTTCCAACCATTATTTGCTGCAGTATGGGTAGTAAATATATACCAGTACCAAAACTTCTCTAAATGTACTGTAACACAACCAGTTAAGTTAACCATATACATGCAAAGGGTATATCATATCTTACCTATAAATCAGGAATCAAGTCCATTCACCAAATTTCAAATTGATGTTTACTATTTTTGTGACAATGTAAAGAACCTATAGTGGGTAAATTAGACACCATTAGCATATTATTATTTAATGTGTTTATCATTGGATCTTTCGCATGCTTTAATCTGGTTAATATATTTAAATTTGCTTTTTTTGTCTATCTGAAGGCTCTGTGTATAGTATTTTACGACACTGTTGTAAATTCAACTATAATCAATAAAAAATCAGTTTGAAAACTATTTAAATATTGCAAATACTTTTAATTACACAAATCAAAATATTAGGATAATTAAATCAATAAAATGAGAAGAGCCTCTTTCTGTAACTAGCTCAGAATTGCTCTTGCTTTTCAGTAAGCTAGCTTTTAGAATAAAGAATTTCAGATGAGAATCCTGTTATTTTTAGGTTAGTATACGTTATCTAACTTACAGCAGACTACTACAGTGAAGTGAAATCTGCCCAGTGTCCCATTATAAGGTGTGGCTATAGAATGTAAATGAAGCAAAGTCTAAAATGCTAAATTATATGGGGTAATGGCTGCAGTAAATTTAAATGCTAAAAATAATTAATCAGGTATGTATTACTGCTGTTAACTCACTGCAGTTCAGTACTTGATTTTCATCCTGAGTTTATCATGTAGATCCAGTGTTGTCATTTGTTTTGATAAAAAGTAATGTTTTAAAACTTGGAAATGATTATTAAAGAACTGTTACTCATCTCTAAGCATATTATTGTGTACATATACATTCAAAATTGTATGGAAATGGTTAAGTAAGGTGTTGCCAAAATTTTCCCTGGAGAATATGATAATTCCTTTCTGTAGGTTTATTGCACAACCCTCCACCCCTTTCCCATTTCATGAATATAAGACTTCTGGAATTGGGCTGGTAGGGGAAGAATGGTAGAATTAAGACTTTACCTTTGTTCACTGGTAAACTGTTTTCTTGCTAATATAACATTTGTCTCTTTCAATAATGTAAGGATATTAGGTTATGAATTTCAGCCTAAATATTAATTTTCATAAATAGCCCTTCTTTAACTTAGATTGAGTTTAGGAAGATACTGTTATCCTGCAAATACAGTAAAGGGATAATGTACAGTGTGTACCCTTACCAGCTCATGTTCCAGAAGAGGAAATATTGCAGAAAATATTCAGTAGAGTATTAGTGGAGAATAATACAGAATTTGCTTTTTCTTAGACTGTCTTATAAAATGTTCATATAACAAAATGACGTTCAGTAGCCCTGCATTACATCTACCTTACAGTGTTTATTTGCCATCAGTTTAACTGACTACTAACACTAGGGAAGGACTGCAAAGCCATCAAGCAGTCTCTGACCAACTACAGCAAGGCATGAGGTCAGCTAGCCTATATGGTGCTCAAGGTGTGATTGATGCAATTTTCTGCGTTCAGTATTTGAAGTTATGTAGGAATTTTATATCTGAAAAAAGTTAATAGCATCCGCTGACATGCTTCTCCTAGTCTGTTGTTCAAAACCTACTCCATTTAAAGGAAGATTAGCTTGTAAGAAAGGGGTTTTCTTCTGTTTATTTAAGAAAGCAACTCTTGTCTACAAACTTGCGGTAGTTTTCTAGTGCTAAATATTCATATTGTAAAACTATTACTGCATAATCAGAAATCTTCTCCCTTGCATATTTCTTTAAAATTCTTTGGAAAGTATGATGTTGATAATTAACTTTTATCTGCCAAAACCAGGGTACGATGCTACATGTGTTACTGCTAGTTAGTGGTCCCAAATCTATTTGCCTCACTTGCTTGCTTTTGCCTAGCCTGAAGCCTGTAGCCCTGAAGATAGCAGCAAGCACCAAGTCAGTTTCCAAAATTGCCTATCAGCTGCTTTAGGTGACTCAGCACCCTGCCTTAGCTTTAGCAAGCATTAGGCTCACCCCAGAAGGAGTAGAATGTGGGCCAGGAGAACTATAGCTACCCAGCCTTTCTGTGGGGTTGAGAAGAAAAAAGGGGAGAATTTAGTTTGAATTTCTCTTAACTAGCCTCCTCCTTGGGTCTTAATCTCCCTGAGGTCCAAAGGCTTCCCAGACCTGATCCAAACTCTGGCACTGTCCTGAGTAGGAGGTTAAACAGAGGCAAATCATCCAGTTAGGGAATACCTTACTCAGACCAGGGTCGTTTCTACCGCGTTAAGATTGTGAAATTGGGCTCCTGTGGTAAGCTTCAGACTCCTATCTGATAGGCAGGAGTCACGGCCACTAAAAAATTTATAATTAATACCAAAACTTTTTAACATATGCTGCTCTGAAAAGTTATTGGGGACTGGGGAGAAAGGGAAAATCATCCATGTTTGTGTTTTTCCTGTAAATATCAATTTGGAGTATGGTACAAGCAGGCATTAATAAGACTAACACACCAAAGAGTTATGTAAAACGTGTTTTATTAATTTTGGTCCCCCTTTAGAGACATTTTTATTTCTATCCTGATGAGTCATCTATTTTCATAAAAATAGAACATTATTAAAGTGCTGTTTATGTGAGATAACCTGAATGATATTCCTGCAAAAAATAGATCATAACTAATGATATGTTTGTAATAATGGTGACTTAGATTTTTATGAATAATTAGTAGTTGGAAATACTGTCACAACACTCAATTTAAAATCTTGGACCTCAGACACTGTGGCTGTCTAATATCTAAATTATCTGCATTGTCAGTAAATGTAGTATACCTATTGTACAGCTCTCAGTAATTTTTTAAAGTTTATGAAATTATATTTATCAAATAAAAATTTTCCTATGTAAGTAAAAGTCTTTTTCCATTATTTGAATGCATTTTAAGCCTCTCTCTGCTCATCACAACCAGCACTGCCAAGTTTTTTTGGGTTTTTTTAGCTAAATTTTTACTACATTTTCCCTCCATTAGAGTACAGAAATTCCATTATGCCTTTCACTAACTGCAGTTTTCAAAAATCCAGAAGTTCTTTTGTTACCCAAGTTTTATAGCTTATCAGTACAGTTCCTGAAAAGCTGTCTGATTCAAATGCACCAACTGTAAAGGCCAACACACTTCAACTAGAAAGTGTATCATTCATGAAAAACCAGCCAGTGTAAATTTGGAAATGCCTTAGTTTAATAGAAAATATGTGCTTTCTGGGACTTCCTTGGCGGTCCAGTGGTTAAGACTCCATGCTTCCAATTCAGGGTTCAATCCCTGATCGGGGAACTAAGATCCCACATGTTGCATGGCACGGCCAAAAAAATTAAAGTTTTTAAAAATGTGCTTTAAAATATAACATTTAAAAAATATATATAACATTTATTTCTAAAATATTCTAACCTAATGATCAGTCATCGTTTCTAATGCTTCTTCAGTTGCCACGTAATTATTTCATCTACGTTTATTAAAAAGGTAAGCTGTTGTTTTTGCGTGTTAGTATTTGCAAAGGGTGACAATGTATATAATATATGTATTTTTATTTCTGAAATGAAACAAGAACATGATCCTGGACAAGTCAGTTTACCTCGGCATCTGTTTTTATTTTAAAAGGAGTTGAGGGTTTGGACTATCTTTAGGGTACTTCGGTCTTTAACTTTTATTGTACAACATAATGAATCATGTTCCTTTTTTATATATAAATTTATCTTTGGCTGTGTTGGGTCTTCGTTGCTGCGCACAGGCTTTCTCTAGTTGCGGCGAGCAGGGACTACTCTTCGTTGCGGTGCGCGGGCTTCTAATTGCAGTGGCTTCTCTTTGTTGTGGAGCACAGGCTCTAGGCACACAGGCTTCAGTAGTTGTGGCACGCGGGCTCAGAGTTGTGGCTCGCAGGCTCTAGAGTGCAGGCTCAGTAGTTGTGGCTCATGGGCTTAGTTGCTCTGCAGCATGTGGGATCTTCCCGGACCAGGGCTGAAACCCGGGTCCCTGCGTTGGCAGGCAGATTCTTAACCACTGCGCCACCAGGGAAGTCCCTGGATCATGTTCTCAATGAATAGGAAATTTAGGGCAAGAAAGTAAAATTTTATGAGCAGCATTTCACTAGAAAATTTAGTGAATTCGAAAACAATTCAAGTTTTATTTTGAAGAGTAACTGACTCAAAGAACAAAGCTGTTGTAAATTGAGGTGAGTTCACATGTCTGTGTGAACAACTGTCTTTGGAAGTGGCAGATCTGATAAAAATCTGATGTCAGATTGTTTTGTGTGTGTGTGGCTGTGTTAGGTCTTCATTGCTGCATGCAGGCTTTCTCCAGTTGCAGCCAGCAGGGGCTACTCTTCGTTGCGGTGCACAGGCCTCTCATTGCAGTGGCTTCTCATTGCAGAGCACGGGCTCTAGGCATGCAGGTTCAGTAGTTGTGGCATGCAGACTCAGTACTTGTGGCTCGCGGGCTCTAGAGCACGGGCTCAGTAGTTGTGGCGCACGGGCTTAGTTGCTCTGCGGCATGTGGGATCTTCCTGGACCAGGGATTGAACCCGTGTCCCCAGCCCTGGCAGGCAGATTCTTAACCACTGCACCACGAGAGAAACCCCGATGTCAGATTTTTAATACTAATTTTTAAGGTAAAACGGTCTGTATTCAAGTAAAATCTGTAGACAGTGAAGTGCAGAGATTTTAGGATTACGTTCTATTTCTTTTGACATTGTATACATCTGTGTGATCCTAATCCAAGTCCAGACAGAGAACTTTTCTATCATCTCAGAAGGTGTCCAGGAAATGTATTTCTCTCCCTTTCTGCCCTTGGCAACCATTTTTTTCTGTTATCTATTGTCATAGATCAGTTTCTTGAATTTCATATAAATGGAATTATACATGTTCACTTTTGCATCTGACTTTGTTCACAATGTCTGTGAGGTTCATACATGTTGTTGCATATATCCATAGTTTGGAGGGTTTTTTCCTACTCTGTAGTGTTCCTTTTCATGAACATCCCACAATTTATCCTTTCTCTGGTTTATGGACATTTGAGTTATTTACAGTTTGTGGTGATTACAAATAAAGTTATTATGAACATTCTTCGTGGACGTGTTTTCATTTCTCATTAAATAATGAGTAGAATTTCTGGGTCATAAGGTAGGTTTATGTTTAATTTTATGAGAAACTGCCAAAAGTTTTCCCAAGTGACTGTAGGTGCCATTTTATGTGCATTTGTGTACAATGAGAGTTCCAGTTGTTTTATTATATCTCATGATTTTAATTTGCATAACAAATGATGTTTAACTCCTTTTTATATGCTTACTGACAATTTATCTTTTTTTTCTGAAATGTGTATTGAAGGCTCTGGCCTTTTTTTTTTTTTTTTTCATTAGGTTGCTTGTCTCATTACAGAATGGTTGGAATCCTTTTTATAAGGATGTTAGTAAGTTCTTTGTCAGATGTATGTATTACTAGCATTTTCGCCCAGCCTGTGCTCTGCCTGTATATTTTCTTACTGGTGACTTTGGGGAGCAGGAATGTTTTATTTTGATGAAGTCCATTTTTTTTCCTTTATGGTTATGTGTTTTTTTGTGTCTTATCTAAAATATTCTTGTCAACCCCAAGTTCATGAAGATAATTTCCTATGTTTTCTTCTGAAAGCAGCCTCTTACATTTAAGTCCATGATCCATCTCAAATTTACTTATGTGTAAGATGTGAGGCAAGGATTGAGGATCTTCCTTCCTCCCAACCCCCATAAGAGTATCTATTTGGTTTAGCTCCATTTGTTGAAAATGTTCTCTATCTCCATTGAATTCATTTGGTGAATTCGTTAATTCATCAAATTAGCTGACTGGGGAATTCCCTGGCAGTCCAGTGATCAGGGCTCCGTGCTCCCACTGCAGGGGGCATGGGTTTGATCCCTGGTTCGGGAACTAAGATCCCACAAGACACGCAGTGTGGCCAAAAAATTTATAAAATAAAGTTAACTGTATAAATGTGGGTCTATTTCTGGACTCTCCAATTCTGTTCATTTGTCCTTACACTGGTAGCACACTGTCTTAATTACTATAGCTTTATGCCTAGCTTTGAGATAAGGTAGTTTAAGCCCTTCAACTCTGTTGTCAAGATTGTTTTGTCTATCCTAGGTTCTTTGCATTTCCATATAAATTTTGGAATCAGCTGATCAATTTATTTTAAAAAAATCCTGATATGATTTTGATTTGGATTGCTCTGAATTTATATGTCAATTTTAAAAGCACTGGCATCTTAATATTGACTCTTCTAATCCATGAACATGATATATCTCTCCATTTATCCTAGGTCTTTTCTAAAGAAGGTTTTGTAGTCTTCAGTATAGACATCTGGCAAATCTTTGTTAAACTCTTAAAATTTTTAAGGTTTTTGGTGCTGTGGTAAATAGAATTGTTTCTTAATTTATCTTCCAGTTACTCATTACTGTTATACATAAATGCAATTAATCTTTGTGCTTTTTACTTTGTAACTTAAACCTTGCTAAATTCATTCAATTTTTCTATTTTTTTTAACTTGTGTAGAATGCTTTTGATTTTGATGTAAACAGTTGTCATCTGAGAATTCAGTTTTTTCAATTTTCATGCCTTTTGTCTCTTGTTATTGCATTATTGTACTGGCTAGAGCTTCCTGTACAATGTTAAATAGACATGGTGAGAACCATGAGGTGTTGAGTTTTGAAAATGTTTTTCCTCCATTTTTCAAGATGAGCATACGGTTTTGTATGTTTTAGCTTGGTACTATGGTGAACTATTTTGGTTGATTTTCAAATGTTAAACCAACTTTATATCCCTGAAATAAATTTCACTGGGGTATGATGTGTTATCCATTTATATATTGCTGTTTGATATGCTAATATTGTGTTAGAGGCTTTTGTATCCATGCTTATGAAGGATATAGATCTGTGATTTCATTTTCTTATACCATCTCTGTCAGGTTTTGGTATTAGGGTTATGCTGGCCTCACAAAACAATTTGGGAAGTGTTCCCTCCTCCCCTTTTTTGGAAGAGTTTATGAGGTTATTATTTTTTCTTTTAATGTTTTGAAGAATTCATGTCATCTGGACCACTTAGAGGGGCTTGGGGGGTGTTTTTTTTGCAGGGGGGGAATATTGTGGATCACAAATTCAATTTCTGAAACAGACACAGGATTATTCACATTTTCTGTTTCTTTTATGAAATTTGGTAAGTTGTATCTTTTAAGGAATTTGTCCGTTTCATGTAATTTCCAATATTTTTGACATAAAGTCCAGAATATTCTTTGATTATCCTTATAGTGACTATAGGATATGTATTGTTTTTGCTTATTGGTAGCTTTTTTCCTAGACTTTTTACCTGACCAATCTTGCTAGGGGTTTGATCAAGTCTATTAATTTTTTCAAAGAATCAACTTTAGGCTTTGTTAATTTTACCCATTTATTTTTATTGCCCTAATGCTCTCATCTGTATTATTCCTTTCTATTTTGATTTTGTTTTCTAACATTTATTCATTTATTTATTTGGCTGCACTGGGCCTTAGTTGCAGCACACAGGCTCTTTGCAGCGTGTGGGATCTTTAGTTGCAGCATGCGGGATCTAACCCGGGATCGAACCCATGCTCCCTGTATTGGGAGCAAGGATTCTTAACTGCTGGACCACCAGGGAAGTCCCTCTATTTTGGTTTTAATTTGCTCTTCTTTTATGGCTTTTTTGAAGCTTAGATAAATTGATTTTTAACCCTTTTTAATAAAGACATTAAAACTACACATTTCCCTCCATGTACTGCTTTAGGTGATTCCCACAGATTTTATCCTTTCATTGTTATTCAAATCAGAATATTTTATTTCCTTTATGATTTCTTTTTTGATCCCTGGATTATTTAGAGGTGTTTTGACTTCTAAATATTTGGGGGATATACTTTTTTTCCCTTCCTAATCTTGTTTCTTATCTTAAAGGGAATGCATCTAAGGTTTACCCATTTAGTGTGATATATACTGTAGAGTTTGAGTATACATAGCTTTTCCCTCATTAAGAATATTTCCTTCTATTCCTAGTTTACTAACAATTATAGATAGGTGTTGAACTTTGCAAAATGATTGGTTCAACTAAAGTTATCATGAAATGTTTTACTCCATTATTTTATTAATATAGAGAAGTATATTGATGGATTTTTCTGATATTGAACAATCCTTGCATTACTGGCAGAAATCCTGCTTGTTCATGATATGTTATTTTTAGTGCTCTGTTGGATTCATTTAACTATTGCTTTATGTAGGATTTTGAATCTGCATACATAAACAAAATGGGCCTATAATTTTCCTTTTTATTCTCTTGGTTTGGGTTTTTTGTTTCTGGTTTTTGAGTCAGTATTACACTAATCTCAAGGAATGAGCTGGGAAGACCTCCCACTTCCCCTGTTTTCTGGTTTCTGGAACAACTTGCATAAAATAGAATTAGCTATTTTGAAAGTTTGGTAGAGTTTCATAGAATAAAAACATTTGGACGTGAGGTTTTTTCAGAGGACAGGTCCTTGACTGCTATCTCTAATATACTTTTTACAGTTATGAATCTATTCAAGTTATTCCTGTATATTTTATATGTTTCTAGGAGTTTATCCATTTTATTTAAATATTTAAATTTAGTTCATAAGACTTTTATCTCCATACGTCTGAAATAATTTCTCCTCTCTTTCCACACTTTTGTTTTTTTAATCGAGGTATAATTGACAGATAACATTACTTTCAGGTATACAACATAATGATATTTGTATATATTGTGAAATGGTTAATAGGCCTAGTTAACATCCCTCACCGTAGTTACAAAATTTTTTCTTGTGATGAGAACTTTTAAGATCTCTCAGCACTTTCAAATTTGCAGTACAGTATTAACTGTAGTCACCATACTGTACATTACATCCTCATGACTTATTCTGTAACTGGAAGTTTGTACCTTTGACCCCCTTCACCCATTTCACCCAACCCTAAGCCCCCACCTCTAGCAGCCACCAATCTGTTCTCTCTCTAATTCATGAGCTCAGTTTTCTTGTTTTTGTTTTTTAGATTCTGCATATAAGTTGGCTCATACGGTATTTGTCTTTCTCTATCAGATTTATTTTACTTAGCATAATGCCCTCAAAGTCCATCCATATTGTCCCAAATGGCAGGATTTCCTTCTTTTTTATGGCTGAATATTCCTTCATGTATGTATGTACATTTTCTTTATCCATTTCTTCATTGTTGGACACTTAGGTTGTTTCCATATCTTAGGTATTATAAATAATGCTTCAGTGAACATGGGTGTGCACATATCTTTTCGAGTTAATGTTTTTTCTTTTCTTTGGATAAATCCCCAGAAGTAGAATCACTGGGTCATAGGTAGAATTTCTATACCGTTTTCCATAGTAGCTACACCAATTTACATTCCTGCCAACAGGGTAGAAGGGTTCCTTTTCTCCACATCCTCAGCAATACTTATTTCTTTTTTTGATAGTAGCCTTTCTAACAGGTGTGATGTGACATTGTGGTTTTGATTTGCATTTCCCTGATGAGTGATGTTGAGCACCTTTTCATGTACCATTTGTATGGCTCCTTTGGGAAAATGTCTATTCAGATCCTCTGCCCATTTCTTAATTGGATAGTTTATTTTCTTGCTATTGAATTGTATGAGTTCCTTGTACATTTTGGATATTAACCCTTTGTCAGATATATGATTTGCAAGTATTTTCTCCCATTCAGTAGGTTGCCTTTTCATTTTGTTGATGGCTTCCTTTGCTGTGCAGAAGTTTTTTAGTTTGATATAGTCCCACTTTTTTATTTTTGACTTTGTTGCCTTTACTTTTGATATTGAATCCAAAAAATCAATGCCAACACTGATGTCAAGGAGTTTACCACCTATTTTTTTCTAGGACTTTTATGGTTTCAGGTCTTACATTTAAATCTTTAACCCATTTTGAGCTTTTTTGTGTGTGTGTGCGATACGAGGGCCTCTCACTGTTGTGGCCTCTCCCGTTGTGGAGCACAGGCTCCGGACGCGCAGGCTCAGCGGCCATGGCTCACAGGCCCAGCCGCTCCGCAGCATGTGGGATCTTCCCGGACCGGGACACAAACCCACATCCCCTGCATCAGCAGGCGGACCCTCAACCACTGCGCCACCAGGGAAGCCCCCCATTTTGAGCGTGCGTGTGTGTGTGTGTGTGTGTGTGTATGGTGGAAGATAGTGGTCCAGTTTTCCCAACACCATTTATTAAGAGACTCCTTTCCCTGTTGAAGGTTTTTGGCCCCTTTGTTGTAAATTAATTGACCATACGTGTATGGGTTTTTTTCTGGTTTCTCTATTCTGTTCCATTGATCTATATATGTTTTTATGCCAATACCATACTGTTCTATTAGAGTTCTGTGATATATTTGGAAGTCAGGAAGCATGATACCTCCAGCTTTGTTCTTTCTTCTCAAGGTGGCTTTGGCTGTTCAAGGTCTCTTGTGGTTCTATACAAATGTTAGGATTGTTCTATTTCTGTGAAAAATGCCATTGGAATTTTGATGAGGATTGCACTGGATCTGTAATTTGCTTTGGAGAGTATGGACATTTTAGCAATAATCTTCTAAGCCATGAGCATGGACTAGTTTTCCATTTATTTGTGTCTTCTTCAGTTTCTTCAGTGTCATATAGTTTTCAGTGTACAGGTCTTTTGCTACCTTGGTTAAATTTATTCCCCAGTATTTTATTCTTTTTGATGCAATTGTACATGGGATTGTTTTCTTAATTTTCCTTTTTAACAGTTTGTTATTTGTGTATAGAAACACCACAGATTTCTGTATATTGATTTTGTATCCTGCAACTTTACCGAATTTATTAGTTTTAATAGTTTTTGGTGGAGTTTTTAGGGTTTTCTATATATAATATCATGTCATCTGTATATAGTTTTACTTATTTCTGATTTGGATGCCTTTTATTTCTCTTTCTTGCCTAATTAATTGCTCTGCTTAGGACTTCCAATACTATGTTGAATAAAAGTGGCAAAAGGGGACATTCTTGTCTTGTTCCTGATGTTAAAGGAAAAGCTTTTAGCTTTTTAGCATTGAGCATGTTATCTGTGGGCTTGTCAAATGGCCTTTATGTTGATGTGTATCTTCTCTATACCCACTTTGTTGAGAATTTTTATCATAAATGAGGGTTGAATTTTGTCAAAAGCTTTTTCTCCATCTATTGAGACTGACAAAATAAAGGATAAAAATCATATGACAAGGTAGTATATTACATTTATTTATTTGCAGATGTTGAACCATCCTTGGATCCCTGGAATAAATCCTACTTGATCATGGTGTCTGATCCCTTTAATGTATTCTTGAATTCAGTTTGCTAATATTTCGTTGAGGGTTTTTGTATCTCTGTTCATCAGGGATATTGTCCTGTAACTTTTCTTCTTGCGGTGTCCTTGTCTGATTTTGGAACCAGGGTAATGCTGACCTCGTAAAATGACATTGGAAGGTTTCCTTCTTTTTCTGTGTTTTTAGAAGAGTCTGAGAAAGTTTGGTATTAATTCTTTAAATTTTGGTAGAATTCACCAGTGAAGCCATATGGTCCTGGAGTTTTTGTTTGTTGGGAGGTTTTGGATTACTGATTCAATCTCCCTACTAGTAATTGATCTACTCAGATTTTCTGTATGTTTCTAGGAATTTATCCATTTCTTCTAGGCTATTCAGTTTGTTAGCATATAATCGTTCATAATAGTTTCATGATCCTTTGAATTTTTGTGGTATCACTTGTAACATCTCTTTCATTTATTTGAGTCCTCTCTTTTTCTTGATGGGTCTAGATAAAGGTTTGTCAATTTTGTTTACTTTTCAAACATCCAGCTCTTAGTTTTATTGATCTTTTTCTATTGTCTTTTTAATCTGTTTCTAGTCTGATCTTTGTTATTTCCTTCCTTTTACTAATTAGGGCTGTTTATTCTTCTTTTTCTAGTTCCTTAAGGTGTAAAGTTAGGTTATTTGAGATTTTTCTTGTTTCTTTGTAGGCACTTATCTTCCCTCTAAGAATTGTATTCCCATAAGTTTTCATATGTTGTATTTCCGTTTTCATTTGTCTCAAGGTATTATTTCTCTTGATTTCTTCTTTGACCCTTTGGTTGCCCAGTAGCATGTTGTTTAATCTACATATTTGTGAATTTTCCAGTTTTTTGTTTGTTTCTTTGTAATTGATTTGTAGTTTCATACCATGTGCTCAAAAAAAGAAGCTTGATATGATTTCAATCTTCTTAAATTTATTAAGACTTGATTTGTGGCCTAAAATCTGTCCTGGAGAATGTTCCTGTGCAGTTGAGAAGAATGTGTATTTTGTTGCTTTAGGATGAAATTTTCTGTATATTCTGTTAAGTCCATCTGGTTTAGCATATCATTTAAAGCCAATGTTTTCTTAATTGATTTTCCGTCTGGATGATCTATTTATTGACAGTGGAGTATTAAAGTCCCCTACTATTACTGTATTGCTATCTATTTCTCCCTTAAAGTCTGTTAATATTTGCTTTATATATTTAAGTGCTCCTGTGTTGGGCTCCTAAATGTTTACAAATATTATATCCTTTTGTTGGATTGACCCCTTTATCATTATGTAATGCCCTTGTCATTTATTACAGTCTTTCTTTGTTTTAAAGTCTATTTTGTCTAATATAAATGTAGCCACTGCAACTTTCATTTGGTTTCTATTTACATGGATTGTCTTTTTTAGTCCCTTCACTTTCGGTCAGTGTGTGTCCTTATATCTGAAGTGAGTTACTTGTAGACAGCTAGATTGGTCTTGGGTTGGTTGGTTGGTTTTTTATCCATTCACCTAGTCTATCTTTGAGTAATGTAGTCCATTTACTTTTAAAGTAATTATTGATAGGTATATACTCATGGCCATTTGTGCCTTGTTTTCTGGCTGTATTATAGTTTCTCTGTCCCTTTCTTTTCTTGCTCTCTTCCTGTGTGATTTGATGATTTTCTTTTGTGGTATGCTTAGATTCCTTTCTCTATCTTTGTGCATCTATTATAGGTTTTCCTTTGTGGTTACCATGAGGTTTACATATAACAAAACAGTCCTTGAAGTTGATAACAACTTAAGTAAGTATGAACACATTCTAAAGCTCTATATTTTCACTGTCTCCCACTTACGTTTCAGGGTTTTGATGTCACACTTTTCATATTTTTGTATTGTGTATCACTTAACTATTATAGTTATTTTTACTACTTTTGTCTTTTAACCTTTGTACTAGTTTTATAAGTGATTAATCTTTATAAGAATTAAGCTTTATTCTAAGTTTTCTAAGTGTTTAATGATTTTAATTAAAAATTTTAAGTAAGTTTCTATTTAATTTCCAAGTATTTGGGGGGATACACTATTTTTAATTATTTATAATTCTGTTATAGTCAGAAAACATAAGCTGAATGATTCCAGACCTCGGGAATATATTAAAATCCAGCATTTGATATATCTTGGTGAATGTTCCAAGTGCACATCAAGACTTTGTTTCTGGTTCTGCATTTAAAGAGCTGGAAGTCACCACTCCATCCTAGCAGCAAGTAAGAAGTTGAACAGGTATTTTAAAACTTCTTGAATTCATAACAGACTGGAGGACAGAGGGCAAACTGCTGCCCCATATTGGAAAGGCAGGCAAATACAAAGACTGGAAAAAAAAAAAAAACCCCAATATATTATGCAAGTACTTTGGTACAATTACAAACGGTACAACATATGTACAATGGTAATATCAATAAAAGAAATAAAGGAAAAGATGAAATATTTCAAACAACAACAGATTTCCCCCAAGTTAATGTCAGACACCAAACCACAGATCCAGGAAACTCAGAGATCACCAAGCTAATCTGAAGGAAGCCAGAGGTAAGAAACATTTTATCTACAGAAGAACAAAGATAAGTATCACATCTAACTTCTCAGAAGCCATGTGAGCAAGAAAAAAATGGAGTGAACTATTTAAATTTTTGAGAAAAAAATATCACCAACATAGATATCTGTACTCTGCAAAACTGTTCTTTCAAAACTAAAGAAATAAACACTTTCTCAAACAAAAACTGATGGAATTTGTTGCCAGTACACTCACCATACAAGAAATGTTAAAAGTTCTTTAAAGAGAATGAATGTAATATAGGTCAAAAACGCAGATCTATATAAAATAAGGAAGAGCAATGAAGAAGGAATAACTGAAGGTAAAATAAAAGCTTTTATTTTTAGTTGATCTAACAGATAACAGTTTCTTCCAAATGCCAACAATGTATTCGATTATGTATGCTTAGGTATTTGTGTTATGAATATGTATGCTAATGTATATGCTTATATATAAGTGAAATGAATAACAGCAGTGATACAAAGAACAGGAAGAAGGATTTAGGATTATTTTATTACTATAAGGTACACTACCTGTGATGTGTTATTTGACAGAATTGGATTAGCTATAATTGTATATACAAATTCTAGGGCACCCACTAAAAACAAGGTGGGAAATAAAGTATAACTAATATGCTAAGAAAGGAGAGAAATGGAATCATAGAAAATGCTATTAAAACTACAAAAGCCAGAAAAAGAATCAAAGACAAAAATAGAACAAGGGCAACAAATAGAAACAGTAATGCATATCATAGATAGTAATAGAAATGTATCAGTAATGTTATTTAATCAGTATGTTATTTAAATGTACCTATTTAAAAATAGAGATCATTAGAGTGGATCTAAAAACATGACCAAATAAACAATATGTTATCTACAAGAAACCCATTTTAAATATAAAGACATATAGATTAAATGTAAATGGATGGAGGGACTTCCCAGTGGTCCCGCGGTTAAGACTTTGCCTTCCAATGCAGGGGGTGCAGGTTTGATCCCTGGTCATGGAGCTAAGATCCCATATGCCTCAGGGCCAAAAAAACAAAACATAAAAGCAATATTGTAACAAATCAATAAAGATTTTAAAAATGGTCCTGGTCCACACCGAAAAATCTTTAAAAAAAAAATAAATGGATAGGGAGAAATACACCACACTAATGCTAATCGAAAGAAAGCAAGAGCAGCTATATAATTTTCAAGAAGAGCAGATTTCAAAGCAAGGAACATTTTCAGTAATAAGGGCACTAGATAATGACAAAGGGAAGATACAACAACTTTATGAAGATATAAAAGAAGATATAACAAATTTAATGTGCATGTGCCTCAAAACAGCATCAAACTATGTGAAGCAAAAACTAATAGAAATACATAAATTCACTGTCAGACTTGGAGATTTCAACAACCCTGATCAGAAGTGGACAGATCCAAGCCAAAACTCAGGATATAGTTGGACTAAACAACATCATCAATCAACTGGATAAAATGGACATCTATAGACTGCTTTATCCAACAACAGAATACAGTCTTCTCAAGCTCACATTAAACATTCACCAAGATAGACCACATCTGGGACATAAAACACACCTTTAAAAGAATAGAAATTATGCAATATCTGCTCTCAGACCACAGTACAATTAAACTAGAAATAAGTAACAAGAAGGTAACTGGAAAATTCTAAAATACATGGAGATTAAGCAATACTTCTAAAAAACACAAGGGTCAAAGAAGAAATCTCCTCAAAGAGAAATTTTTAAAATATTTTGAACTAAATGAAAACACAACTTACCAAAATTTGTGAGACGCAGCAAAAGCAGTGTTTAGAAGGAAATTTATAACATTAAATGTATATATTAGAAAAGATACAAAATTAATAACTAAATATCCACTTTAGGAAACCAGAAAGAGAAGGGCAAATTATATCCAAAGTCAGCAGAAGAAAAGACATAGTAAGAACTACAGCAGAAATTAATGAAATTGAAAACAGGATATCAATAGAGAAAATGAGTGAAACCAAAATCTGGTTCTTTGAAGGAAGCAATAAAATTGATAAATCTCTAGCCAGGCTGAGGAAAAAAGGAAGGGAAACAAATACTAATATCAGAACTGAAAGAGGAGACATCACTACAGATCCCAAAGACATTAAAAGGATAATAAAGGAAGATTCTGAACAACTCTATGGCCACAAATGTGATTACCTAGAATAAACAGACCAATTCCTTTAAATACACAATTGTCAGGGAACCTACAAGATGGCAGAGGAGTAAGACATGGAGACCACCTTCCTCCCCACAAATACATCAAAAATACATCTACATGTGAAACAACTACAGAACACCTACTGAACGCTGGCAGAAGACCTCAGACTTCCCAAAAGGCAAGAAAATCCCCACGTACCTGGCCATGTGGCTGACAGGGTCTTAGTGCTCCAGCCTGGTGCCAGGCCTGAGCCTCTGAGGTGGGAGAGCGGAGTTCAGGACATTGGACCACCAGAGACCTCCCGGCTCCACGTAATATCAATCGTTGAGAGCTCTCCCAGAGATCTCCATCTCGGCAGTAAGACCCAGCTCCACCCAATGGCCAGCGAGCTCCAGTGCTGGATACCCCATGCCAAACAATTAGAAAGAGGAACACAACCCCACCCATTATCAGAGAGGCTGCCTAAAATCATACTAAGTTCACAGACCTGCCCTGCCCACCAGAAAGACAAGATCCAGCCCCACCCACCAGAACACAGGCACCAGTCCCCTCCACCAGGAAGCCTACACAAGCCACTGAACCAACCACATCCACTGGGGGCAGACAGCAAAAACAAGGGAACTATGAACCAGCAGCCTGCGAAAAGGCGACCCCAAACAGTAAGTTAAACAAAATGAGAAGAAAGAAATATGCAGCAGATGAAGGAGCAAGGTAAAATCACACCAGACCAAACAAATGAAGAAGAAATAGGCAGTGTACCTGAAAAAGAATTCAGCATAATGATAGTAAATATGATCCAAAATCTTGGAAATAGAGTGGCGAAAATACAAGAAACGTTTAACAAGGACCTAGAAGAACTAAAGAGCAAAAAAAAACCAATGATGAACAACACAATAAATGAAATTAAAAATTCTCTAGAAGGAATCAATAGCAGAAGAACGGATAAGTGACCTGGAAGATAAAATAGTGGAAATGACTACCACAGAACTGAATAAAGAAAAAAGAATGAAAAGAATTGAAGACAGTCTCAGAGACCTCTGGGACAACATTAAATGCACCAACATTCAAATTATGGGGGTCCCAGAAGAAGAAGAAGAAAAGAAAGTGTCTGAGAAAATATTTGAAGAGATTATAGTTGAAAACTTCCCTAATATGGAAAGAAAATAGTCAATCAAGTCCAGGAAGCACAGAGAGTCCCATACAGGATGAACCCAAAGAGAAACACACCAAGACACATATTCATCAAATTATCAAAAATTAAATACAAAGAAAAAATATTAAAAGCAGCAGGAAAAAGCAACAAATAACATACAAGGGAATCCCCATAAGGTTAACAGCCGATCTTCCAGCAAACACTCTGCAAGCCAGAAGGGAGCAACAGGACATATTTAAAGAGATGAAAGGAAAACACTTGCAACCAATATTACTCTACCCAGCAAGGATCTAATTCAGATTCAATGGAGAAATTAAAACCTTTACAGACAAGCAAAAGTTACGAGAATTCAGCACCACCAAACCAGCTTTACAACAAATGCTAAAGGAACTTCTCTAGGCAGGAAGCACAAGAGAAGGAAAAGACCTACAATAACAAACCCAAAACAATTAAGAAAGTGACAATAGGAACATACATACTGATAATTACCTTAAATGTAAATGGATTAAATGCTCCAACCAAAAGACATAGACTGGCTGAATGGATACAGAAACAAGACCTGTATATATGCTGTCTACAAGAGACCCACTTCAGACCTAGGGACACATACGGACTGAAAGTAAGGGGATAGAAAAACATATTCCATGCAAATGGAAATCAAAAGAAAGCTGGAGTAGCAATTCTCATATTAGAAATAATAGACTTTAAAATAAAGACTATTACAAGAGACAAAGAAGGATACTACATAATGATCAAAATATAACAACTGTAAATATGCACCCAACATAGGAGCACCTCAATACATAAGACAAATGCTAACAGCCATTAAAGGGGAAATCGACAGTAACACAGTTATAGTAAGGGACTTTAACACCCCACTTTCACCAATGGACAGATCATCCAAAATGAAAATAAATAAGGAAACACAAGCTTTAAATGACACATTAGACAAGATGGACTTAATGGATATTTATAGGACATTTCCATCCAAAAACAACAGAATACACTTTCTTCTCAAGTGCTCATGGAACATTCTCCAAAACAGATCATATCTCGTGTCACAAATCAAGCCTCAGTAAATTTAAGAAAATTGAAATCGTATCAAGTATCTTTTCTGACCAAAACGCTATGAGACTAGATATCCATTACAGGAAAAAAAACCTGTAAAATATACAAACACATGGAGGCTAAACAGTACACTACTAAATAACCAAGAGATCACACTAAAGAAACCAAAGAGGAAATCAAAAAATACCTAGAAAAAGATGACAATGAAAACACAATGACCCCAAATCGATGGAATGCAGCAAAAGCAGTTCTAAGAGGGAAGTTTATAGCAATACAATCCTACCTCAGTAAACAAGAAAAATCTCAAGTAAGCAACCTAAATTTACAGCTAAAGCAATTAGAACAACAAAAACAACAACAAAAAGTTAGCAGAAGGAGGGCTTCCTTGGCAGCGCAGTGGTTGAGAGTCTGCCTGCCGATGCAGGGGACACGGGTTCGTGCCCCGGTCCGGGAAGATCCCACATGCTGTGGAGCAGCTGAGCCCGTGAGCCACGGCCGCTAAGCCTGTGCGTCTGGAGCCTGTGCTCCACAACGGGAGAGGCCACAGCCGTGAGAGGCCTGTGTACCGCAAAAAAAAAAAAAACACAAGAAACAGAAGGAAAGAAATAAAGATCAGATCAGAAATAAATGAAAAAGAAATGAAGAAAACGATAGCAAAGATCAAAAAACTAAAACCTGGTTCTTTGAGAAGATAAACAAAATTGATAAACAATTAGCCAAACTCATCAGGAAAAACAGGTAGAAGACTCAAATCAACAGAATTAGAAATGTAAAAGGAGAAATAACAACTGACACTGCAGAAATACAAAGGACCATGAGCGATTACTACAAGCAACTATATGCCAGTAAAATGGACAACCTGGAAGAAACAAATTCTTAGAAAAGCACAATCTTCTGAGACTGAACCAGGAAGAAATAGAAAATATGAACAGACCAATCACAAGCACTGAATTTGAAACTGTGATTAAAAATCTTCCAACAAACAAAAGCCCAGGACCAGATGGATTCACAGGCGAATTCTACCAAACATTTAGAGAAGAGCTAACACCTATCATTCCCAAACTCTTCCAAAATGTAGCAGAGGAACACTCCCAAACTTGTTCTACGAGGCCACCATCACCCTGATACCAAAACCAGACAAAGATGTCACAAAAAAAGAAAACTAAAGGCCAATATCACTGATGAACATAGATGCAAAAATACTCAACAAAATACTACCAAACAGAATCCAACAGCAAATTAACAGGATCATACACCATGATCAAGTGGGATTTATTCCAGGGATGCAAGAATTGTTCAATATACACAAATCGATCAACATGATACTCCATATTAACAAATTGAAGGATAAAAACTATATGATAATGTCAATCAATGCAGAAAAAGCTTTTGACAAAATTCAACACCCATTTATGATAAAAACTCTCCAGAAAGTAGGCACAGAGGGAACCTATCTCAACATAATAAAGGCCATATATGACAAACCCACAGCCAACATAGTTCTCAGTGGTGAAAAAAATGAAATCATTTCCACTAAGATCAGGAACAGGACAAGTTTGCCCACTCTCACCACTATTATTCAACATAGTTTTGGACGTTTTAGCCACAGCAATCAGAGACAAAAAAGAAATAAAAGGAATCCAAATTGGAAAAGAAGTAAAACTGTCACTGTTTGCAGATGACATGATACTATACATAGAGAATCCTAAAGATGCTACCAGAAAACTACTAGAGCTAATCAATGAATTTGGTAAAGTAGCAGGATACAAAATTAATGCACAGAAATCTCTTGCATTCCTATACACTAACAACGAAAAATCTGAAAGAGAAATTAAGGAAACAATCTCATTCACCATTGCAACAAAAAGAATAAAATACATAGCAATAAACCTTCCTAAGGAGTCAAAAGACTTGTATGCAGAAAACTATAAGACACTGATGAAAGAAATTAAAGATGAGAGAAACAGATGGAGAGATATACCATGTTCTTGGATTGGAAGAATCAATGTTGTGAAAATGATTTTACTACCCAAAGCAATCTAGAGATTCAGTGCAATCCCTATCAAACTACCAATGGCATTTTTCACAGAACTAGAACAAAAACTTGCACAATTTGTATGGAAACACAAAAGACCCCGAATAGCCAAAGCAATCTTGAGAAACAAAAACGGAGCTGGAGGAATTAGGCAACCTGACTTCAGACTATACTACAAAGCTACAGTAATCAAGACAGTATGGTACTGGCACAAAAACAGAAACAGAGATCAATGGAACAGGATAGAAAGCACAGAGATAAACCCACACACATATGGTCACCTTATCGTTGATAAAGGAGACAAGAATATACAATGGAGAAAAACAGCCTCTTCAATAAGTGGTGCTGGGGAAACTAGACAGCTACATGTAAAAGTATGAAATTAGAACACTCCCTAACACCATACACAAAAATAAATTCAAAATTTATTTAGGATTAAAGACCTAAACGTAAGGCCAGACACTATAAAACTCTTAGAGGAAAGCATAGGCAGAACACTCTATGACATAAATCACAGCAAGATCCTTTTTGACCCACCTCTTAGAGAAATGGAAATAAAAATAAACAAATGGGACCTAATGACACTTAAAAGCTTTTGCACAGCAAAGGAAACTATAAATAAGATGAAAAGACAACCCTCAGAATGGGAGAAAATATTTGTAAATGAAGCAACTGACAAAGGATTAGTCACCAAAATATACAAGCAGCTCATGCGGCTCAATATCAAAAAAACCAAACAACCCAATCCGAAAATGGGCAGAAGACCTAAATAGACATTTCTCCAAAGAAGATATACAGATTACCAACAAACACTTGAAAGGGTGCTCAACACCACTAATCATTAGAGAAATGCAAATCAAAACTACAGTGAAGTATCAATCACCTCACACTGGTCAGAATGGCCATCATCAAAACATCTACAAACAATAAATGCTGGAGAGGTTATGGAGAAAAGGGAACCCTCTTGCACTGTTAGTGGAAATGTAAATTGATACAGCCACTATGGAGAACAGTATGGAGGTTAAAAACTAAAAATAGAACTACCATATGACCCAGCAATCCCACTACTGGGCATATACCCTGTTAAAACCATAATTCAAAAAGAGACAATGTTCATTGCAACTCTATTTACAATAGCCATGACATGGAAGCAACCTAAGTGTCCACTGACAGATGAATGGATATAGAAGATGTGACACGTATATACAATGGAATATTACTCAGCCAGAAAAAGAAACCAAATTGAATTATTTGTAATGAGGTGGATAGACCTAGTGTCTGTCATACAGAGTGAAGTAAGTCAGAAAGAGGAAAACAAATACTGTATGCTAACACATATATATGGAATCTTTAAAAAAAATGGTTCTGATGAACCTAGGGGCAGGACAGGAATAAAGACGCAGACATAGAGAACGGATTTGAGGTCACGGGTGAGGGGGGGAAGCTGGGATGAAGTGAGAGTGTAGCATTGACATATATACACTACCAAATGTAAAATAGATAGCTAATGGGAAGCAGCTTCATAGCGCAGGGAGATCAGCTTGGTGCTTTGTGACCACCTGGAAGGGTGGTAAAGGGAGGGTGGGAGGGAGACGCAGAGGGAGGGGATATGGGGATATTTGTATACATATAGCTGATTCACTTTGTTATACAGCAGAAACTAACAACATTTTAAAGCAATTATACTCCAATGAAGATATTAAAAGAAAAAAAAAGACACAGTTGCCCAATACTCACATAAGAAGAGATAAACAATCTGAATAGGCCCATATCTACTAAAGAAAGTGAATCAAACATTAATAAGCTTCTAAAACAGCAGCAAGGTTAGACGGTTTCACCTGTAAATTCTACCAAACATTTAAGGAGGAAATTACACCAATTCTCTGCAATCTACTTTAGAAAATAGAAGCAGGGGAAATACGTCCTAACACATTCTTTGAGCCCACCATTACCCTAATACCAATGCCAGATAAAGACATTATACACATTATAGAAAAAAGAAAACTACAGACCAATATCTCTCATGAACATAGATGTAAAATCCTCAATAAAGTTTTAGCAAATCAGGAGGGGTGATGTCAGCCTCATGGCAGCATCTCCTCTCCCCTTTGATTTACATCTAACTGGACATCCATAATCCAGAAAAAGTACCTCTACACAGCACACCAGGCTACCTGAGAGATCCATCCACCTTGTACCCGAATGTGGGTGGACTGGAACCTCAGAGGAAGCTGAGGACCCAGTACATTGGTGGCAGCAGGAGCAGCAGTGGGCCAGCATGCCATTTGGGCAATGGAGATGGAGGGTAAAAGTAGTGAGTGGGGGTCTCACTGGCCATGCATGCTGGAGCTGGAAGGACCCATTGCTCTCTCTGAGGAGAGGTTGCAGTGACAGAGAGGACAGAAAGGAAAAAGAAGGCGGCAAAGAGAACCTAAATGCCCAGCTACAGAGGAATGGATAATATACAATGGGATATTACTCAGCCATAAAATAATAATAATAATAATGCCATTTGCAGCAACATGGATGGACCTAGAGATTATCATACTAAGTGAAGTAAGTCAGACAAAGACAAATATCATATGATATCACTCATATGTAGAATCTAATTTTAAAATGATATAAATGAACTTATTTACAAAATAGAAACAGACTCACAGATTTCAAAAACAAATTTATGGTTACCAAAGGGGAAATGGCGGGGGGAGGGATAAATCAGGAGCTTGGGATGAATATACACACACTACTATATATAAGATAGATAACAATGAGGACCTACCATATAGCACAGGGAACTCTAGTCAATATTCTGTGATAACCCATATGAGAAAAGAATCTGAAAAAGAACGAACATATGTGTAACTGAATCACTTTGCTATACACCTGAAAGTAACACAACATTGTAAATCAACTATACTCCAATAAAATTAAAATAATAAAATAAAAAGACAGCAAAGAGAACTGAAAGGATGCATTTCCTGCTGTCTGCCCAGGATTCTGGCAAGAGGACTGCCCACAAACCTGAGACACCCCCCACGCACATTCAAGGATCCCCGTACCAGGCTGTAGGCACCCCAAAGCCCCAGGTGCCAAGCATATACCTCCCCCAGCTCTGCCATTGCCATTTTCCACCCTTTTATTTCTGCCAGTGTTTTTTTGTTTTGTTTTGTTTTTTGTTTTTTTAATGTGCACATTCCCAACCTCCTTAGTGGTGAGTCAGTTTTGGGAAGAGAAATCAAAAACTTGTGCTATAGTGCCACATTCTGAAAAAAAACAAAAGGAAGTTTCCTAATTACCAACCTGTTGAACTGTTAGAATCAAAGTAAACAAAGTTTTGATAAGAAAGGTGTTCTCTACTTCAGATGCAGTGGCAAAGGCACTTTTCATCAAATACTATTGAAAAAATCATGGTATTACAGTAGCACAAAAAGAAAATGACAGTTTTACAGGAACTGAACCCAAATATGTGGAATATTGTGATCTAACTGATAAAGAATTCAAAATAGTTGTTATGAAGAAATTCAACAAGCTACAAGATAACTCAGAAAGGTAATACAATGATCTACCAAAGGGACTGAAATTCTAAAAAAGAACAAAACAAATTCTGGGGCTCAAGAACTCAATAAATGAGATGAAGAATGCATTAAAAAGCATTGGAAATAGAGCAGGTCAGATGGAAGAAAGAATAAGTGAGCTCAAGGATAGCAATATAGAAGTTTCAGGTGGAAAAGGAGAGAGAACTAAGATTTTTTAGAAGTGAAGAAACCCCATGAGAATTTTCAGACTCCATTAGAAGAGCCAACATAAGATTTATGGGTATACCATAAGGAGAAGAGAGAGAGAAAGGAGCTGAGAGCATATTTAAGGAAATAATAGCTGAGACCTTCCTAACCTGGGGAAGGAACTGGATATACAGGTCCACGAAGCTAATAGAACACTTTATCTCAATGAAAAAGACCTTCTCCAAGACACATTAAAACTGTCAAAAGTCAGTGATATAGAATTTTAAAAGCAGCCAGTGAAAAGGATAGCAACCTACAAAGGAACTCCTATTATGCAATCAGCAGATTTCTCAACAGGAATTCTACACACCAGGAGAGAGTGGGATGATATATTCAAAGTATTGAAAGATAAAAATTGTCAGTCAAGAATACCCTACCCAGATTGACACATACACACTACTATATATAAAATAGATGACTAATAAGGACCTACTGTATAGCACAGGGAACTCTACTTAATTCTCTGTAATGACCTATATGGGAAAAGAATCTAAAAAAGAGTGGATATATGTATAACTGATTCACTTTGCTGTATAGCAGAAACTATCACAACATTGTAAATCAACTATACTTCAATAAAAAAAAAATACCCTATCCAGCAAAATTATCCTTCAGATAGAAAGGAGAAATAAGAGCTTTCCCAGACAAACAAAACCTGAGGGAGTTTACCACCACTATACCTGCCTTAAAAGAAACGTTGATCAGAGCTCTTCAAGGTAAAATGAAAAGACAAAAGTACACAAAAGTGATTAAGGTGATAGTCAGAATTGGAAAACTGTAAATTTTTTAGAATAGTATATTAAAGGTTAAAAGCATAAAGGTTAAAAGAGGAAGAACATTTAAAATAACTATAGCTACTAAAACTCGGTAACAAAAATCACAGCATAAAAAGAGATAATTTGTGAAATCAAAAATACAAAAGGGGAAGAGTAAAAGGATGGAACATATTTAGACAAATGGAAATAAAGTGCTATCAGCAGGAAAAGGGCTATTGTATCTATGAGATGTTTTATGTAAACCTCATGGTAACCACAAAGCAAAAAGCTAGAGCAGAGACACAAACATATAAAAGAGTGAGCAAATCACCATGGAAAATTGCCAACTTACAAAAGTAGAAACAGAAGGAAAAAGAAACAATGAAGAGACAAAATAACCAGAAGGCAAAAGATAAAATGGCAGTAGTACATCCTTACATATCAATAATCTCCCTAAGTGTAAATGGATTGAATTCACCAATCATGAGGCACAGACTGTATGGATTGAAAAAAAAGACTCAACTGTATACTGCTTACAGGAGACTTATTTCAGCTCTAAAGACACTCATAGCCTTAAGGTAAAAGGATGGAAAAATATATTCTAAGCAAATAGAAACCAAAAGATGTTGAAACTATACTTATATGAAACAAAATAGACTTCAAGCCAAATGTGGTATCAAAAGTCAAAGAAGGTTATTATATACTGATAAAAGAGTCCATACGTCAAGAATATATAGCAATCATAAATATATATGCTCCCAACACCCAAGTAACCAAACATATTAAGCAAATACTAACACTTTAAGGGAGAAGTAGACAACAATACAATAATAGTAGGGAAGGTCAATATCCCACTCTCAGCAATGAATAAATTGTCCAGGCAGAAAATCAATAAGAAAATGTTGGAATTGAACCACACATTAGAATAAATTGACTTAACAGTCATATACATAACACTCTATGCAGCAGCAGCAGAATACACATTCTTTTCAGGTGCATGTGGAACATTCTCCAGAATAGATCATATAATAGAACACAAATCTTAGCAAATTTAAGAAAATTGAAATCATACCAGCTACCTTTTCTGACCAAAAGGGTATGAAACTAAAAATCAACAAAAAGAAAGAAAGAAGACCTACAAATATGTGGAAATTAAACAGCACAATGGGTCAAAGAAGAAATCAAAAGGGAAATGTAAAATTATCTCTGGGAATTCCCTGGTGGTCCAGTGGTTAGAACTTCGCACTTTCACTGCCAAGGGTGCAGGTTCAATCCCTGGTGGGGGAACTAAGATCCCACAAAACATGTGGGAGTGGAGCAGCCAAAAAAAACAAAAAACAAAAAACTCAAAACAAATGAAAATGGAAAATACAACCTATCAAATATGGTGGGATACAGCAAAAACAGAGAGGAAATTTTATAGCAATAAATACATATTAAGAAATTAGAGGGCTTCCCTGGTGGCACAGTGGTTAAGAACCCACCTGCCAACGCAGGGCACATGGTTTAGAGCCCTGGTCCAGGAAGATCCCACATGCCGCAGAGCAACTAAGCCCGTGTGCCACAACTACTGAGCCTGTGCTCTAGAGCCCGTGAGCCACAACTACTGAGCCCACACGCCACACCTACTGAAGCCCATGTGCCTAGAGCCCATGCACTGCAACAAGAGAAGCCACTGCAATGAGAAGCCTGTGCACCACAATGAAGAGTAGCCCCCGCTCGCCACAACTAGAGAAAGCCTGAACACAGCAACGAAGACCCAACACGGCCAAAAATTTTAAAACTAAAATAATAAATTTATGTTAAAAAAAAAAAGAAATTAGAGAGATCTCAAATAAATAACCTAACTTAAACGTACCAGAAAAAGAACAAATCAAGCCCAAAGTTAGCAGAAGGAAATAATACAGATTAGAGTGAAAGAAAACAAAATAGAGACCAGAAAAACAATAGAAAGAATAAGTAAAACTAAGGGCTGGTTCTCTGAAAAGATAACAAAAATTAACAAACCTTTAGCTAGACTAAGAAAAAAAAGACAAATAAAATTAGAAATGAAAGGAGATGTGACAGCTGATATTGCAGAGATACAGAGGATCACAAGACACTATTATGAACAATTATGTGCTACAAATTACATAATCTAGACAAAATAGATATATTTCTAGAAACACAAACCTACCAAGACTGAAGCAGGAAGAAACAGAAAATCTGAACAGACCAATAGTAAGTAAAGAGATTGAATCAGTAATCAACAAACTCCTAACACAGAAAACTCCAGGACCAAATGGCTTCTGGAGATTGCTACCAAACATTTAAAGAAGAATTAACACCAATCTTCCTCAAAATTTGAAAATATCAAGGAATAGAAACACTTCCAAACTCATTCTACAAAATCAGCATAACCTTGATAGCAAAACCAGATAAGGATAACAAAAGAAAAGATCAATAATTCTGATTGAAAAGAAAAAAAGCCCTTAACAGATTGAGTATAGAAGGAACTTAATTAAGGCCATATATGACAAACCCACAGCTAATATTATTATACCCAATGGAGAAAAATTGAAAACGTTTCCTCTAAGATCAGGAACAAGACAAGGATGCCCATTCTCACCACTTCTATTCAATATCATAATGGAATTACTATACTAGCTAGAGCAATTAAGCAAAACAAAGTAATGGGGCTTCCCTGGTGGTGCAGTGGTTGGGAGTCCCGCCTGCTGATGCAGGGGACATGGGTTCGTGCCCCGGTCCAGGAGGATCCCACATGCCATGGAGCAGCTAGGCCCGTAAGCCATGGCCACTAAGCCTGCGCGTCTGGAGCCTGTGCTCCGCAACGGGAGAGGCCACAACAGTGAGAGGACTGCGTACCGAAAAAAAAAAAAGTAATGAAAGGCAGCCAAATCAGAAAGGAAGAAGTAAAATTGTCATCATTTGCTGATGATATGAGTTTACATATAGAAAATCCCAAAGAGTCAGTCAAAAAGTTGTTGATATTAACAATTTCAGTAAAGTGACAATACAAAATCAACATACAAAAATCAGTTGGATTCCTTTGCACTTATGATGAAACATCTAAAAAAGAAAGAAAACTATCTCATTTACAATAACATTGAAAAAAATAAAACACTTAGGAATAAAGTTAACCAAGGAAGATCTGTACAATGAAAAACTACAAGACTTTGCAAAAAGAAACAAATAGAAAGACATCCCATGTTCATGGATTGGAAGAATATTGTTAAAATGGCCATAACACCCAAATACATCTACAGATTTAATGCAATCCCCATCAAAATATCAATGATATTCTTTACAGAAATAGAAGAAATCATCCTAGAATTTATGTAAGACCACAAAAGACCCTAAATAGCCAAGCAATAATGAAAAAAAAAGAAAAAAGCCAGAGGTATCATGCTTCCAGGTTTCAAACTATATTACAAAGCCATAGTAATAAAAGCAGTATGCTATATATATACTGGCACAAAAAAAGACACATCAGGGCTTCCCTGGTGGCGCAGTGGTTGAGAGTCCGCCTGCCGATGCAGGGGACGCGGGTTCGTGCCCCGGTCCGGGACGATCCCACATGCCGCGGAGCGGCTGGGCCCGTGAGCCATGGCCGCTGAGCCTGCGCGTTCGGAGCCTGTGCTCCAAAACGGGAGAGGCCACAACAGTGAGAGGCCCGCGTACCGCAAAAAAAAAAAAAAAAAAAGACACATCAACCAATGGAACAGAATAGAGAGCCCAGAATTAAACCTCAGCATATATGGTCAAGTAGTATTCCACAAAGGAGCCAAGAACACCAAATGTGGAAAGGATAGTCTTTTCAACAAATGGTGCTGAGAAAACTAGAGAAACACATGTAGAGCAATGAAATTAGTCCCCTATCTCACATCACTCAAAAACAAACAAACAAATTTGAGGGACTTCCCTGGCAGTCGAATGGTTAAGACTTCGCACTTCTGGGACTTCCCTGGTGGTCCAGTGTGTAAGACTTCATGCTCCCAATGCAGGGGGCCTGGGTTTTTCCCCTGGTCAGGGAGCTAGATCCCAAATGCATGCTGCAACTAAGAGTCCACATGCCACAACTATGAAGTCTGCATGCTGCAACTAAAAGATCCCACATACTGCAACTAAACATCCCACGTGGCGCAACGAAGATCCCACGTGCCACAGCTAAGACCCAGAACAGCCTAAATAAATATTAAAAAAAAAAAAAAAAGACTCCGTGCTTCCACTGCAGGTGGCACGTGTTTGATCCCTGGTCAGGGAACTAAGAACCCACATGCCATGTGGGCAAAATAATAATAATAATAAACTCGAAATGGATCAAAGACTTAAACATCAGACTTGATACCATAAAACTCCTAGAAGAAAATGTAGAGAAGATGTTCATCAATATTTGTCTTGGCAATAATTTTCGGGATATGACAGCAAAAGCACAAACAATAAAAGCAAAAATCAACACATGGGACTACATCTAACTCAAAATCTTCTGCACAGCAAAAAGAACAAAATAAAAAAATAACCTACAGAATGGGAGAAAAAAATTGCAAACCATATATCAGATAAGGGGTTAATATCCAAAATATATAAAGGGATCATACAACTTAACAACAATAACAAAAATCACATATATATACAATGGAATATTACTCAGCCATAAAAAGAAACGAAATTGAGTTATTTGTAGTGAGGTGGATGGACCTAGAGTCTGTCATACAGAGTGAAGTAAGTCAGAAAGAGAAAAACATATACCATATGCTAACACATATATATGGAATCTAAAAAAAAAAAAAAAGTTCTGAAGAACCTAGGGGCAGGACAGGAATAAAGACACAAACATAGAGAATGGGGGCTTCCCTGGTGGCGCAGTGGTTGAGAGTCCGCCTGCCGATGCAGGGGACACGGGTTCATGCCCTGGTCCAGGAAGATCCCACATGCTGCAGAGCAGCTAGGCCCGTGAGCCATGGCCACTGAGTCTACACGTCCGGAGCCTGTGCTCCGCAACAGGAGAAGGCCACAACAGTGAGAGGCCTGTGTACCGCAAAAAAAAAAAAAAAAAAAAAAAACACACATAGAGAATGGACTTGAGGACACGGGGAGGGGGAAGGGTAAGCTGGGACAAAGTGAGAGAGTAACATTGACATATATACACTACCAAATGTAAAACAGATAGCTAGTGGAAAGCAATTGCATTGTATGGGGAGATCAGCTTGGTGCTTTCTGACCACCTAGAAGGGTGGGATAGGGAGGGTGGAACAGGGAGGGTGGGAGATGCAAGAGGGAGGGGATATGGGGATATATGTATACATATAGCTGATTCACTTTGTTATACAGCAGAAACTAACACAATATTGTAAAGCAATTATACTCCAATAAAGATGTTAAAAAAGTAACAAAAATCTAATTAACAAATGGGCAGAATTAAATACACATTTTTCCAAATAGGACATCAAAATAGTCAACAAGCACATGAAAATATGTTTAACGTCACTAGTCATCAGGGAAATGGAAATCAAAACCACAGTAAGATATCATGTCACACGTCAGAATAGCTATCATCAAGTAGACAAGAGAAAGGTGCTAGTGAGGGTGTGGTAAAAAGGAAACCCTAATACATTGTTGATGGGGATGTAAATAGGTCCAACCACTATGGAAAACAGTATGGAGTTTCCTTAAAAAATTAAAAATAGATCTAACATTTGATCCAGCAATTCCACTTCTTGGTATATACCCAAAGGAAATGAAAACAGGATTCTGACAAGAAAAATGCACTTCCTTGTTAAATGCAGCATCATTCACAATAGCAAAGATATGGAAACAACCCAAATGCCCATCAATGGATGAATGGATAAAAAAAGATATGGTACATATACACAATGGAATATTATTCAGCCATGAGAAAGGATATCCTGCCACTTGCAACAACTTCAACGGATCTTGAGCTTATTGTGCTAAGTGAGATAAGTCAGACAGAGGAAGACAAGTATTATACAATATCACTTATACATAGAATCTAAAAAAGTCAAACCTGTTTTTTAAGAAAAAGAGTAAAATGGTAGTTATTAGGGGATTGGGGGACAGCGGGATAAGATTGATGGTGTTTAAGGATACAAGCTTGTAGCACGTAGTCATAAGCCAAAGAGATCTAATGCACAGTATAATGAACATAGATAATAATATTGTACTAAAATTATGTAATGTGATAAACCACTATAACAATTATATTACAATATATAAATGTATCAAAGTAACACTGTGCACCTTAAATTTACATGTTATATGTCAAATTTGTTCAAATAAGTTTATAAAAATGGTAAAACAAATATGTATGTGTGTATGTGTGTGTATATATATATATAATCAGTAAATCAAATCCAATTTACCCCAGGTATGCAAGGCTCATTCAACATTTGAAAATCAATTAATGAAGTCAAAGGCCATTATGCTGTACACCTTCAACTTATATAGTGTTCTATGTAAATTATATCTTAATAAAACTGAAAGAAAATACCAATTAATGTCACATCAACAGGCTAGGGAATTCCCTGGCAGTTCAGTAGTTAGGACTCGTGCTTCCACTGCAGGGGGCATGGATTTGATCCCTGGTCAGGGAACTAAGATCCTGAAAGCTGTGCCTCACATCCAAAAAAATAAACAAAAAAGGCTAAAGAAGAAAAATTACATGATCCTATCAACAGATGCAGAAAAAGCACTTGACAAAATCCAACACCCAGTAAACTAGGAATAGAGAGGAATTTCCTCAGCTTGATAAAGAATATCTACAAAAACCTACAGCTAACATACTTAACAGTGCAAAATCAAAGCTTTCCTACTAAGATCAGGTACAAGACAAAGATATCTCCTCCCACTACTCCTTTCAACATTACACTGGAAGTTCCAGGTAATGCAACAAGACAAGAAAAAAATAAGACTGCCTTTGTTCACAGACGACATGATCATCTATGAAGAAAATCCAAAAGAATTGACAAAAAAAAAAAAAAAAAAAAAAAAACCAACTCCTGGAACTAATAATTGATTATAACAACTTTGTAGGTTGAAGGTTAACATACAAAAGTCAACCACTTTTTTATTTACCAGCAATGAGCAAGTGAGACTTGAAATTAAAAACACAATACCATTTACATTAGGACCTCAAAAATAATATTAGGTGTAAATCTAACAAAATATGCATACAATCTGTATGAGGATCTAATGAATGATATCAAAGATCTAAATAGAGTTATTCTATGTTCATGGATAGGAACACTCAATATTGTCAAGATTTCAGTTCTTCCTAAATTGATCTATACATTCAATGTAATCCCAGTCGAAATTCCACCAAGTGCACTATAGAATGTGTAGCATGTAACAGCTATAGAATTAGTATTCTACAGTTGCTGAATATGTTCTATAAACATCAATTAGTTGTGATTTTCAAATCTATATTCATACGTGTGTGTGTGTGTATACGTGTGTGTGTGTGTGTGGCTTTTGATCAAGTCTATCAATTACTAAATGAGTAGTAAAATCTCCAACAGTAATTGTGGATTTTCCCATTTCTGTCATTTTTTGCTTCATACATTTTGAAGGTACATTAGGTACATACACATTTAGGATTACATTTTGATGAAATTCATCCTTTTATCAATGTGAAATGTCCTTTTTTTATACCTTATATTAACACAGCCACACTACTTTTCTTATGCTTGTTTACATAGTACATCTTTTTCTATCCTTTTACTTCTAGCCCATCTGTGTCTTTATATTTAAAGCATGACTCTTGTATAAAGCCTCTACTTGGGCCTTGCTTTTTACCTGTTCCAACAGCCTCTTTTAATTGGAATGTTTAAGCCCATTGATGTTCAATATGATTACTGATATATTTGTATTTAAACTTTCCATCTTGCTCTTTCTTCTCTATTCCATCTCTTCTTGTGCCTTTCTTATTCCTTTTCTGCCTTCATTTGGATTACTTTTTAGCATTCAATCTCCTATTTTGGCTTTTTGCTTATACCTGTTTTCAGTGGTAACTCCTATGATTTATAATATGTCATCCTTACATTGAACCAGTCTGTATTTATTATACCACTTCATTTATAAGAATCTTCCAACAGTAAAATTCCATTTATTCCTCATCCAATCCTTTGTACTATTGTCATGTATTTTACTTTTACATCTTATAAGCCCAACTAAACACTTTTTGCTTTAAACATTATTAAAGAAATAAAAAATTTTAAGCATTTTATATTTATCTAATTTTACCATTTCCAACATGCTTCATTATTTCCAGGTCTGTACCTTCTCAAAGACTAACAAGTATCACTAGATTGTGATTTTTATATGGTACATTTTCCAATATTTTAAATTTCTTGTTAGTAAAAATGTAAAATTAATTGTGGATTCACAGTGGTGGCATAAGAAGGATAATTAAGAATGAGAATAATAGAATGAACTGGCCTGCACAAAGTAGAGTGGACTAAGGTGCCAGTTCATAAAGCAAAATCTTTTGTAAGAACTTTAATATAAAAAATTTTAACAGAATTTACAGTATAAGTTGTATTTTTTAGTGTCCATCGCCTGAGAAAAGACACATGTAAGGATGTAAAGACCCCTTGCACGAGCAAAGGTACACCAGAGGTACAACCTGTAGTAGAACTACCCTACCTGGCATTTAAAAATATGTGTGCAATTTAGACCATCACATGGCGGGGGGGCAGTTTTTTATTTCCTGTGGTAAAATGTACAGCTCTGATGCAGAATTGTCCTACCCAAAAATGCTCATAGCACCCAGATTGGAGGCACTAAAACTATCTGGCTATACTTTGGGGCATCACTTATTTTTACTTGTTTGAGAGAATAAGAAACATTCATGTCTAACAACAGAATACTTGATCCCCCCCCCATTTCTAATCTAACTGTTTCCCATTATGATAAATGACACCATCATCCACATAATTGTTCCAACTAGACATATTTCCTTCCCTCCCCCCAACATACAATCCATCATTAAATTATTTGATGCCACTTCTAAAATATATCCCTAGTCTGCCAACCTCTCTTCTATCACTGTCACACTAGTTCAAAGGAACATCACCTCTAGTCTAGACAGCAACCTCCTAACTCCCTGGAAACCATTCTCCACACAGCAGCCAGTCATGTTTTAAAAGCAAAACTCAAAAATTTTTTCTTCCCTGTTTTAAAATCTCCAAAGGTGTCTCATTGCACTTAGGAAGTCAGACTCCTTGTGTTAGTTCACAAAATCATACGTGATGTGCCTCCTGCCTGCCTCTTCTCATCTCATGGCACTCTGCTCCTCAGCCACTGTGCCACCTCACTGCCTTACCTTCCATTCCTCAAACTTGCCAAGTTCATTCGTGACTCAGGGACTTTGAACTACTGTTCTCTGCTAGATCTAAATCACACGGGTGGCTCCTTTTCTTCTGGAGCTCTGGCCCTGCTGAACCAATTCAGAATCTCCAGAAGTAGGACTAAGGTGGTTACCTTAAAAATAAGTAAACTAAAAAACTTAGATACACTAAAGTTTGTGAACCAGTTAGCTAAATTTTCTCTTCCTCATGTCTCTAAGCAAGTTACAGATTTGTTAATGAGCCTGGAAGTAAAAAGTACCTGAGGATCCAATTCAATAATTTTTCTTGTTTCCCTTCGAAAACTTTCACATTCAGTGCATGTAGTAGTTAGATACGGCCATACTGCTGCAACAGACACCCAACAATAATAAAGAGACTTAAAGAGGTATAACATTTAGTGATTACATTCTGTGGAGAGTTCCAGTAGGAATTATACAACATGACAAAGTGGGAGTTATTCCTGGAATGCAAGGACGGTTCAACACATGAAAATCAATCATTCTAATATACCACATTAACAGAGTGAAGGACAAAAACCACATTATCATATTAATTGATGCAGAAAAGCATTTGATAAGACAACACCCTTTCCTGACACCCCCCCCACCCCCGCAAGAAAAAATCAACGAATCAGGAATAGAAGGAAACTACCTTAGCATAATAAACACCATATAGGAAAATCCCACTGCTAACATTATACTGCAATGGTAAAAGAGGCAAAACTTTTCCTCTAAGATCAGGAACAAGACAAGGATGCCCACTCTTGCCACTTCTATTCCACATGTTTTTTGAAGTCCTAGTCAGAGCAATTAGGAAAGAAAAAGAATTAAAAATCATTGAAATTGGAAAGAAGAAAAATTATGTTTGCAGATATTATCTTTCATGTTGAAAATCCAAGATTCCATACACATACACACAAACCCTTATTTTGTTTTAATATAAAGCAAAATAAAAGAAGAAATCTAAAGCGAGAAATAGACAGCAATATAATAATAGTAGGGGACTTCAATATCCCATTTTCATCAATCATCCAGACAGAAATCATCCAGACAGAAAATCAATATAGACACATTGGACTTAATAACATAAGGCCAAATGCTTAATATCTAGAATATCAAAAGAACTCCTACAACTCAACACCAAAAAAATCAAATAACCCAATTCAAAAATGGGCAAAAGACTTGAATAGTCATCTTTCCAAAGATGATATACAAATGACCAACAAGCATGTGAAAAGATGCTCAAAATCACTAACCAGAGAAATGCAATTCAAAACCACAATGAGATATTACCTCATATCCATTAGGATGTCTAGTATAAAAAAAAAAAAAAAGGAAGGAAGGGAGGGAGGGAGGGAGGAAATAAGTAATGATGAAGATGTGGAGAAACTGGAACCCTTGTGCACTGTTGGTAGGATTGTAAAATGGTGTGACTGCTGTGGAAAACAGTATAGAAGTTCCACAAAAAATTTAAACTAGAACTGCCATAGGATCCAGCAATAGCACTTCTGGGTATGTAACCTAAAGAACTGAAAGGATCTCAAAGAGATACTTGCACATGTATGTTCACAGCAGCACTGTTCACAATAGCCAAATGTCCACTGGCAGATAAATGGATAAGCAAAATAAAATGTGATATATACTTACAATGGAATATTATTCAGCCTTTAAAAGGAATGAATTCCTGTCACATTCTGCAACAAGGGTGAAGCTTGAGGACATTATGCTAAGTGAAACAAGCCAATCACAAAAAAGATAAATACTGTGTGATTTCATTTACATGAAGTACCTAAAATAATCAAATTCATAGACACACAAAGTAAGATAGTGGTTACCAGGGGCTGGAATATGAATATGTTTTCAAGTCTATTTGTAGGAGTGGAATTGCTGAGTCATATGTTAACTCTATGTTTAACTTTTTGAGGAACAGCCAAACTGTGTTCCACAGCTGCTGCACCATGTTACATTCCCACCAATGTACAAGGGTTCCTATTCATCTACATGCTCTTCAACACTTGTCCATTTTTATTAAAGTAATCCTTGAAGGTGTGAAGTGATAACTCACTGTGGTTTTGATTTTCATTTCCCTAATGACTAATGAGGTTGAGCATTTTTTCATGTGCTCATTAGCCATTTGTATATACGTTTTGGAGAAAGGTCTATTCAAATACTTTGCTCATTTGTAAATTGTGTTGTCTTTCTATTCTTAAGTTGTAAGAGTTCTTTATATATTCTGGATACAAGTCCCGTTATATTTTAAAGTTAAGGGAATGTCTGTTGATACAATTATTGTGGCTTTCTAGACCACACTTCATTAACTTCCAAAATATTTTCAAGTTAACAGTATTTTTTGATTAAGTACATCAAATGTCACCTTAAATATAATTGCATAGAAGTTTAAAAATTTAAAGCAACCACTGCATTTTCAAACAAATGAATTCCGAGCTGAGGAGAGGCAGGTACGGGGATCCATAAGTTAAAAGAAATTCAGAGATATATGCAACATATGGACCTTATTTGAAACCTGACTTGAACTGGAAAATTAATTATGAGATAATTTTAAATGCTAACTGAATAATTACTAATAAATTGTTAACATTTAAGTGTGATAACAGTATTGTGGTTATCTTAAAGAGCTTTTTCTTTCAGACATACATAACTGAAATATTTACAAATGAAACTATTTGCTACCTGGGATTTGCTTCAAAATAAATCAGGGTTGGGAAGATGGGTGGCATACAGATAAATCAAGATCGGCCATGAATTGATTACGTGGAAGTAAGTTCATCATACTATTTTGTATATTCTGAAATTTAGCATTAAAAATAAAATAAACACTACACCAATGTCCACTACGTATTAAGAGCACAGGTGGCTGGCAGCAACTAAACAGAATCAACTAAAGTTTTACAAACTTAAGAAATTAATTTCTCAAAGCAAAAGAGCTCTGAGAAAATTAATAATGAGACTGACATATCTGTACAAATTACGTATACAACGTTTTAAGTATTACCACCAGTCACAGGCTAACTGGGTAGTTATATCAATCACCGTACACACAATAGCACAAAGCAACAGCCATCAGCATCACTCTTTACCTACACAGTTTATCTCCTCACCAGAGTTCACTAAGGGACTGGAACTCCCACTGGAAGGGTATAACAACTACCCTCACTGGTTACAGAAAATACTGCCTTCAAGTAAGTGTAAGTACATTTCAAGTAATTTTACAGCAATCTCTCAGACCACCTTATGTTGGGTTGGCCAAAACATTCATTGGGGATTTTCCATTACATCGTATGGGAAACCTAAACGAACGTTTTGGCCAACCCAATACTTACCCAAATTGCACATCCTACAGACATGTCAATTAGGATAGCTAGATATATATATATAACTTGCACACTTAAGATACATATCCACCAGAATGACAATAATAATAGTAATAATAATAAACATTCACAAGGATTTACAGAAGCTGCAACCCTTATGCATTGTGATAGGAATATTTTTAAATGGTACAGCCACTTTGGAAAACAGTTTGGCAGTTTAGAAAGTCAAACAAAATTTGCAAACAACCCGACAATTACACTCCTAGGAATCTACCTAAAAGAAATTAAAATATATGTCCACACAATGACAAATAACGGGGAATGCTCACAGAGTTACTATTCATAACCAAAAATGTAAACAATCCAAATGTCCGACTGGTGAATGAATAAACAAAATGTAGTATATCCATACAATGCAATACTATATAGCAACTAAAAGAACTAAAGTACAGGTATACGCTATAACACGGACGAACCTCAGAAACATTATGCCAAGGGAAAGAAGCCAGATACAAAAGTCTTCAAATTGTATGGTTCTATTCACAGGTAATTTCTAGACAGGGAAAATTTATAGAAACAGATTAGTGTGGCTGCCTGGGGCTTGGGGTAGGAACAGGAACTAACTGCAAAGGACCAGGAGGGCAACTTTTATGGGCTGATGGAAATTTTCTAAAACTGGATTGTGATGATGGTTTTGCAACTCCATGAATTTACTAAAACCACTGAATTATACACTTACAATGGGTGGATTTTACGGTGTGTAAATTATAGCTCAATAAAGTTGTTGTTGAGTACCATCACAATAAAGTCTTAAGAATGACTATTTTAAAGCTCTGGCTTTCATTTCATATAATTTCAATATATTTAATTCTAACATACTCTCAGGATTAAGAATATTGAAAACTAAACTAGCTATTTTCAAAGGATTCCAAGTACACACATCTCTAAACCTTACTGATCAAATATTGCTCTTTAAGCTCTGTGTCATGTAACTATGTGATAAAAATCACTGTCTAGAGCTTTCCTTAGTATTTCCCCTTAGCCATTTTGTTTTCCCCTAAACTTATGCCCTACAGTGTTCGTTTCCGTAAAAATCTCATTTGGCACCGCTCAAGTTTTCCGTTAGATCCAATGTTTTCTTAAAATATTTCATAACCTGAAATAAAAATTTAAGTAGTTATATTAAACATCTACCTAAATACATATATACATTCTAAATATAAAATGAATATTATCCTTTTCTTCTTTGCTTTGTTCATTAAGTTACTCACATGCTGCCGTCTGTTAAGTTTCCAAACTTTGAAACAATGAAGTTTCAAATCAAGCTTTGTTTTCACTATTTTGGTTAAAAATTGTTTGTTTTAAACTTATTTGATGGATTCCGACTCCATCTCTTCCCATTCCACTGAAAAATCTGCCAAAGAGGTTATGTTCCCTATAAGCCAGTCATTAAAACAAACATTGTTTTAACCAAACATCTTTTCCCCAAACCAAATCTCATATGAAACGCCAATAACCTACAAGAGATAAAATAGAAAGCTTCCAACCTCATAAATACAGCAGCCTCAAGGTATGGCTTGAAAACAAATGCTTTAAGTTACAAGCTACACTGACTTCTGCACAGCACAAATACAGAAAAGGTAAGCTGAAAATACATAAGCAATACTTTTAAGAAAAACTTGGATATACTTGATTAAAAATATATTAGGAACTCAATTTTTAAAATGGATTAATTATAAAACGATTCCCCAAATAATCTGTCTTTAAAACTCCATAAATGAAGACATTACTTTTTGGGAATTCCATCTACTACAAAGGCTGTGCACATTTTATCATAATTTCCTTATTATGACAGATTAAAAAAAGACCAACAGAAGAGAAGTCAAAAGCCACATTAACACAAAACACTGAGCCTAGTGGAAAAGTGTCAAATAAATGAGTTTGTCAGTAAGAAATGCCAGTTACCCAACAGGCAGTAAAGAAAATAGATGGCAAGAATGCTCTGGTAAAACCATTTATGTAACTGTATTATGAATTAAGGAAAAAAAAAAAAACAGGACTATCTGCCTCCAGAATCAGGTACAAATCAAGCAAATATTCAACCAAAATAGGGACAAATAGGGTAAACCTGGAAAAGGGGATTTGTACTATTAGGAATTTTCAAATTTATCAACTACAAAATATAAACCCCTTCCCCTTCAGAAATCAAAGGTAAAGGTATCATGATATATAACTTCACCACATTTTTATAAAATAAAAATAGAAATTATTGCTATATGATTGTAAAAATGGAGGCAAGTAAAGAGTTCAGAAATATACTCGTTTATAATCAATTAAATGATGAGCCATAATTTGAACCCTAATTATCACATTATGTAGAAATCACAATTCAGGTATTGCGTCCTCAGATATTAAGTTATATGTTAAATAGTTCACATTTTAAAAACATTTTATCATTACATTATCAAATTTGATAAAATCTTATCAAAACATCTATGTATGCAATATAAATCATATTGTTAAAAGTATAAAGTAACATTTAAAGAAAACTGCTGAGGTGTCAAGTAAGTATTTTCTATTAAATATACACAATTTAACATTTAGAACTCCATAAATTAATTCCTTCTAAAAGTTGATTCAGGTTTACAAAGGCATACTTCGTGAACTATAATAAATTTCCCCAGCACCACTTTCCTTTTTTTATTCCAAAATTCTTTCATTAGGTTTAACTTTCTTCTGTCATTCATACGTAAAAGTTACAGAAGGTTTACAATACGTAGTCTTCATTGTAACATGTTTTTAAAAATCTAAGCAAAGTGCACATTAAACTGGCTACAACTACTCAAACCTCTTGATTATCGTCAAATAAAAAATAGATGAATACTTCATTCACTTAAATCTTTCTGAGGAAAAAAAATAGTATACCTTGCTTAAATAAGAATTCCCCAGTAAGCATATTATATAAAAGATTTCCCATGTTATTTTATTAAGTTTTCTTTCTCTCATTAAAACTTTTTAAAAGTCTAATGAAGAACACATACTTACAAAGCCGTATTACACAACTACAGTACTGTTAATTAAATAAAGCAGCCCAGTATAGTTGTAAACATTTTAAATGTAGTAAACAAGACTTGGCATGTCTTTTCTCCCCAAAACTTGCCATTATAATGCTCTTTCCATAAATAATTATCCTTTCTGGAAAAGTTTTCTGGTATATTTTAGTCTTTAAAAGTATTACACTGAAATAATATGTGAAAAGATTTAGTCATGGCAATTTCACTGAAGCTTTTATTGCCTCTGTTGGTAATATGACAGGGATGTAAGAAACACAATTGAACTTACAGAGATATGCAGATGATAGTCACTAAAGATAATCTTGATCTCAAGTATTTTTATATGTGGGCACTTCTAATTTTATACACTTTACTATTTAAAAAGCATTACATTGTAAAATGTGTACCTGTTTTGACATTTGGCAAAAAGGAAACTGTACCTGTGGTTCAGTTTAAAACAAAGAATCAGCATGGGGAGTTTACCAGAATGAAGACTGAAACACTAATGAATTAAAGCAATTCAAGTTGTGTGTGTGTGTGTGTGCGTGTGTGTGTGTGAGCATGTGTGTCTCTTTCAACCTGTCAATCTCTCTCTTTCACACACACGCACACGCACACGGCCATTATGTGTAAGCATTTTTTAGTACAAAATATTCCCTGTAACCAGACATGTATCCTCAGAATAACCACACCACATTAAATCAGTCTTCTCTTTTCAGCCCTAGTAATAGTATTGTTTAATTCTAAGATGCCATCATAGAGTTAACAACCTTAACTTTTATGCTACATGATTATATTCAAAGCTTTATGTATTTTTCTGTTTATAATTACATAGTAATTATAAATGTTTAGTACCAAACTGATGACAAACACTATTTTGTTGAAAAGGTCTTGCATTTAAAAGGAAAAGTCTGTAAAACCCAAGGCACTAGGCCACGAATCAATATCAGACTTTTATGAAAAACAATTTATATTGGGGAAAAAAAGCTAATCGGATCTCATTTCAAAACACAGCATACCGGAATTAATTAATCAATTCAAAAACAATACCATAACTCAAAATCTTCAAGACAGGAAACAAAATAGTACATTTATATATATATATCTTTTAAAAATTTTTCATAATTGAAGTTCCTCTTAATATTTACAAATATGAAATCAGGAAATACTGAAAGCAGCAGGATTCTTCTTTTTTCTTTTCTTTTTTTAATAACCAATTCCAGTAACCTGAATAGAAATTTTCAAAATTTTCTTTTGATAGAATCATATTCTTGAATTAAAGTTATGATTAGAATATTAATATATATGGGGGAAGCTTTCTAGTCAATTTCAAAATCGTAAATAAAAAGTAGTTTTAATATATCATTGTTTCTTAAAATCATTTCCGCATATACCTTATAATGTACTGCTATTCTGAAGTACATACCTTTGATAATTTCAACATTAGAACTTAGAGTGCCTGGATACACCAAGCAAAATCTACTCCTGCTAAAAACCAGTCATCCAATATCAGAAATTTTACATTTTTTAACCTGCCTTATAGAAATGTTTAAGAAAGCAATAAACCCTTCTTCACAGGTCAAGAAGTGAACAAAGAAATGAGCATTTTCAGCATGAAAGCAGTTCATGGGTCTTGTAATGAAGGGAAAAAAAAGAAACATACAAGACAGAGTGCTGCTTTGATGTGAAAACTGAGCTAATCTGAGTAAAACAAAGAACAGTAAAAATTAAATAATTTACGAAAATAGAAGCCAGATTGGTACTTTGCATCAAGTGCATGCCTGCTTGAAAATCTTTGCTCCTGAAATATTTGGCAACCACAGTGATTAGCAGTTAAAGCAACTTCAACAAAATAAGAAGTCATCAAAAATGGACTATTTGTCTGAAAGAGCAGTACCTATAAGAATTGAACTTTATGGCTCATTACAACCATTTTCAAAATTTAATTCCTACTATCTTCTTATAAATTAAGAGAATTTCATTTGTGTTCCATAGTGCGCTGACCAAAAAAACCCCAAAAAACAAAAATAAACCCTCATGCCTAAATTTAGAATATTGTATTATGTAGCAATCTAAAACATTCAAAACAAATTAAATAGTTTAACTTACTCGACAGGCATATCAGCGTTTCAAAATCATAATGAAATCCAATTATGGAGTGCATAATGTAGACAGGAGTAGAATCTAACATTATGCAGATGTTTTTCTAAATAAAACCCCCTGTAAGACAACTATATATAAACATGGGTAAGATAAGTGCAGACTAGATCTGTGGAACCTTCTGAAATCGAGGGTCTAAAACACAGTAAAATTTTGGGTAGGCACACCAAGTTATCCTAAAAATTTTTCACGTTGGTTATTTTGACTTTTTTTTCAACAGATACTCTACTCACGTTAACAATACATGTGATTTGCCAGGAAAAAAAAAAATCCCCCCATACCAAAACAACATTCCAGATCTGGTACACTTAAATATATCACTCTCACTGGAAGTGCTATCAGCATAGTCTTTGCAACTAGCCCAAAGCATATATTTAAGAAGTTTTTATAAATTGTGATGTTCACATGTTTAATTCTTATGCCAAACTGTTTTCTGATGAAGACAGCATTGTGCTTTATGCAAGAATGGAAACTTCAAAATAATCACCATAAAGCTTCTAAGACTTATGGGAGAATAAACTAGGATGGTCCACAGATATAAGATGAAATCCACAATGTTGGAATAATAAATGTTTAGAGCGGCCCAGACTAGAAGACAAGCCCAAACCACCATTAGAAGAATGAAATACGATATGGTCCAAGATGTATCCTTAAAGTTTTGTCTCAACCCTCAGTCTGAATTGTGAGGATTGATCTTCAGTTCAGTCCAGCCAGCAGAAATTGACTGTGCAATTTTCCATTGTATTTATTGTACAGACTATGTACATTCTAGAAGGTTCCTTTAGTGCTACACTGTTGTACTTTTTGTCCCAGCAATTTGAGGGCGTGCAAATTCCACAAAGTCATCAATAAGAACAGGCCATGCTCCTGTGGGGGGGGGGGAGGGGGGCGGGGATGGGAGAAAGGAAAGAAAGAAAGCAGAAATAAGGCTAACATTTTAATAGAATCCTTTATTTTTTTAAAATATCTTCCCCATAATTGTTAAAGTATGTCATTATAAGTATTCCCACTGATAGGACTTCCAAATTTCTAGCTCTTTAGAGTTTCTACCTAGAGTATTCCTTTCTCTCTTCTCTATTATTCCAATACTTGATAATTCCTTGAATGATAAAAAAATAACCCTTCTGGTAACTAATAATATTATGGTTTTCTGAAGGCCACTGAAGCCAGGCCACTGAAGTAATTTGGTCAAATCTGACCTTGATATGATGACATGCTGCCAGTGCTGCTGAAAGCACAGTAGGTTGGAGTTAATCTTTTTTTGCACTTTGTGGCAATCTTACAAAGGAAATTAACAGCAAGGATCAAACTCTAACCTATTTCATGATAATAAATTACTAAAGGATTTTAAATTACATATGCGCATGCCTCTATACATGCCTCTTCTCTATGCCAACCTCCAAATAGGAAGTTCTTCACTTTTGTGTAAGGTCTAACAGAAAGCACAATTATCAATTATCAGTCATTTCTCACTTCTTAAAGAAGACAATACATGACAATGAAAACAAAGATAAGGAAATAACATTATCTTTGGTTACATTAAGTAGTTCCAGGACACTTTTAAGGAGACCAAGGTTACTAGAGATTTTTCAAAAAATACCTCTGCCTATTCAACAATATCAAAAAAAAAAAAATCCTGCTAATTCTCAAGGGGAACTAGGTAAGTATGCGTGAAGAAACAAATGTAAATCACTGCCAGTTCCAGAAAAACAAAAGCACATGTCCTGATAGTGGATGGCAAAATCATCCTTATACATACATGAAGAAACAGCAGAAAAGCATTCAATCAGTGAATATTTACTGAATGCCAAGAGTACTACAGTAGGAAACGAAAGTCCGTTTCCATTTGGACAAGGTCACTAAACTTAAGGAGTTTACAATCAAGTTCACAGACAAAACAAACAGACAACAACAAAAAATACATATACAAGTACTATAAAAGTACATTAAGAAAAGAATAGGTTCTTAAAGTAAACTGAAAATCTAAAACATGGATGAAAAGTACTCATGCCTTTCTGGAAGACATGAATACACAGAATTGGTATTTAAGGAAACAATGCAGATTGGTAAAGAGGATGAAGGCATTTCATACATTCAGAAGAGCACAAATAAAAGCTCAGAAGAAGGAAATTAACTCTAAGAAAAACAGAAGTAGACAAGAAGTTCAAGACTGTGTGATAAAAGAAGACAAATTTTTCAAAAAACTGATAGAGCAAAATGTTCATTACCTTCTTCATCATAATTAGACATGTCATCTGCAATCATTGTACTGAAGTCTAAAAGAAGATTCCAAGTATCTTTTGGTATTGATCGTTTATGATGTTCCTATTAAAAAAAAAAAGAAGCATCCAAATCACTAAAAAGAGTTTCAAAAAAACAGTCCAGATGATACCAAATACAAGAATGCAAAACAACCTATGTAATAAAATTCTGGAAATCAAATTTTTCATTCTATGTCCATTACATGCTCTGAAATGAGTTAGTTATGCTTTAAAATGTTAATTTATCTTCAAACAAAGCAAAAGTTTAGAGAAAACACCGAACTGCAGAAAATATGAACTTACCAACAAAAATTTATTCCATAAGTCTAAGAATTTAAATCTTCCATTAAGCACTAAATTCCAGTAGGCAATGGCCATTTCTAGATCTGTAATATTAAAAATAAATTATATACTTCAAATGTCAGGAATATTTGTCCCTGAAAAAAAAAAAAACACCAGGTAAGACAAAAGATAGCCTTTAAAAAAAAAAAAAAAAAAGGCTCGTGTCCTGAATACTTACATAATAAAAATTTCCTATAGAGTTAAGTCCAAGCTTTGTATCCTGCTTCCATCACAAATGAATGGTGCCTTCAGGGCAAGAAGGATATCACTTACCTCATAAGGGGTTTCTGAAGTTTAAATAAGATAACGTAGGTAAGCATGTTTGACTAGCTCATAAGTATTCAAATATTAATGTACACCAGTATTTCCTGACCTCAGCACTTTTGACATTTTGGGGCAGATAATTTTTTGTTGTGGGAAGCTGTCCTGTGCATTACAGCACTAGCAGCATCCCTGGCCTCTATCCACTAGATGCCAGTAGCAGTTCTGCCCCATCCCCAGTGGTGACAACCAAAAGTATCTCCACATATTGACAAAGGTCCCCTGGGAGGCAAAACTGCCCCCAGCTGTAAATCACTGAGGTACACCTATAAGCTGTAATGCAAAGAATTACTACCCACAATCCTAACCAATCTTACGCTCCAAGTTGTTGGCTGACTGATCCTCAAGGAGACCATTAAGAATGGTCTTTAAGACCATTGATCATTGATGACCATTGATGACCATTGACCAATTGACCATTGATGACAATAAGAATGGTCATTAAGACCATATTAAAAATTTAAAATTAATAATAAACTAAGATTTGTCTTTTTAAAAGTCTGATGAAGAGGATATAAATGACTATTTAACTGGTTTTGGAGCCGATAAGGATAAAGAAGCAATATTACCACATGACAAAAAACTATATCTGTCATAACAACAGAGAGAAAGAACTATGATCTCTTTCAAAGAACTAAAGTAGTTAGATCAAGCTTTTATGAGTAAATTTACATTTCCAGGTCAGGAAAAATTACATCCCAAGTAACTTAAAAGTCCTTTTAGATATGATCTCCAAACTACTCTGGATAATCTGAGGAATCATGAAAGACTAGGAAAGACTCCAAAAAGACTCACATCCTACCTGAAAAAAAACATATAGGACATAAGGCAAAAAATCCCCCATCTTCACTAGACCCTAACCCTCTTCAAGGATAGGGACTACATATCCCCAAACTAGCAGAATGAAACACACAGTAGGCATTCAGAAACTGCTGAATGAACAAGTTTCCTTGGAAAAGGTGCCTCTTCTCCCATCCAAGGTTAAGCCCCTAACACCATTATTATGGATCCAATATGCCATCCTGCCTTTTCAAAGAATCTGGTCTACTGATTAATTTTCTTCTCTCCCTGTATCTTCAACTTTGCCCTGTCTTCCAGCTTTCCCCTCCACAAAGGAACACGCTCAAGTTATCACCTATCTTTAATAAATCTTTCTTGTATCTCTCCATTCCCTTACAAGCTACCCTCTTTCTCCTTCCCTTCACAGATCATCTTGAGAGAGTACATGAGTCTTCTACTTTTATTTTTAATGTGCTCATGAAAACATGTCTGAAAGTCCAGTTCAGATCCCCATGTTTTAAGAGAACTAGAAATATGACAACAACCCCTAACTAATCACAATTCCTTTTTAATCTTTTCAGTCTTTAAAGCTCTATACCAAATATTCCTTCCAGGTTCTTTAATTTTATTCTTTTCTTTACCAACCAAACATATAATTGTCTAGCTTAAGTGCAGTAAGATCGCTCTTATTAGCATGTATAGTAGGATTTGCTGTTATTAGCATGCTTAATGATATCCTTCTTCACTTCAAATGCATTAAATTTATGAGAACTAAGCTTATTACTAGTGTTAGCATTTTTTTCCCTTTTCAATTAATTTTTAGAAAATAAGGATGAGAAACAATGAAATATTCAAATAACTGTAAACCATGAGACACCTATAAAGGCCCATTTCTCAGCTGATATACTAACCTAAGAATCTTACAAGAATAGGAGTGTACATATATGATGTTTGAAAGTTCAGGTAGTTAAAAGAACTTTTTGTAATCTACATTCATTGTCCAATTTCCTCACCTACCACACATTTTAATTCTATAAACTAGTGTCCACCTCCGTCACTCACCCCACTGAAAGTAATCTCTGAAGGGTCACCAAGCCCTTCTGGTTGCCAAATAAACCTTTAAGTCCTTAATTTACTTGGCTCTCTGCCGTATTTGACAAAACTGAGTACACCTCCTGGATGGAACTGTCGCTTCTCTCAGCTTTAATGGTATCACTCTATTGATTTTCCTCTGTCCTCTCTGGCCTTATTTTCTTTTACTGCTCCTCTTCCTCCATTTCTCCATTAAATGTTGATGTTCTATAACACTGTACGTCAGCAATAACCACCTCTACTTCTCTCAGTAGATTTTTCAAACCTTTACCTTTTTTCAAGTTATATGCTCAAACCATCTCTAACAAGTCCTAAATCTGAAACTGCTCTTTCTATATTCTAGATTCTTACATCTAATTGCCTAAGGACATCTTCAACTGGATATCCACAAACAACTCAAATTCAACAGGGCTCAAACTGAACTACAGACCTACCATTTTCTTTTCTCTCAATGAATGTCATCACCCTACAGTGTTTCTCAATGAAACACAATTTTTCATTGTAAGGAAATGAAGTCCTATGCACTGCAGGTCATTTAGCAGACCCCTAATCCCAGTAGAAGCCCTCAGTCGTTACAACAATACCAAAAATACCCCCCCCCCACATTTCCAAATATCCCCAAATGGGGGTTAAGACTAACTTCCTCATCACACTTCCAATCAAAGCTTTCTCATTTTGGCTTCTAAGCACCTTTTAAATCTCTCTCTTTTCTCCATCCCTTGCTAGGGCCTACGCTAGGGGCCTCTTCATGTCTAGCTAAATCACTGCAACAGCTTCATAACCAATTTCTCTTCCTCTAGTTCTGCCTCCACACCTTTTAAAGGACCACACTGCTTTCAGATGGACCTTTCAGGCATATAAATTTGGTTTCACTTCCATGTTAAAATTCTTCAATGATTAAAACAACAATGAGATACCACTACACACCTTTTGGAAGGGCCAAAATCCAAAACACTGACAACACCAAATGCTGGCGAGGATGTGAAGCAACAGGAGCTCTCATTCATTGCTGGTGGGAATGCAAAATAGTACAGCCACTTTGGAACAGTTTGGCAGTTTCTTACAAAACTAAACATACGCTTACCATGTGATCCAGCAATCACACTCCTGGGTATTTTCCCAAATGAACTGAAAACTTATATCCACACAAAAACCTGCACATGGATGTTTACAGAAGTCATAACTGCCAAAACTTGGAAGCAACCAAGATGTCCTTTAGTAGGTAGACAGATATATAAACTGTGGTACATCCAGATTAAGAAAAATTATTCAGTGCCAAAATGAAATGAGCTTTCAAGCCATGAAAAGATACGGAGGAAAACAAATGCATAATAATATTATTAAGTGAAGAAGTCAATCTGCAAAGGCTACATACTGCATGATTCCAACTATATGACATTCTGGAAAAGGCAAAGCTATGGAGAGAGTAAAAAGATCAGTGGTTGCCAGGTGTTAGGAGGGAGGAAAGGATGAACAGGCAGAGCACAGAGGTTTATTAGGGAGAGTGAAACTTCTCTGTATGAAGATATTATGGTGGATACATGTCATTATACATTTGTCCAAACTCATAGAATGTACAACATTAACAGTGAACCCTAGGGGAGGGATAAATTAGGAGTATGGGATTAAGATATACACACTACTATATATGGAGTAGAGAACCAACAAGGACCTACTGTATAGCACAGGGAACTATACTCAATATCTTGTAATAACCTATAATGGAAAAGAATCTTATATGTATCCCGTATATATATAACTGTATTACTTTGCTATACACCAGAAACTAACACAACATTGTACATCAACTATATTTCAATAAAATTAAAAAAAGAAAAAAAGAGTGAACCCTACCGTGAAGTTGAACTTTGTATGATAATGATGTGTCAATGTAGGTACAACTGTAACAAATGTACCATTCTGGTGGGGATTTGATAATGGGAGAAGCTATGCAGTGTGGGGGAAGGGAGTAGTTGGGAAATCTCTGTACCTTCTGCTCAATTTTGCTGTAAATCTAAAGCAGTTCAAAAAATAAAGTCTATTAACTTTTTTAAAATCTGCAATATTTCCTACTGCCTTCAGATAAAAATCTACATTTCTAGTCAAATGAACTTACTTGCAGTTTCTCAAAGGTGCTATGTCTCTCACCTCTAAGCAACTGAACTTGCTAATCTCTCCACATTAGAGATGTCTTCTTTTTCTTTTGGCTTTGAAAACATTAATTCATTCTTCAAGGCTCAAAAATTATAATCTTTCTGAAGACTTTGCAAACTCACCCAGACAGACTTAAGATGTTCCTAACTCTATGCTCTCAGAGTAACCAGCCAATAAATGTTTTTGGATGAAACAGGAATATTCAAAAAGATTAATGTTATTATTAGGAGCTGAAACACATAAGATTAAGTTGTACAGGGATAAAATGTCAATTGCCACAAGCATATGAAAAACTGCCCTTTAGGGAATTCCCTGGTGGTCCAGTGGTTAGGATTCAGCACTCTCACTGCCAGGGCCCCAGGTTCAATCCCTGGTCAGGGAACTAAAATCCCATAAGCCGCACGGTACGGCCACACACACACACACACACACACACACACACACACAAAAGGAAAGGGGGGGGGGAGGGGAGGAGAGGGGGGGAAAGGAAGGAAAGCTGCCCTTTAGTTAGAAATGTCTGAGTGACAAAGGAATAGCCCAGCTAGAGAGAAGTGGTTTAATATAGTAGTTTAGCTTCTTAAATCTCAACTCCACCACTAATTAAGTAGCCTCCGGCAACTAAGTTCACCTCTTGGTAATTCAGTTTAAAAAAAAGATAACAGTATCTACCCTCACAGGGTTGTTGTAATAATTAGACGAGTGAATACACCTAAAACATTGGAACAGTGCCTGGTAAATAACGTGTCCTTACTATTACTATTGTTTATTTTTAATAATTTTTAAAATTATTATTATAGATTCTGAAGCAGTATTGGAAAGAGAACAAAGTCAATAATAATGTAACAAGAAGCAACAACAGCAGTTAGAATAAACAGAAGGATAACACAGAGAAAAAGATACAAGCAAGTCTTAATAATAGTATTACCTAAAATTGAGATACTTGCAGAATGAATCCTTAAGCCCTTATAATAAAATTAAAAATGCAAACAGAGATAATCCCAGTGTCATTCTTTCAGACTGAATCAACAAGGGCAATGTGTTTCATAAAAGATGATCAATTGAGTGACATATGAATATGGAAATGAATTGAGACTGGATCCAAAAACCATCCCTAAGGGGAACAAAATGTTGCCAACTCACTAGGGAGGATGAATGGGGATTTAAAATCCTATTCACAAAGTCTTAATTTACCTAAAGATATCTATAGTTAGCACAGCATAATATAATAAAAAGAATATAAAATGTGGAATCAGAAGATCTGAGGCTGAGTCCCAATTCTACCAACTCTAAAGTTATGTGACCTTAATAAGTCAGGCTCTCTGACCATGAGTTTCCTCATTTTTATGACAAAGAGGTTTTTTACTTAGCTCCAAGGGCTGTTATGAGAAACAAATGGGATTACGTAAATGAAAATACACATTAAAAACACTCTATAAAATTATTTCTGAATATTAAATGAATGTTTAACAAGTAATGTTAAAAATGTTTAAATCAACTGCACAGGTAATAACATTCTAGCTGAACCACAACAGTTCATAAGAAAATAACCTACAGACTTTAAGAAAGTTCAGGACGGTCCTAAAAATACCATGGCTGTAAAAAACAAATGTAATTTTTGAACAAATTAATAGAATGAACAGTCTCGCAAAAAATAACGGATCCATAGTATTCTACATTAAATAGCCTCCTTCTGGAGTATTATGTTCAGCTTTACGAACTCTATTTTGAGAGAAACTGAGAAATTGGGAATGTTATCTAGGGGTGACAGCAACGGAATAACAAAGGTCTTCTCAAATGAAGAACAGTTAAAATTTGGAATGCTGACCTGAAAAAAAGGAGAAGGGATAAATGAGAAAAAAAATGGTTAGACTTCCTTTGTGCTGCAGCAAAGGTCAAATAAGAACAATGGTAAAAGTTATAAAGACAAAGGAAGAGTATTCTGTGATAAGAATGGACCACTTTCTAAAACAATGTGTGTTCAATCCCCGCCCTGTATATTCAAACATAAAAGCCATATGAGCATCAGGTACAGGTGCTACTTTGCATAGGTTAGATTTAACACAGGACTTATGAAATTCCTTTCAAATTTAAGATTCAGAAGACCATCAGAAATGGCAGGTGACTGAAGCAGATGGTGACAGAGGAAGTACCCTATCCTGGTGTCACAAGAAATAAGGTTATAGAAAATGAGAAAATATGGAAAACACCAGCTCTCATTAGAATTAGCACAGCTATTTATAAATAAACCGCAGTGCTGTCACTGTCGCTCTTTGCCAATTTGTTTGGGCCTCACCTCCTCTCCTACGATCTCCTAATTCCTTTCTGCCAAATTTTATAATTTAAGAGCCCTGTGAACCCTTAGAAAGGCTGTCAAGAAAACTGTTTTCTTTTTAATTAAGTTCTTCAACTAAGCAAGTCATTACATTTCCTGACACCCAATACCAATGCAAAACAAAAAGAGAAATTATGATTTGTCTTTTATTACATTTTTTTCTTTTTTTTAAATTAAGACTTTTTTAGTTTTAGGTTTATGGAAAAACTGAGCAGAAAGTACAGAGTTCCCATATACCTTTACCCCATCTTCCCCCCATTTCCACTATTTTTAAGATACTGTTTTAGTGTGGTATGTTTCTTATAACTGATAAGCCAATATTATTAACTAAAGTCCAGTATTTTACATCAGGGCTCACTCTGTGCTGTATATTCTATGGTTCAGGGCTTTTTTTAAAACAACTTCTAAATTGTGGTTAAATACACATAAAATGTATCATCTTAACCATTTTTCAGTGTACAGTTCAGTAGTGTTAGTTACATTCACGGTGTTGTACAATGAATCTCCAGAACTCTTCGTCTTACAAAACAGAAACTCTATACCCATTAAACAATGTTACATTTTTCTTAAGCTCAATACTTACTACATAATAGAATAAAACGTAATTTTAAAATCGAATCCTTCAGCACAATATTTTTCTCAACTTTTCCTGTAATCTAAAATTCCAATTTACCATCATATTGATATATCAAACAGCTATAAAAATGTTAATTTTGCTTTATCTTCACCAAATATAATAAAAACTAAGATTCAATATCAAGACTACATAGTCACCCAAAAACATCATTTATTTTGTGCTCTAGTAAGGGGTAGGGTTATAACTAAGGAATAGGTTCAGCCCCTTTAAATCAACACTTGAGATTCAAAACATTTTCTCTAATGGTATCAAAACATTGTGCTACATTTCTAAACACAAAGAAATAATTCTTTTAGTATATACATGTAAGTTCAAAGACGTTAATTGTTTTTTTGTGTGTTTTTTGCGGTACGCGGGCCTCTCACTGTTGTGGCCTCTCCCGTTGCGGAGCACAGGCTCCAGACACGCAGGCTCAGCGGCCATGGCTCACGGGCCCAGCCGCTCCGTGGCATGTGGGATCCTCCTGGACCGGGGCATGAACCCGTGTCCCCTGCATCGGCAGGCGGACTCTCAACCACTGCGCCACCAGGGAAGCCCCCGTTAATTGGTTTTTATTTGTGGGAAGAAAAGAGGAGACTAGAAAAACTAGCCCAGTTAACTTGTGGCCACAGATACAAGATAGAGAAACTAACACTAGGTATCCCAGCTTATTTTGCAAAATGAAGAATTTTCCTGTAAGAATAAGATGCAACCTAAATTAATTGGAAAGGAGACTTCATTATTTCGAATACTGCTTAATAGGTATTTTAGAAATCTTAATTCAGTCACATTTAGTCACTCTTTAGGCCAATTCTCAAATACAAATGTTGTATATTCATCCCTTCTACTAGCTTTCAGTCACTTCCTCCAGTCTAATTCCTAGTCACATAATCCTTTTCTCAAAGCTTTTTTTCTCATCTAAAATATAAAGAATGATTGGTACAGGGGCTTCCCTGGTGGCGCAGTGGTTGAGAATCTGCCTGCCAATGCAGGGGACACGGGTTCGAGCCCTGGTCTGGGAGGATCCCACATGCCCTGGAGCGACTAGGCCCGTGAGCCACAATTACTCAGCCTGCGCGTCTGGAGACTGTGCTCCACAACAAGAGAGGCCGCCAGAGTGAAAGTCCCGCGCACCGCAATGAAGAGTGGCCCCCATTTGCCGCAACTGGAGAGAGCCCTCGCACAGAAACGAAGACCCAACACGGCCAAAAATAAATAAATAAACAAAATGACGGAGGAATTATGTTTTAAAAAAGAATGATTAGTACAAGAGGCCCCTATTAGCCTCTCCAACTACTGTATCTTCAAAATCAAAAACTCACTTCCATCATTGGGTAAGTTATTTAACTTGCTGTGCCTCAGTTTCCTCATCTGCCAAATAAGGATAAAAAATGTCTAGCACTCTATGACTGGCACATGGCAGCTGGTGAATTACTGAATGAAAGAATGAATAACTCATAAAGTTGTTAAACACTAAATGAGGCAGTGTATGTAAAGTATTTAGCACACTGCCAGGCACACCAAAACCCCACATTAAATGGCTGTTACTGCCACCATCATCTTCGGTGCATCCCCATTGCCCATAAATTCCAATTTAAGCCTTTCTGTCCTGTTTTTAAAAGAAGGCTTATCTCACCAATTTAAGCTCCAAACAAACATTCCCACTAAAATCAAATCATTTTCTCTCTTCCACAAAGAAGCCAAGCTTATTTCTGAAGTCTTAGACCTTCGTTAATAACTATCCTCTCCCTGGAACATTTTTCATCATCCCTTGCGCAAATATCAAATCCTTTAGTTCTCATCACTCCTTGCCCAGGAAGCATTTCCCAACCATTCCTGCTTTTACTCATTTCTCCTTTTATCTAAAACCCTCACACTCATATTTATTATTTTGCATTATGTGCTACTGTCTACTTTTTCTGAATAATCTGCAAATTACACTGTAGCTTTTACCTCCACTTCCCTTAGCCATCCCCAAAGCAAATGTGTGGTTGTTTCTACAGTATAAACTGACTGATCTAAACTGTTAACGGTGGCTATTTCTGGATAAGATTATGAATGACAATCATTTTTTTATTCTTTCTTATAGTTTCCAAATAATTCACACCAAAAAAGAATACATTTATCTGGCATTCTGTGACTCAGAAATCTTACAATGCTATTTCAACAGATACATAGTGAAAAACTTATGAGCCTAAGATCCTATAATATCTTCTGAAAAATAAACGATCAAACATACATACCTATGTCAGTGGAATTTTAACAACTATTTTCTGTACTGTAGTTCTTAAAAAAAAAAAAAAAATCAGTGGTTCACATATAGTATCCAGGGTAACACTGTTATTGAATAGGCAGGGTATTTTCTGATTAACTAGAAGTTCACTGTTTCTCAGTATTTTTCAGTAACTGATAATGACTTTATGCTCAAAACACAGAACTTTCTATTACAAACGTGATGCTGTCAATGTATTTGAATATATCTGAAACACCAAATATAATTTTTAAAAATTCTTACCTAATCCTTTTTGTCCTGGATTCTTTGCAAAATTAAAAGTAAACTGGTAAAAATCCTTAAATCGTCCTGGTTCTTTCAATTCTTGTTCCATCTTGGGTATCTGGGCCTTTAGTTTTTCTATGCTGTCACATCTATAGTGTAAAATTAAGTTTATAAAAGATAAACTTTTTCACTACATATTAAGAACATTTATTCCTACAACAGTTTATATTTCATAGAACTTCTTAAAAAATCCATTAAATTTTCATCTTTTTACATTACATAAACAAGTATGGGGTTACATGGAGGAAGAAAAGATCTGGGGTGATTCAATGTTAGAAATAACTACTATTTTTAAAAGAAATGGGCTATTACTTTTAATTATGTAGTTCACTGGACTGTCAACACATCCAAATTGTAGAAGTCAGCTGTAGTGAACAGATGAGAATGTATAGTAATCAGCTTTACAATCATCAGTTCAAACTGTGGCAGATATTCCTTACATGGTAACAAATCACATGTCTAGCTTCCAAACAAATTGAAAGCATAGTGTCTTGACTAGGTGAGGAAACAAGCATTCCTCTTGAAAACTTCTTGATATATACAAAGTATCATAATAAACATCTCCAACCATCTCCAACTGAAGTTACCTCAAATCAATATTAAACTTTGTATGTGCAAAGCATTCAATTTCCAAGGAGCTGAAAGGGTCCAAGTACCAAGTCCTACTTTCCACATAACAGCCATAAGGTAGAAATCTTCGATCTGTTATAGATTCCACAAACCAAGCATTCCACTTTTTTTCCTTCAAATCATTTTTGCTTTTATGTTCCTTCCATGCTCTTTATAACACCTCCCAGATTAGTTTGTAAATTAAAATTTTGATTTGGAAGTTCATTACATTTTACATGAACTCACTTTTAAATGGAAAAAAAAAAAAGAGTTCTAATGAAACCTGTCCTGGCATAGAACATTTCAGCAAGTTCAGGATAAGGCTGGCTTTGGCTGTAGAACATAGTGGCTAGGCCAGTTATTAATTTATCGTCTCTCAGCTTTAAACTCACCCTTCTTTGCCCTACTTTGTGACTATCTGCAATGGACTACAAATTGTGAAACTTCATTTTTCTTGCCAGCTGGTTCACTATTAGGTTCTACCAAGAGAGGGCGATGAAAGGCTGGAAGAGGACGAAGGAACTTTTCTTATCCCAGTCTGTTTTCTGCAGAGAGCAAGGGTTTCAGCGTGTTGGGAGGTCCCTGCAGTGTTCACCAATGGAGGCAACTTGCATGGCTCTGCAGCAAGTGGCCCCTAGTGAGCTTCTTCTCCACCAGAGAAGCAGGCAAGGCAAGCAGCGTGCTCCTACAGCAGCTACGCACTGTTTTCTGCGGTCGGAATCTCAGCCTTGTGGGGATCCTCTGAAGTGTCTAGGCTCCTTCCTTGTTTCCTTCCCTCCGTTCCAGGGGTGATGGCAGCTTCTTGCAACTGCCACCTTTGTTATGCTTAGAGTTTTCTTTTACCCCATTTACACAATAAAACAATTTTTTAAATTTACCCTGCTCAAATTACTGGTATGGTTTGTGTGTCTTGCCTTGACCCTGACTGATTACAATGTCCCTCAGGCCCAAGAATCAGAACGCCTGAGCCCAAATCCTGGCTTTAATACTACCTCTCTAGTTTCTCTGTACCTCCATTTCCTCATCTCTAAAATGCGGATATAAACACCACTTCTCTCACAAAGTTGTTGTGAAGTGGTAGGTGCAGTACTTATTTAGCATAGTTCCTGAAAGAAAATAAACGTTCAAAAAGTGTTTAGCTATTATCATTCAAAAGCACCCACTAAAAACAGAAAGGGCAGCCTGTTACCGATCCACAAATTGAATACTTTTGGAGCTTCATCAAATACAGACAACTAAAGGCCACAGGTAAAACCGCTACCTGTGACTTTTCAATCTATTTATACCAAGACATTTAGCTAATCAGTTGTCCAGGTCTATGCAGAACAAAAAGTGATTAGTAACTTCCAAGATTTTAAATTCTAGGAGTTTGTTTATAAATTCAGAGTTCACAGCCTCACATTAGGAAATAACTTAAAACTTGCTCATTTCACTTACCCATATAAAATATTAAAGCATAGTAATTTTAACATTAGTCAATCTCCCTTAGAAACAAATGATAAAAGCATAATACAAATAGAGTAGGTTGTACTAACTACACAAATAACTTGACATGGGAAGGAACTAGCATATTAGCCCATTTCTATCTATAGCAATGTTTGGGGGCACGAATGTCAGTTCCACAGTAATTCTCACAGTAACGTACCTAATTTCCTATGGTAATTATACACTCACCCTAATTCTGTCATGCCGTCCATGAACTCCTGTTTGGAGAACTCGCACTGTGTTGCTGCTCTGAACTTCCACGCGATGATCAACACACTAATGCTGGCCGGATCCAGTGCCAGGTCATCACAGAACTGCTGTATACCATCTATTCCAATTTTATTTTCATCTTGAGGATCTTCAAAAACAACAATGCAATATGAAATCAGTGCCATACTTTACTGTGCTACTACTGAAACTGAGAAAGGTATTGCTTTATATTCCATTTTTTTAAATGATCACGATAGACCAAAAATATGAAGCAATACTGCTCTATGAGATATTTTCCCCCTGTAATATTTAAAGCCACTTTGCCCCTAAAACAGCACTCTTACAATTAACAGCAAGATATATATCCAGATAGGCACCTGATTTTTAAGTCTCATTTATTCATATGAAAAAAGTTCCATACTTCACACACATTCAGAAAATCAGACATTCCTATATAGGGATAAAGGATTTTTACTGAACATAGCCACATTTTACAGAGGCATTCTAAACAGTATTATACACAGAAATTCTTTTTTTCTTAAAGTTCATTTCACTACAGAAATCACTTCTTAAAGAATATCGAAAAAAACATAAACTCTGCAATTCAATTTTAGTCACAATACAAACATCTGTTGTTCAAATTAAAGAAGAAAATCCCCAACTATCAATATTTACTTTTCAGACAGCAAAAATTTAAATACAAGAAGAAAGAGGCACTCATACACTGTTGTCAAATGTGATTTGCTAACATCTCTAGGAATAAAAAATTTGCACAGCCTTTGATTTTTGGGGCATGAGCTATGCATAAAATATAATCCCACTTTTGGAAAAATTTTGAAATTTTTTTTTGCATACATATTTCTGCATAAACATAAAAGACACAGAAAGTTGGACACCAGGCTATTAAATATTGGTTCCCTCAGGAGAATAAATAAGCAAAAGATGGAGAAACTATTAACATTTTCTTTATTCAATCTATTCTGCATTAACTTTTTAAGTGTATATTACTTTATAATTATTTAAAGGTTATTAAAATTATTAGGCAGGTTTTCTTAAAATCCACTCAGCTGAGTTTTATAAGAAAATGAGGGAAAAAACCTAGTCCCCCAGCCCCCATTCTCAAATTGGATCACAAAGGAGGAAAGGCGGGGGGGTGGGGGGGGGCGGATAAAGGGGGAGGAAATAAAGACACTAAGAAGAAATTTTAGTGAAAAGAAGAAAATAATTTTTCAGATTTCTTAAAGTAATTCTAAGATCTAAAGAGCTCTGTATCCACCCAATTAATGGTCTCTGTATCATTTGATTTTTCACAAGAAGCATGTAAATTTGGAAAACCTCGTTCAAAATATTTAAAGTCACAAGCAAACACTCACCTTTGTATCTATTGTATAGTTGTTCTAACTTCTTCCTGTCCAATGATCCTTTTACACTCTCTCGTATATAAAGTTCAGGATTTTGGAAAAAATTGTCTGTTGCAACATCTAACTTCCAGTCATTTTGAGACAGACAACTTACTGCTGTTTTTTCACTAGATTGTGTGAAGATCATAAACTGACGAACTTTATCCTTCTGCGATGATTTCAACTTGTTCTATTGAAACCAGAAAATCAACTGAAACTCTGTGTAACATCACAAAAGACTAAGTATTTCTATACTGCTGACTAAATCATTTTTAGCAGTACTTTTTCCTCATAAAATATTAAGACGTTTAGTTCAAGACTTATTTTCGATCTATTAATCAGAAAGACAAATTTTTAAAAAATCTAAAACACAAAATTGGTATCATTTGGGGAAAGAAACTAGGACAGAGGCAACAGAAGTTCACCCACCCTGCATTTCTCCTAAAATTGGGTCCTGTGAGCATGTACAAAGGCTCTCGAAGGGAAGGAGAGCTACTCTCAAAACCTTAACCAAGCAACAAAGCTCTAAGGGATGCTTAAGGAGTGGTGAGGAAGACCACCACTAACGTCACTAATGGTGACATTATTTAGCCAGTCAGAACAGTCAAGTGACCCTGAGGAACAACGAGATTAACAGGTATTTGTTGCAGTCCTAAAACCCATTATAAAGAATATGGGGTGCAATTCTCCCCAACCTCACCCCTACCCTACCCCCTTGTTTTCTTGCTATTTTTACCAATGTGAGAAAGCAACAGAATGTGAGAACTCTGCATTTCTCCTCGCATGTCCAGGAACCAAGATAATTATCCATAGAATTTCCTCATATTTTCAGTCAAATCAGAAGCAGTGAAATATGAACAAGCACCCCCCGCATCCTTCCAACAAAGGTAATTTTTAACAGAATTCTCTTTTTCACCCTGAAAGAATCATCTCTTTCCCTTAGCCTGAATCTAGTAGATGTTCTCTCTAACCCTCAGGCCTACTGTAATAACCTTCTCTCACTGGCCTTGTGTTGACACATATTCATTTCTCATCTAAGCCCTAAGCAAAATGAAGCAAGGCAATTAGGCCCTCCACTCTCTCCCAGTATCAAGGGCCATGTTCATTTTCTCCTCTCACCCAAGCTAGTCTCCTGTGAAATTTCAGCCTCCCCAGTATTACTCTTCCCTCTCGCAAGTCCTAATACCATCTCTCAGCAAAATACTTGGGTTCTTCCTGAGCTATTATTGCAAATGAAGGAGAAAAAAGCATGTGAGGAGGACACACATTAATAGATACAGTGTTCTGTGGTTTAAGCAACACATCTGAAAACCCCAGCATTTTTGATCTGGCCCAAACTGACAGATCACAAACCTCAACCACCTGATTGTACAGATGAGAGAACAGACCCCAAAGGTTAAGGAATTTATTTTAAAAAATCACCCAGGTTATTATTAGTAGAAATGGAACAAGAACAGAAAGCTCTCATGAATCTGGGTCTTAGTAATCTTTCCATAAATCACACTGCTTGCTGTACATATTTATAAACCTTTTTAGGTTTTCAGGAAAAAGGCTACCAAAGATATAAATATTTCTACCTACCACAGAGTAAAAATAAGACTATGCAAAATCAAATATGAAAACCAACCCTATCTTTTATACCCTGGAGTCTAATCTGTCAGCCATACTCTCCTCTCTCTGTAAATATGTTATTGCTTAGGATTACAGATTAAAATCTCAATCTCTGTTCTCCATTAAAATTGAGAAACTATAAATTCACTAACCTCCCGTTATTTCACAAATAACTTTACCACTTCTGGACACCCGATAACTCATATCTTATTATGGGACACATCTCTCAAATGTCTAGGAGTCTTCCCTCTTGAAAAGTCTCTCCTCAAGATGTTATTCAATTGCAACAAACCCACAATGAAATCAAATGCCAAGGAAGATACCTGTCTTATTTTAATATACTGTTTAACTGAAAGGAAACCACTTTGATTTCAACTTTTGTTACTGAGAGCCATTTTTAAAATTAGTATACTTTTCTAAGAGATATAGTATACATAAGAGATACAGTATCTAAGAGATATAGTATACTGACATATGTTTTAATCCTTTGAAGAACAGGGAAGTACCTAAGGGTCACTATAATCATCACTGACCACTGTACAATGCTGTACAAAGTACTAGAGATTAACCTAGAAGTATAACAACTACAGGCCACAACCTGGAAATTACTTTATAATTAAACCTGACATAACTTTTCTGTATAACCTTTTTCCATTCTCCTAAAAGTTAAAGGCAGCAAAACAATCAGGATTATTGGGGGTTTTACCATACAGTATTAAATCCAGTGTTCTCCCCTGAAGCTTGAATCAGTTTTGTTGAAGAGAGGGAGGAAAAACACAGCTTAAGTCACTTGTGCAAGCCTAAAAGAGTTGTTCACTCTACTAAAGACTTCCTGTTGGAAAGCAAAATATTAGAAAATTGGGGGGACCAAGTTAAAAAACAGTCTTATCCATAAAAACTAATAACAGAATTATGTAAGTGAATTCTTTAACTCCATTTCGTATCTTATTTGAAATAAAAGTATATGTAATCAATAATGTCTATGTATATGCAAATAGAAACTATTTTAACTGGTTTAAATTTCCAGTACATGGGGCAATATCAATATTTTTTAAGAAAAAGGGTTGCAGCTACCCATTTCCAACACCACAGAGGCTAATGAGTGATACCTCGCAGAGAACTGATAGTCTGAGTTCCTGCTAGGCCAAGTAGTAATAAGCAATTCCATTTCTGCAAAGTCTGATAAGTACCCTCCCCTTTCTTGTACTTAAAATGTACTCTGACCATTTCTCTGTCATCTCTCTGTGCCTAGAATAAATCTTAACACTTGTTCTCCCACTACGGAGGATGTACTCAATTCTGTAGTCCCAAAGGCTGTCCTAGAGGAAAGTTGGAGTGGGCTACACAGACCTGCCCTTTCCCCAAGCCTATTTAGGAGAGCTACAACACTCCCACCCCCTTTTCCCAGGCCACAAGAGGGCACCAGGCAAGGTGTTCTGATTTTCTGAGTACAGCTCAAAGGTTTAAATTTCTATCAACTTAAGGAAGAGAAAAAGGGTATCTAGCCAAAAAAGAATTATTTTATAGGGGATGAGAGGGTGGATAGAAAACTGAGGTGGAAGAAATAACAGATGGGTTGTCTTTGTTTCTACTACAAACCCAGTGGGTATCTTCCTAAGAGCAAAAACATATGACAACTACAATGATTCAGCACTCAAATGTAGTACATACTATTTAAGACTTATTTAAAAGGAACTAGAGTGGTCATTAAATAAGATTAGGCAATACAATCTTCAGGACTCAAATGTGAAAACTATCTGGAGATTATCAAACTTTCATGGAAATTCAATAGTGGTTAAGTATGTAAAATGTATAAAATACAGAATATACCCTGATTATTTATAATTCTAGCAAAAACGGGGGGAAGGAGAAAGGAAGAAGGGAGGAAAGAGGAGGAAGGAGATAAAGGAATGCTGTCTCTTGTAATAGAAAACTAATAACTGCATCAAAGATTACCAAAGTTAGAAATACTATTATTACTATAATCTAACCAGTAAAAAGCACCTACTTACTCATCTTTCCAAAATAAAAGAAAATTTGGTTATCAATATACATTGTTTAATACTTAAATCTAGCATGTTTGCAATTGTTTTCCACTCAAGAAATTTAAGAGTTACATTTAAAATAACAGTTTATCTGGGAAAAAAAAAATCAAATACTTTGGATGTAGCCAAGTATCATATAGTCAAGTGTATGACCACTGAACTTACAAAGTCTACTGTGATAGAAGAATAGGGATTCAGAAAAACTATAATAAAAAAATAATGCTGCGCGCCCCGGGGAGCGGCCACGAGGAGGGCCGGGGGAGGGGACGTCACCCCTGCCCACCTCCCACTGCCCCGCCTCCCACCCGCAGGCTCCCGAGCAGCAGTCTCTCCCAGCATACCGCTGCCCGGGAACCTCCCACCGGGCTCAACTTAGGCTCGGAACTGCAGGTGAACATCTTCACTGCCCGGGAATCATTGAGTGTGTGGACAGGACAGCCTCCTTGGAAGGCCGGCTATACCAGAGTCCCGCCTCAACATGGGCCTTGCCATCGAGGCAGCTTCTCAGTCTGTGCCTGTCTGAGGATGCTGCCCATCATGGCATGGGGGCAGCCATCTCCCAGGGGGCCCTCACTGCCATCATCTGCAACGGCCTCCTAGGCTTCTTGCTGCTGCTGCTCTGGGTCATTCTCTGCTGGGCCTGCCACTCCAACTCTGCCAACATCGACTCCCTCTCCAAATCCAGTCCCAACTCCAGCCCTGGCCCCTGTCCCAAGAAGGCACCCCCGGCCCAGCTCAGCCGAAAAGGCAGCTACCTGCTGCATCCCTGAAGACCCCAGGCCTAGCCCGGAGTCTGGGACTTAAGTCCACCCCACTTGGAACCTGGAATCGGGATCCCAGGGTCCAGCCAGCCTAGGGTCCAGAACTCAGAGTCCAGCCTGTCTGGAGCTGGACCCAGCAACCCAGAGTCTGGTCGGCCTGGCTCCAGGAGGGGCTCTGCTGGCCCTCGGTAGACAGGCCTGGGGTCGGGGTTCATGAGTTGGTGCTAGGGCCAGGGCCATCTGGACTCTGCTCCATCCCAGCAGTCGGGGCTGGGTCCACCCGCCCCCTAGGCCAAGCGCCTCTAGGCCCTCGAGGTTGGGGAAGCAATCCATGGCAATAATGGGAGGGTGTCGAGGCTGGGCCCCTCCTCTGGTCCTCCTACTGTTTGCTGGATAATAAATGGAACTACGGCTTAAAAAAAAAAAAAAAGCTCATAAAGTTATAAAATTCCTCTTTTAAGTATTTCCATCAAGAAAAACAATAAACATGGAAAATTATTTTCTAGTTAAATAAAAATAATTTTAACAGGTAACATTTTTAAAAGCAAAAAATTAAAATTCATTATTTCTATTATTCTGAATAGAATCTCACCCTTAAGTTTCAATCTCTCACCCTTAAGTTTCAAATTCAGTCTAAACTCCAGAAAAAAAGACACCAAGGCCTTTATATATATATATATATATATATATATATTTTTTTTTTTTTTTTGTGGTATGCGGGCCTCTCACTGTTGTGGCCTGTGCCGTTGCGGAGCACAGGCTCCGGATGCCCAGGCTCAGCGGCCATGGCTCACGGGCCCAGCCGCTCTGCGGCATGTGGGATCTTCCCGGACTCTCAACCACTGCGCCACCAGGGAAGCCCCAAGGCCTTTATATTTTTAAAGGAATTAATTTCCTAACTCAATTCTAGTTATCTCAGGATTTGATGAATCTAGCTCACAAAAAAAAATGTTTAAAAAATCAAACACTGTAATGATCACCCATAATTTTCATTAAAAGCTCTGTATGTTGTTCTCATGTGTTTACCATACGACTAACAGTTTAACTTCATCTGAAATTTAGAAGAGCTGGTTTAAGTCCAGAAAATCATACTTTCCACATATGATACATAGTATGCCGCAGATATAGCCAGATGTTACCAATATCCCAAACCACTCATCTATAAAAGGGCTTCTCACAGATTATAGGTCTGAAGTCAAAAGTACAAGAAGGGCTTCCCTGGTGGCGCAGTGGTTGAGAGTCCGCCTGCCGATGCAGGGGACGCGGGTTCGCGCCCCGGTCCAGGAAGATCCCACATGCCGTGGAGCAGCTAGGCCCGTGAGCCATGGCCGCTGAGCCTGCGCGTCCAGAGCCTGTGCTCCGCAATGGGAGAGGCCACAACAGTGAGAGGCCCACGTACCGCAAAAAAAAAAAAAAAAAAAAAAAAAAGTACAAGAAAAATCAATTCAACTAACCAGACTACCTACTCCTAGAGAAGACTTTCACCTAGGGGTAAAGTTCTACCAGAAAGCCAGGCTAAGAATCTAGGTAGGAGTAGCTAGAAACTCTCTTCCCTTCCACCTGCAGCAGAGAGGTGAAGAGTGCAGACTCTCAAATCAAACTGGCAGGATTTTAATTCCACCTGTGCCCTCTAATTGCTGTGTGACTTCGGGAAAATTACTTAATCTCTGTGTGCTTCAATTTCTTCATTTGTAAATAGGGTGTGAAGTTATCTGAACTAATTCAAGTTAAGCTCTTAGAACTGTAACTAGCACACAGTAAGGACTCCTTACAAGTTCACAAAGAATATATTCCAGAGAAAAAAGTAATTTTATGTAAATAAGAAGAAAGAATAACAACCACCATAATCAGAACACTGGTAGCTAACGTTTATTTGAGCTCCTACTGTGTGCCAACTCCGTGCTAGGTATTTAATTATTAACAATTCTGCAAGGTGGTTATCACTGATTCTGTTTTACCAATGAGGAGACCAAGCCTCAGAGCTCATTTTATCTAAACAGACTTATCCAAAAAGTAGCAGAGCCAGAAATGAAACCCTGGTGCCTGGCTTCAAGGCATGCAGTTTTCCATTTCTTCTACATTGTTGTCAAGTAAGAGAGAAAACAAAAAGGGCAAAAATGCAACCACTGAGTAATTATTGTGTGCACTGGGGAGAGAGGGGAATTGTGAACAATATTTCTTCACCTATTTTTATGGAAAAGTTAAATAAGTAATCAACTGACCTTTTCCCTTTCAAATGTAAACAATCTGTATTCTGACTAAAAATTGCAAATTAAGCATTCCCTTACTAACTAAAAGACTAATTTAAGGATAGAACTTCCTTTCAGGGTTTTTTGGGAAGGGGGGAGGGGAGAAGAGGTGGATTGGTTATTTTTAAGACAAGTAATTCATCAGGAAGGAAAAATGTGTTTATAGTCCTGTCATAGTCTATTTTTAAAAAGATGGCCAAAATCTATAGCTTTAACTATACAGAGGTGGAAAATTAGGGGCACTGAAAGTCAGGGTTTCCTTTTCCAATGAGAAGGCTGGAAACCCAGAGGGGCAAAAAAAAAACATGTACAGGTTATAGCCAGATAATATAAGCAAATGTATACAATTTCAAATATTAAGCAAAACAAAAACAAAAACCCAAACCCTCAGTATTCATGTAAATTATAATCTACAGTTTAGAATAGTTACTCATGGTAGGCCTGTGGGTCTTATCATTCATCCCTACACTTCCTGCGCTTTGAATGACAGTTACAATGAACTCTTCTTTGAGAGGAGCTGCATTACTTCTAAGTCAAAAGTGGAATAATATACTATACTGTGTAATCGTTGTACCCAATTATGTTTTATATTGATATAATGGCAATTCACCTGAAAAAATATTTCAGAAGTGTATCTGTAAGATTCAAACTGGTTTTGTACGCTTTTAAATAATTTTCCTCAAAGTTTTTAAAAAAATATTCCATTAATGAAAATTTAAAGGATTTTCTCCTCCCCATCCTCAGAATTATTTTTCAAAAGATGACTACCACTGTAAATGGAATAAATGTTTTGATTCTGGTTTACAGAAGACTGTTTTGACTATTAAAAAGTTATTTTTGCTAATTCCTGATTATCTTTGATAATGGGATAGAAATAACTCCCTTAAAATACTTGTGTTAGCCATCGTCTTTCAACTGATTCTCCCAAACTTATTGCTTGAACATTTAACAAGTAGTCAAGGTAGCTAATTTAAATTTGCTCCTCCTCTCCATAAACATCTTTTCTAAAGAAATCTTGAATTAACTAAAAGATTACTGAGGTGAAAACAAAACAACAACAAAAAAGAATTAAATGAGATTTTTAAAGTTCCACGGTTAAAGAACTTACAATAATGACTAGCATTCTACAGTCATGGATATTTGTTTCATAAAGAGAATAAATGATCCTCGAAAAATGAAATTTCCTAATTCTAAGATTTGGTATCTACTCAAGCCCTAAATCTAGAAATAGTAAAATCCTATGTATAATAAGTGCTTTAAATGTTTACTGAAACAAAAATATCCTAATATAACAAAGGAATGGGCCACGTACTTCAACTTAATCTCTGTTGCTGAACACTATTCAGTGTTGAGGGATTCGAAAGTATAATGCAATAGAATTCTTCAGCAAAGAACTGTTGAAAAGTAAATCTCTCTTAAAATTTTACAATGCAAATAAGCAGTTTAATCACTCTAAATGATTAGGTACTAATCATATAAAATGGATTCAACAAAGTGATGAAAGACATTTCAGTGGCATTTTCCCCTTCTGCTTTTGCTTTTTCTTAGGTGGGGGGTATACACCTAAAGTGACTAGGTAAACTAGATAGTCAGCAGGTTATTCAAGAGCTTGTTTGTGTCCACAAAGCAACTGAATCCTATTTGGAACTATCTCTCTTCATCAAATGTCATGGCTAATACTATCACAACTTGAACAACAACACACTCAAATTTAAAAGGGGGCTTTCTCACAGATTTTCATTATGCTTGACCCAACCTACAAAGCCAAAATCAAAAGAGCCACTTGACTCACATGAGCTCAGCTCTTTTAAAACTTAAAAAACAAAACAAAAAAACCACAAGTTAATTTTACTTTCAACTTTTTTTTTTACCATATGTACCAAAAAATTTCTAATTTTTCAATTAAATGTTTACATCAGATCATCTAATTTGATATGGAAACAACTAGGTCACTATTCAATATAAGGAAGAAACCAGAGTGAAACCAATCAAAAATTCCACACCTATACGGAAGGGGTGCTTGCTGGGTTTTTTAAAAAAAAAAGAAGAGGAGTAAATAAACTGTGGAATCAGAGACCAGGCTGCTAATCCCTGCTCTGTCATATACTAGCTCTTTACCTTGGCCATCTCTTCAGAAACACTAAACCTCCTTTTTCAGGTATGTTAAAAGAAGGTAGCAATACCTATCTCACAAACAGGGGTGGAGATAAAATAAGAGTTGTGAATTGCCTGACTAGCAGACGTTATGTTCTCAGTAAAGATTAAGGTACTTCTTCCTTTCCAAAGGCCCAGTTTTCTGCATACGGTCATTAACATGCAAACAACAAGAACATACTCAAAAGCAATCTACAAAAGAGATTGTGTTGTGTTTTTATTAACCAGCATGGCTAGGTAAACTTGATGTTCAACTAGTTTTTATTGAATATTGGACAGTCATCTTAATCAGAATTCAAAACTCTGCACACAGAAACTGCATAAGTTGTCTTTAAAAACTGCTTTGAAGATAATTATGTATACTATAATTTTAATAGGACACTATGAGAGAGTAGAAACAAGGTCTATCATACTACTCAGAATCCTTCACTGGCTTCCCATTTCTCTTGGAGTAAAAAAACACAATATCCTTACAATAGCCACCCATGCCCATCTCCACTCCTTACCACTCAGACCTCATCTGCTCCAACGCCCAACATGCCCCCCTCCCCCCACCACATTACCCCAGCCACACTGGACTCAGTGCTCCTCAAACTCTCTCTGACCACATCTGTGCATGGTTTACTCCTTCATCTCCTAGTCAGCTCAAAACCCACTTCATCAGTGGTGCAAACACCATTTTGCAACCCCAAATCCACTGTGCCCCAACACTCCCAATTCTTCTCCCTGACACTGCTTTTTCCCATAGCCCTTAACACCTTCTAACATAGTAAGGAAGAAAAATATATGCTATGTTTATTATTTGTCTCTCCCTACTAAAATGTAACCCTCACCAGGGCAGGGATTTTTATTTTTTCAGTGGGGACACACACACACACACACACACACACACACACACACACACACACACACACACACACACACACACACACACACACACACACACACACACACACACACACACACACGTATTTATTTATATAAAAATACATGTGTGTATATCTATATCCTCAGTGCCTAGAACAGTGCCTGGCACATGGTAGGCATTTAAGAAATAATTATTAAAATTAATTAAGGCCCTCCCTTAATTTACTTATGTATATGCAAAACAATGTGAAACGAGTTCTACAGAGACAACCTTCAACAGGCCTACATTAATCTGGACTTACAAACTCTGATATTTGTTGAAAATATAATCTTAAATTTCAAAGTCCATACATTTTTTTTAAAAAAACATTAAAAACACAGTAAATTAACACCATTAATTTGAATTTTGTTATTTAACATTTTCATTAATAACACTTGGGTTTCCCTCTGTTTAAATGAGTAAATTCATTTCAAATCCAATTTTCAACCATTTCTTTAGATTTCATGTGAGTTAAAAGATTACCTGTACCACAAATACTGGGGGAAATAGTAAAACCAGGAAAAGTTAGTTTCAGTTCTGCAACTAACAATTTTGCAAACTTGAACCTCAAAACCTCCTTGATCTTCAATTTCTTCTTCTGTAAAAGGGAAGAGGAGTAAATCAGATGATCTCTGAAGCCATTTCAGGTCTAAAAATTCTATGATGCTGTGAGTCTATAAAAATCTAGTAGGTTACACAGTCTACAAACTTCTCACACATCTAAGAAAAATAATTAAAATCAAAATTTTCAGCTGAATGTAACTTTGGAAATCCTCAAATCCTGTCCTCTTACAAATAAGAAAACAAGCCAAAAATCAAACACTTTTTAAAAAGATTTTCAGGGGTAACAGAATATTGTCTAGTTTTGGAGTTATTTTTGGTCTTTCTACATGGGTGTCAGGTAGGTTAAATGAACAATTTTTTTTTCTTACACAACATGTTCAGATATCCTGTCATTTAAATTTGCCCCAGAATTGACAATATAACATGTGCTCTAGAAATGGGCTGCATTACACACACTGAAAAACATTAGCCCCAAAATTGTATCAAGAAATAATTATAAGTAAAATAAATTTACAATGAAAAACTTAACTAGAAAATTCTTATGGCCTAACTTCTATTAGGGTCCATGATAATTTAGTTTCCAAACTAACAAGAGCATACCAAGACAATTCTAGTGACATGATCTGAGTTCAGCCACAAAAAGTGTTTTTAATTAGTGATATCTTGTCTTTAGTAGTGTAATTAAATAGTTATGGCTAAGTTCCAAAACTAGCTAATTTAATAGTAGTAAAAGGACAGAAGCTTACAAGCTCCAATACAAGCTGAACTCTCATATGAACCACATGACTCCTGAATTCGTAACAAGTAACGAGCATTATCAACACTTTGGATTCCAGAGGATGATGCTGATTGGAGACTATTATGAGCGGAACACATTTCAATGCTCTCACAGAGTGTTTACCAGGGAATTACATTTCATTACTTCAAGCATACTCTTACAAGCCAAGAGTCTGGAAACTTCAGGAGTAATGTCTATGACCGTCAAAATGCTTAAGAAATTGGAAACTGTTTAGCCGCCCTGGTGGATCTTTAAACACTGTAACATCAATCTAAACAATCACCCGTACTTTATGGCAAAGTTTTCTTACAAATACAAATGGTAAACTTTCATGGAACTTACCACAGAACCTAAGTTCTTGAGTATATGGCAAACTAAACCACATATCCATACGCGCGACACCAGAATTCTGCCAAGTTGGAGGCTGAGACTAGGTAAGTGTCATTCAGCAGAAATAAGACCAGCTAAAAACAAGACACCGGGGCATTCCCTTAACAGACACACACATACACCCTCCTCAAAGAGGCCTTTATGCTCCCCATGAGCAAAAAGAGAAGAACATCATTTTTACTGTCTATTCATACAGTAACCTGCATGGAATTCAACTCATGCTCAGATTATAATACTAAACATAGCTTCTGAAAAACAGAATGTCCAAGAATCAGGTACATAATTACCAAAATGTAAACAGATAACTTGAATACCACGTCTTCAAGCTTGTAAGACATTTTCCAAACAAAAAAGGAAGAGGGGACTAACTTGAAAAACTGTTTTTTAAACATCACGAATGTTTTTTAACTGGCATAATAAGCAATTACTCCTCCCACCCCAAGGAAATAAAATATGTGCCCAAAACGTAGCAAGTCTGTTTCTCCTAATTTTATGAAATGAGAACAGGTTGCACTTCCGTACTCCCCCCTCCCCCCACGTCCCCCAAGCTCAGCGGTCTCCCATGTTCTCAGTAGAGAGGTAAATATAACCTCCACCAACTGGCCAGTGAAACTCCCATTTTCCAGGACTACGGGGCGCATCGAGAGGTGATGGAGAAAGGAACAGGGCTGTTACCCCGCCCCAAGCAAAACTGCCTGGAGACTTGAGGGGTGTTGGAGCCGGAGCGGAGGAGGGAGGGGAGAGCCGGGAAAGTCTTTCCTTCTCCCCGGCGGAGCGGAGGGGGAAGCCCCGGCTCCGGGCGGGGGGAGGCTCCTCACCCGGAACCCCGGACCCCGGTCCCCGGCCAGACACAATGGAGCAGGCGTGGGGGCCGGGCAGAGACGGAGCCGTTGCCCCATCCCCTCCCCCGCCCCAACGCCTCCCCTAACCACGCCGGGCCCAGCAAGGGGCACCCGGGGCCGCTCCCCGCGCCCCAAACTACCCGGGGCTCCCGACTAGGCCCGGCTCCGCTCCGCCTCCTCGGCTCTCGCGTAGCAGCGGCGCCCGGGCGGGAAGGGGCGAAGGAGGAAGGGAGAGGCGGGGAGGAGAGCCCCGCCGGGGAGCTGGACGGAGGCCGCGGGCCGAAGCTCGGGGCGGCAGGGTCGCCGCGGGGCGGAGGACGGCCGGGGCGGGGGTGCGCGGCTGCGCCGGCCCCCAGCCGGCGGGGCGGGCGGCCGCAGTGCCTCACCATGTTGGTGTCCTCCAGGCCTCTCCCCTCCTCCTCCGGCTCCGCAGCGAATGGACGGCGGCGGCGGCGGCGGCTCCTCTCACGGGCTCGCCGGGCTCCCGCTCATGCGCAGTGCGGGGCGGCCCCAGCGCGGCCCGAAGAGGCAGCCCCAGGCCTCCGGGAGGCGGAGGGACTGGGGCGGGCGGCGGGCGCCCCGCGCGGGGCTTCCCCTGGGCGCGAGGGTCCCCCCGGGCGGGGGGCGCGGGGGGGGGGCCAGGGGGCGACGCACACGCTGCGCGCGCCGACATCCTCCCGCCGCGCCCGGCGGGTGGGGGACCGGGCGACACCACCTCCGCTTCCTACGCGCTCCTTCCGCCGTCCTATGGCCAGGGTCGTGTCTACACTGTCTCGAGGAGGGGAAGAGCTGTGGCTGATAACTTATGCAGCTGGGGGCGACTGGAAGGGCTAGGACTGCGGCGCTAGATCCGTCCCAAACCACCCCTCCCCATAAATATCCAAAAAAAAAAACGGAAGAAAACAGTAAAAACACCTGCACCCCCAAGTGTTTTCTTCTCCCAGTCCAGTGTCTGGACTGCGTCGGGTCCCCCACGTGAACATGCCAGAGGAGACCTTAGTCTAGCCATGTGGGAGCTGGAATGCCCTTTGGAATGGCCCAGACTCTAACCAGACCTGTGTCCACAGGAAGACTGGTGGGATGGCCCTAGGGTTCCAGGCGAGGAAGGCTGAGGATTCAGGGCCCCATTCATGCCACACTGGTGGCAGATATCAGCGCCTACCACTTTCTCTAAATATCCACTTAGTTCAACCTTCCTAGGGTAAAGTTTTGGGAAGTAACGAACATCTTTTTTTACCGAGGGTTGATGTCAGGCTTGTCCTAATTTTGGTTCTAAGTCTGCTAAGGCTGAGGGTACCAGAATTCTCTGCTGGGGGGTCAAGTGGACAAGTATGTGCTGCAGGAAGTAGAAAAGACTCTTTGGAGTGGTCCCTGCCCTTAAGAAATCGACTATCCAATTGAAGAGATGAGACACTTTCACACACAAAGGAAGGAAATAAGAAAAACAGGTAATAAAGCAAACATCAGAAAATCACATCTAAGACTGAGCTAAAAAATCTGTGTTTCAGAACAGAACCAACCTGAGTGGAAGCGTTATCACCCTCACCTGTTATCACTGTACTCAGCAACATCCTTTTCCCCCCAACCCTGGCATAATCTGCCAGATCAACTCTATAACTTATGGCTTTGAAATTCTTATCAAAGCAGCAGAACTTCTTTGGCAACTCCTGGGGGCCTCCTAACACTTCCTGGAGCAGCCATGTATCAGGAGCTCCAGGGACTCTACCAAAACAGATCCTGGGCCACCACTAAGCATACATCCATTCTTCTCAACAACTTTCAGTGTATACATATTAATGTGCCAGTCTCCTTGCTAGGCTCTGGGAAAACAGCTTGGTCAGAACAGGCCAGATCTGCCTTGTGGAGCGAGCCTGAAGCTGGACCACATCCATGGATGTTCTCCAGGAATCCACCTAGCATTTGACCTGAAATATCAACTAACATCTAGGGTCTTAATGAAGAGGATTCACTGTATCTCTTTCCCCATACTGTTATACTTCACTGAGGTAATACCTCATGGGTTTTAAGCTCTTTTTCCTAATTGCCAACTCCAGCGAACAGCACTTAGTTCTCATTCTACTTGACCTATCTCCTGCATTAGAACACTTCTTCCTTAAATTCCCTCTCCATCATTTTCCATGATCCACTTTCTTCTGTGTTTCCTCCTTCCTCTGTGACCACTCTCCCTGGCTGGCTCAGCTCTCTTTGGCTCTTAAATCGTGGGCTTTCCAGAACTATCCCTGAATCTCTTCCTGTATATGAGCTGTGTCATGCTCTCACTCACATTCCCACAATGTCAACTACTACCTGTGTCTTGAGGAGTCCTAAATCTTGACTTCTAAGGTCCTGAGTGGCAGGCCTACACACTAATTTTGGTTACTCCACGGGCCTGTCAATCTTGACAAATCCAAAACCTTATCCCCAAACCTGCTTTTCCTCCTGTCTTTTTACCAGATCATCCAAGCCAGAAATCTAAGAGTCATTCACAACTCGTCCTACTTCATCCACCGTAATCTAATTGCTCACCAAACCTCACCAGTTTTACCACCTAAATAACTTTGCATTTGCATTCTATTCTCTATCCCTCAGCCAAGCCTATATTATCTCTCTTCTCATCAACAGCCTCTTAACCAATGTTCTGGCCTCTACTCTTTCCCCACCGCTCCAGAGTTCTCTTTCTATAACACAAATCTGAATTTCATCCTTAAAACTCTCCTTGGGCTCCATAAACGTGAGCCTCTTTGGTGTGGCATACAAGGCTCTCTCCCCATAATCTGTCCACTCACCTTGCTGTTTTCCACCACCTCCCACACAAATACACCTCATATTTCAGTTTTAACAATCCAAGCCTGCCATTTCTCATTCTGCTATCCCTGGAGGACTGGCTAACACTGACTGAGGGCTTTCCATGTACCAGGCACTGTTTTAAACCCATGACACATTCTAACTCACATAATCCTCACTTCAACCTATGAACTATGACCAATGATTATGCCCATTCTACCAAGGGAGAAACTGAAGAATGGAGAGGTTAAATAACATGCCAAATGTTCCTCAGCTGATATGTAGTAGAGCTGGTACTTAAACCCAGATAGTCTGGCTACAGACTCTATTCTCTTAACCACCACACTGTATTTGCTACCAAGACCTCACACTCAACTCAAAGACCATCTTCTCTGTGATTATCTGCTGACCTCATCACCTGGATTCCAGCTGGTAGGTATGTTTCTCCTTCTGTACTTCTGTGACCGCCTGTATACACTTCTATTACACTTATGACCTATGATAATTATTAGCCGCCATGACTTCCCCTGCCAGGTTGTGCACTGCTCCAGGCCAGAGACCCAGTTGCACACATCTTTGAGTTTTCAGTGTCAAAATGAGTGCCGAGGGACTTCCCTCGTGGTCCAGTGGTTAAGAATCCGCTTTCCGATGCAGGGGATGCGGGTTTGATCCCTGGTCAGGAACTAAGATCCCACATGCCACGGGGGCAACTAAGCCCACGTGCTGCAACTACTGAGCACGAGGGCCACAACTAGAGAGCCCACGTGCCGCAACAAAGCTCCTGTGTGCCACAACTAAGACCCGATGCAGCCAAAGTAAAAAAATAAATAAATAAATATTTTAAAAAATAAGTGCCGAGCATCATATAGGATATATATATATATATGCTACGTGGTAATACTTGGATAAATTAAAAGAAAGAAGTTATCTAATTGATGTCTTACCTGCCTTAAGACTGTGCCTATATTTTTTGTTATTGTAATGGAATGTCTTTCCTCCTTGGCAGATGTATGTTATACCATATGGTCAGATGGTAAATGTAGTAGCAACGGTACCCATTACTGCATTTCCAAGCTACAGTACTGAATGTGAAGTAGAGAATTATTACTCAATCGTTATTGAGTTAGAGAAACATACTTGTTAAAATTGTCCTGATTTCTTTTTTTTTTTTTTTTTTTGCGGTACGCTGGCCTCTCACTGTTGTGGCCTCCCCCGTTGCGGAGCACAGGCTCCGGACGCGCAGGCTCAGCGGCCATGGCTCACGGGCCCAGCCGCTCTGCGGCATGTGGGATCTTCCCGGACCGGGGCACGACCCCACGTCCCCTGCATCGGCAGGCGGACGCTCAAACACTGCGCCACCAGGGAAGCCCCCTGATTACTTTTTAAATGGAAAAATCCTGAAGATAAAGCATAAATTACAAGATTTAATTAACTAAAGAGTATTCATTAACATGTTCATATCACTTTTTATGTTATGAGGTTTCAAGTATTTGTTAAGAAGCTGAGGTGTCTTTTTTTTGTTTTTTTTTTTGCGGTACGCGGGCCTCTCACTGTTGTGGCCTCTCCCGTTGCGGAGCACAGGTTCCGGACGCGCAGGCTCAGCGGCCATAGCTCACGGGCGCAGCCGCTCCGTGGCATGTGGGATTTTCCCGGACCGGGACACGAACCCGTGTCCCCTGCATCGGCAGGCAGACTCTCAACCACTGCGCCACCAGGGAAGCCCTGAGGTTTCTTAAGTAGAGAATTTGTAAAGATTTTCTGCAGTGACAATCTCAATATAACAAGAAAAATAAGATGGAAACATCTAGCTGAAATCCACTATCATTCTCCCTTTCCCCCACAAGATAGATATCTGTATCTATACATAGATATGGAAAAAGATATCGATATATAGATACACATATGTATATATACACACACACATATGTGTGTGTGTGTATATATAGAGAGAGAAAACGCATACACACATAGTCACTGTATACTTATAGATACATAGACAAATATACAGTATTTGTACATAGTATAATTTTTCTAGGTAAAACATGCAACTATTTGAAAATAATTGTTGCCTCAGATATTTAAAATTCATGTTAAGATATATTTGCTGATAAAATTGTTACAAGTCTGTTTAAAGAAACATGTAAAACCAAGGATTCCATACTTTTAAAATCTATCTTTCAGCAAAAAGAAAGAGCATAAGTAATCTGAAAAGACAGATTGCTAACATTTCTGGTAGTTCATCTAGCTAAAATTAAGCTTGCAGGGTAACTATGTAGACATAGTTACAGTTCAAAGGCACTAGTCTGGGACACACAGCCACCACCCTCCCACACTTAATTTGGGTGGACTCAGTTTTGCCCAACATTTACATAAACGTGCTTATTGAATTCAAGCTTGCCTATTTATAAATATGTAAGAGTAAATGAGACTGACCAATGCAACCTATTTTAGTTAGAGCAAAACATGACATTTAGATTTTATCAGTCCAAAATTATAACTTTTTAAAGGTACAGCAGACAGGATTAGGCCTCAAGGACAGGGATGTCTAATGTGAGAACCATGGTCCCAAATTCACACCAAACTCACCGGAGTAGGGGAAGAGGTGGAAGGCTTTGGGCGCTCCTGTCCCTGATAAGTGTTACCAGTGAAGCCAAAGAAATGACTGCCTGAGACTCTTTCCCCAACAGTTGGAACCATTTGTAAAGGAATCCTTAATCAGGACAAGGGAATAAACTTCAAGGAGTGTCCCTAGGAAACTGGACACCATTGTCCTCTTCACACAAAAGAGCCAATAAAAGCAGTATTCCAGTGGGTCACCTTCTAAATAGGAAAATGGGAATATTCACCTCAAGGTACATGTGAATCTGTTGATTTTAGCTGCTCCACACTCATGGTAGAGGAACGGAATTTGCAGTAACAGCTGAGACTGGAGGGCCAGCAACGAGAAACCGTCTGAGACCATCACTGATGATGTCACAATGCCCTACTGTCCCAGGAGGTCCATCTTGGACCTCCCTGCCTGGCTCAGCTTGGTCCTTCCTACATGATGCTGTGGCTCAGCCCAGGTATCTGTCTAGAACAATTCTGCTCAGTTGCAAGGAGTAAATTCATTGAAATCATAATGACTGAAACAGTTCTACAGGTAGCAAGCTAGATGATCAACTAGAATCCCAGGCGTTTGTTCCTAGGTACTTTTGCTGTCCTCATCATTTTCCACTGTTGATGACACAGGAAAAGCTGGTACTGAATCAAAACCTTGCTTTTCTGTCTTTATTCAGTGGATAGCTAATAAGGCATGCAGATTTCTCTGGGACTCGGTATTCTCAAAATGAAGAGACTGGGCTGAACTGTAATAAGTTTCTATCAACCCCTAAGTTTGTTTGATTCCTTTCTGGTAGACTATTATGAGCTGTCCTCGAATATCAGGAAAGCAGAGCTTGTCTCATTTATTCACTCATTCATTCATTGTGCAGAGTATGAAGCGCCTAAGCTAGCACCGCACGGACAAATACGACGCAAGCCACAAACGTGAGGCACATATGACATTTAAGTTTTTCTAGTATTGAAATTTTTTAAAAGTAAAAAGAAACAGGCTTCACCTGTTTTGTTTTTAGTATTTTTATTTAATCCAAGATAGCCAAGATATCAGCATTTCAACATGTACTCAATATAAAATATTATTGAGATATTTTACTTTTTTTTTCATAGGTAAGTCTTTGAAATCTGATGTGTATGTTACACTTAAAGTCATCTTAATTTGGACTAGTTACATTTCAAGTGCTCAATTGCACATATGGTGAACGGCTACTATATTGGTCAGCACTGGCTTAGGCAGTGGCTGGCCTGCAGTGGATGCCCAACAAATGGGAGTAATAAGTACTCTTACTTCTGGGAAATAGATGAAAACCAAAGTAAACCTGGAATATCAATATATAACCAATAGTAGCACAAAAATATTTAGCATTTGGGAAGCTAACACAGTTCAATTGGAGGAAAACAATTAGCAGGAAGGCAATAAGAATTATTATTATTATTTTTTGGCCATGCCACGCGGCATGCAGGATCTTAGTTCCCAGACCAGAGATCAAACCCACACCCCCTGCATTGGAAGCACAGAGTCTTAACCACTGGACCGCCAGGGAAGTCCCAAGAATTATTCTTTAAATATGCATCTATATCTGGGATAAATGTTTTCAGTGTGTATAGCAAACTAGGAAAATCACCTATACGCATTAATAAATGTCTACCAAGCACCAATAATCTGCCTGACCCTGAACATGTCATCCTATTAAATGTAATTTCTGCATTTTTCAATCAAAAGTAGACATTAAACACTGAAATGCACTTCACAAGCACTTTAGAGTTCTGAGGTGTTTTCCTCAGGGCTACACACTAAGTAAATGCCATTTTTTTCTATTTCTTTCAAGATATGTCACTCTTTTCAAAGAAATTATTTGGGATTGGAGACAAGAGAAGGGTTTGGTGAAAGAGAGAGTTTCTGTGCAAATATTGTAAAACTAAAAAAGTTAATATTAAGGTCAGTTTAGCCCTACAGCACTGTGAAAGAGAAAAAACAATTAAAAAATGTTAATGTGAGATTATCATTTTGAAAATAAATATACAGAAAGAGGAAGTCAATGAAGGAATCTAAAGACGAAACCCAAATGGGTTAATCTGTTGTGGGAGACCTGGAAACACCCTTCAGAACATTTGGGAAAGGAGATGACAGGGCAAAGTTCTTTTAGATGAAATGTGACCTGGCCACCCTTAATTGACCGCAAGTGAAAGAAAGGAAAATGTGGCTACAGATCACCACTTTGAGAAAAAATAATGAATTTTAGAGAACTTGAAGAGGTCCCTTGATTTTGTTGGTAGTCTGACCTGGAAGAAGGGTGTGGGGATTAACGGTTGAGTGGAGGGGAAGCAAGCATGAAGGTCTAGGGTCAGGCCTGACGGGTGAGCTCTAGGGAGGTGTTGGTGGCAGCATAATTTGCAGATCAGGTCTGGCTGGAAAGAACAGCCAGAGGGAGGGTTAGGAGAGAGGAAGGGATTATTTTCATTCCTGATCGATAGGATACAGTGCTACAGAGTAACAACATAGCTGTGAGATGTGTAAGAGAACACCTGGCTCAGGCTGGGCGGATGTGACAGGGCCACATACCTTGGGTGAAGTGTATGGCTCAGAGCCCAGGCTCTTTAGTCCACTTCCCCCAGAGCCAGATGTTTCATGTGTTTGGTTGATCTTGTGGCTGAGAAGTGCCTAAGATTTGATTCCAGTCTTTCAGATGGATGATTTCTCAAAAGAAATAATGAATAATATTGTCAGATATGAAGGTACTGCAGTTGGAATATTTTCTTTACATTATATGAAGTTCAGATCCCTTTTTTTTTACATTTGTATTTCTCTTATTTAACTTACAAACTGAGGAGCGGCATCAACTTTAAACATTTGAAATAGGCCTGTTTCATGAAAATTTCAAGGGGTTACATGAAAAAGTCACAGACTAAGACAACGGTGTTCTAGTCTATCTCCATATGACTGGGCAAATTATACCTGTCTCCTCGGAGCCACAATTCCTCAGAATGGCAAATTTGGATTAGATAAATTATTGGTTCCCTTCCAACTTCAAATCTGAGCTTTGCTCAAAATTCTAGGAAGTATAATTGTTCCCATTCAGTCATTTATTTCAACATTCATTGAACACCTACGTGTCAGCCACAGTGTGAAATACTAGGAATATAAAGAAAGAACCAAACAGACCCGGCATCACTGCCCACCCACCCCAGGAACTTAGGATCAGGCAATGTGGAAGCTATGAGAGTTGAAGAAAGGGTCTTTGGGAAGGTTCTACAAGTCCTGCATCTAGGAAACCCAACAGGACTATGGGCACAAGGCTGTGTGTAGCAGGAGAGCGTGGGCTTCGTGTTACTAGGATCTTCGCTTGAACAAGAGTCTACTGCTTATTTTGGTGGTGATGTTGGCATATATCTTAATATGATCCCCAGTTCCTTTATCTCCAAAATACCTACCTCAGAGTATTGTGTGAAAAGTCAATTAGACAAGAAAAGACCACAAATAAATGTTGGTGAGGATGTGGAAAAAAGGGAACACTTCTACACTGTTGATGGGACTATAAATTGGTACAGCCATGGTAGAAAACAGTATGGAGGTTCCTCAAAAAACTAAACATAAAACTACCACATGATACAGCAATTCCACTCCTGGGTATATAGCGAAAGAAAAAAAGCACATTAATTCCAAAAGATACATGCATCCCAATGTTCACAGCAGTGTTATTTACAATAGCCAAGATATGGAAGCAACCTAAGTGTCCATCAGCAGATGAATGGATAAAGAAGATGCAAGAGTCTGTATATACACACACACGCACATGCACACGATGGAATACTACTCAGCCATAACAAAGAATGAAATTTTGCATTTGCAACGACATGGGTAGACCTGGAGGGTATTATGCTTAGTGAAATAAGTCAGACAGAGAAAGACAAATACTGTATGTTATCACTTATATGTGGAATCTAAAAAATAAAACAAATAGGGCTTCCCTGGTGGCGCAGTGGTTGGGAGTCTGCCTGCCGATGCAGGGGACACGGGTTCGTGCCCCGGTCCGGGAAGATCCCACATGCTGCAGAGCGGCTGGGCGCGTGAGCCATGGCCGCTGGGCCTGCGCGTCCGGAGTCTGTGCTCCGCGGCGGGAGAGGCCGCAGCAGTGAGAGGCCTGCATACCGCACAAAAAACCAAAAACAAAAACAAACAAAAAATATAAAACAAATGAATGAATATAACAAAATAGAAACAGACTCACAGATACAGAGAACAAACTAGTGGTTACCAGTGGGGAGAGGGAAGAGGGGGAGGGGCAATATAGGGGCAGGGGATTAAGAGGTACAAACTACTATGTATAAAATAAATAAGCTACAAGGATATAGCACAGGGAATATAGCCAATATAGCCAATATTTTATAATAATTTAAATGGAGTATAATCTATAAAAACTTTGAATCACTATGTTGTACACCTGAGACTAATATAATATTATAAATCAACTATACCTCAACTATGGCAAGAACATGAAGGGCTTCAATATAAACCACTTGTTTCACCACTTGCCTGCCTGGCAGGCACATGTCCACTTGTAAGCTTTGGGATGCCTCTTCTCTCTGGCAACAGCCAGGGACATTGGTCTTATAGCAAGAGAACACAGAAAAGAAAGAATGGGAGAAAGGATACTAGTAAAAAATCATTTACTAGCTCATGCAATTTTATGTGTAATAATGCTTATCAATGAGAAGGAGAAAAATCATCTGCAAGAATATACATTATTTTTTTGCTACCAAGTTTCTTTTATAGGAGCCTTGAATGATATAATTTTATTAATTAGAGCTATTACCCCAACTACTGTTTGGAAAGGTAGCAATAAGGATCACAGACCATTTGCAATATGTAAAGAAGTCTAACAGAAATGGTTTAGCTAAAGAAAAGCTTTCTACTGCTAAAAAGATTGAAATTCTTTCCTTTTAGCTGGGACTGTTTTAGTTCGGTGTAGTAATACATGTTACTCCAAGCTCATTATGAACTGCATGTGTTCTTTCATTACTTAAAAAAAAGTGGAGGGACCTCCCTGGAGGCCCAGTGGTTAAGACGCTGTGCTCCCAATGCTGGGGGCCCGGGTTCGATCCCTAGTCCGAGAACTCGATCCCATATGCATGCTGCAACTAAGAGTTCGCATGTCACGACTAAGGAGCTAGCAAGCTACAATTAAGGAGCCGGTGAGCTGCAACTAAGGAGTCAGTGAGCCTCAACTAAGGAGACCACCTGCTGCAACTAAGGAGCCCATGAGCTGCAACTAAGGAACCAGCGAGCCACAACTAAGGAGCCCACATGCTGCAACTAAGGAGCCCACCTGCTGCAACTAAGACCCGACGCAACCAAATAATAAATAAATAAATAATTTTTTTTAAGTGGAGAAATTACTTGATAATTTCTTAACAAATACATGTGGTTATTTGTTTAGGAGAAAATTGTTTTAATACCAAAAGTCCTTGTTGATAGAAATAATTAAGGAGAATCTAAAAGGGTAAAGAGCTTGAGAACCACTAAACTAGATAGTAATCGATATTAGAATAGATATTGTAAACTGACCTTTCAAAATATTAAAAATTTACTCCCTTCTCATTGATGGGATCATTGTGTATAGTATGAATCTAAAATCAAATAATAGTGGCATCAGATTTTCTATTTAGTAACAGTGACTTGAATGATTACAGTGATGTAATTCAATGAATTAAGGGGAACAATGGCAACAAAGAGGGAATACAAGAAAAGGAATGTCAGTAGTTTCTGAGGGTGTACGAGGTTTATACTACCAATTTCAATTTTAATTCAAAACAATTCAAATCAAAAGAAAAATGAATCATTTTCTCCTTACTTGAAAAACTGCAGAAAATTAAGATTTTATTTTGAAATTTTACATTTGTTTTGCTGGAAGATTTTTGATTTGGACTTTTTGTGTGTGTTAGTTATATACTCTATTGATTAATTCAACCCAATGCCAAGGAAGGCAGGAATTGAAGTGCTGGCAGATGTTACTGCTTCTAATAGACATAGTATATAAGAGAAGAGCCAACCGGTTTCCATGTTGTGGTTTCAATTAGAGCTCAGAATGAATAAACTCACCCGAGAGAATTCAGGATTTCACTGGCCCTGAGGAAACTCATAAGATGAATCATTTCTGTTTTATTCCCAAATAAACATAGATTTTAAAGTTCAGGCAGGAGTCAAGTTTCTCACTAACCAAGCTGCTTTGTCAACATCTCCCTTCCAGGTAGATGCCTCTACTGAGACCCAACCATAGGGGTCTGGTAGAGGTCCAGGAGGAAAGTGCAAGCAGGCTGTCCAGGGGTAAAGGTGGAGAGGGTTCCAAATGGTGTGATGGATCATTGAGGCTCCAGTCATATTTAGTGTTTTGATATCACAATAGAAGGAAGACTAAATAAGGTGTAATAATTTTTCACTCTAAATGTTCTCAAATATATACAAAGTACACCAAACGGTATAATTAACTCCCATATACCCATCACCCAACTTCTACAATTTCATCTCAAGGGCAGCCTTCTCTCATCCATACCCAACTCATTCCCATGGCCTGCATCATTTTGATGCAAATCTCAGATATTATTAAAACATTTCATTCGTATTTCAGTATCTCTTCTTTAGGGAAAAAAAAACCCCACAATACCAGTAACTCATCTAAAAAATTAACAATAATTCCTTAATATCTTCAAGTATCCGTTTTGTGTCTACATTTCCCTGGAGTGTCTACACATTTCTTAAGAGCATAAACTTTACTTAGAAAGTTAATTAACTCAGGTTTATGTTCTTGATTTCCTAGTAAATTATAAACTCCTTGAGCAGAGGGCCTGTGTTTTGTTTATGCCTGCTTCTGAGCGCTTTGCTGATACTTATGCCCAGATTTCAAAGTAAAGGTAATTAATTAAATGCATAATAAAAGAGCTTTTTATGACTTTCCATGTAACTACATTCACAAATCAGAAAAAAATCCTCACAGTACCTGTTCGGATTTTTGGTACAGGAAGTAGGGACAATATAGATCCTCAATTTCTTGAATTAAATTGAAATGAAAATGTCATATATAACATGGGCAGTCGCAAACCTGAAACATCTGGCTACTAAAAATCTCTTGATAGCTATCACAATATCTGACAACCTGAGAAAGTGAATCTCTAGAGAGAATCTGTCAGTTTTTGCATACTGTCCACGGTTACCAAATAAAAATAAGAGAATATACCTGATAGGAGAAAGATGCATTCTATGAATTTTAATACAAAAATGGAAGGTTTGTCTTGGATTAAATCAAGGTAAATAGTTTTGAATATCTATGCATGAGGGATTTTCCTTTTTGTATCATCTCCCCACCTGTTTCCCTCTCTCACTTCCACCACAATACTAGTTCTTTTTTAGAGTGGACAAATGAAATATAGGGGTTTATAGGAAAAAGAAAAATGAGGGATGTATATCCTTAAGCATATGATCCTAATAGGAAAAAAGAAAGCTTTGTAAATCAAAGTAAGTGCTGCTTCATTTTATAATAGCAAAAACTTAAAATAATCTGAATGTCTAAGATTAGGAAAATGGATATATAAATTATATTCTGTTCAATTACCAGGAATAACTAAGAAAATTATGATGTTTTTAAAATTAGGATTATAGGGCTTCCTGGTGGCGCAGTGGTTGAGAGTCCGCCTGCCGATGCAGGGGACACGGGTTTGTGCCCCGGTCCGGGAAGATCCCACATGCCGCAGAGCGTCTGGGCCCATGAGCCGTGGCTGCTGAGCCTGCGCGTCTGGAGCCTGTGCTCCGCAACAGGAGAGGCCACAACAGTGAGAGACCCGTGTACCGCAAAAATAATAATAATAATAATAAAATAAAATAAAATTAGGATTATGAAGACCATGTAGCAACATGGAAAATGCTTATGACGTGTTAGGTAAAAACAATCAGGATTGAAATTTTATGAACATTATGATTTTAACTATGTAAAAAGTGTACCTGTAACTAGAAGACTGAAAGGAAATACAATAAAGTAATAATAGTGGTTATGTAAGTGTGGTGGAATTATGCATGATTTTAAAAATATTATATGTCTGGCCTTTAGAATATGCTAAATAAATAACAATTTCTTTTGTTTTTCTGTTCCCTCCACCTAACGTTTTAAAAAATTGTATGATTGTAAATTAAAAAATTGTAAAGCTAAAAATGGTATTAAATTTAAATATATTTTCTTTGTTTTAAAGTGTGTATCCAGCTTAGGGACTTCCCTGGTAGTCCAGTGGGTAAGACTTCTCACTCCCAATGCAGGGGGCCTGGGTTCAATCCCTGGTTGGGGAACTAGATCCCGCATGTGGGCCGCGACTAAAGAGTTCACATGCTACCACTAAGAGTCCACATGTCACAGCTAAGAAGCCCGTATGCCGCAACTAAAGATCCCACATGCTGCAGCGAAGATCCCGGGTGCTGCAACTAAGACCTGGTGTAGCCAAAATAAATAAATAAATAGATAAGTAAATAAATATTAAAAAATTAAAAAAGTGTGTATCTGGCTTATATATATAATATTTTATATTTTTAGTTATTTATATATAAAATAGTGAAAGAATCAGATTAACTTTTTAAAAATGGTGAAATAAAACATAATTATTTTATTTCTTTTATTAAATTTTACTTTTTACTTAAATATTAAATACTATAAAGTATTTAATAACACAATACCTAGCAGGGATCCTTACACATTTAGGCCCTTGACATATATTGGCTGAACAGATTTGAAAACACTCATTCATTGTTCATTCATTCAACAAATATTTGTTGATGATCTACTTCCCAATGAAATGAGGTTTTTTTTTTTGTTTTTTTTTTTTGGCCAATGCGGGATCTTAGTTCCTGACCAGGGATAGAACCCATGTCCCTTGCAGTGGAAGCTAGGAGTCCTAACCACTGGACCGCCAGGGAAGTCCCTGAAATTAGTATTTTTGCTGACTTAGAAAAGGGTCAAATTATTTTTTAAATTATGAAATATGCATGAGTGCAAAAAACATAAGTGCACAGCTTAATAAATTATTGTAAAATGAATCCCCACCAAGGTTAAGAAACAGAACATCAGCAGAACACCTGCAGACCTGATCCCAACCCCTACCTGCACACCAGTGGTCACCAGGACAGAGGGGGATGTGCCAGGACACTTGGGAAGCTCCAGGGCCTGGACATTTGCTTTCTGTAAAATTTGCAAAAGTAAACATTTTCCCACCTTTGGTTAAGACCTCTGTGTACTTTCATAGCTAATTTTGTATTCATAATTTCACATTTTTTTTCTTAGAGTCGCCCCAAATGGTATAATCTTCAGGACCCACAAAATCTGAATCTGCCCCTAGAACCACTATCCTGACTATTAGGTATTGTTTGCTTCCAGATGGATTACACAATGTAAAACTGTCCGTTTCCCAATTTAGAATGTTCCAAATAGTTCCATGAGCTCTAGCCCTTGGCTGCTCAGAGCTACTTAAAGGGAAGAATTGACTGGCCTTGCACAGGATAATGGTACATGGTTTCAGCTGGGGTTTCACAGCTGTGGACCCCCAGAGCTGGGGATAGACCTCGGCTTGGCTCTCTCTTCTTTCTGAGACAGACATAAGTCTCAGTGATGCACAGAGAGGGAGAAGGCCAGCCTATCACCTCCCGGACTAGGACTAGTTTCTCCAAGGTAGAGTTACTAACAGAAGCCTAGCTTGTTAGGCACACAGAATATTTACAAACCTGAATAGTTTGCCACCATTTAAAAATCAAGAGATTTCACGTGAAAAGTTGGCTTTCTGACTTCTTTTAAGCGGCTGGAAGATGTACCCACTCTGAACCCACATTCCCGCACAGCCTGGCACTGACTGGGTGGAGCTGAGAAGCAGCTGTTTTCTGAGGCCAAAGCTCCTCCCTGAACCCATCACTTCACTTACAGGTGTCATCTGGCTATTTGGTCCCTTTGGGCATTTGTATTGGCATCTTACCCATTACCTTGTATTAATACAAAATGCTTTCTTCAGTGATCTTTAAAAATTAAATGTAAAGATAACAAGGAACAGGGACTTCCCTGGCAGTCCGGTGATTAAGACTGTCCACACTTCCAATGCAGGGGGCACAGATTCGATCCCTGGTCGGGGAACTAAGATCCCACATGATGAACGGTGCAGACAAAAAAAAAAAAGATAAAAAGGAACAAGTTCCCCCAAAATACTCCATGATGACTTTCTTGCTAATGTTTCCTGAACCCTTTACAATGGTGCTAGCAAGATACCACCCCAAATGGAGTTAAACTGTCTAAATGTACACAAGACGAATAAAATTAGAAACATGCAAAGGTTCATCTCAAATGAAATAATTTCCTCATCAGAAACAGTTAAGAAGCAGCTAAGCATAACTTTAGATCTGTAGTTGTTGAATTCTAGGATGTATCAAAATCTTACCTGGAGACCTTGTTAAAACAGATTGCTGGGTTGCATCCCCAGAGTTTCTGATTCAGTAGGTGTAGGGTGGGGCTGAGACTGCATTTCTAAGAGGTTCTCAGCTATTGCTCATCCTGCTAGCCCTGGAGCACTTTCTGAGAGCCACAGAGGCATGCTACTCAGTGTGGTCCCCAGCCTAGATGCCTGGGAGCTTGTTAGGAAGGAGAATCTCGGGCCCTCTCTTGACCAATGGAATCAGGATATGCAGGTGGCTTGTAGGAACTTTACATTTTGAGTTGCAGTGAACTAACTTGTCATTTCCAAACCTTCCTGGGGCCTTTGTTAACTATGCAGAATGCCAGGCCTTTCCCTTAGAAATTTATTTAGAAATCTTTTTTCTTTTTTTTTTTTTTGGCTTCACAGCAGCATGTGGGAACACAGTTCCCTGACCAGGGGTCAAAACTATGCCCCCTGCATTGGAAGCGCAGAGACTTAACTGTTGGACCTCCAGGGAAGTCCCTCAGAAACCTATTTTTGTCAAGCGCTCCAAGTGATTCTTATTATCAGGAAGGCTTAGGGAGAATAGGCTAATGGTGGTATTAATAAAACTAAAGAAAGAATATATTTTTAAAAACAAGGATCAGCAAATGAAAATTTTAAAAATAGAAATTCCAGGGGAGAAAATTGGCAGCTTGTCTTCAACCATTTGGGGCTCTGTAGCCCCAAACGGTATGCGTTCTTTTTGTGGAGAGAGATGAATCAAATTGTCAGATCTTTTACCGCACACCAAACTGCTTTTATCTGGGTCCCTGCTCATCAAGAAGTCTCATTATTATAAGTTGGCTTCCAAGTTTTTTTGTTTTTTTTTTAAATCACAAGGGACAGAAGTTGTTGTGACTCACATGGTCCATATGAGTGTCACCCAACAGAACTTTCCATTACTGTGGAAATGCTCTATTTCCTTTTTCCTAAAATTAATTAATTAACTAATTAATTAATTTTTGACTGCATTGGGTCTTCGCTGCTGTGTGTGGGCTTTCTCTAGTTGCAGCGAGTGGAGGCTACTCTTCGTTGCGGTGCGTGGGCTTCTCATTGCTGGCTTCTCTTGTTGGGAAGCATGGGCTCTAGGCATGTGGGTTTCAGTAGTTGTGACATATGGGTTCAGTAGTTGTGGCTCACGGGCTCTAGAGCACAGGCTCAGTAGTTGTGGCGCACGGGCTTAGTTGCTCCGCAGCATGTGGGATCTTCTTGGATCAGGGCTCAAACCCATGTCCCCTGCATTGGCAGGTGGATTCTTAACCACTGCACCACCAGGGAAGTCCCCCAAGTGTTTTTCACACCAGGAGAAACACGCCAGTCAAATCAATATAAGTATTCTGATTTGTGACAGGTACATTTCTCACTGTGAATCAAGAAATCATCATTAAGGCATTGATATATTTTTCTGTGGGTTCTATTAGTGTCTCTAAGATCAAACCACTTTTGTTTTAAAAACAAAATCAAATTTCTGTGCACATGTATATGATGTTCTGTTGGAGGAAGGAGCAAATGCTTTTGCCCATAAAATTTTCTTACATGTGGATCCCACTGTGTAGTTTTAATGTTTTTCATACATCTCTTTAAGCAGGTCAGATTTTTTTTTGAAAGGAGAATTACATTAGCAAATAATAAAAGTGTACAAAATATACAAGAATAAACATCTAAAAAAGCAAAGAGTTGATAAGGAAATTGTCTTTTTAATTCTTTCAGTGTTTATAAATGAAATACTGGCCTTCGTGAGTCCTATCTTTTCCCTTAATCTGTCTTCACAATTCTCCAGGAGGAGGGTAAAATTTTACACTTCTGCTTAGAAGAACTAAACTATCACTGAATCTACCTATGAAGTACATTTTCCCAAATATCAGATGTTTCCAAAGTCCTTTCAAGGAATATAAATCTCTGAGAATTGTGGACCTCATCACCTCCATCTATCATCCAATTTCTGGGAAGTTAACACATTCCCAGGGATTTTCATCTGGGAAATTAACAAATTCCTTGTCGATGTTGAAACACGGTATTTCTATTGAGGTTTCAGTGGATAATCTTATTCTAGAAATCAGGCCATCAGAGGATCGGTTTGTTTGGAGGATAGTTTAATGTTAACCCCCATTCTGAATAGAACAGTTTTTATTTCCAAGGTTCCAGTTACACCTTAAGTTGCACTGAGTTTTTAAAGGCGACTGATCTGGCCAGTAGCATGATTGTGATCCTCTGGTCAAGCCAGTGTTGGGGCCCTGGTACCATTAAGTTCTCTGGGTGGAGATCTGAAAGAGTGAGAGGATACTCAGCCAAGGAGGGAAGGCTTTCAGAAAATGGGTAAGAGTGTAACTGAGCAGGACCCTATGGGGCCTTCCCAGGACAGACCCCTCCCCCATATTCTCTGCTTTAGCTCCTCTCTGGAGTAAGTAGATAATTGTATCTGATGCACATTTCCCGAGTTATTTTACAGATGTGAAAGTCCCCACCAAATGGAACATGTTAAGTACTTGATGATCATGAGCACATGGTCCCCAGGCCTACTGGAGCCTGAGGATTGATAATGTCAACCCCTGTGGCACCACCCTGTTGCCTCACCATCAGCCAGTCAGAGAACTGTGCACGAGCTGATCACTTGCCCTGAGACACACCCCCCACCCCCCCCACTCCTTTAAAAACGCTTTGCTGAAAACTTTCAGGGAGTTTGGGGCCTTAGAGCATGAGCCACCCATTCTCCTTATATTGGCAACTTTACAATAAATGCTGCGCTTTCCTTCAACTCAACCTGGTATCAGTAGATTGGCTTTACTACAAATGGGCAAGCAGACCCCAGTTTGGTGCGGTAACAAGAGGAGAACATAAATTGTGGATGAATAAAATTGCCTCTTTCACACCCCCCCCATCCCCCTACCCCTGCCCCGGCCTGGCTACTTCAGGAGACAGCATTATATAGTTAGAAAGCAGAGAATTTTGGAATGAAAAGTCTTGGTTTCAGTTTTGGTGCCAGTTACTATGCAAAGTATGATCGTTTTGAAGTTTCTTATAATTTCAGTTCCTTCAAATTTCTATGAGGATAGCAGTGTTGATACCTCTCTTGGTGATAAAATGTCAGTACACCCTAAAATGCTTTATAAATGTGAGTTGTTACTGTGGGCACAGTAACAATACCTTCAAATACTGGTGGTTTTAGCTTAATTTTTTTCAGTTTTAACTTATTTTCATCACTTGTTCTTTATGATCCAGATATTTTAAAATGCAATGAAAATTAACTTTCCATGATATGTCAGGGACTGGAAGTAAAAAAATTTTCAAACTGCAAATGAGTTACACAAATGAAAATATCAAATGGAGATCCAGTTATCAAAATGAAAGCACTCAACATATTAAAAGTTCACAATTATTTGTTTAGAGCACATAAAAAAGTCAGCTTGCTAACCAACGGTTGTGATTTTTAGAGAACTACTGCAGAGGTTTGAAGAAAATAGATTTATTAGTTAACTTATAAAGAGATTAAAGAGCTTGAAACAAGTATTGAAAAGAAATTTGTGGGCTTCCCTGATGGCATAGTGGTTAAGAATCTGCCTGCCAAGGCAGGGGACACGGGCTCGAGCCCTGGTCCGGGAAGATCCCACATGCTGCAGAGCAACTAAGCCCGTGAGCCACAATTACTGAGCCTGCGCTCTGGAGCCCGCGAACCACAACTACTGAAGCCCGCATGCCTAGAGTCCGTGCTCTGCAACAAGAGAAGTCACCGCAATGAGAAGCCTGCGCACCGCAACGAAGAGTAGCCCCCACTCGCCACAACTAGAGAGAGCACGTGCACAGCAACGAAGACCCAACTCAGCCAAAAATAAATAAATTAATAAGTTAATAAAAAAATAAATTAGAATGGTGTTAGGCTTTAAATATACCAATTTGGGTAATCAAATTATTCATTTTTTAATAAGAAATGACACGGCAGAAATGCTGGTCCAACAGTCTTGTCTTTACTGTTCCTTGTCTTTACTGTTCCTTTAAAGAGAGAAACAGAATGCAAGGAATCAGAAAGCACTAGCAGGCATCAATTAATCCAAGATACTAGCTTCTTAGTTCCAAAAGCACTTGCAAAGAAAACCATTGGGGGGCACAGGGTATGGAAGCACTTCATAATAACTGGAATCCCATGAGTGTCTGTGTAAGCCAAGTCTCATAGGCTATTTTTTGTATTTGTCTTTTACTTGGTCACTTTTTTTCCCTCAAATACTAGTTTTTCTTTGACGTTTTTTCCTCAGAGTATAAAAAGTATGAAATATAAACAAGCTCTTGCATTGCACACTTCAGAGTGTACAATTCAAGCATTATAGAGCTATCTACATACCAATAAATCCCATCAAATCTTGGATAATTCAATAATATACAAAATACCAGGGCACAGAAAGAACTAAAACACACTTCTTTTTGTTACACATAAGATTCAAATATTCAATCTAAAGAAAATCACTTAATCATTTTGGCTCTCCTCTACATTCACATGTTGATATACTTATTAAAATATTCTGTATTATTATGTTTGGTCTTATTATTTCAAGTCAGGTTTACAACCTCAAAACCAGCCATCCAGACAAAACAGGTAATCAGAAAGATTATTTCTTCCCCACCTCCCTAATCCCAATAACTATGAAACCAATTTTATGACATGACTCCAAACACTGGATTGTGACAAAAAAATGCTAGGTCCAATTTCTTCATAATCCTTTTTGGTGTGGCATACTTGGTAGAACTCAGGTGTGGAAGCCAGCATGGATCCTCCAAACCAAACTGCATATCACTGCATGTGATATGTAATGACTTGTACATCAGTAGGCTTTGGCTTCAATCTACCACCACTCAATTCTCACTTAATTTCAGCCTGGCATCTACAGTTCTTTTCCAATCTCTTTGCAAGCGACGTCTAAAGTCCCTGAACATGGTTGAACCTCCAGAGAGGACAATATTCTTGTAGAGAGGACGTCTGACATCAATAGGACAATTCTGAATTACTTCTTCTACAACTTCTGAGATAGGCTGAGTAAAGTCTGGATTAGCAAACTCTGGATGAAAAAAAATTTCAGGTCCCAAGAATCTCTCATATCCAACATCAATGGAAAATTCTTTCTTTGAGATAGCATTGATTCCAGTATACTGTTTAATGCACTTTGATCCATCTGTATCATACTTGTTAATCTGGGCAGACATAACTATAGCTCTCCTTTACTGCCTTAGCAGTTTCCAAGGATTGCTCTGGAGGAATTCCTACTTCTCGGTCTCTCAGCAATTGCTGAATAAAATATGTTATATCTCGTCCTGCGATTGGAATGTGCTTAATACAGCTGCCAATCACATACCCTTCAGCCACAGGGATGACACGAGTGACACCATCTCCACTGTCTATTGCTGTACCGGTCAGCGTCCGTTCTCCTACTTGTCTGGTGGTCCAGGTTGCAGCTAAGGCAAGAACAGCCTGTACAGCAATGTACAAGCCTGGAACATTGAAGGACTCAAACATTATTTCAGCAGTATATTCCCTGTTTTCTGGAGTATTCAGTGGAGGTTCAGTCAAAAGAAAATAATGGTCTTCAGGTTCCGCCCTTAAATAGTTAAAGATCACTTGCCCCATAAACCTTTCCATCAAGTCCCGGTCTTCAACTATACCACGGCGGATTGGCCACTTTGTTGCATATGTAGATTTTTCTATTGCTTCATCATCAGTGAAGGAGTCTAGGTCATCAATACCTTTCATCACCCTCCTTTGTGCTTGATCACCCACTTCCGCTGACTCCTTAATAGCAATACAGGAAGGGATGATAAACCGTGGTTCCGTATTTCCAGCATATCCTAGTTTTGTATACCCTGTGCCACAGTCCCCCACACAGGCCGGCAGCCGTTCCGCCATCTTCCTCTTCGCCTGCTGCTGCCATCTGCTCTGTGCTGGTTGGGGCCAGGGGTGGGTGGCGAGAGCTAGAAGCTATCTGACCATCTACGGCCGGACCGCCCTCTCCATCCGGGGGGTGGGGGGTGGGGAGCCGGGAAGCCAAAGCAGTAGCGAGAGAGCAGCAGGCTCGGTCAGCGGCTTAATTTTTCAATACTTTATAATTGGTCTTTGACCCAGCAATTCACTTCTATGAATTTATCCTAACAGATATAACTGAGTATGTGCAAAATAAGGTATTGTCAAGTTATTCACTGCAGCATTTTTTATAATACCAAAATGTTAAAAACAGTCTAGATATCTACCGATAATGGTCTGATTGAGTAAATTATATCCATTTGGTGGAACAAATGGAATACCATGCAGCTGTGAAACAGAATAAGGAAACTCCCTATATATTGTTATGGAAGGATCTCTAACACACATTATTAAATAAAAAAGCAAAGTGCGGAGCTTGACTTTTACTGTAGAAGGGAGAAACAAAGGAAAAGCAGTTCAGAAACAATAGTCAACAGAGTGCTCTTCAAGGGATATACCTAACAATCTAATACATATCTGAGTTGTCTGCAGGAACTCAGATCCCCACACCGGTGTTAACTACAAGCTAAGATCCCAGACTGGTCAGAATTTGGGGAATGATGATGTTGACCTTTTCTGACCCTCTGTGACTTCAATCAACTAAAGCTTGGACTCTGCCAACCTTTGCTCCACTTCTACACTGAATTCTCCTCGGCTCCAGCCCCTTCACGAACATGCATTCACCACCCAAGCCCCTGTATGAATATGCACGTACCCTTAGCTTAAAAGGTCCCCAGTTTTGCTGTTTGGGGAGACACTGCTTTGGGAAAGATCTCAGTGTTCTCCTTACCTGCTGTGAGTAATAAACCCTTCCTTCTCCCAATCTTTGGCTTGGTTGTGTCTTTTGGCCCACCGAGGCGAGCTCAGTTTTCGGGTAACAGAAAGATACACAACAAACAATTGTGGTCAAATAGAGAATTCCCTGGTGGTCCAATGGTTAGAACTCCACGCTTTCACTGCCGAGGGCGCGGGTAAGGTCCTGTGAGCCGTGCAGTGCGGCCAAAAAAAATAGTGGTTAACTACTGGCAGAGGTGAGGGGACTGTGTGGGTGGGAGGGAGATTTTCACTGTGTATCTTTTAATATACATTTTTGGATTTTGAATCATGGGAATATATTACCTATTTCAAAATTAAGTTAATACTTATTTGAGAAGAGACTAATATTTACGTGGCTAAGGAACTAAATAAAGATCTATGGCTTATCTTGCGTGTAAGAGCTCTTCAATAATTATTTGATGTGTTGAATTCGGGTGGAATGACTCCAGCATTAAGGTGTGTGATGGGTCGGGCCTGTGAGAGGAGCAGGGAAGATCGAGGGCAATTGAGGATACGTCTGTTTAGACGGGCATATCAAAAAGCGAAGCTCTGCATGGGGCCAGATGGGTAACAGGGGAACAAACTTAGGCGGGTGCCGGTCTGCATCATAATTAACATGAAGCATGCTTTCAGGAATGGAGAAAACCATGTGCTTTTTTTTCTTTCTTTTTTTTTTTTTTTGCGGTACGCGGGCCTCTCATTGCTGTGGCCTCTCCTGTTGCGGAGCACAGGCTCCGGACGCGCAGGCTCAGCGGCCATGGCTCACGGGCCCAGCTGCTCCGCGGCATGTGGGATCTTACCGGAGCCGGGGCACGAACCCGTGTCCCCCGCATCGGCAGGCGGACTCTCAACCACTGCCCCACCAGGGAAGCTCAACCATGTGATTTTATAATATAGGTGGTAATGAGAAAGGAGTAAGAATAATTGGGAACACAGAGAAGTAACAAGTTACCTTTCTTTGTTGTTGTTAGCGTTTTTTAAAATCTTCTTCTGGGGTGGGAGTGGTGTATTTGGAATGAGAGTTATTTCAAATCTCATCAAAGCGTTTAGCAAAATACTAACCAGCGGTGGTGTGAACAGAGAATGTTAGCCATCTTAGGAGGGAGGGAGTTACATCCAGGCTGTGCTTGGAGGTTTAAGGGGAGGGCAACTCACTGCGGGAATCTGAGCCAGTTAGAGGCACAAAGACTTTCTGATTCTTAGGATCCAGCAGATGGGAGACAAATGTCAGGGTGACAGGGTCATCACTGGTATCAGGGCTATGATCTGCCAGCGGCCCAGGCACTGCCAGCGGCCCAGGCACAGCGGCCCAGGTCCAGAAGAAATGGTGTCCCCAGGGTAACTCACAGGGAGTGGGGGTGGGTAGGCAAGACTGCTCCTACCCAGCTGGAGACTTCGAGAGAGCCCGGGCAGGTCGCTGGAGAACTGCTAACCCCACAGCTGCAACTCCCTGGGACCAGCCCTCAGGGAGCAGTGTGTCATTAGCAGGAAGGGACTAATGACCCAAGACTCCGTGCTCTGGGCTTGGAGCAAAGCATTTGGGGACATCCATCTCCTCCCCTCTCACCACACAGTTTAAAATCACATTTTCCTCTTCCTGGGTATTTTGAAGCTTAGTGTGAATATCTAGGAGTGCTTTTTGAGATCCTCTGATGAAAGGTGCAACAGAAGTGCAAAGTATTATCATCAACACTGTAAATATTTTAACGACAACAGAAGTGCCACGTGTAGGCAGAACACAGACGCACATTCCAACGTCCAATATTCCTAAGAGAACTACTGGAGAGTTCAGAATGGCACATGTGCAAGAGAAGCCAGTCACAGGAGAAAAAAAGAGATAGTTGAGCTAAGTAAGAGACTTCCCTACAATGCTGCCCAGCGGAACGGTAATGTCCACTCAAACAGGCTTCAGCCGGATACCAAGGTCTCCCCTCCAAGTACCAGCTACACACGTGTGTGACAACCGATGTGGAAGATGGAGCAAGCGCAGGCCCAGCCTTTGTGCAAGAGGCGAGCTGCTGCTGGGAGTGCTTCTGTCCCATTAGCAGGCAGGCTCTGGAACATGCCAGCCTGGCAGCTGACTGTGGCTGACGGTGGGGGGTGCGGGGGTGTGGGGCTGACGGAGGCTTCCCCTGGCAGCACCACAGTCTGCCTGTGGTGGACAGGTGCCTGGCTGGCCCTGGAGCAGGCTAGAGCTGAGGGAGGGAGTGAAGAGGGGACAGGGTGATGCATGACCAGGCAGGATTTTTCACCACCATGGGACCTGGGAATTTGGCTGGCAAGGATGATCAGCTGGGCTTAATTTAGAGCAGTTTCTCAATTGCTCTCAAGCAATAGCTGAAGTTAAGAAATTAATAACTACCAGGTGAGTATAAATGATGTTTCAAGCACAGTGCTAAAGTCAGCCTCTGTATTTTCTCATTTAATCTTCACAACAACTCTGTGAGGTAGTGCTACTACCCTTGCTCACAGATAGAGCTCAGAGGAAGCAAAGGACGTGCCCAAGACACTACAGTAAGTGGCAAGGCTCAGATCTGCATGCAAGAATTGTAATTCCAAAGCTGTTTTGTCTACAATGCTATGTGGCTTCCTCAGTGACTAAAAAGCAACTATCAGGGCTCTTAGATTTTGTTTTCTTGGTTATTACAGACCTAAACACACTGTATCCAGAATGCTATTGTCAAAGATAAGGTAACAAATGACTTTCTTCCAACAATATGGTTCAGGTTTTGATCCATGCCTATATATGGATCTTATCCAAAAGAAGAGCTACTTTTAAGTCAAGGAGATGTACACCGAGGCCTGTCTTCTGGATCTGGACCACCCAGGCCAGGCTTCCATATTTGGTGCCTCTTTCGGACACACTGTCTCCAGTCTCCCTCCACTTTCCAATCTGTATTCCAGACTGTGGACAGAAATAACTTTGAAAAACCTGTCTGTTTGAAAATCTGCAGGGCTCCCAACTGCCTCCAGAATAAAGTCCTTCCCCGGCTAGGCAGCCACGTCCCCCAGAATAAAGTCCTTCCCCGGCTAGGCAGCCACGTCCCCCAGAATAAAGTCCTTCCCCGGCTAGACAGCCGCGTCCCAGCCCTGCTCGGCCACGCCCCACGGTCCAGCCTCTGCTGGATTCCTCTGTGCCCCGAACAGTGTGCATTTTCACACCTCACTGTTATTATTAGCCCTGCTAGTCCCTCTCCCTGCAATGGCCTGGTCTTACCTTCTTCCTCCCTTTGGCAAATGGCTCTCCTCCAAAGCCCAGTTCAAATATCACTGCGCTCCCTCAGCTTCCTGACCCAAAGTAGAATTTATTACTCCACTCATTTGAGCCCCTCCGTGGCACCTGGTGCCCAAGCATATTATACTACTTACCATCAATTACAGTACTTTATTCTATACAGCTGGATCCTCTTTCGCTTTAATTGAGGCAAGGGCAAAAACCATTTCTTACCATCTTTGTTTCCAGAGGCCCTGGTATACAGCAAATGCCCTGAATGTTTTAGAAGAAACAGATGCAGTCATGTGCAAAGGAACTCTGCTCACACAGTACTACAGCGATGATCTCAAAGAATTTCGCCAGTATGTGGGTAACTGGGATGGCTGGCTTCAAATTCCTTCTCTACACATTATTACCTGTGATCTACATAGCCCCTCAACAATGAAACAGAGAATAACTATCTTGTTCCCCTGAAGGATATGAAAGGGGGCATACAGCAACCCCAAATTTCCACCAGGGCACCTTTGCTTCTTCCTCTTGTCAACAGAGGAAGTTTTGTTTGGGCAGGGCAGAAGACTGTGCTGCTAAAACTATAGTTAAAAGCATTGGTTTAGGGAATTGCCTGGTGGTCCAGTGGTTAGGACTCCGTGCTTTCATTGCCCAGGGCCTCGTGGCGTGGCCAAAAAGAAAAAAAAAAAGCACTGGTTTAGATGGCCTCTTCCTTTACTACCTCATGCCTAAATATCTATCTGTAAGCACCTCTTCCTAACTGGTTCTCAAGCCTCTAGTCTTCTCCTCCTCCATTCAACTTGCAAGTTACTGCCGGATGAAATTTTCTAAAACATTATTTGAATCATATGTAACATGTTAGTTTTGTAACATAATTGCATAATAAATATAACCAACCAAACACTCAGCCCCACAACTAGAACATTAAGAGTAACTTGCATCTACCTGTACATGCTTCGTGCAGGTCAACCCGTTGCTTAATACCTGGAGTTAATCACTGTCTTTAATTTTAAATTTTTTATTCTACTTTTTAAAGAATGTAGTTTTATTAAAGGGGAGAGGGAGGGGGGTAGGGGTAAATTAGGAGTATGGGATTAACAGATACAAACTACTATGCATAAAATAGCAACAAGGAATTACTGTATAGCATAGGGAACTATATTCAATATCTTGTAATAACCTATAATGGAAAAGAATCTGAAAAAGGATATATAAGTGAATCACTTTGCTGTACACCTGAAACTGACACCATATTGTAAATTAACCATACCTCAATCAAAAAAAAGAAAGAATATAGCTTTATTTTACATATATGAATATAGTTGATTTTGCTGATTTTGGAAGACTGTAAAGATAGTACCATACTGTGTATATCTCCTGGTACATGCTATTTCACTACTATGAATCCAAGATTCATCCACGTTGATGCTCTTGTTTAGTTTGCTGTTACATAGTATTCAACCGTGCGCCATACCAGTTATTTACTCCTCCTGCCAGCCAACTCGGACTGTTTCCAGTGATTTGCTATTATGGGTAATGTGGCTATCAACATTCTTGGTGCACAAGTGCATTTGTGCATTTCTGAAGTGGGATGTTAGGTCATAGGGTATACAAATGTTCAACCTTGTGAAATAATGTCAAAGTTGTTTTTAAAGGGGCACTAACAGCCAGATAATTTTTTTCAAAATCACTGCTTTCCCTGTTGAAAAATAATTCAGTGTAACCACAACTTGCAAGATAAAATCCAAACCTGCCATTCCATGCCAGTTAAAATCTGGTCCCGGGCTTCCCTGGTGGCGCAGTGGTTGAGAGGCCGCCTGCCAATGCAGGGGACGTGGGTTCGTGCCCTGTTCTGGGAAGATCCCACATGCCGCGGAGCGGCTGGGCCCGTGAGCCATGGCCGCTGAGCCTGCGCGTCCGGAGCCTGTGCTCCGCAACGGGAGAGGCCACAACAGTGAGGCCCGCTTACCGCAAAAAAAAAAAAAAAAAAAAAAAAAAAAAAATCTGGTCTCAACCTAAATTTCATACCTTTTCTCTTATTGTCCCTCCCTAACCCCCAAGCACCTCCCACTCCAATCGGGCAGATCTGCTCCCAGATATAGAACACAACTTACTCATTTTCAACAGCTCCTTCCTTTCTAGTCTGCAACTCCCCTGCACCCCTGCTACTGCCCTTGGGTTCTCCTTCCTAATGAAACCTACCCTGAGCACACCTGCCCACAGGACTCTCTTCCCCCCAGCTCCTAGAAGACATGTCCTGCCTCAGTCATATGCCATCAGCCTTCACCCCCATCCACGTCTTAGTGTGCTAGGTTTCATGCTGCCTTTTTGGAAAAATGGACATTCTAGCTAAGCTGTGTGATCAGATTTACTTGAGAACTCAGTGTTTCCAAATTTAGTATTTGGTACCTTTCTCACCACTCTCTGGACAATGGAATTGCTTAATTGTGGATTTGACTGTTTTCCCACATAACTTTCGACATGATTATGTCTTATTTCCCCAATTAAATCATCAGTATCTTAAAAGTACAGAGACCATATTTTTAAATTTCTTTGTATTCTCTATAACATTTAACATAATCTCATGTGTGCAGTAAGAACTCAGTTCAACAAATATTTAACGCTTCAGTGGATACCTGAAAATGCAGGGGACTGAAAGTGCATTTCTAGACAAAATATGTTCTAGCATACAATTTAAATATATAATATGTAGGTGTATAAAATACATATACACAAAAGCATGTGTGTGTGTATATATATTTATACAAGCTTAGAAAGTACAATAAAGGCAGAGGCAGTCTAGATAGAAACTTTCCAATCACAAAAACAAGAAACAAATAGCATCCATGTGTTTAAACTACCTAAGAAGTTACTCTTTGGCAAAAAAACTCTTAGGTTTAGTGCTATGGCATCTGTCTCTGAAATATGTTACTGTCCATTTTCATCACGACTGTGACTAGGAAATAATTCATTTAGTTAAATGACCTTTTCTTTTTCAGTTGTTCTCCTTTGATCAAGTTGCTGCTCACCTTCCTAAAAACACTACATTGTATAAAATTTGAGGCAGAAACAAACTATATTGTCTCCCAATAAAAAAGTATCACTTTATTAGTATGAAATATTCTGAGATAATTTATTGTATTTGTGACCCAAGTACACGATTCTTAAATACGAAACGGTTTTAAGCGCAATCATACAATCATTTAGTAAAAGTGCTGGTCATCAGACCCCGAGAAAAGCAGGAAGGCACTTTCCCATTTTGGTGTAGAGATACTACACTTAAGAGGCTGCTTAATTGGCCGCTTATTTAATGGAGTTTATTCTGCTTCCCTTTTGTCAGATTCTTCCTCCTCAAACTCGACTAAAGGAGCGTGTCTGTTGGCCTGAGAACCTTCTTTGTAGAACACTTTCTTGATAGTGCCATCCTTTGGAGCCTTTATGGTATGCTGCAAAGACAAAAGGCATGACAAACAATGGCTATGATGCTAATGAGGGTTGAGCACACACCAAGTCAAGAAACATGAAAAGTGAAAAATGAAGCCAATTATTTTGATGTTTTGTCATGTATCAGTGCTTCCCGACCTTTCTCATATCACAGCACACAGAGAAAATAATAACAGTTTTATGGTGCGCTTGGGGATTGAGAAGAATCACTACCTTGATGCATCTGGTCAATAATTGGGAAGCTCTGAATTAGCTAGTAATTCTCAGCTCAAGCTTCACAGTAGACTCTCACCTGGGAAGCTTTTAAAAACTACTGATCCTTGGGCTCCCCTAAAGGAAATCCCAGTTCAACTGGTCTGGGAGGTACTTTTGCAAAAAGCTTCCCCGGTGCAATTTGTGACCAGGGCTCAGAACCAATGGCCTACAATTTCTAACCATCTAAAAACCTAAACAGCTAATTTAACTTGACTGAGGTTTTCACTTTGATACTGATATTTGGCATCCTAGGTATGGCCTTAGAAAATACCAGTAGCTAATATTCTGTTGGGTTACTGCCTGACTCTAAGCTATTGATAATTTCAGAATCACTAATGACAGGCACAATCTCACAAAATGAAAATGTAAGAGAAGGATGGTTTGGTTTTGTTTCCTGCAGTTAATGCTTCATCAATCCATGGTTCTTAATATTTAAAATGGTCTTAATTTACAAAATAAGACAAAAGAATGATTGGGACTGATAGCTCCCATAGTTTATTTGGCAAGTGAACCCGTGATTTCACTTACCTCCATCTTCATGGCGATCATAACCATCAAAGAATCTCCAGCTTTTACTTTGTCTCCAGCTTTCACAAACACCTAGAGAGTCAGAGTGACAGGTTAATATTTAAAAACGCAGAGGTCCTTTGTGGTCCACGGAGTTGGTATATAAATGTACACAGCAGAAGTATGTGTCTGTGTGGTTGTCTTATCTGCCAAAGACAAACATACTGGCACAAATCAGAGACCCATAGGTCAGTCTGGCATTGCGGGCACTGTTGTCAGTGGGGGGGCACTCCTTAGCTACCCATCCCTGCCCCCTAACCCACTGAGTTTTCCTTGAATCAGATGAATACACTTAATGTATTTCAAGATCCTTTTGTGTTTTCATGAATACACAGACAAGACATGTCACCAACGGGGAAGGACTGACTACAGGTACACCTCGTTTTATTGCTCTTCACATTTATTTTGCCTCACAGATATTGCTCTTTTTTTTTCTTTTTAAGAAATTCAAGGTTTGTGGCAACTCTTCATCAAGCAAGTCTATGGGCGCCATTTTTCCCACAGCATTTGCTCACTTTGTGCCTCTGTGTCACATTTTGGTAATTCTTGCAAAATTTCAAACCCTCTATGAGTAAAAAGATTATGACTCTCTGAGGGTTCTGATGATGGTTAGCATGTTTTAGCAATACAGGTTTTTAAAAATTTTTTATTTTATATTGGAGTACAGTTGATTACAATGTTGTGTTAGTTTCAGGCGTACAGCAAAGTGATTCGGTTATACATCTATCTAAGTATTTTTTAATCAAGGTATGTACACTTTTTTTTAAGACATACTGCTATTGCACACTTAACAGGCTACAGTGTAGTATAAACATAACTTTTATATGCACTGGGAAACCAAGAAATTCATGTGACTTGCTGTACTGTGGTGGTCTGGAACCAAATCTGCAATCTCTCTGCTGTATGCCTGTACTACACTTAAATGTTTTCACGACAGGCAGGGTGGAGGGTCTTGCCTGGTTTTCTAGTTTTTAGGTTGTTTAGGATAGTGTTTCAAGTCTTTAGGGCCTTGTGTAGTAAATGCAAAGACAATCTTCATGTGAAGGAATTAAACTTACTGGCAACACAGAAAAATATCTCTATTTTCCTTTTTTCAAGTATAAATGAACTCATATATCCCATATGGTTTTACTGTCTTCTTGGTTAACATGGTTATCAAGTAGTTTTCAGAAACATCACACAGTAGAGTTAGGTTCTGAAGTCAATGTGTACAGTCAAAACTGTGAAAAATGAGAAACATGTCTGAGAGCCCCACAATCACCCAATGCTGGGTGATAACTTTAGTAGCATTCAATGAAATCAATGATCTGGGTTTAGGTCAGTTATGGGGGAAAAAAGTGCATGTTTAAAAGTACACCCTGAGTAGGGATGCCCATATTACAAGAGGCCTGTGGGAACTGAGACTGAATGAGCAAAAGGCAGGTCCAAGTCCCTCAAGTCTGTTGCCCTTCTGGGGCAAACATTTCCAGACAGGAATGGTGGGTGAAATCACTCACACTATTTAAATAGTTGTTTTCTTCTTTTATTTATGGGTACCAAGAACATACAGTTGAATTTTTATGACTTAAATACATTTAAGGGGACTCTACTATATGTAAGTATATAAAAGGAGACTACTGATCTACCACCATTGGAAGATCTCAACTCTGAATATATGTGGCATTCAACACCAAACCACATTGTTCTTCACCAATACCATTCAAATTTTGGATAATGCTTGGTGAATGTGTCATTTTAATCATATAAAGACAACCTTGATTATTTGTACTTTGATGGAAATTCCCACTTCAAAGAAGAGTCTTTATCATAAATTAGGCAAATGGGGACTTCCCTGGTGGCACAGTGGTTAAGAATCCGCCTGCCAATGCAGGGGACACGGTTTGATCCCTGGTCCGGGAAGATCCCACATGCGGTGGAGCAACTAAGTCTGTGCGCCACAACTACTGAGCCTGCGCTCTAGAGCCCAGGAGTCACAACTACCAAGCCCGCGCGCACCATCTAGTGAAGCCCGCATGCTCTAGGGCCCGCAAGCCGCAACTACTGAGCCCGTGTGCTGCAACTACTGAAGCCCGCGTGCCTAGAGCCCGTGCTCCGTACAAGAGAAGCCACTGCAATGAGAAGCCTGTGCACCGCAACAAAGAGTAGCCCCTGCTCGCTGCAACTAGAGAAAGCCTGCGCGCAGCAACGAAGACCCGACACAGCCATAAAAAAAAAAAAAAAAATTAGGTAAATGGTATTTTCACTGTAATATAGAACTTGAATCTATAATAGATCCTCTTGTTTTCTTGAAATGGATGCTTTCCTATGAGCAAGATTTAGAGAGGGGGAAAAAGAATATATACAACAAAGTTCAACAAAGACATTTATTAGGACTTATTGTACATCATTCTACATACGTTCACATCATTACCTTTTCAACAGTTCCAGTCATAGGAGCTATGGCACCTCCTTGGGTTCCTTCTGAGCTCACTGCGGACAAGTATCTGGGGACTGGAATGCCAATCTGAATACTGCCATCCTATAAATAGAAATGATATTTATGGGGCATATATTTGTAATATAAATCAGAAATGAAATTAAGATCACTATAGTTTTACTAATAGACCTGAGGTGATGATTATTTTCAAACTATTTGTTAAATATCAGTCATCTTTAATACCATGGTTCTAGTTTAGCTTTGTACCTTGAGCAAATTACTAAACCCCTCAGTCTTGGTTTCCCACTGTAAAGAAGTAATGGCATACATGCCTCACAGGGGATTAAAAGAATTAAAGGATATAACTGTCGGTAAAAGACAGCCACTGTCTGGAAGCCATTTTTAGTAGCAACCCCACTATAAGGTGCTTAGTCTAAGCCAGGAACTCTTCTTAACAACTATATGAACATATAATGTCATTGATGGTCCCAACAACCTTATGAGTTGGGTTCTGTTATTTATTTATTTCTGTTCATAGATGGGAGAACTGAAGCCTAGAGAGTTTAACTTGCTCAAGGTCAAGCAGATGCTGGTAGGGCCAGGATTTGAACCCAAGTAGCTTCATACTCCAGAACTCATGCCCTTCACCACTCCACTCTACGGCCTCTGCCATCATATTGTTCTAGCACATTGACTATGGCAAGAAATGCCTGGTAAAATGAGATCAACCTTGACTCCAAATATGTAGTTTAATTACTGGAATACTAAAGGCATCTCATCACAAAGGACTGTGGTCTGGAAGATGGTTCCCAAATGTGAGAAGACTCTGAAGAGGCCACAGTATATCTGATAATCCATTCCCTTTCTTCGCCCATGCAGAACACCAAGGTCTTCTAACAAGCTCCTAACCAAATCCATGCCGAGCCTACCCCAACCATCATTTGACTGCCACGAGACCACCACTAACCCCACCCACCGCCCCCATAAGGAGTATTCGGTCCACAGACTCCTCCCACAATGGTCACCCTCCCAAGTCCCCAGGATTCCCAGTGCTAGGAGGATGGTGATTGGGGGAAGTTTTCAGGCCTCAAATCCCTGAGAGAACACTGCCCCCTGAGCAGGGAGATTCGCTCTGACAAAAAGGGGGTAAGGGTGTTTAAGAATTAAAGGAAGAAATGGATATGTGTCTGTCAGTGAGAATCTGTGAGAACAAAAGGGATGAATGGAGAAATAGAGAAGGTGGAAATGTGACAAAGAAACAGACTGAAAGGGAGACAGAGAAAAGGTCACAGCAGTGAGAGAAGGAAGCAGGATCTTTCTACTATCTCAGTGGAATACCTCTGGTCAAGCAATTTTCTTCCAATCTCCACAACAGTGTTATTATATTATTATTATTTTTTTGCGGTACGCGGGCCTCTCACTGTTGTAGCCTCTCCCGTTGCGGAGCACAGGCTCCGGATGCGCAGGCTCAGTGGCCATGGCTCACGGGCCCAGCTGCTCCGCAGCATGTGGGATCCTCCCGGATGGGGCACGAACCCGTGTCCCCCGCATTGGCAGGCGGACTCTCAACCACTGCGCCACCAGGGAAGCCCCCACAACAGTGTTATTATAAAGAAAAGACACTACCATGGAAAATAGGTAAATAGTGTTTTCCAGGATAACCAGCTTAGTTTTACTAGCAACTCCATTAACAGAAGATTTCAGGTAAGTGCAGTCTCCCTCACTGCAAAGATCACCAAGGACATGGAAAGTTTTATCTTCAATCTGAAAAAACAGAGAAATAAGATCCTTAAAATAAAATAAATGAACAACCCTACAGAATTAAAATCAAAATCAATTCTTTACTAGTAAGTTTCAAAAGGTAATAGGTAAAATGTTTTTTTTAAAAGTCATGTAGGAAATTTCCTCCTAAGATTCATAAACAAAATACTCTAGAAAGAAACAGCAGTAAGATAATTAAAAGGAAAACAAAAGTTATAGAACATATCTATAGCATCATACTGCTACAGAAAAAGGTTCATTTAAGAATAGCAATAAAAAAGTGAAATAGAAATACAGATCAAAGTAAGCAAAATTATTAAAATTCAGTTGAGTATATTACATGTTAGTACTCATTTCTGAGTACCCAAAGTCAAATTTAGTTTTACTGTGCCAAAGTTAGTAATGAAAAAAGCCAGAACCCCATAATTAGATAGATTTTACCAACATGTAGATCCAATTCATGGGTTTCAGTTATGATTTAAGAAGATAAATTAGCTGGAGATTGACCACAATTTTCTTACTCTGAGAGAGAGGGTACCGAAGAACAGAATTCACACTTAACCTTCCAAGGAAGCTGACAAAAGGACATGAAACCTTTCTGTTTAAAAGGATGCTTTCTCATATACGCACTCAAGAAAAAGATTTCCCTTACACACAGAAAATTCATTTAAATCTTCTTTCTTTATTTTTCATTTCAATTCCCACGTTAGTGTCAGAGTCCTGTGGCTATTCTTTTCAAATATATTATGTAGGCTAAAGTGAAATAGGTCACACTGCAGTATTTATACATGGTTCTCATCTATCCTAAGTTAAAAAATATGACATTTTTCTCTGCTTTGGAACCTACTAAAACAGCCATTTGAATGTTTGTGGAATTCTCAGGACGTAAAGGTTAGATTGGGAACAGTTTTGTTTAAAGATCTACAGAAGCACATTCTAAGTTCGTGAATGTAGTTCCATGAGCAGATTAGAACAAATCTGCAATTTAATTTACCATTTACCAAGGGATAAGAAGGGGTTCCTAAACCAGAGGTACCAATATGAATTGCAACTCTCACATACTAAAGTAAGTAGATTTCCCATCATTTGTCTGAATCTCAGAGAAAGAAAACCAATGTGTCTCAAAGCATCGGGTAATCTAAAGCACATCATTGATAAATTCATTTTGCAGGATTTGAAATCTCTTAGCTCGTACTAAAAATGATTTTTTCTATTCTCTGAATATATACTTACTATAGGAATTTGGTTGAGTTCTCATACTGTTTTTTAACCCTTTTAGCATTTCATTTTGCCCGTATAATGGACTTTTGAAAATTGAGGTCTATCATAAAAATTTTGACTAGAGATTCTGAAAGTATGACCTGTGGATCCCTTGGGGTCCCCAAAACCCCTTTAGGAGTTCCACAAAGTCAAACAATTTCATAATAACATAATGTTATTTGTCTTTTTTTACCCTCATTTTCTCAAGTATACAGTGGAATTTTCTAGAGATTGCAGGACACGTGATAATGTTATTGCTCTGTTGGCTAATGGAATGTGTGCTTGTAATAAACTTTTCTCCGTTTATCCTGCAACTCAACAAAAAACCCAACCCGGTTTTTAAAAAAAGGCAAATAATTTGAATAGACATTTCTTTAAAGAAGATAAACAAATAGTCAATCAGCATACCAAAAGATGCTTAACATCATTAGTCATTATGGAAATGCAAATCAAAACCACAGTCAGATACTACTTCCACACCTGAGAATGGTTTCTTAAAAAAAAGAAAAACAACAACAACAAAACAAAAAAACCCACCAGAATATAACTGTTGGCAAGGAAGGATATGGAGAAATTGGATCCTTTGTGCACTGTTGGTGGGAATGTAAAATGGTACAGACACTATGGAAAAAAGTATGGTAGTTCCCCCCAAAATTAAAAAGAAAATTACCATATGCCCCAGCAATTCTACTTCTTTGGGTATATGCCTAAAAGAACTGAAATCAGGGTCTCGAAGAGATATTTGTATACCGATGTTCATAGCAGCATTATTCACGATAGGCAAAAGGTGGAAGCAACCCAAGTGTCCATTGAAAGATGATAAATAAAGTGTGGTATATACATACAATGGAATATTATTCAGCCTTAAAACAGGAAGGGAATTTGGACATATGCTACAACAACAGAAGGACCTCAAAGACATTATGCTAAGTGAAATAAGCCAATTACAAAAGGAAGAACGCTGAATGATTCCACTTATATGAGGTACCTAGAGTAGTTAAATCCGCAGAGACAGAAAGTGGAATGGTGACTGCTGGAGGAGGGGTGGGTGGAGAAGTGGGAGTGGGCTCTTACTGTTTAATGGGTACAGAGTTTCAGTTTTGGAAGAGGAGAAAAGTTCTGCAGATGGATGGTGGTTGCACAACAATGTAAATGTATTTAATGCCACTAAATTGTACACTTAAAAATGGTTAAAATGGTAAATTACACATTATGTATATTTTAAAAACGTACATTAAAAGAATAATAATTTTTTTCTCAGTGTAATTTTCTAAATGGTAAATATTAATAGATGTAACTAATACAAACAAAAGCTCTTAGGGGAATCTCAATAACTTTTAAGAGTGCACAGAGGTCTTGAGACCAAAAAATTTGAGAACTACTACTTTAGATATAAATACATTCACATAATTTAGGGGCTTATTACGTGTCTGATTCAAAACTATTATTATTATTATTATTTTTTAACCCATCTTTTATTCTTAAGGAACCCCACAGACAAACTGAATAAATAATCAGAAACTGTATAGGGGGTAATTTCTCCAAATTGGTCTGAAATAAAAGCTCATGACATTCTCCTAATTATAGTCATAATAATCAATGGCTTAAGAGAAAGTAGAGAGTTAAAAAATACTCTACTTAGTATGACAGAGATCAGATTCAGCTCTGAGCTGTAGAACAAAACCAGAAAGGCTTACCTGCATGCTATGTGACCCATCACGGTTATATGTTACAGCTATGGTTACATCTTTATGGAGAAAGGGGGGAAATTGAAGAAAAATTAGAAGACATTCATTTATTCAGTAACTGAGATTCTGAAAACATCACTTTCAACCTAAGGATAACTAGTTGTTAGGGATATCAACATCTTTTAACTCTCTGACAATAAAGATTAAAAAAATTTAAAAATCAGACAGGTTTCAATAAAGGTGTATTTCAAACTTTCCTTTTTTAAAACTGGAGTTTTAGCTCTTTTAAGTTTATAGGATATTTCAGATACTTTCCCGTCAACAAGAAAGGCTGTAGTGTCATAGTAGAAAATGTAAGTAATTGGGAAAGAGAAGTTCTGGCTTAAGACCCAAATTTGCCATCTGTGGCAAGATCACCTCTGTGATCTTGACCAAGTCATTTAAAATCTTGCTTTTCTGATCCATTCTGACCCATCAACTGGGTATGAGAATGTAAATGATTAAATAAATGTGAGGGCTTCCCTGGTGGCGCAGTGGTTGGGAGTCCGCCTGCCGATGCAGGGGACACGGGTTCGTGACCCGGTCCGGGAAGATCCCACATGCTGCGGAGCGGCTGGGCCCGTGAGCCATGGCTGCTGAGCCTGCGCGTCCGGAGCCTGTGCTCCGCAACGGGAGAGGCCACAGCAGTGAGAGGCCCGCGTACCGCAAAAAGATAAAAAATTTTTAAAAATAAATAAATGTGAAAGTGCAGACTTTACAAATATAATATACAATATAGTTATATCATTATGTGACTACAGAATAGGTTAAAGACTATCCTAGGAGATGGAAATTTCGTGGGGTAGAGAATGCAGACCAAAGTCATTTCATCTACTCCTGACACATCACCCAGCATCTTGATGCTGCCAGCTCAAATCTGTTTCCAGACTTGACCTTCCTTCTCCAGAACTCTAGTTAGTCACTCCTAGCAGGATCCTCCATTGGCAATTTAAAATAAATATGGTGGAGCCAACAAATCATCTCCCCACTCCGCCTGCCTTCCCTCCTGACCTGTGAGCTCCATGACTGACACCATTTTTCTTGTCATCCAGGTTTATAACCTATCATTCTTGCCTTCTCCTTCTCCTTTGCTTTCCACCTCCAAGAGTCACCACAAAGCTGCCAAATTCTTCCCCTGGAGGACCTGTCCTCTACACTTCCTCCTGTCCATTCCCATCGCTCTACTCTGATTCAGTCCCACAGCTTCTGGCCTGGCTGCCTCCAAAGAGGTCCTTCCAAAACTTCCTGCTTCCTGTCTCAACCGTTCCAGCTGATGCTGCCTAGCATGTCCCCACCACATTCAAAATACTTGGCCTGGTATGGAAGGCACCAAACTCCCAGTCTTGGTTCCCACTATTCTTCTACATAGCCCTGTGTTCCAAACAAATGGAAAAAATGGGCCAATTAATATTCTCCATATATGCCTCTAGCCTTGCCCACAATTGTGCCTCTTTGCTCATGCTCCTCCTTCACACTTTGCTGGTCCTCAGCCACACCAACTGACACATCACGCTCACTCACTGTCCTTGGGAGGAGTCTGTCTAGGTGGAATGAATTCTCTCTCCTCTGAACATTAAGACTTCGGCATATAAAATACCATTATGATTCTCCCCTCATCCAGTTTTATATGACAGTGATTTTTCTCTTTATCAGTTGTTTTTAAAAATTGCAAAAATAGGACTTCCCTGGTGGCACAGTGGTTAAGAATCCGCCTGCCAAGGGAGGGGACACCGGTTCGAGCCCTGTTCCAGGAAGATCCCACATGCCGCGGAGCAACTAAGCCTGTGTGCCACAACTACTGAAGCACATGTGCCTGGAGCCCGTGCTCCGCAACAAGTCACTGCAATGAGAAGCCCGCTCACCACAAGTAGAGAAAAGCTCGTGCGCAGCAATGAAGACCCAATGCAGCCAAAAATAATAAATAAATAAAATAAAAAATATTTTTTAAAAATTGCAAAAATAAAAATATTCACAAAAGTTAAATACTGAAGTTCATAAACTAAAAAGTCCCCTCTACTGCCCAGATGTATCACTACTAAACATTTAATGTGTGAATCCTTTTAGATTTTTTCAAACGCACAAACTTATATTTTTCTTTTATAAAAATAGGATATTGTTATAATATTGTTCTGCAACCAACTTTTAAAAATTAACATGTGACATACATATCTATTTTGTTCTTTTCATAGTAGCAAGGGGATAATTTAATAATAATGATGATGATAGCTACTGTTTATTGACTGCCTGCTCTAGGTCATTCAATGAGCTAAATGCTAATGAGCTAAATGCTTTATAGGTGTTGCCGCATTTCATACACTCAACAACCCAAGGAAGTAACTGCCATCACCATCCCCATTTACGGCTGAGGACACTAGATGCTTAGAGAGGGTGACTTGCCCAAGGGTCACAGACAAGAGGGGAGCGGAATTCAACCCATACAGTCTGACTCCAGGGCCTGCATTATTAACCACTATACCGTCCGTCTTGCCAACATATACACTTCTCCTTTGCCAAGTGGTAAATTTCTTACATCTTTTTTTCTCCTCTTTACATTACTCAGAATATCTGTTTTTTCAAAAACTTTGTACTGAATGTATGAATGAATGAAACTTTCCCCATATATCTTACCAATATCTTTAAACTTTCTTATAAGAAAATACATCCAATTATGCCAGATCAGTTTTCTTTCAATTTGTAAGATATGAAAAGTATTTAACTGACATGAATGCCGAATGAATCATAGTAAAGGACTTCCCTGGTGGCTCAGTGGTTAAGAATCCGCCTGCCAATGCAGGAGACACGGGTTTGATTGCTGGTCCGGGAAGATCCCACATGCCGCAGAGCACCTAAGCCTGTGCACCACAACAACTGAGCCTGTGCTCTAGAGCCCAGGAGCTACAATTACTGAGCCCACGCACTGTAGAGTCTGCACGCTGCAACTACTGAGCCCACGCACCACAACTACCGAAGCCTCTGCGCTCTAGGGCCCAAGTGCCGCAAATACTGAGTCCACATGCTGCAACTACTGAAGTCCACGCACCTAGAGCCCATGCTCTGCAACAAGAGAAGTCACCGCAATGGAAGCCCACGCACCACAACGAAGAGTAGCCCCTGCTCGCCGCAACTAGAGAAAGCCTGTGCGCAGCAACGAAGACCCAATGCAGCCAAAAATAAAAAAATAAAATGAATAAATTTTTTAAAAATTAAAAAAATCATAGTAAAGACATTGCCAGGAAAACTCTAAATTCTTTTATATATTATAGGGTAACTGAATTTGTTCCTCCCTCCTCTAGGTATCTCTTGACCCCCACAAGAGAACCTTAAACATCTTCTTATAAATTTAATATATGTTTAATATCCTCTTACATACTTAATAAAGTATATAAGTTTAGCATGGTGCAGTGTTAGGTAAGCACATGTACCCTGGAGCATGGGCTCATATTCTGGCTCCACCAATTAGTTTTGGTGTGACTTCAAGAAAACTATTAATCTCTCTAAGACATGGTTCTCAATTTACAAAGTTGACACTAATAATAACACTGATCTCATTGGCCTATTCTGAAAATGCAAATGAAATAATCCATGGAACGTGCTTAACAAAGTGTCTGATATATACCAAACACTCAATAAATCTTAGCCATTAGTATTGAGGGTAGGGCAGGGTTCTGTGAAACATGGCCATAGTAACAAAGGAAGATTATTTTTCAAGCCCTGAATATTTAAAATGCTGGGTCGTTCTTACTGAGATCATTAGGAGTTGGTTCTACTTTAGATTCACAAATGCTTCTGGGCTCTTAGACTTCCTCTTTGGAGCACTCTCTTATTCAACCATGGTCACGACTGATTATATTAGAGACTCACCATAACATTCTGAAAGCTATTATATTCAGACCTGGATTATTGTTGAAAAATACTACCAAAAGGATGTAGTGAACAGCATGCATATTGGCTTTTCAATTATATATTTATTTATTTTAAAAATTAAAAAAGCAAAATCCCCAAAAATGCAGCATAATTCAAAACACTGCTCAGAGCCTTAGTGAAGACCTATGCCAGATAACACAGTTGGCTCATCTGAATTACAATCACACATGTGATTTTTCTGTTTAATTTAGGTTGAAGAGGTCACTGAAACTTTGCTGCTGATACTTGTGTTCAGCATAGAAGATTCTAGAGTAAGATATTCCCAGATTTTGGAGGCTGTTTTTTAGGACGAAATGAATAAATACACCAGTATAAAATGGATAGGTTGACCATTTGCAGAATGCTACTTTATAAGGGATGTTTGCAAACTTTCTTTCCATGTACTCAAGGCACTTAGGGCAATGACCATCTAGGTTCAGAAAGAAAAAATACTTAAAGAGCTATAACCCAATCAACTTCTGTGAACAAAGAATCTTTTAGTAAATGACTGGATATCTACACAGAGTTGAGGCACAGAACATCTCACTCTGTCTGGGGCAGAGGGTGCTGTGATGAGCTGGCAGGAGCATTCTGTTCTACCTGGTAGGCGCATTCTGATAATGGAGTTATCACAGTTCATTGACATCTCACATTTAAGGCCATCCAGTCGTCCCAGCCCTGACTCTGTACATCTGGCTTGCCAGGCAAACTGTCCTGCAGCAAGAGGGATACAGCCACCTGCTATCACAGGATTCTGGTTCCTCTGGTACACTGTTCCAGCCATAAGTTTATAAACCACCTTCTGGTTTAGGTGTCAGCCCTTCCTGACTTAAGTTACAATAAATCAGGCCCCCTCCTGAGCCTATTCAAATTAGTTTGCAATCAAAACTCAATTTTCCACTGGAAAAGTGGTGAAAATAGCACAGGGGCCAAGGTCAAAAAGACTGGGTATCAATCTTGGCTCTGCCACTTACTAGCCTTGAGTAAGTTTTACTGCACCTCCCATGCCTAAGTTTCACCACCAATAGGTGGGTAAAACAGTGACTCCCGTTCATTAACGCTGCCTGAGCATTGGGCAATCCTTCCCTGGAGTAGTTCTGGTTACTGTTTTTCTTCTTTAAAAGTCATACATGCTCACTGAAGAAAAACTGCAAAGCAAAGAAAGTACAAAGAAGAGGCGGAAAAAAGACTGCTTCAAATCCCACCATCCAACGGTAATCTCACTAATGTTTTGTCATATTTCATTTGTCATTTTGCTATGTACGTTTTATGACATATTTTAAAAATAGTTACCAAATATAGAAAAAGTGTAAAAAAAAAAAGTCATTAACTCTACCACCCAGAGCCAATCAATTCTATTATTTTAGCATGCTTCCTTCCAATGTTTAGGCTAGGGATCTGAAAAAATGTAATTGATAGTGGCCAGACTGAATCCTTTTTTTTCAGGTAAATATGCTATATTTCTACAAAGCACATTCCTCTTTTAATAAAACATTACTTACTGTTTTTACCATCCCTAAGAGTCATGCTTCTGGTATAACAGATATTCAGTCTTCTTCCACTGCTGGATACAAAAGGAGAGTATTGATCTAGAAAAAATTTAAAATTCAACAACAAATTAATGAACATCAAGCTTACTAACAAAAGAAAATGTAGAGGTCCTATATCAGCAGCTCAAATGTGTTTTCTTTGTTCTATTCATTGCTTTAAATTTATTTTTAAAAAAGTTTTTTTAAAAGCTATTTTCTTCTTTTTAAAATATTTATTTATTTATTTTTGCCTGCCTTGGGTCTCAGTGGCGGCACGTGGGATCCTTCGTTGCGGCACGCGGGCTTCTCTCTAGCTGTGGCACGTGGGCTCCAAAGCGCAAGGGCTCAGTAGTTGTGGCTCGTGGGCTCCAGAGTGCATAGGTTCTGTAGTTGCAGTATGTGGGCTCTCTAGTTGTGGCGCGTGGGCTCAGTAGTTGCAGTGCGTGGGCTTAGTTGCCCTGTGGCATGTGGGATCTTAGTTCGATCCCCTGACCAGGGATCGAACCCATATCCCCGAATTGGAAGGCAGATTCTTAACCACTGGACAACCAGGGAAGCCCTCTCATTGCTTTAAATTTAAATTAGACACTTTCATTTACGGCTCAGGAAATTTTATATGAAAAATATCCCAGTTTCTCTTGAAAATCAGAATATTTGCAGCCTCAATTCTCATCCTCTGGTTACATAAACTGCACAGTGGTCACCTTTTTTGACAGGACAAATGCATTCCAGGTCACCCAAATCCTCACCACTCACTATTTTTCTTTTACCTGGCCTCTTTTACTCTTCTCTGTTACTGGTCCGCCCCAGACATTTGTGTGTTCACCCTCTGTTAGACAATATCCAGGAGCTACAGAGTAGCTAAATTGAAGCAATTTATTCTGAAACTCCTCACTGTGCTAGTTATAAATTTTAAAAAGGAAAGTGAGAGTAAGAGGACACTCCATTCTAAAAATGCTAAGTCCAGGCTTAGGAATACCAGATGGGGTATAGTTAGATGCATTTATTTAATGTAAAAGGACCAAATGAGGACACAGCACAAATCTCCAAATATAGTTTTATATTTTAAGCTTTCAATGTAACCTTCTTGAATGAATCTAGAAATTAAAGATCCCAATAACAGGATCCTATAATAATAATCCTAATAATAATAAAGGGATAAATGGATTCAATTTTTTTTTTTCTGTTTGCTCCAAAGATCAGAAACAGCCTGAGGAAACATTATGGAGCAAATTTGGGAGAGCTCAGATTTTGCCAATTTAGAGGGAAGAACTTCTTAACGGAGAACTGACTGAAACTGTAATTAACTAACGAATTTTCATTATGAATTTCCAGCTTCCTGAGGTGTTAGGAGGCTGGGCAACAACTCAGCAGGGACGCTGAAGCAGGGATGCACGCGTGTGGCAGCCAGGATGAATCTCTCATAGGCCCCCCACCCCCACCCCGTGCCCAGATTCTATGATACAATGAAGTACCTAGGTGTCTAGCTAGTCAGAAATTTGATCACAGAATAGAAAAAGAGAGGAGGAACTAACTCAACAATAAATCATGGGTAACCCAAGGGAATCTGAGCATCTCTGGCGCTCTGTCTTTAGTCTCCAGGACCAAGGAAGTTGCTGCAGGTACAGAGGATACAACAAAGTAGGCCACAAGGAGTGGTGAATAAAAGAAGTTGGAAGGAAATGAAAAATAAATTAAAAAAAAAAAAGTTGGAAGGGATATCAGCATGGGATGCGGGGAGAACTTGTGTTTGCTTGAAAATAATTCCTTCTTTACATTATGCTGTTAGGTGATAAGTTATATTTAATGGGTTAAAGGGTGTTGATGGGCGCACCCATGTTATGTGAGGAGCTCTACTTCACACTAAAAAACACTTTAGCAGAGGAAGGTGTCAATCACTGACAGAAGAAAAGGGAGGTAGGAGTGGCATAAAGAAAGAAAAGCGTGAGTTCCCTGGTGGCCTAGTGGTTAGGATTCTGGGCGTTCACTACTGTGGCCTGGGTTCAATCCCTGGTTGGGAACTGAGATCCCATAAGCCGTGTGGCACAGCCAAAAAAAAAAAAAAAAAAGCATGTTCAATGATTATTCATAAAATCTTGATAAGCAGAAGAAAGAGAAAAGCATTCCATACCTTGTGTCTGGATTTTGAAAACATCAGTCATAGCTTTCTCCTTGAGGATGAGCCCCAGAGCTGCCTGGCATAAAAATTCTTTGGCTGTGGTCTTCCGATGGGGCAACAGTTCTTTGCGGTGCTGAGGGATGAAATCAGTGTGCACGTTCCCAGCTTCAAACTCTGGGTGGCCAGACAGTTTGAGGAGGAAGTCAATGTTGGTGTTCAGCCCAACAATCTAAGGGGGAAAAAAAAGCCGATGTCCCCAGTGAGTGGGGAAAACAACATATTCAGAAAAACATTTCTATGGCATTTGCTCTTTCTACTAAGTATTTTCTACTATGAATAACCCTCAGAAAGAACAAAATAAAACGAAAAAACCCACTTCACCATCACTATACATCCGCACACAACACTATGTAATTTACTATGATAAAGACAATGTAGGAAATGGTGTTGGGTAGGTAGTGTGGAGATGTTTAATTGACTCAGATTAGGAAAGCAAGTAAACGTTAAGAAACTTAAGTGAGATTTACTTGCAAGATATCGAAGACTTGCCGCTCAGAACACACCCACGAAATAGGAAAACCACAGAGTAAGATTGCTGCACTGGGGATGGGTAGGATCATACGACCTGAAAAAAGCTTCCTTCCAACACTAAAATCCAACTTTGACACATTGATATAAAAATTTAAAAAGGTATAAAATTAACCCCAATCCACCCAATAAATAGGATCCCAGGCAAAACTGCTATCTGAGCCTTGGGTTCATTCATTCATTCACTCATTCATCCATTCATTCATTTATTTTATAGCCATTTACTGAGTGCCTTTTAGGTGCCAGGCCCTGACCTGGATACTGTGGACGCAGTGAGGAACAAAACACAGTGAGGAACAAAACGCAGTCCTTGCCTCCACATTCAAGGGACACATGACAGCAATATCTATAAACAAATATCTAATATAATGGCAGGTGATATGAAGAAAAAGAAGCCTGGCTAAAGGAAGAGAGAACGCAAAGGGTTCTGTGGGGTGGCCTGGAGGACTCTGAGGGTCACAGTGAGCAGGGCTCAGGATGGTGAGAAGGCAGTCATGTGGGGGAAGAATATTCTGGAAGGGAGAACGGGAACACATGGCTCCATGCTGGGGTGTCTAAGGAGTAGCAAAGAGGCCAGTGTGGGTGGAGCCACAGAAAAAGGAAGTTTGATCAAATTCACGATATATAATAATTTGAATATCATGGGTTAATAAGAAGTCCTTCTATGAAGCTAAATCAATGTGGTACGTGACTTACTGCACCAAGGAAATGAATGGCTACAGAAAAGCAACAAACTCTTTTAAATGGATAAGACTGAACATAATTATCTTCCTTCACAGAAAATAACACCAGACTATAGGCCACACGCGTGTCGTGGCCTCATCTACAGGATGAATAGAAATTTCATACTGAGGTTAACACTGATGCTAATAGTTTTAGTCTTGCAATCTTTCTTTTCTAGCTGAAATTAAGAAGTCCTCAAACTCTATTCTGACCCATGGGAAATTCTCCCATGTGAAATTATTCTGTTAGTGACATATGGGTAATTGGAGGAAATAAGTTGACAAGGACAAAGTTGACCAAGCTTGGCTGTAGAGATGCAGAGAACAACAGGGCCACTGACACAGCCCCAGGTCACTCACACTGTACTGTCGAAGGCTGTACTGCAGTTTCGTCAAGGCTGCCTGGCGATCTGCAGCCCACACAACCAGCTTTGCAATCATGGGGTCATAATGCACTGAAACTTCATCTCCTGAAATTGAAAAACCACAGTAACCAAAGTTAAAGAGAGAAAATATGATAAGTAAGACATTCTCCTGGGGCTTTACGTACATTTCACACTTAATCCTCACAAACTCCTGCACCACAGATATCCTTATCACCATTTTATTCATTAGGAACTGAGGCTCACGGGGGTTTAAAAACAGAAGCTGTTAAGGAGGGTGTGGCCATCCAAGAGCACCACGCCCCAGATAGTCATTCAATGACACACAGGCTGGTTTTCCTCATCTTATCTTCGTCTGAACCTTCTTTTCCCTTCTCATTTTGGGAAGTCAGTACAAACTCCCTCTACCTATCATATCACAATCACTTCTGTCTTTGGCATTTCCTTCCCTCCACCCCCTCAGTTTCCTCATCAGAAAAAAAGGACAATAATTCCTCTATCCTATATGCTTGTTGGGAGGATTGACAATCAAGTGTCAAATGCCATACCTGGCAGAGCTGATAAACAAACAGCAGCTGTCATTACTGTGACCAGAGTCTCAGAGAACAAGGATGTGAACCATGCACATCTCACTGGTTAGAATGGTTCAAGACAAAAGGATGTGGTGTATTACACAGAATACTGTTCTAGGACCTTTCTGTGGTTTTGACAGGCCACTGGACCCCTCTGAACCCCAGAGTCTTCATCTGTAGAATCAAGGGGTTAGATCACACTTCCTATCCACCCATCCATCCACCCACCCACCTACCAACACATATTGAACACCTTCTAGGTCTAGGGTTGAGCAAAGTCCTGCAATTATAACATAGAAGACACAGTCCCTCTCTTAAGACTCTTATAGTCTAATGGAGAAGCTAGACAATGAGTAAAAGATCATCATAAGATAATATAAAAGGGCAATGCCCAAGGAATACACGAGGGACTCAGGGAACACAAAAGAGGAGGGTTGGGGAAATCTTCCTAGACTAGATTATCCTCCTCAGTGCCAGGATGTGAATCTGGGAGTCTGTTTTAGAATTATATCTCTGTTATCCTTTGAGCACCTTTATTAAAGTATATTGCAAGCTTTGCTTGCCTCACAGATTCCTTTTTTCTATTGCAATTTCCCTCTTCTCTCTATGATGTGCCGCTGATATGAAAAAATTTACTGACTACCAAATCTTGCTGTGGGTTAGCCAGAACTCTCAAAATGCTGCCAGTTTATCATTAAGAAGTCCTCATTCATTTTGGCTTTCCAGACCCTATACAATTTGCTTTCATTCTGTATCTCCAGCCATATCTCCAACTACTCACTGTCCTGAACGCTTTTCTCCAGCCACATATTTTCTCACAGTTCTTCAAACACATCTTTAGTTAAATCCTCTTTTCTTTACCTTTCTGTATGCTGTTAAATCTGCCTACTCAAATCCACTCCAGACTTCCCCTTAGAAGCGTGTCCTGATTACACCAGCCTAACATAACCTGTTATTCCGAGAATTGCTGTATTTTATCACTCACCATCTGTATAACTTCTCTGGCAAATAAAGTTAAGGTGGCAGTAGACAGTGGTGGCTCAGAGCATAAAACCTGGAGCCAGAATGACTGGGTCTGAATCTTGGCTCCAAGGGTGACCTTGGACAAGTCACTTCTCTGTGCCCTGGCTTCCTCATCTGGAAAATGGGAGTGATAATAACATCTATTCATAGGGTAGTTCTCATAGTTAAAGGAGCCCAGGTAGAAAAATCACCTAGAACAGTGCCTGTACATAGTAAGTACTAAATAACTGTTATGACCATCGTTATTAGTCATATGTGAATCGTGATAGTTCTTGCACTGTCATTTTTTTTCTTTTCTTTCTTTTATTTATTACTGTTTAGCTCGCACTAAATTTATTTATTAATTTTTCAGCTTGACTTTCAGTACCTTGAAGGCAGAGTGCCTTGGACATAGCAGTTATCAGTCACCTTAAATTATATGTGGAACTAGGCAAAGTAAAAAATATAAAACAGTACCCACAAAATATTTGTTGCTTAGGCTTCACTAAGTGCTGCTGCATTTCAAAAAAGAGAGTAGTACTGCTTAAAAATACTAGTTATTCTTTAAAAATGACTATTCCAGAAGGAAAAGTAAAGATTACAGAGAAATCAATTAAATCCTTTATTTTTAAAGCACACTAGATATATCCACAAGACATAGGGAAAAGACCCCATACAAAACCAATAATGTACTAACAACTTTTAAACACTGAGACTTTTTGCTTTATTTCACTTTACCTTGCCGTACTCCAGTTTCAATCCTAGTGGCAAGGTCTGCTCGAGGGGTGGAGAGATGCACTAATGGTCCAGCCCCTGGCATGAAGTTATTGTTAGGATCTTCTGCATATATTCTAGCTTCAAAGGCATGGCCTCGCAGAGTTATCTCTTCCTGGCTCAAAGGAATCTTCTCTCCTGCTGCAATCTGGTAAAAGAAGAGTATGTGCTTCTTATGAATATCCACCTTCTAGCAGCTATGAGACTTAGCCGACGGTCTTATCCTTTTCTACGTAAAATGTACATCAGGACTTTATAATGAAGCCAAATAAAAACTCTTATTTTATCCACTTACTCGAGTATTGGGCAAAAGCAAAAGTAGATTAAAAAACAGATGCAGCTTGAAAATACTGTACTTATTACAATGGGTTTCTAGAATTTTTAAATAGAGAAAACAGGCAAACCAATGACTAAATCACAAATATAAGTATCAGTGCTTTTTCAATATAATGAAAACTGAAATTTCTTACTGGCAAGATATTCTCAGTTTTCATTTAAAACATTAGCACTCAGTTACCAAATCAAGCTTTTTTATAGTAAATTATTAGTTGGTGTTTAGGACTATTTTCACAGCTATGCCTAAAGCGTGGCATTAGTCATCTTTGTCATCTTCATCACCAAGTGATCAAGCAAAACAGAGGAACATGATGTTCTTAAAATTTTGTTATGTTTATTGCAAGATACCAGATTATAAACAGGATGATCAGCATTGTTTACCACTACTGATATTATTATTATTTTGGCTCTTATATACTAATACAACAAATCTCTCTTCAACTAATATAACTTGGAAAAGGCTATTGGAGGGCACACTGTCACTCTCTTCTCTCTTCCCTTAAGTTTTCCTCCAAGATGAGAAAATGACAAACTGAGATGGCAAAAGATACAGGGAAAAACTCTTACTGAGCAGCACACTGAACTAGACAGGTAAGTGTAAAACAAGCAAAGGTCTCATCTCTTTAGATCTGTAGATAAGAAAAATCAGGAACCACAACAGTGAAAATGAAAGGAAAATGGACTAAATTGAATGGCTTTATGCCATGGTGTTTGGAACCAAAGACTCTGCTGCCGTATTGCCTGGGTTCAAATTCTGTCTCTATACTTATTCTGTTCTGGGCATACTCATATTCTGGGTAAGTTTCTGTAACCTCTTAATGCTTCAGAGAAAAATGCCTGGCATAAAGTAAGCACTATGTAAGTGTTAGCTATTATCATTTCATTCTTATCCTTTATAATAAAATACTCTTTAATGTTCTGATAAAGAATTCTATTTCAAAAAAAAAATAGAATTCTATTTGTTTTAGTATAAAAAGGAAAAGAATGACCATATGTCCGTATTCTAAGATGTGATCTTATTGCTGACTATATAGCGCAATTTCAACCTGGCTATCTTTGCCTATCTGTTTTCCTCTGAAGTTGGTTTCTATATGGGCCCAGAAGAGACTGACCCAACCATGCCTCTGGGTACTTAGAAAATGGTACCATCTGAGTTCTCTGGGGCTTAGACATTGACTCTTTGGAAGCCCTGGACCTTGGATATTTCACCAGCCTCTCCTGAAACCACTAACCATCTGAACCTGCAGCCTGGGTGCTCACATCATTGCACCCTTGCTCTAGGAAGCTGGTGACTCCAGAGACAGGTCCTGGAGCTTGAACTCTTGCCTCACCACATGGAGAGGCCCCTTGTTTTACCTCTGTTTGGAAGCCAGACTCCAAAGTACCTTGAACACTGTAAACAGGGTCCAATGGCATCCCTAAGTTCTAGAAACCCTCCCCAGATGATAAAACCCTATTTTTCTTCCTAAAGCTCTTACAGTTTCTTGACTTGCAGAAATAAATGTCTGCTCGTCCCCCTAATGTCCAAAAGCTTTCTCCTCTTTAATCCTTGGAAACCCTTCATCCTTCATGATTTCAAAATTCTGGACTCTCGTGGTTACCGCTTCAGAAAAAAATATTCTTTTCCTTGAATTCTGGAAACATAAGCACTCTTTCCAAAAGTTTCTAAACCCGCTACAGTTTTCCTGACACTTACTAACACTTACTAGCCTGATGTGCCTGGTTTTCATTAGCTCCCAATGCCCAGAAGGCCCAGAAGAATCTTATGGCTTAATTAAAACCACCAATCATCCCCAATGAACCAGCAAAAGGAACGTTATATTATTGTCCACAGAAGTTCTGCAAAGACAAAATTATCAAAATAATCACGACTTTAGCATCACAACGTGGAAAAAATAATTTCGTTTCAGGATATATAAAGAACGAAGAATCCTACAGAGATCAAGAATATTCATACTACTTAAAAACATTTTTTATATTAAACAACAGGTTGTAAAAATCTACTGTTTTCAATAAAGAGAACAAAACAGACTAAGTTATTATCATTAATATTTGAAGGAATAAGCTTGTAGAACTCAGATTCAGGCCAGTGAAGAACAGCTGTAGACTTAAGATTTCAGTAAAATTCAGTAGATGTGTCACAGAAATGTTAAAAGTGCTTTAAAATTTTCTAAACGTTTACTCTGAATGGCTACATTTATCCCTTCATGGGCCATCAACAGTCTGTCCGCACTTGCACGTGGACCCCTCTGTTAATCTAGACCCTTCCCTTGGCTCTTCATTCCCATCTTTTCCTTAGCTTATTTCACCTTGGCTAGCATCTGTCCTGCCTCTAAAATCTCATGATGGCCTGGACCTGAATGATGTGGTCTCAGGGCACAAGGCTTTGTGTTGAGACAGTGTGGTCACAAGCAAGCCTCAGTGACAGCAGTTCGCCTGCTGGCTGCCCCATGTCTAAGGGGGAAAGATGGTAAGTGACAGATTAGGAATCTGAGTCCATAAAGTGCATCAAATGTAATGCCACCTTTAACCTCCCATGTTCCTATCCTCATGACAACCACTAAGAATTGAACCCTTGTCCAAAGCAATGCCTCCTTTTAAGAGGTTTTAAGAAGGGAATGTATTCTCGACACTGATTTTTTTTTTTTTTTTTTTTTTGCGGTACACAGACTTCTCACTGTCGCGGCCTCTCCCGTTGCGGACCACAGGCTCCGGACACGCAGGCTCAGCGGCCATGGCTCACGGGCCCAGCCGCTCTGCGGCATGTGGGATCTTCCCGGACCAGGGCACGAACCCATGTCCCCTGCATCGGCAGGCGGACTCTCAACCACTGCGCCACCAGGGAAGCCCCTCGACACTGATTTTTAATAGAAAAAATACTCCCACCCTAAGCTGCCATTCCACCAAGTCAGTTCCTGTGATCATCTCAGTAACAGGATGTTCCACTTGCAGCCTTGTATTCATCTCCATGAAGTAGAAATTGTGCTTTGAGTCCATAATAAACTCCACGGTTCCTAAATACAAAATACATTGGGTCACATTTCAACAGTATATAATCAGTAGGAATCAAAATCTTTCTTGATAGATTATATCAAGTTTTACAGCTGCCTTCATTCAATGGTAAACATTTTGCATTTCATGAAGAAAACATCTCACATTTTGCAGCAGCAAATGATTCTCAATCAAAAATATGGAGCCACATGAAATTTAACAATAGAAAAGTATATTTGGGGTTTCAAATGGTAAGCCCAGGTTATGAATCAGTCTCAACTGTTGTAGCAGTTAGAACATGGTTGGACCATGTGTTGTTACTGCTTCTGTGTACCAAGATCCCTGGAAACCTCACTGTGACATCCCATCTCACTCTAACTCTGTGGAGGAAAACACAACATTTTTTTCTCCTGACTGTGCGCTTTGGAAGTGTCTTTAAAAGTCCTTTTTCTAGTGACCCACTGGGAGATTACTTAGTAACTAAACACTATGTTAATGTCTTATCTAGTGACATTCTATTAAGTACTACACTTCCCCCAACTTTATTAAGGTATAATTCCAGACAGTAAAATTTATCTATTTTAAATATTGTGTGCTGAGTTTCAGCAATTGAATACAGCCATATAACCCCCACCACAATGAAAATACAACATACTTCCATCATCCAAAACATTCCCTTGTTCCCTTTGCAGTCAGTCTCTTCCCCAGGCCCCAGCTCCAGTCAATCACTGGTCTGCTTTCTATCACAGTTTTTTTCTAGAATGTCACATAAATGAAATCATATAGTATACAGTCTTTTGTGTTTGAATTTTTTTCACTTAGCCTAAGGCTAATTCCATATAATTTAAAACTTGCTTTTCAAACTGTGGATCACAACCTATTAGTGGATTGTAAAAATTTAGTGAAGACTTCCAGTTTCTTGCCCAGCATGGAAGGAACTTAGAAGTTGCCATTCCATTCTGACAACAAGAAAATGCTGAATAAGATGAAAAATCAACAACTCTTCTTAGATGCATCACAGACATGAGGTTAAAAGGCAAGCCGCTGCCCCCCAAATTAGAGAGACAGAAAGGTGAAAACAGAGATTCACAACTTATTGGAACAGAAACCCATGAGCAAAAACCTCTGTGGGAACACATACTGGAGAAGGAAAACCTGGACTATAATTGACAAATTGCTGGAGGCTCAGTGTGGACAGTTCCAAGAGTTAAAAACTCCAGGGGGGACCAAGTTATAGGGAGCTCCGAACACTTTTATAAGTTTTACCTCCAGAAGCTCTACCAGGTCCTCACAGTGAACATTGGAGAAAAAACCCCTTGAGTTCCCAGCAGTGGGAGGGGAAAACGAACCATATGAAGTATGCCAGAGTTCTGTTCTTCTGAACAAGATCTATCCTTAAGAGAAACTATTTTATTACAGCCTAAACTATTGGGATTTTATCAGGGCCTAATTAATGTAATTGAGGGAAGGGAAATACACAACTCCAGCCATTCTGTCCCACATAAGGGAATAAATAAAAAACAAATAAACAAAAAAAACTGAAAAACACTGATGAAGTTCACAGTTCAGAGCGCAAGCTCACCAAAAGACAGACTAAATCACAGGTCTATAGAACATTTCACCTTCCCTGTACCTAACCACTACACTACTAAAGACCTATTTACCACAGTTCCTTTTACCTGGTACATCAACGTCTGGCTATCAAGAACAAATTACACGGCATCCTAAGAGGCAAAAAACACAGTTTAGAGAGACTGAAAAAGCATCATAACCAGACTCAGATATGATAGAATTATAATTATCATAATTATCTGATAGAATTATCAGAGCAACAATTTAAAAACCCTTTAATTAATATGTTAAGGGTTTTAATGGAAAAAGTACACAACATGTAAGAACAGTTAAATATAAGTAGACATGGAAATTTTTTTTTTTTTTTTCGGTACGCAGGCCTCTCACTGTCGTGGCCTCTCCCATTGCGGAGCACAGGCTCCGGACGCGCAGGCTTAGCGGCCATGGCTCACGGGCCCAGCCGCACCGCGGCATGTGGGATCTTCCCGGACCGGGGTACGAACCCGTGTCCCCTGCATCGGCAGGTGGACTCTCAACCACTGCGCCACCAGGGAAGCCCAGACGTGGAAATTTTAAGAAAGAAAAAAAAGATTCTACAGATCAAACATACCATAAGAGAAATGAAGAATGCCTTTGATGGACTTATCAGTAGATTGCACACAGCCAAGGAAAGAATCTCTGAGCTTGAGGATATGACAACAGAAACTTCCAAAATTAAAATCAAAGAGAAAAAAGACTGAAAAAAACCAGCACAGAATATCCAAGAACTGTGGAGAACTAGAAAAGGTGTAACATATGCATAATGGGAATACCATTAGATAAGTAAAGAAAGGAACAAAAGCAGTACCTGAAGCAATAATGACTAAAAATTAATGTTGGACACTGAATCACTGATCCAGGGAGGTCAGAGAACACAAAGCAGGATAAATGCCAGAAAAACTATACTTAGGCAAACTATACCTATAATATCATTTTCAAAGTACAGAAAATCAAAAATCCTGAAAGAACACAAGGAAAAAAAACACACTTTATTTATAAAGGAGAAAAGATAAGAATTACATCTGACTTCTCCTCAGAAACCATGCAACCAAGGACAGCAGAGTTAACTATTTAAAGTGTTGTCTAAAAAAACCATCAAGGGCTTCCCTGGTGGCACAGTGGTTAAGAATCCGCCTGCCGGGCTCCCCTGGTGGCGCAGTGGTTGAGAGTCCACCTGCCGATGCAGGGACACGGGTTCGTGCCCCAGTCTGGGAAGATCCCACATGCCACGGAGCGGCTGGGCCCATGAGCCATGGCCGCTGAGCCTGCGTATCCGGAGCCTGTGCTCCGCAACGGAAGAATCCGCCTGCCAATGCAGGGTACACGGGTTCGAGCCCTGGTCCGGGAAGATCCCACATGCTGCAGAGCAACTAAGCCCATGCGCCACAACTACTGAGCCTGCGCTCTAGAGCCAGCAAGCCACAACTACTGAACCCTGCGTGCTTAGAGCCCGTGCTCCGCAACGAGAAGCCACCACAACGAGAAGCCCGCGCACCGCAACGAAGAGTAGCCCTTGCTCGCCACAACTAGAGAAAGCCCATGTGCAGCAACGAAGACCCAACACAGCCAAAAATAAATAAATAAATAAATAAATAGAGTGAATAAATAAATAAATTTCAAAAATCTATCAAGAAAGTCAGCCAAGTATACAAAAAAAATCATCAACCTATAATTCTGTATCTTGTTAAGTTATCCTTCCAAAGTGAAGGAGAAATAAAGACTATCTTAGATAAACAAAAATTGAGAGAATTTATTGGCAGTAGACTTGCCCTGCAAGAAATGTTAAAAGAAGTTCTTCATAGAGAAGGAAATGAAATAGGGTCAATAATCCAAGATGTAACAATACTTAATGTTTACGCATCTGAAAACACGGTGTCAAAATACATCAGGTAAAAACTAAGAACTGCAAGAATAAATAGATGAATCCACTAATCAATTGGAGACTTTAATACCCCTCTATTAGAAATGGATAAACCCAGCAGGCAGAATATTAGTAAGGACATAGATGAACTCAATAGCACAGTCAATAAAATGGAATAATTGACATCTATAGACTAATTCATCCAACAACAGCAGATTACATATTGTCATACTTGCATGGAACAATCACCATGACAGAACACATTCAGGGCCATAAAAAAAGACCTTAACAAATTTAAAAGAATAGATAACATATAATGTCTGCTCTCAGACCACAATTAAACTAAAAATCAACAAATTGAACTAGAAATCAGAAAGATAGCTGGAAAAAATCCCCAAATACTTGCAGATTAAACAACACACTACTACATAACACGTGTCAAAGAAGAAATCTCAAAAGAAATCTAAAAATTGTTTAAACTAGATGAAAATGAGGATACAACTTTTCAAAATTTGTGAGATGCATAGAAAGCAGTACTTAGATGGCAAAGTATAGCATTGAATCCATATATTTGAAGAGAAGAAAGATCTAAAATTAATCTAAGCTTCTATTTTAGGAAACCAAAAAAGGAAAAGCAAATTAATTCCAAGGTAAACAGAAGAAAATAAATAATAGAGTAGAAATTCATGAAACTGAAGACAGAAAATAGAAAAAAAAGTCAACAAAACCAAAAGTTGGTTCTTTGAAAAGATCAATAAAAGTGATAAGCCTCTAGACAGGCTATCTAAGAAAAAAAGAGGATAGAAATTACTAATATCAGACATGAAGGAAGGAACATCACTACAGACCTTATGAACATTAAAAGGATAATAAAGGAATATTATTAACAACATTATGCTCACAAATTTAATAACCTAGATGAAATGGGCCAATTCCTTGAAAGACACAATCTGCCAAAACTCACACAAGCAAAAAATAGACAGTTTAAATAGGCCTATATCTATTAAAGAGATTGATAAATCATTAATAACCTTCAAAACAGAAAGCAGCAGGCCCAGATTGGTTCACTGGTAAATTCCACCAAACACTGAAGGCAGAATTTATACCCATTTTCTACAATCTCTTCCAGAACACAGAGTTTTTCCTAACTCATTCTATGAGGCCAGCATTACCTTAATACCAAAACCAAAGATGCAAATCAAATCCAACAATGTATAAAAATCCCACCATGACCAGGTAGGATTTATCCCAGGTATGCAAGGCTGGTTCAACATTAGAAAATCAATTAATGTAATCTATCACATCAATAGGCTAAAGAAAAACCATGTGATCATATCAATAAATGCAGAAAAAGCATTTGATGAAATCTAGTACCCAATTATAATAAAAACTCTCAACAAACTAGGAACAGAGGGGAACTTCCTCAATTTGATAAAGAAGATTTACAAAAACCTACAGCTACCATCATACTTAATGGTGAGAAACTAGAAGCCTTCCCCCTAAGATCAGAAATAAGGCAAGGATGTCCACTCTCACCACTCCTTTTCAATATCATACCAGAAGTCCTATCTAATACAGTAAGACAAGAAAAGGAAATAAATGGTATATAGATTGGGAAAGAAGAAATAAAACTGACTGTTCACAGATGACTTGATCATCTTTATAAAAACTTCAAAAAAGTTGACAAAAAAACCTCCTGGAACTAATAAGTGACCATATCATAGTTGCAGGATACAAGGTTAATATACAAAAGTCAATTGTTTTCCGACATACCAGCAAACAAGTTGAATTTGAAATTAAAAACACAATACTATTTACATTAGCACGCTCCCCCATGAAATAGGTATAAATCTAACAGAATATGTATAAGATCTACATGAGGAAACTATAAAATTCTGGTAAAAGAAGTCAAAGAAGAATTAAATAAATGGAGAAATAGTCCATGTTCATGGGTAGGAAGACTCAACATTGTCAAGACGTCAGTTCTTCCCAACTTGTTATATAGAGTCAATGCAACCCCAATCAAAATCCCAGCAAGTTATTTTGTGGATATCAGAAAACTGATTCTAACGGTTATACGGAGAGGCAAGAGACCCGAATAACCAACTCAGTCTGACAAAATGATAAAATGGGAAGACTGACACTATCTGAATTCAAGACTTACTATAAAGCTACAGTAATCAAAACAGTGAAGTACCAGTGAGAGAACAAACAGATCAGTGGAACAGAATAGAGAGTCCAGAAATAGACCCACATAAATATAGACAACTGACCTTTGACAAAGGAGCAAAGGCAATACAATGGAGAAAAAACAGTCTTTTCAAGAAACGGTGCTGGAACAACTGGGCAACTACATGCAAAAAAAAAAAAAAAAAAAAAAAAAGAATCTCAACACAGACCTTACAAAAATTAACTCAAAATGGTTCAAAGACCTAAATGTAAAACACAAAACCATAAAACTCCTAGAAGACGACACAGGAAAAAACCTAGTTGACCTTGAGCATGGTGATGTCCTTTTAGATACAACAGCAAAGGCATGATCCATGAAAAAAATAATTGAGAAACTGGACTTCACTAAAATTAAAAACTTCTGCTTGGCGAAAGACAATGTCAACAGAATGCAAAAACTAGCCACAGACTGAGAGAAAATATTTGCAAAAGGTACATCTGATGAAGGACTGTTATCTAATATATAAAGAACCCTTAAAGCTCGAAAATAAGAAAGCAAACAACCCAATTAAAAAATGGGCAGGTCTCCCTGGTGGCGCAGTGGTTGAGAATCTGCCTGCCAATGCAAGGGACACGGGTTTGAGCCCCGGTCTGGGAAGATCCCACATGCCGCGGAGCAACTAGGCCCGTGAGCCACAACTACTGAGTCTGCGCGTCTGGAGCCTGTGCTCTGCAACAAGAGAGGCCGCGACAGTGAGAGGCCCGCGCACTGCGATGAAGAGGGGCCCCCGCTCGCTGCAACTAGAGAAAGCCCTCGCACAGAAACGAAGACCCAACACAGCCAAAAATAAATAAATAAATAAATAAATAAATAAAAAATATGGGCAAAGACCTGAAGAGACACCTCACCAAAGACATACAGATGGCAAGTAAGCATATGAGAAGATGCTCCATATCATATGTTATCAGAAAAATGCAAATTAAAACACTGAGATACCACTACACACGTATTAGAATAGCCATAATCTGGAACACTGACAACACCAAATGCTGGTGAGGATGTGGAGCAACAGGAACTCTCATACTCTGCTGATGGAAATGCAAAATGGTACAGCCACTTTGGAACACTTTGGCAGCTTCTTACAAAACCAAACATACTCTTACCATGTGATCCAGCAATCATACTTCTTGGTATTTACCCAAATGAATTGAAGCTGTGTCTACACAAAACCCTGTACACAGATGTTTATAGTAGCTTTATTTATAATTACCAAACTTGGATGTCCTTCAGTAGGTCAGAAGATAAGTAAACTGTGGTACATCCAGACAATGGAATATTATTCAACACTAAACAGAAATGAGCTATCAAGCCATGAAAAGATATGGAGGAAACTTAAATACATATTACTAAGTGAAAGAAGCCATCCTGAAAAGACTACATACTGTATGATTCCAACTGTGTAACATTTTAGAAAAGACAAAACTATAGAAGCAATAAAAAGATCAGTGGTTGTCAGGGGTTGGAGGCAGGGAGGAATGAAGAGCATAATTAGGGCACTGAGACTATTCTGTAAGATATTACAATGGTGTTTACATGTTGGACACGTGTCATTATATATTTCTTCAAACTCACAGAATGTACAACATCAAGAGCGAACCCTAATGTAAACTATGGACTCTGGGTGATAATGATGTGTCCATGTAGGTTCATCAGTTGTAACAAAAGCACTGCTCTGGTGCAGGATGTCGACAGTGGGGGAGGCTATGTTGCAGGGGGACGCGGGGTGTGGGAACTCTTTGAACTTGCTGCTCAATTGTGCTGTGAACCTAAAACTGCTCTAAAACATTTAAGTTTACTAATTTCGAAAAACGCAAAAAAATCATTTTAGCGATTTTATTTCAAAATAGGATAGAAAATACAAAAGCATTATACAGAATTAGGCTAAGTACTGTTTAGTGACGTTTTTCCCCCGATATACATGTATACAAACATAAGCACATTTACATCCTGGTTCTCAACGTAAAATGTACTTCTTAATGTGGATATAGTCAAAAAAGTTTGAAAGCCTATGATTTCAGAGCTGTATGTCTCGTTTGTCTTTCAAAACACAAATGAATTTTCCTCCTCCTCTGTTAGAAGCCAGTCGTGACGTACCTGCGCCAACATAATTTACAGCTTTAGCAGCTCTGACCGCAGCTTCTCCGAGCTTTTTTCTTACTTCAGGTTTAATACCAGGCTATGAAAAAATATTTGAAATAAATTTCCATTAGTACTTTGTTCTACTCGAAGTTTCCATTAAGATTCAATAGTACATTTCTATGTATCAAATATTGCATTAAAGAGATAAGGATAAATATCTAACGTTGTACATTTCAGCATGAAATACTGTCTTATACCACAGTTCAACTATACCAAAGTTTAATGATTCTGTTAGTAATTTCTATGAATTGCAGATATTACTTAGCATAATGACATATCTCTGTCCCTTGTACCTACAAAATAACTATCTTTTCTTTTTTTTTTTGGCTGTGCTGTGCGGCTTGCAGGATCTTAGATCCCCAACCAGGGATGGAACCCAGGCCCACAACAGTGAAAGCACTTAGCCCTAACCACTGGACTGCCACAGAATTCCCCCAAATAACTCTCATGATCATATGTCCACTTAAAATTACATATATCAACAAAAAAACTTTGAATCTCTATTTGTTTCAAGATGATAAAGCAATCTGGGTCATATGCCCAATAATTATCTTGGAATAATGGTAAATGTTGAGATTACAAGTTAATAAGAAAGGTTCAGGGACTTCCCTGGCGGTCCAGTGGTTAAGATTTCGCACTTCCATTGCAGGGGGCGCAGGGAAATAAGATCCTGCGTGCCGTGCATGGCGCGGCCAAAAAAAAAAGTTCATAAAATGTTTATCAATAAGTAGGCAAAGCCTTTTAACACTGTTAAATAGCTCTCTACAGATTTTTATTTAAGCAGTCACTGCTTGAAAATAAGGCTTTATTGAAATTATTGTTGACATTTACTTCAGATGGTATAATGTACTCTGCAACAGAAATTGAATTTTGAATACAGTATGAGAATAACTAACTGATTAATCAGAAACCTTAGATCTCTGACCTTTTAGAAATACATATTGAAAAAAACATGCATATAACTTTGGACGAGAGGCCTACGGCAGTAGCAGATTCCAAAGAAATGTGAATCTGAAAATAGGTAATCCTAGGAGTAGGCCTTGACCTGGGTGATGACCTGAGTCAATCAAGAGGTAGACTCAGATGTAAACAATTATAAGGGGGCAAAAGTGGCCAAATAAGAGCAAATCCAAATCTCTCCTCTATACAACATAACCTTCAAGTTGGGAAGATGACTAATATATTTTAAGAACATCTGAAACACCAGTTAAAAGAATGTTCTTCATAAAAAATACATTCAATGAACAAGACCATTCCATTCCTCAAACACACTAGTTAATTACAATTTAAAATCTGCATGGAAATGGTAGCTGTTCACTGTAAGTCAGATACTACTTGGATCAGAGCAGATTTTCCCAGATACCACCCAGAAGGATCATGGTCTTAGTGCGCCCTCAGTATGGCAGCCCCAGAATATCAACCCTTCCTCATCCCCAACACTGCAGGAGGCTGTATTACTGCTGGGGAATGGTTGTTCAGCAGGACTTTGGGGGAATACTAGCTTCACAGATTTCTGACCCAAAAGTCAGTGACTGAGATTTACAATATACAGAAGTTGACAAATTTCTTTACAAGATCCTTACCCCTGGGGCCTCCTCAATGATCTTCTGATGTCTCCTCTGTACGCTACAGTCTCTTTCAAACAAGTACACAGCATTGCCATGGTGGTCACCAAACACCTGGACTTCCACATGCCTATTTAAAAACCCAATGAGAAGTTTCCATTTGTAGGTTGAACATTCAAGAAAAAAAATTATATATATGAAATGAGTGAGAAATAAGAAAAGACAGAAAACACTGGAGACCATATTTATGACCTCACAGTAGGGGCAAGTCACAAGTACAAACTGCCAAGGAAAAGACTGATAAATCTGAATACATCAGAATTACAAGTTACAGTCACAATTCATGTATCCTCAAAAAGTCAATGAAAACACATTTTTATGATCAGGGGATTTTAAAAAAGCAACTCTTACAGTCAGATTTTATAAACTAAGGCAGACTGGAAATTATAATGGCTCATCCATAGAAAGGTTAAGAAATAAATTTATATGGATCATTCGTTTTTTAAGAATATACTAAAATTAAATCATAAAAAACAAGATAAGGAACTTTAATGTTGAGTGTAAAATAGTAAAATTATCAGAAATCATATTAAGAGTAAATGCAGGACTTCCCTGGTGGCGCAGTGGTTAAGAATCCGCCTGCCAATGCAGGGGACATGGGTTCGAGCCCTGGTCCAGGAAGATCCCACATGCCGCGGAGCAACTAAGCCCATGCACCACAACTACTGAGGCCTCATGCCACAACTACTGAAGCCCGTGTGCCTAGAGCCCGTGCTCCACAAAAAGAGAAGCCACCGCAATGAGAAGCCTGCTCCACTGCAACTAGAGAAAAGCCCGTGTGCAGCAACGAACACCCAACACAGCCAAAAATAAATAAATAAATAACTTAATTTTTTTAAAAAAGAGAAAGAGTAAATGCACATAACACTTAAGAAAATAAGGGTAACACAGACCATTTGGTGAACATGAAAGCATTCTTCTCAGGAGATTCATTTTGATATGTTCACACTGTAGCTCACCTCACACATTCACCACCATAATACAGAAATGAGTGACCAGCAAACATTTTTTTCTGTTGAGTTTTTTTTTTTTTTTTTGGAAGATGTTGGGGGTAGGAGTTTATTAATTAATTTATTTATTTTTGCTGTGTTGGGTCTTCGTTTCTGTGCGAGGGCTTTCTCTAGTTGTGGCAAGCGGGGGCCACTCTTCATTGCGGTGCGTAGGTCTCTCACTATCGCGGCCTCTCTTGTTGCGGAGCACAGGCTCCAGACGCGCAGGCTCAGTAGTTGTGGCTCACGGGCCCAGCCGCTCCGCGGTATGTGGGATCTTCCCGGACCGGGGCACGAACCTGTGTCCCCTGCATCGGCAGGCGGACTCTCAACCACTGCGCCACCAGGGAAGCCCTCTGTTGAGTTTTTAAAATAAAAATTGTCAAACATAGAAGAAATTTTTTTAAAAACCCATAAAGTCTTATAAATGTACTATTTCAGCACAGTGGCTCATTTCTCTTCCTTTCTGTTTACCTCATGAAACACTTCATTAAACCACTTGGAAGAATTTTTTTCTTGATATATCATTTCTACTGAATGTTCCATTTAAAAATTTCCCAACTTGTCCAACATATTCTCTTGACAAAATAATAGGAGCTGACTTCTTGCTTTTGGATGTGCTTCCTTGATCTTTCCTCCTATTTTTACTTACCCTTAAGCTACTAACACCAAACACATTCTTGCTATTATTATTTTGAATAAACTTATCTGTGAGATCAATTAAGAATAAAAAAACCAAGAGATTTTATTTTGCCTTTGTTTATTCTTTCTCAATCGCTCTTCCTTTCTTTAAAGAGATCCAAGTTTCTGACCTGCATCATTTTCCTTCTCCCTGAAGAACTTAACCATTTCTTGTAAAGCAAGTCTACTGGTGACAAAATCCCTCAATTTTTGCTTGCCTGAGGAAGTCCTTATTTCTCCTTCAAGTGTGAAGGATAATTTCACTGGACACAGAATTTATAGGTTGATTTTTTTTCTTTCAACCCTTTATAAATATTTTACTCCACTCTATTCTTTTTTTTGCTTGAAAATATGCAGTGTTTATTTCAACAGTCCACTCTATTCTTAAGTCTGATGTATTTCTTTTTTTTTTTTAATTTGTTCACGACCCACTATTCTTCTTTTTTATTTTTTTTATTTTAATTTTTTTTTTTTTGCGGTACGCGGGCCTCTCACTGCTGTGGCCTCTCCCGTTGCGGAGCACAGGCTCCGGACGCGCAGGCTCAGCGGCCATGGCTCACGGGCCCAGCCGCTCCGCGGCATGTGGGATCCTCCTGGACTGGGGCACGAACCCGTGTCCCCTGCATCGTCAGGCGGACTCCCAACCACTGCTCCACCAGGGAAGCCCTCTTCTTCTTCTTTTTTTTTTTTTTAACATTTTTATTGGAGTATAATTGCTTTACAGTGGTGTGTAGGTTTCTGCTGTAAAACAAAGTGTACAGCTATACATATACATATATCCCCATATCTCCTCCCTCTTGCTTCTCTGTCCCACCCTCCCTATCCCACCTCTCTAGGCGGTCACAAAGCACTGAGCTGAACTCACTGTGCTATGTGGCTGCTTCCTACTAGCTATGTCTGATGTATTTATTATCCTTGCTCCTCTATAGATAAGGTGTTTTTCCCTTGTAGCTTTTTTCAAGACTTTTTTTGTCTTTGGTTTCCTGCAGTTTTAGTGTGATTCAAAAAAATTTTTGACATTTATCCTGCTTTTGGTATACCCTGAACTTCCTGGTTCTATAATTTGGTATATGTCATTAATTTTGGAAATATCTTGGCCATTATTACTTCAAATATTTCTCCTGCCTCTTTCTTTCTTCCCCTTGTAGTATTCAAATGATGCATATATTACACCTTTTAAAATTGTCCCACAATTCTCAGATATTATGTTCTGTTTGTTTGTTTTCATTATTTCTCTTTGCATTTCAATTTGGGAAGTTTCCACTGACATAAGTTCAAGGTCACTGTTTCTTTTCTCACCTGTGTCCAGTCTACCCTGAGTCCATCAAATGCATTCCTCATTTCTGTTACAATGTTTCTGATTCCTGGCATTTTCTTTTGATTTTTTTTCTTAGAGTTTCCATCTCTCTGCTTACATTACCCATATGTTCTTGCACGTCACCTACTGCTCCATTAGGGCCCTTAACATATTAGTTACTTTAAACTCTAAACCTGATAATTCCAAAATTTGTGTCATATTTCAGTCCGGTTCTGATGCTTGCTTTTTCTCTTCAGACCATGCTTTTCTTGTCTTTTAGCACGCCCTGTAATTTTTTTTGGTTAAATGCCAGGCCTAATGTGTCACAGAACAGGAACTGAGGTGAACAAAACTTTCATGTGACATTTTATGTTAGCCTGGCTAGGAGGCAGGCTGTGTTTAATGTCTGCAGTAGCTACAGGTGCCAGAGGCTTCAGTTCCCTCTAGTGTCCTTGTTTTGTTTTTTCTCCTTTTGTCTTCGGGTTTCCCTAAGAACCCCTTAATCAGAGTCTGTGTCTTGCAGCTCTTTCGGTTGTAACCTGGTTATTATACAGGAGCCCTGGTGACATGGCAGTAGGGTGTGGGCGAGGGAAAGCATTCTATAATCTTAGGATTAAATCTCGGTCTTTCAGTGGGTCTGTGTCCCTGTGTGCCTCAGAAGTGTTTCTTAGCTATTTTTTTTTTTCTTCCCTTACGTGAAACAGGAAGACTAGAGTTGGCTAACTGCCCTTCCCCTGGGACAGAAAAGGCTCTGGCAAAGTTCCCCTTAGAGTGCTGGCCTTTGGTAGGGAGAACAGACAGCTCTGGGTCTATTTCAGAATGGTTTCTTTTTTCCTCCTCCTGCCCCAAAATGTGAGGGAATTTTTCTTGGATTTTCACTTTGAGAACTTGGTGGTGTCCTTGGAGGAAAAACCTATGAAAATTTGGTTTTGTCACCAAAATTGTCACCATCAAGCTAGTCCACACGCAGCCTCTAGTAATTTGTCAAAATTCCCATTTAAGTGTCCCTATCAGTTTATGGCTCCCGCAGCTTCTGCTCCAGGTTAGCTGATCTTGGCTGTGATTTGCTGTCTTCACTTGCCTGCCCAGATTTCAGGGTGGTGGTTTGCCTTGTGGCCTCAGTTCTCTGATGGGTCTAAAATTCATTGATTTTTATTTTGTTCAGATTTTTACTTGCTTTTTGGGTGTGAGTAACAATGTCTATGCTCTTTGCATGTTGGAGCTGAGCTGTTTGTTTTTCAAATTCCAATTGTAAAACTTTACCACGTCCACTGACTCTCCCTTATCCTTTAGCTGCTCCAGGGAAGAAGGCACTAGAGCAGGAACTCTAGGTTCTGAAGTGAACATACGGGGGCCACACCAGGAGCACAACATAGCTCTTTCCTGACTTCTCAGAAGTTGGAAGCACTTTCCTTTGGTTGTTTACAAGGGAAGCTCATTGAGGATCTGTGTTCTGTTAGGATTTCTGCGGTTGTCAAATCACCCTTGTTATTTTCCTTTTTCTGATGATCCTTTTCTGTGTTGCTTTATCTAACTTAGAGATTCTGGAGCACAGTGCCTGAGAACCAAGAAGTACATCAAATCCCAGTCACTCCAATTCAGCCACTGCTGGGGTCTGGCTAGATGGACAGATGCAGCTGGTTTCTAGTAGGAATGCCTTGATATTTTCTAAGAGTTCTAAAGTTTTTATTTTCCTATTCACAGTTTTTTAAAATAGATTTTATTTATTTATTTATTTATTGGCTGCGTTGGGTCTTTGTTGCTGTGCATGGGCTTTTCTCTAGTTGCCGCGAGTGGGGGCTACCCTTTGTTGAGGTGCATGGGCTTCTCATTGCAGTGGCTTCTCTTGTTGTGGAGCACGGGCTCTAGGCGTGCGGGCTTCAGTAGTTGTGGCATGTGGGCTCAGTAGTTGTGGCTCATGGGCTATAGAGCGCAGGCTCAGTAGTTGTGGCACACGGGCTTAGTTGCTCCGCGGCATGTGGGATCTTCCCGAACCAGGGCTTGCACCCGTGTCCCACGCATTGGCAGACGGATTCTTCACCACTGTGCCACCAGGGAAGCCCCGTGGCATTGGCTTTGACAAATATTTGCCTCCTAGAAGCTTTATCAGTAAGATGAAGAGACGTGCAGTAGCCAGTCTTCCACTGGACAGAGCAGGAGTGGCCTGCGTGGCTGCTAGGGTTCGGCCCAGAGGAGACTCCACAACCCTCTGGAAACATCTCCCCCTCTCTCAACTGTCTTTAAAAACGTTCGCAAGGGCTTCCCTGGTGGCGCAGTGGTTGAGAGTCCGCCTGCCGACGCAGGGGACGCAGGTTCGTGCCCCGGTCCGGGAAGATCCCACATGCCGCGGAGCGGCTGGGCCAGTGAGCCATGGCCGCTGAGCCTGCGCGTCCGGAGCCTGTGCTCCGCAACGGGAGAGGCCACAACAGTGAGAGGCCCGTGCACCGCAAAAAAAAAAAACAAAAAAAAACGTTCGCAAAACTTTCTCTCACCTGCTGTGTTACAAAGATCTAACTAAAATAGACCTCCCTATAGGTTTTACCCAAAGGTTAAAAAAAAAAAAAAGTCCCATTTCTTTTTCACATAAAAACAGTACAATTGAGAAATGCAAATCAAAACTACAATGAGGCATCACCTCACCCCCGTCAGAGAGGCCATCATCAAAAAATCCACAAACAGTAACTGCTAGAGAAGGTGTGGAGGAAAGGGAGCCCTCCCGCACTATTGGTGGGAATGTAAACTGGCACAACCACTATGGAGAACAGCATGGAGGCTCCCCAGGAAGCTAAAAATGGAGCTACCATACGATCCAGCAATCCTACTCTTGGGCATATATCCAGAGAAAACCATGGTTCAAAAGATTACATGCACCCCAGTGTTCACTGTAGTGCTGTTTACAACAGCCAGGACATGGAAGCAACCCAAATGTCCATCAACAGACGAATGGACAAAGAAGATGCGGTACATATATCAAAGGAACATCACTCAGCCACCAAAAAGAACGAAACAATGCCATCTGCAGCAACATGGATGAAACCGGAGACCATCATACCAAGTGAAGTCAGACAGAGAAAGACAAATATCATATGATATGACTCATATGCAGAATCTGCTTGACCCAAAAGGCTGGGGAGGTTAAGCCTCTTAAGCAGGAGCCATTGTTTCCTTTCAAAGCTGGGGATGGAGGGATCTGCTGAGAACCGAGAAGAGAGGGCCCTCACAACCCCTGGCCTCTGCTTCCTCTGTGGCTGCCCCAGCCAGATCTCCTCATCTCATCTGTTCCTTTTCTCGTCCAAAGTCACATGCAGGACCCATTACATAATTTATGGATCCACTGCAAAATGAAAATGCAGGGCCCCTTTTAAAATGTTATTAAGAATTTTAAGATGCCTCCACGGGGTATTAAACCAAATATGGACCCTTCTGAGCTTAGGGCCCTGTGCAACTGCCCAGGTCACATGCCTGGGAAATGGGTCCTGGTCTCATGATTCATGTGTGTGTTAGGTCAGGAGCTGGATCTGAGTCTTCTGCTCATGAAGGTGCTATACAAGGTCAGTTACTGGAGGCCCTGGAGCAGCCAGACAGGCATCGACAGGCAGACGTGACTCTGAGAACTAGTCGATACTTCACCTTCTGGCCCTGCTTCTCCATCTGTAACAGGGATCATGATACCCTCCCGCATTTTTAATCCCTCTAGAATGTGCACTGAATATGAAGTGAGGAAGGAATCTGATTTTTTTTTTAATTCTCTAAAATAGTACACTTTGAAGATTGTTATCTATCCCAACCTTTCAGATAAGCTCAATAGTTCTGATCAGATTTATTATATAATACATCTTGATTTCTACTTTTCTCAGTTATCAGTACCACCCTGACAATCTTCTGGTACTCCATTAACTCAACAGATAATTACTTAGCAGAATATAAAATAGTGATTATCATGATATTGAAATGTTATTACTAGAAAACACAGAAGAGAAATATGTAGAAATGCTAATACTTATATTAGGAGAATGAGCTATGACTGACTTCGTTTTCCATCTTTTGTATTTTCCAAGTTTGTAATGTATTCATATTATTTCTATATTTAAAAAAATATTACTGATGCCTATCATGAAGAAAATAATGCCAGGTAATATATATGGGAAAATAAAAAGAAAGAAACTACCAGGTCCTTGATTCCCAGGAGCTTCCCAGGTATTGAGAGTATAAATTACAATGTGAGGTAATATTTAGCTAACATTTCACAAGTAAAGAATCTACATCTTCAAAAATGTTGCAGGCGTTGAGTTACAGTCACTGAAATAGCTAGCTGATGTCTCCACGACAATTTTAACTCAAGAGTATGCCAATGCGGATAGTTAGCCTATCCTTTTCTGAAAGCTACTGTGGAAAGGAACCTTCAATTCACCTTAGAACTTCCTCCATTTTTGCCTTATTTCCCACTAATAGGTGGCATACGTTTTGCTCTCCTAATCAACTGGCCTATTTTGAGATTGACTTTTTTGTTTATTTTAACTATCACATTCTAAATGAATTTAATTACTGTGCCATGCTCAGGGACAGTTCTAAGTTTTGTAGGGCTTGAAACAAAAACAATTTGGGAGCCCACTTTAAGATGAGTACAAAATTGGGTACAGGTTCTTCAAAGAAGTTCATGCAAGAGAAGGGCCTGAAGCTTTAGTTCATTACCTGCAAGGTAAATCTCTCTCTGGTCATGGTCCCCAAATGAATTTTTCTCTATAAAGTCACTTGACTTACAGGTTTGTGTGTGTGTGTGTGTGTGTGTGTGTGTGTGTGTGTGTGTGTGTGTGTGTATTTAACACAAAATCTATGAAACAAGAAGCTTTTATAATCAATATCTTATTTTAAGCAATACACATGAAAATAAAATTCCTGATAATAAAATAAATTAGAAATCCACATAGTATCTGCTATAGTGGTACCCAGAGAAGCAGTTTGGTGTGGTCACTTAGAGTGTGAATTCTGGAGTCAAACTGCCTGGATTCAAATCCCAGCTTCACCACTTCCCAACTGGGAGACGTCAGGCAAGTCAGATGACCACTCTGTTGCTCAGTATTTTCACCTGAAAAATGGGAACAGGGTCCACCTAATGGGATTGTTGCAGGAATTAGACTAGAAATAGAAGGATAGCAAGATTATTACTTAGTATACGTAAAATACTTAGAACCTGGCACATGGTTAAGTGCAATATAAGGATGAGCTATTAGTATATTTGTTAACATATCACTTACAATTCAATTTGGCTAACTATTACCATTTTCTGAGCATCTCAAATGATGCTTTATCTGTAAGATAGAGCTTAGTTTCTTACAAGAATTTTTTTTTATTTTGAAAAGACTCTAAATTCCATCAACAAGAAATGAATTGAGGACTTCCCTGGTGGCGCAGTGGTTAAGAATCCGCCTGCCAGTGCAGAGGACAGGGGTTCGATCGCTGGTCCGGGAAGATCTCACATGCCACAGAGCAACTACGCCCGTGCGCCACAACTACTGAGCCTGAGCTCTGGAGCCCGCAAGCCACAACTACTGAGCCCACGTGCCACCACTACTGAAGCCCGGGCACCTAGAGCCCGTGCTCCCCAACAAGAGAAGCCACTGCAACGAGAAGCCCGCGCACCACAACGAAGGGTAGCCCCCGCTCGCCACAACTAGAGAAAAGCCCACGCACAGCAACGCAGACCCAACGCAGCCAAAAATTAATCAATTAATTAAAAAATTTTTGAGTCAGAAAAAAAAGCTGAACCCACCTTGGTGTGTCCACAAACTTCTCAATCAGCATCCCATCATCATTGAAAGACTTCTTAGCTTCCCTCCGCGCTGATTCTAATTGCTCTTGAAATTCTTTTTCGGATCTAATGATCCTCATACCCTAATATGGAAAGATAGTTACGACTACAACATAAGTAAAACAAATTAGATAGCCCAAAACGGAAAACACGAGCATGCGCAATCTTACTTTTCCTCCTCCACCACGGATGGCTTTAATCATGACGGGGTAACCGATTCTCCTAGCATGCTCTTTCAGGCATTGGTCTGATTGGTCCTCACCGTGATAACCTTCCACAACAGGCACTCCAGCAGCAGCCATGATGGATTTGGCTGTGCTTTAGAATAAAAAAACCAAGATGTCCTAAATCTATGGATTATTTCATACAAGAGAAACACAAATACTTCCTAGTCTATAAAATACAATGGAAGTTTAAAAATAAAACATTCCATAGGTAAAAGGACTATAGTCTGAGACAACAAATATTAATACAAATGTTAAAATATCTATTAGTTTTCTCAATCCAGTTTTCATGTGGTAGCTCATCCCACCTTGTTTTTAATCTCCCAAAACTGATTAACATATTGATTAGAAACACTAATTAGTTGAATATTTTCTGTAACTCACTGTAGTGGCAAATAAATAACTTTTGCCTATGATGACAAAAGGGTATAATTAACGTGTCTATTATAGTTAAAACAAACCATTTCAATTAGTCTTCCTATGGTTGTATTTAAAAGATATAAACTTGGGCTTCCCTGGTGCGCAGTGGTTGAGAGTCCGCCTGCCGATGCAGGGGACACGGGTTCGTGACCCGGTCCTGAAAGATCCCACATGCCGCGGAGCGGCTGGGCCCGTGAGCCATGGCCGCTGAGCCTGCGCATCCGGAGCCTGTGCTCCGCAACGGGAGAGGCCACAACAGTGAGAGGCCCGCATACCCCAAAAAAAAAAAAAAAAAAAAAAAGATATAAACTCATACCTCTTTATACCCATGTCTCTAATTGCTGATGAAGGAGGACCTATAAAAATAATTCCTTCTTGCTTACACAGTTCAGCAAATTCCATGTTTTCTGAGAGAAAACCATATCCCGGATGGATAGCCTAGAAAGGAGAAATGAAAGGATAAACCTTCTAGTGCTCCCCTGGCAGACTCTGATGCAGGTGATGGAATCTTCCTCTGGGGAGGCCTCTCCCTATACTGGTGATAGCTATACTATGGTCTCTATCAGAATATGTTTCTAAAGAGGGGTTTCTTTAGAACTTTAATACTAAAGTCCTAAAGCCTTACCCAAACCAGAAATATCTGTATTTCTTTTCATTATGGTAATACACACATCAAATTTACCATTTTAACCACTGTTCAGTGTATAGCTCAGTGGCATTAAGTACATTCACAATGCTGTGCAACCATTACCATCATCCATCATCCCCCAAAGAAACTCTATATCTATTAAATAGTAATTCCCCATTCCCTGATAACCTCTATTTTACTTGCCATCTCTATGAATCTGCCTATTCTCCGTACCTGATAAAAGTGGAATCATACAATATTTGTCCATTTGTCTCTGGCTTATTTTATTTAGCATGATGTTTTTCAAGGTTGATCCATGTATCACAATTTCATTACTTTTTATGGCTGAATAATGATCCACTGCAGGTATATTTCACATTTTGTTCATCCATTCACCTGTTGATGGACGTGTGGATTGTTTCCATCTTTTGGCTATTGTGAATAATGCCACTATGAACACTGGTGTTCAAATACCTGTTTGAGTTCCTGCTTTAAATTCTTTTAGGTATTGGGTTGGCCAAAGAGTGCCTTTGGTTTTTAAGTAAAAATAAAAGACACATTTTTCATTTTTACCATGAACTTCATTGAACAACGTATTCACCCTTTTGTTCCACTACCTTCTGCCATTTTTCAGACAACTTCATAATTCCATCTTCCCAAAACTTTTTATCTTTTTGAGCAAAGAACTGTTCCAGGTGCCTTTTACAGTCTTCCAGGGAATTGAAATTTTTTCCATTAAGAGAATTTTGTAAAGACTAAAATAAATGGAAATCCGAAGGTGCAATGTCTGGTGAATATGGTGGATAAATCAGAACTTCCCAGCCAAGCTGTAACAGTTTTTGCCTGGTCAACAAAGAAACATGCGGTCTTGCGTTATTCTGACAGAAGATTATGCGTTTTCTGTTGACTAATTCTGGACGCTTTTCATAGAGTGCTGCTTTTAGTTGGTCTAATTGGGAGCAGTACTTGTTGGAATTACTCGTTTGGTTTTCCAGAAGGAGCTCATAATAGAGGACTCTCTTCCAACCCCACCATATACACAACATCACCTTCTTTGGATGAAGACCGGCCTTTGGTGTGGTTGGTGGCGGTTCATTTCACTTGCCCCACGATCTCTTCCATTCCGCACTATTGTACAGTATCCACTTTTCATCACCCATCACAATTTGTTTTAAAAACTGAACATTTTCGTTACGTTTAGATAGAGAATCACATGCGAAAATATTTTTGTTTTGCTTAACTTATGTGGAACCCAAACATCAAAGCGATTACCATAAGCAAGCTGGTGCGAATGATCTTCAACGCTTGATTAGGATATTCTGAGTATGTCGGCTATCTCCTGCGTGGTATAATGTTGATTGTTCTCAATTAATGTCTCGATTTGATCGCTATCAACTTTAACTGGTCTACCCGACAGTGGAGCATCGTCCAGCGAGAAATCTCCAGCACAAAGTTTCGCAAACCACTTTTGACATGTTCGATCAGTCACAGCACCTTCTCCATACACTGCACAAATCTTTTTTTTGCATTTCAGTTGCGTTTTTACCTTTCTTGAAATAATAAAGCATAATATGCCGAAAATGTTTCTATTTTTCTTCCATCTTCAGTATTAAAATGGCTACACAAAAATTCAGCAATTTTGATAAGTCTTTTTTATTTATTATTATTTTATTTATTTATGTATATATTTTTTTGCGGTATGCAGGCCTCTCACTGTTGTGGCCTCTCCCTTTGCGAAGCACAGGCTCCGGATGCGCAGGCCCAGCGGCCATGGCTCACGGGCCTAGCCACTCCACGGCATGTGGGATCTTCCCAGACTGGGGCATGAACCCGTGTCCCCTGCATCGGCAGGCAGACTCTCAACCACTGTGCCACCAGGGAAGCCTGATAAATCTTTTTTAAATGACGCTGATATGACAGCTGTCACATACAATCTAACAAAATTGTTTCAAATGCAGTTAAAGACAACTAAGTGCTACTAGAGCCACCTTACGGAAAAAAACGAATGAAACTTTTGGCCAGCCCAATATACACGAAATGTCAAGTAATATCAGCAAGCAGGAGTAAAGGGCTTCAGAGTGGTAAGGGGAGTGGGTGGCTGTTTGCCGTGTCTCCATATAAAGCTGGCCTAGAACTGAAACCACGTATCCAAAAGCTGAAAAGAGCACCCTAGCATAATATTAACTCATTTAGCTTCAGGTCACTATCTGCCGATGCTACCTTTCCAGAAAAAAAGCTAAGAAGCAAACAAAAGTTCATAGAGTACTAAAGTCTATATATACTTCAGTGAAAGAGGACCCCCCCCCTCATATTTTAACCTAATCACTTGCAACTTACTCAGAGTTTTAAGAAATTTATTTACTTGGCTTTCTAGGCCACAGAAGAGGAAAATCAGTAACTGAATGACAGGAAGACTGCTAAGAGAAACATGCTGACAGTGAAAAGGGAGGAAACAGAGGAAAGCAAAAAGGCTTAAATGGTTTAGTGAGGAATAAGGCAACTCTCCAACTTCAATAGTTCTGAGGGCATTTTTGTTCTTTTAAAATAATAATTAAGTATGTTTAATTATAACCAAGAGAATGTAAAAATAAAAAGTGTATCCAACCCTATTTCAAAATAGTTATGTCCAAAGAACATTTCAAAACAAAAGCAGTAAGCTTCAGATGTCTGGGAAACTCATGTGAATAGAAAAACCCACATCTTAGTGACAGCAAACAGCAAAATGCTAGATAGTGAATAAAATGCTAAATAATCACATTCTGATGTCAGCCTGGAGTTTTGCTCCTTTTAAACCGAAGTTTAATTTTAGTCATTTTTCATGAAATGTCAAATACTATTTATATTAGGCAAAGTAAAACAGGTCTACATCCCAGTCCTCCCTGGTTTTTTAACAGCTTTTTTAAATGTATGCTTTACAATGCATAACATTCACTCATTTCCAGTTTGATGAATTCAGCACATTTATACAATTGTGCTGTAACTGGACTATAAATATAATCCGTTTTAGAACACTTCTACCAGAAGTTCCTATGTACCCATGTGCATAAATGATCAATCCTTGCTCACAGAACCAGGCAACTACTGACCTGCTTTTTCTCTCTATAATTTCGCCTCTTTTAGAGTCTCACACAATGGAACCATATAGTCCGTAGCCTTATATGTATGGCTTCTTAAACTTAGCATAATTTTCTGTGGCTCACCCACAAACAAAAAATGAAATACTGGTGCATGCCACAACATGGATGAATATAGCACATTTGTTTACAGATTGTATGGATATACCATATTTTGTTTTTTATTAATTTGGATTTTTCCCAGTTTCTGGCTATTATGAGTAATGCTGTTATAAACGTGCATGTACAAGTCTTCATTAATTTTTCTCAGCAATGTTTTATAGTTTTCAGTACATAGGTCTTGAATTGCTTTTGCTAACTTTATTACTAAGTATTTGATTTTCTTAGAAGTTATTACAAATGTAACCGTTTCCTTAATTTCATTTTCAAAGTGTTGGTTGCTAGCCTCCTTTCTTTTGGAACAGATACTTAATTTGACAGAACCCTGATTAACTAGATAAATACTCTCCCTTCATAACTAAGAAGAAAAGCTGCTGTCTCCTTGCAAAAAATAATATTCAAACACATTATGGGAATGGTCTCAAGAAGTTTAGTTTCTCTTAGGGTGAACACTTTAATATATCCAAACCACAGTATCCTCGAGCATTTGAATGGATTAAAAAGGAAATCTAGGGCTTCCCTGGTGGCGCAGTGGTTGAGAGTCCGCCTGCCGATGCAGGGGACACGGGTTCGTGCCCCGGTCCGGGAAGATCCCACATGCCGCGGAGCGGTTAGGCCCGTGAGCCATGGCCGCTGAGCCTGTGCGTCCGGAGCCTGTGCTCCGCAACGGGAGAGGCCACAACAGTGAGAGGTCCGCGTACGGCAAAAAAAAAAAAAAAAAAAAAAAAAAAGGAAATCTAACAATACTACTATTACCAGCGGGCTAATTCCAAGCCATCAGGCATGTATCTAGCTGCCAATTCACCCTGGTGGATCACAGGATTGTAAGCCTGTTTAGATTGTTCATCCCATAGGACTAATATGCCTTTAACAATAAAGACAGAAAACTGGCGTCATCTCCTACCCTTAAATCTCTGCCAAAATAATTTCTCCCATGTTTTTAGTTTGTGTCTATTCGGCTCTGTGCTTGTTCAAGCATATGCACAGGTCCAAAGTTGTTGTTGTTGTTATTAGCTCTGTCTTCAGCAAAAATGAGATGTGTCCTTTCCGTGGTGGAGGGGACAAGCCATACTCTTCAAATTCTTTTTTTTTAACATTTTTTTATTTTTGGCCGTGTTGCATGGCTTGCAAGATCTTAGTTCCCTGACCAGGGATCAAACCTGGGCCCCCGGCAGTTTAAGTCTGGAATCCTAACCACTGGATCACCGGGGAACTCCCTCAAAAATTCTTTTTTTTTTTCCTTCAAATTCTTATTACCAAGAATTTCCTACCCCAATCTGTGATTCTTATGACATTTGGATTTCCTTTTGGTCAACCACATAGATGACCAGTATTTAGTTAAATAACTTGCTATATTCATTAAAGTTATTTGTCAGTGATTTTGAAACATCTCAAACAAAGTTATTCATTCCTGGTGGCACATTAAAAGAAACTGGAGCACTTTTACAAAACATTCATGTTCAGAAGCTAATCCAGATAACTAAGGGAATAAGTGAGGTCTGGCAAAAGCTTTTCACTAAAGAATAATATACTTACAAAAAAATGCACATTATAAGTATACAGCTTTTATAAACATAGTTTTCATAAACTGAATACACCTGTGTAGACAACACTCAGCTCAAAAAATAATCACTAGCCTTCCACCAGAGAGCATAAAGCTCCCTTCTAGGTGACTTTAGGCCCCTCCCACAGTACTGTATCAACATACTCTTTAAAAGGTTCCTCAGTGATTCTAATCTTCAGCCAGCACTTACTACTACTACCTCTTTCCCAGCCAGAGAAGGCCTGAGAAAACTGACTGTCAAGAGGACTAGCCTAATGAGCATGCTTACCATTACATCTTTTAGATTCTCTCAGTACAGCCATGTTACCAGGCAAATCACCAGAAATTTAGCTCAAGTGTAAATTTTACTCTAGCATCTATAAAAACGCCTATGTTAAAATGGCCACATTTAGAAGTCTACATGGAAACACAAAAGACCCCAAATAGCCAAAACAAACTTGAGAAAGAACAGAGCTGGAGGAATCATGCTCCCTGACTTCAGACTATACTACAGAGCTACAGTAGTCAAAGCAGTATGGTACTGGCACAAAAAGAGACACACAGATCAATGGAACAGGATAGAGAGCCCAGAAAAAATACCCACACACTTGTCAATCAATCTACGACAAAGAGGCAAGAATATACAATGGAGAAAAGACAGTCTCTTCAATAAGTGGTGGGAAAACTGGACACCTACATGTAAAAGAATAAAATTAGAACATTCTCTAACACCATATACAAAAATAAACTCAAAATGGATTAAAGACCTAAATGTAAGACCAGATACTATAAAACTCCTAGAGGAAAACACAGGCAGTACACTCTTTGACATAAATTGCAGCAATATTTTTTTTGATTCATTTCCTAAAGTAAAGGAAATAAAAGCAAAAATAAACAAATGGAACCAAATTAAACTTAAAAGCTTTTGCACAGCAAAGGAAACCATTGCCAAAACTAAAAGACAACCTATTGAATGGGAGAAAATGTTTGCAAATGATATGACTGATAAGCGATGAATATCCAACATATATAAACAGCTCATACAACTCAACATCAAAAAAACAAACCACCCGATTAAAAAATGGGCAGAAGAACTGAATAGACATTTTTCCAAAGAGGAAATGCAGATGGCCAACAGGCACATGAAAAGATGCTCAACATCACTAATCATCAGGGAAATGCAAATCAAAACCACAATGAGATATCACCTCACAACTGTCAGAATGGCTACCATCAAAAAGAACAGAAATAACAAATGTTGGCGAGGATATGGAGAAAAGGGAACACTTGTACACTGTTGGTGGGAATGTAAATTGGTGTAGCCACTGTGGAAAACAGTATGGAGGTTTCTCAAAAAACTAAAAATTGAACTACCATATGACCCAGCAATTCCACTCCCAGGTATATATCTGAAAAAAATAAAGACACTAATTTGAAAAGATACATGCACCCCAATGTTCATAGCAGCATTATTTACAATTGCCAAGATCTGGAAGCAACGTAAGTGCCCATCAATAGATGATTGGATACAGAAGATATGGTATATGTATACAATGGAATACTACTCGGCCATAAAAAAAGAATGAAATTTTGCCATCTGCAGCAACATGGATGGACTTGGAGAGTGTTATGTTAAGTGAAATAAGTCAGACAGAGAAAGACAAATACTTTATGATATCACTTATATGAGGAAATCTAAAAAATACAAGAAACTAGCAAATATAACAAAAAAGAAGCAGGGAATTCCCTGGTGGTCCAGTGGTTAGGACTTGGCTCTCACTGCCAGGAGCCTGAATTCGATCCCTGATTGGGCAACTAAGATCCCATAAGCCGTGCTGCGTGGCCCAAAAAAAAACAAGCAGACTCACAGATATAGAGAACAAACTAGTGGTTACCAGTGGGGAGAGGGAAAACAGAAGGGGCAAAATTGGGGTAGGAGATTAAGAGGTATAAACTATTATGTATAAAATAAGCTACAAGAATATATTGTACAACATGGAGAATATAGCCAATATTTTGTAATAACTGTAAATGGAACATACCCTTTAAAAATTGTATTTGTATAAAAAGAAAGAATTCTACATTTTTGGCAAACTTCTTTCAAAATCATTATGCACATGTCATTCAATGTCCTTTATTACTGGGGTCCCCAACCCCTGGGTCACAGACTGGTACCAGTCCATGGCCTGTTAGGAACCAGGCTGCACAGCAGGAGGTGAGCGGGGGAGGGGGGCAGCGAGCAAAGCTTCATCTGTATTTACAGCCACTCCCCATTGCTCCTGTTACTGCCTAAGCTCCACCTCCTGTCAGATCAGCGCCGGCATTAGAGTCTCATGGGAGTGCGAAACCTACTGTGAACTGCGCATGCGAGGGATCTAGCTGGGGAGTGGCTGCAAATACAGATTATCATCAGCAGAGAGGTTTGACTGTACAGAGACCATAATAAATCAATTGCTTGCAGACTCATATTAAAACCTTATCAGTGGGCTTCCCTTGTGGCACAGTGGTTAAGAATCCACCTGCCAATGCAGGGGACGCAGGTTTGAGCCCTGGTCCGGGAAGATCCCACGTGCCGCGGATTAACTAAGCCCATGCGCCACAACTACTGAGCCTGCGCTCTAGAACCCATGAGCCACAACTACTGAAGCCCTTGCACCTAGAGCCCGTGCTCCACAACAAGAGAAGCCACCGCAATGAAAGAGTAGCCCCCATTCACCGCAACTAGAGAAAGCCCACACAGCAACGAAGACCCAACGCAGCCAAAACTAACTAAATAAAATTTTAAACCCCCAAAAAAACCCCTATTGGCGAGTGGCAAGTGAAAACAAGCTCAGGACTCCCACTGATTTTGCATTATGGTGAGTTGTATAATTATTTTATTATATATTACAATGTAATAATAATAGAAATAAAGTACACAATAAATGTAATGTGCTTGAATCATCCCCAAACCATCCCCCTACCCTGCACCCGGTCTGTGGAAAAATCGTCTTCCACGAAACCAGTCCCTGGTGTCAAAAAAGGCTGGGGACCGCTGCTTTATTAGAAGGATCAATATGATTCTTCTTCCAAGTCAAAGTGAGGGCAAGGTTTGCTCCCTTAATTGATAAATATCCTCTTATTAAAGAGCCCTGTAAATTGTAACCCACCAAATTTCCTTTTTGATCAGGGCTGCCAGGAAGAACTAAAGAAGCTTTCCTTGGCCTAAGTTTTCTGACTTAATTCCAACCACTATGCCCCAATAATAGTCCCATATTACTTATTTTTTGTTTTTATCTTAGTCTTAACCACTATCTGTAATGTTGCAAGTCACCTCAAATCTTGAATATCCAGGCAAAATGTGTGAAAATTATTTACTCTTTTCTCATTGTTTGTGTTATTAACATAACATCTAACATAATACTAATCCAGATAGACAGAGTTCACAAATTCTCCAGAATTAACATATCATAAATTTGCTAGAGTCGTTACTTAAAGACATAGGTAATAGGGCTGAGAGTCAGGATACTTTTGTTTAATTCTTTCTCTTTCAATGATGAGATGAGTTTTACTTTCAAAGCACCCGAAGACCTTGAAAAAATGCTAATTATGCATAAAAATGTAAATTACAGTGGGCTTGGAGTGTGGCCTAAGAAGTTGCATTTCTACCAAATGATGCCATGGACCACACTTTGAGTAGTGAGACTAGACGATTTTGAGTATCACGTATCCTGTGCATTTTATATTTGTAAAATGGCGGTAATAATACTGTCTAATGTAAGCTCAAACATGCGATAAGTACAAAGTGACAATTATGTTAAAGTCCCTGGATTCCTAAGGGCCTTTTACTCCAAATGATAACTAAAAAGCTTTAGAAACAAGCATATTTTAAATACCTGTGTGTATAAATTAGTGCCTACATTGTTCAGTCTAGAAACTCTGATTCTAAAGATGCAGAAACACATAAATACAAAACAACTGCATATATTCATTAATTCAAATTAATGACCCTCTGTGCCAGGTCATGGAAATGTTAGGAGGTAGAGAAAATAAGTCTCAGTTGTGGGTTCTTCTCTTAAACAGAGCACAATTGAGTTGAGGAGTCATGATATGCATTAAAATTTTTAAACAAGAAAATGGCTAATTAAGTATAAAGATGACTGGAACAGGAAAGCAAATGCTAAAGGAAAAGGGAGACATCAGTGTGACTGGAGTCAAGAAAGTAATTGTAAGAGGCAGGAATTCCAGTGCCAGTGAAGGGCAAGACTGCTGCAATTGACTCCTAATTATTCTGCCTGCTGTGTTTGTTACCACCCCACCTTTGCCCCATCCCACTAGCCTATTCCCCACGGGCAGCCACATGATCTTATTAAAATATAAATCAGATCACCTCCCTCCCCTGCTTAAAATCCTCCAATAGCTACTTAGAATGAAATGCAAACTCCTTACTAAGGCCTATAATGCTCTAAATGATGCTGCCTCTACCACTCTCAACTTCATCATCTACCACCTTCCTCCTGTGTCAGTTGGTTTTCCAGCTCCAAATCCAACCTTCCATACTGAGTTAGTTTGGCGACAGGGCCCTGCAAATTACTGTTCTTGCCACTTGGTTTCCTATCAGGTTCCACCAGCAGGGGTCACTGTAGGGAAACTGGAAGCCAGGGAAGCTTCCTGTTCTTCCACCCTGGGCAGCAGCAGTTCCCGTGTTTAGTCTCTCTTGGAACTTCCAGAACCAGCCTCATTATGCTCCCTGCAGCCAGGTAGGGCCCCTCTATAGAGAACTGAGTAAGAGCTGCAGAAGGTCCTTCCTCCAACCTCTTCCTCAGCCCAAGGGGTCGTTATCAGTATCTGTAGTTTTATCATTAGGTAATTTCAAAATACTTTTTTCTCTTCTAGTCCTCTAACACTGGTAGAACTAATCCCTAAATTAATCTCCCTCTGTTGAAATATCTAATGGAATTTCAGTTTTACTAACTGGATCCTGAATGACACAGCCCCTCATTGCCTTCACTCCATCCACACTGAATATTTTTGTCCCTTGAACACAAGTTTATACTCATCTCAGCGTCCTCCCATGTGACTGAACCTTCCTTGTCAAGTGCTTCATATGGCTGGCTCCTTCTCATCAGGCAGGTCCCTGTTCAAGTGTCACCTCTTCAAAGAGGCCTCCACTGATCACCCTATTAAAAAGCATTTCCTAACCAGTCTTTACTCCCTTATCTGGCTTTATTTTCTTCCCACCACTTATAACATTCCGAGTTATATTAGTTCTTTACCCATTTAAATATTGGGTTGGCCCAAAAGTTCGTTCAGGTTTTTCCATAACATCTTACAAACAAACTTTTGGGCCAACACAATATTTATTTTCTGCCTCAACTACAAGAGTGTAGCTTCAGACACAGGGTATAAACCGTGTTAGTCATTGCTGCATACATGCTTTCTTTTTTTTTTTCTTTTATACATGCTTTTTAAAAAAATATTTATTTGTTTGGCTGCATCAGGTCTTAGTTACGGCACGCGGGATCTTCGTTGCAGCATGTGGGATCTTTCGTTGCGGTGCTCAGGCTTCTCTCTAGTTGTGGTGTGCAGGCTCCAGAGTGCATGGACTCAATAGTTGCAGCACATGGGCTCTAGAGCACGTGGGCTTAGTTGCCCCATGGCATGTGGTATCTTAGTTCCCCAACCAGGGATCGAACCTGTGTCCCCTGCATTTGAAGGCGGATCCTTTACCACTGGAAGTCCCTGCATACATGCTTAGAAGTTGGCACAAAGGAGGAGACCAAGTAACGTTTGCTGAGTGAATAAATGCATGAATGATATGAGAAGGAGGAAAAGAGCATTTCCAGCACACGGAACAATATAAGCAGATGCCTAGAGAAATAAGCATGATGTGTAAAGACAGAGAAAAGTTCATTGCAACCATTAGAAACAAGTGACGATGAGAAATAAGTTTTGACAAATACTGGAAACTCTTAAATGCTAGGCTGAAGAGTTTGAACTTTATCTTGTAACCACAAAAGATTTACTCACTAGGGAATAGGATGAGAAAGGGGTGAAGTTATTGAGAAAAAAAAAAAAGAGCAGGTGGTAATAATGAAACAAGGGTTTAAGAAACATCTGTCTTACATCTGTCTTGCAGTAAAAACAACTGCTAGCAGTTATCTATCTAGCACAACTCATTGGATGGGCAAGGGATTTAGAAGTAGGGAAACCAGCTGAGAATCAGAAATCCAGATAAGAGATCATAAGGTCTGGCTGTGTGATTAAAAAGAACAACTTCTGGAGACATTTCAAAGAAAGATTCAACACAAGTTGTTTCCTATTTTATTTTGAAGGATGACAGATACAGTAACAGCAAACTTTGAGTCTGGGATATTGGAAAACAGGGAGCGGGGCCTTAGAATGAGACTGGGAAGTCAAGAGGGAAAAGGATTTCTTTCTTGATTCTATTTTTCCTTGTAATTTAGAGCACCACCTGTTTCTCCCAAAGAATCCGATGTTCCTAGGATCTGGCTTTGAAGGTAGAAGAGCTGAATTCCCTCTTAATTTAAATTTGTAATTAAACCCTCCCTCCACCTGTTTCCCCAAAGATCTAAAGTGCACAGGACTCAGTAAGACGGTAGCGTGGCTGAGGAATGAGAAGCCACACGCCTACTTTACAATAACAATCCCATAATCAAATGTAAAAATCTTGGAAACAGCTAAACATAGAGAACGAGTTCTGTAAATAATAAGCAATTTTGTGTAACCTGTACAAAACTTATTCCTTGGGGCTTCCCTGGTGGCGCAGTGGTTGAGAGGCCGCCTGCCGATGCAGGGGATGCGGGTCCGTGCCCCGGCCCGGGAGGATCCCACATGCTGCGGAGCGGCTGGGCCCAGTGAGCCGTGGCCGCTGAGCCTGCGCGTCCGGAGCCTGTGCTCCGCAACGGGAGGGGCCACGACAGTGAGAGGCCCGCATACCACAAAAACAAAAAAAACCTTATTCCTTTTGCTATGCAAATTTCTTCTTTTTGGGGGCCATACTACGTGGCATGTGGGATCCTAGCTCCCCAACCAGGGATGGAACCTGCGGCCCCTACATTAGAAGTGCAGAATCCTAACCAATGGGCCGCCAGGGAAGTCCCTGCAATGCAAATTTCTTCATGACTCTTTTACCTGTGCAGCGGAGATCTTGGCCACTTGAATGATTTTCTCCATAGAAAGGTAGCTCTGCTGTGAGGGAGCAGGGCCGATGGAATGTGCTTCATCTGCCTGTTGAAGGAATATTACATGCTTAAAAGACCACACAGCTGGTACACACTAGTACGCTATACAGAACTGCTGCTGGGTCATCTTATTATTATAAATAAAAATGCTGGCTCCTAAGAACAATGCAAGAATTGAGAAACACAAGCAGCAGCTCATGTCTATGTTATAAAAATAAGCCAGTTTGGAATCTTTCGCAGGAGGAGGGTACCAAAACTTGACTTTTATGTATAAAACACACAGAGTGAAATTAAAGTGCCTTGGGTTAGAAGGCAAGAGGCATTAGTCACAGTATTAATATTAGCAACAATAGTAACCTTAAATGTAGTTAATGCCAAAAATGTACAATTTGACAAAAGAGACAAAATATACAACAGATGTATACAGTAAGAAATAAAAGTTTCCTTAAGTTTATATACTTATTAGAGTATGATAATACCCCTTCTATACATTTATGAACTATTTTTATATTGTCCCTTAAAACTTTCATATAATCATAGCACCCCTTGAGGCAGACCAGATACACAATATCATTCATTCATTCAAAGACTTACTGAATGCCATGCTTTGAGGTGAAGCTGCCTATACATCAGTAAATAGGACAAGTGTCTCTGTCTAGAGGAAGAGACAAACATCAAACATACATTCACACACTTAATGACAGCTGTGATAAAGGCCAAGAAGGAAAAACAGAGGACACAATGCAGGTAAAAGGAAGAGGATCAGGTTTAGTCTGGTCAGGGAAAGGCTGGGAGGGAAGGTCAAGGGGCTCCTTGACCTGGGACCTGGGCAGGCAAATAGGAGGAGGGGGTGGAGTTCAGAACAGGAATGGAGATGGGGGCAAGCCTCACTGGCAGAGAAAACAACACATACGAAGGACCTGGGGTGGGAAGAAATCTGGCTCATTTGAGGGACTGAAGGAGGCTTGTGTGGCTGGAGCAATGAATAAGGGGTCAGGGACCAGACATGTGACTGGAAGACAGCGGGATGCAGATTTCAGAGGGCCTTGTGCGAGGTTAAAGCTTTGGATTGTCTCCCAAGGGGACACATGATGAGACTTTTTAAAGTATGTGTTTTTAATTTAAACTTTTAATTCCACAATACACAAATCCATTCTCATTCTAAAGACTGTGAACAATAATACAGAAGCAAAGGAGTCCTTTGGCATTGCCCCTCTCCCTCACTCTAAACTCCTTCCAGATATAATCTCTATGATCAATTTGGGACATACCTTTCCATATCCACATTCCTATTTATTTGAATATATTTATATAAACACACAACAGTTTTAGTTTTTGTTTTTACACCAATAGGATCAAACTCTAGAGTCATCTTCTGCAATTGCTTTTTTCACTAACAGTATGTCTTGAGAGCTCTTTCCTTACTAGTACACACGTCTACCTCATTTTTTTATAACAATTGCATAATGTTCCACAGTATGAAGGTACCATAGTTCATTTAATCAGGCACCTCTAAATGGACATTTAAGCTGTAATGGCAAAAGGATGCCAGCAGCATCTTGTGCATGCCTCTAGGTGCACATATGTGTGAGTATGTCTCTGGACAGAGATCTAGAGGAGTGTTTGCAGGGCTGGGTGAAAGATATGACATTTTAATCGCTCCTGGTTAATCATCCCTTGAAATGGTGTCACTAATATACATTTCCATCAATAACCTAATTTCTAACCACATTAACCAACACTGAATATTATCCATCTTTTAAATTATTGATAATCTGGAGGATGATAAAAAGGTTTAAAGCATTTAAAGCATAGGAGTAACATGAAAAAATCTGATTTTTAAGCTATCAGTCTGGCTGAAGTGTAGAAAATATTGTGAGAGGGGGTCAAGGGTAAAGTAGGGAGACCACATACAAGGCTACATACAGCATTTGACCAGGCGAAGATGACAGCGGCTTTGACTTAAGGTGCAGGTGGAAGACGGCAGAAAGAAGTGGAAAGAAATGTTTGAGAAGCAGAATTAACAGCAATTGGAGATTGTCTAGATGGGGAAGGGGGAAGGATGTAGAGACGGGAGGAAGATGGGAGATATTCAAAGACTTCCAGATCTCTGGCATTATTATTTTTATGAGCGATGGTGTTGCCACCTACTGGGTTAGGGAAGTCTGCAAGAAAAGCATGCTCAGTACAGATGAAAGGTGAGGAGTTCAATTTCAGACATATTGATTTGGTGCCCATGCAGGTGGAGGTGTTGAGTGGGAGGCTGGATAGACATGTATCATGTTCAAAAGAAAGTCTGGGCTAGAAATAGACATTTGGCAGTTTTTAGCAAAGCCACAGGACTTGATGATATGATCTAGAGTGACAGTATACAGTGAGAAAAGAAGAAAATGGAAGATTCTTAACAGGGGAGAGGAGAAGGACTCCACAGCACAGGAAGACAACTAGCCTTGGATGGGAAGAGGACAGATGCAGATGCAGCGAGCAGATTCTGTGGCAGGAAGCTCAATTCTACGTCCTCTGTGACTCAAGATCATCTGCTGAGAATAGGTGGTAGAGGGAGAGTCAGAGGTTGGAATGGAGCAAAACTGGTTTGAGATAGTCCCTGCACAGAATTCAAGGGAAAAGTGGCAGTGTGGAAAGCCCAGGTGAAGCTGGTTGTAATTTTACAGTTAAGTCAAGGCTCAGAAACATTAAATGACTTGTCTAAGATCCCTTGGCCAGTAACTGGTAGTTGCTAAGACTGACCTCGAACCTTTTCCTGGTACATCAGGGATCTGGATGTGCGCCACTGACAGTGTGATCTGTGGGTCAGCCACCTTCTCTGAGCCGTTTTAACCAATCCTTGATGAGACAGGACCTTGCCTAGAAGTCACCTACACCACTAGGCACACAGTGTAGTTTCACTGGTGTTACGTTTGGAAAAGGTTCCCAAGATAAATTTTTAGTGAGCAGTTTGAACTTACCTACTTAGACACTGTTAATACTAGCAAATATAAACCGTCAACAAAGAAGTAAAATACTGACACAATAAACAAATACAATCACTTACAAAATTTGACTTCCAGTCTTTAACAACGTACCATGTCAACATGCATGGAATTCCTGTCGGCCTCACTATAAACAGCCACAGACTGTACACCCATTTTTTTGGCTGTTCGTATCACCCTGCAGGCAATTTCTCCTCTGTTTGCAATGAGGACCTTGGTAATGTTTCGTCCTGTTTAAAATACCATGAAAATCATATACAAATGTTACTGGGGAATTAAGGAATGAGAATGCAAAATATAGTTGTCCCTCAGTATCCATGGCGGACTGGTTCCAGGACCCCTGCAGACACCAAAACCCACAGATGCATAAATACTAATACTATATAAAACAGTGTAGTATTTGCATATAACCTACCCATGCCCTCCAGTTTACTTCAAATCATCTCTAGATTACTTATAATACCTAATATAATATAAATGCTACAGGGACTTCCCTGATGGCACAGTGGTTAAGAATCTCCCTGCCAATGTAGGGGACATGGGTTCGAGCCCTGGTCCGGGAAGATCTCACATGCTGCATGCACCACAACTACTGAGCCTGTGCTCTAGAGCTCGCAAGCCACAACTACTCAGCCCATGTGCCACAACTACTGAAGCCTGTATGCCTAGAGCCCATGCTCCACAACAAAGAGAAGCCACTGCAATGAGAAGCCCATGTGCCGCAAGGAAGAGTAGCCCCTGCTCGCCGCAACTGGAGAAAGCCCGCGCACGGCAATGAAGACCCAACGCAGCCAAAAATAAATTAATTAATTAATTAGTTTTTAAAAAATGCTACATAAACAGTTGTAAGTACAATGTAAATGCTATATAAATAGTTGCCGGTGCATAGCAAATTCAAGATTTGCTTTGGCAACTTCCTGGAATTTTCAAATATTTTTGTTCCTTGGCTGGTTGAACCTGCAGATGCGGGACCTATGGATACTAGAGGGCCAAATGTAAATATTCTATGATATTAACTAGGTTATAAACATTTGTTTTGGTAAAATCAGCATAACAAAGCCTCAAATAACCATTTTAGCTAATATCAGTGCATTTCTTTTCAATGTCCAATATTTGTAGATGTTGCTACTTGTGTAGGGTAAAGTTAGACCTTTGCAGAGATAGGGTCTCTTTAACTTATAGTGTGTCTATCTTTATTGCAGATTGTCTCTCTGTTATCTTCTTTGCCTTTCCTTTTTTTTTGTTGTTTGCTTTGGCTGCACCAGGTTTAGCTACGGGACTCAGGATCTTTGTTGTGGCATGCGGGATCCTTTGTTGCGATGTGCGAGATCTTTAGGTGCAGCATGCGCACTCTTAGCTGTGGCATGCATGCAGGATCTAGCTCCCGGACCAGGGATCAAACCCAGGCCCCCTGTATTGGGAGTGTGGAGCCTTAACCACTGGACCACCAGGGAAGTACCCCCTCATTGTGGGTTGTTTTTTTTTTTTAACATCTTTATTGGAGTATAATTGCTTTACAATGGTGTGTTAGTTTCTGCTGCCTTTCCATTTTGACCTCGATTAGAATCAATGCCAGTGCGATCAGATCAGGGAGAGCTGTTAATAGCCTTTAGAAGTCATGAAATTCAAGATACTCTTATTAACATAAATTCTTACTCAGCTTTTTCAATTTAAAATAAAAAGATGCTTTGTTAGGTCAAAGATCAAATTACAATAGCTAAAAAAAAAAAGCAGTTAATAATAACTAAATTTTAATACCTATTTTCTATGCCCCAGGTCCTCTGCTAAACACTCAACTTGGACTTAAATCCTCACAATCATCCTATGAAGTAGAGGCTATTATTGTTATCTCAATTTTAAAAATGAAGATATTAAGATTGAAAGAGATACTGCTTTCCTGAAATCATAGAGCTAAAAAAAATGGTAGCTCCAGGATTTGAACCCAGGTTAGCTTCACTCCAGAATGTGAGCTCTTCATCACTCTGCTCCACTGCCTCTATCCCTCTGTACACAGGGGTATGTGGTTCTTACAATATAAATGAATACTGCACCAGTTCACTGGCATCAGTGTCATATGACATGTTATTGTATTAATAAATAAAATACACTTCCATCATCACACATGAAATAAATGTTTTTGACCGTTTATAATATTTATTTTTCTCAAAAAATAAAGTTTTATATAATTTCAAAGTATGTATTTTGGGACTTCCCTCGTGGTCCAGTGGTTAAGAATCGGTCTTACAATGCAGGGGACGCCAGTTCGATCCCTGGTCGGGGAACTAAGATCCCACATGACACGGGGCAACTAAGCCCGCGCGCCACAACTGCTGAACCTCTGTGCTCTGCAGCCCGCGCGACACAACTAGAGAGAAGCCTGTGCCAACAACAAAGAGCCCACACGCCGCAATGAAGGATCCTGCGTGCCGCAACTAAGACCCGACGCAGCCAAAAAATAAATATGTTTTTAAAAAAGAGGAAAAGCTCAGCATCATTATAAAAAACAAACAACAAACAAAAAACTATGTTTTTCAACAAGGATCTATAGAACCCAAGCTGTCACAAGGGGTGCTAGGGTGAAGCATGCATGTATATGTTGGAGGAGGGGCTACACTCAGTCAACCGGAAGTTACACTTTTAAATGTTTACAGTTGGGAACTCCACGTAACACTTTTTTTGAAATAAAAAAAAAATTCCTGCTACTTGAAAGAACTGTTTTCAAGCACTGATTTAGACCATCATATTTATGCTTTTTCAATTCAATACACTAAAGAGGGTCAAACAAATAACAACATAAACATAAAATGTCCTTAACTATTTACCTATATAGACTCAAAAGCAAGAGAGATTTAACATAAGAGGTGAAAACCATTGACTCAATACTAAGAAAGTAATCATGAAAATTCAAAACTTCAAAAGTATATAAAAACTAATTCTATTATGCACACATTAAATAATTAAACATTTCCCTTTCTTACTTCATAAGCTGAAACAAGGCCAAATCGAAGAGGGTGTCAGTACCTGTGGTAGTTGCATACTTCATGGCTCTTTGCTTCCAAGTCCATCCCCTATAAAATGAATCCAAATGGAATTATGATTAAACAGGATATGTAAGATCTGTCATTGTTCTCTCAAAAAAATCTCAATTTTTAAAAACTTGCAACCAAGTCTAGATATGACTTTAGTTACATTTAAACCTTAAGCCTACAGAGTGATTCAATAAGATTTACTTTGTGGGAAGAAAACGAATCTAGAAATCAAAAGTTACGGTTCTGGCTGTTCTCCCTGGTACTAAGTGACCTTGAGCAGATCACCTAACCGGCTCATTCCTGAGGCTGGCAAATGACCATGGAGTTAGAAACAATTAGAAAGCCAAGGTACTTCAAGATCATCCAGTTCAGCTTGTTTTCAAACTTTTTTCACCAGAACCCAAAGTAAAAACTATGTTTGACTTCACAAGCCAGTACACACACAGAAGTTTCATGAAAGAAAATTGCCCCTATGTTTCGATAGTTCCTGTTCTATTCCATTTTATTAAATAAAATGTCCTGGGAAGACCCACAGCTTTGGTACTTGAGTTCCACAAGATGGTTTTCTCAGGAGGCTACTGCTTTCCCACATCTTTCCAATCAACTGACCTCGCTTTCTTGATCTTCAATGGGGAGGTGGGGAATCACAGCATCTTCCCATCACAATCTTCAGATACACTTACCAATAAGATTCAAGGCCTGTCCTGGGCAATGTGTCTATAAAATGGCTGCTTCTTGGTAAATTCAGCTTAAGACTTTGATTCAGTTTTAAGGACACTGCTGAACTAAAGTTTTCTTCTGCCATTTTCCAGTGTAAACCAAGAGACAACCACCTCCCACACACACCACTTAACTATAATCTTCTATCCCAGCAATGTTCTGATTGGTCTATTCCATTTTCCACCATTATCTACACTACAATTTAAAATGGCTTAAAAAACATTAAGAAGTTGCTTCCATGCGATTATTCCATCCTGATTCAAGAATTTCTATACCAGTTTCTCCTCGTTTTTAAAATTCCACCACTAGACTAGATTTCTTTGCTGAGTTACTAAAAAATCATGACACAAAAAGACATGTAAACACCCTATATACTGATAAGATTTTAATTCTACATGCCATTAACAACTCTAACATTTTCCAGGGTGACAACCACTTGAGAATGGTTCTATACATAATAGCTAAGATTTGAGAGGGAGAGGGAAGTGAGAGAAAATGGGTCTGTGTAATATCCTGAAGAGCCCTGGAAACCTAAGAAAAGAAAAATCAGGAGAAAAAGAAGAGCACTAACATTGGTTTCATCAACTGTCATATTTTGCTCTGAGGCTAGTCCTACAATTAAGTAACTGAAAATCTACATCCATAACAATAACTTTTGGACAATAAAAGCAATAAAAAAAAACTTAAGACAGGGTTTCCCTGGTGGCGCAGTGGTTGAGAGTCCGCCTGCCGATGCAGGGGACACGGGTTCGTGCCCCGGTCCGGGAGGATCCCACATGTTGCGGAGCGGCTGGCCCCATGAGCCATGGCCGTTGAGCCTGCGCGTCCGGAGCCTGTGCTCCGCAACGGGAGAGGCCACAACAGTGAGAGGCCCGCATACCGAAAAAAAAAAAAACAACTTAAGACAAATCATTGAGTCTGCAAAGGCTACATCTATGGATTGATTCATATGCATCAGATTCTGTTTAAGCCTCTTTACATTAATATTAATTCATTTAATTTGCACAGTCTAAGGCACTAGTATTATCTCTTCTAGGGATAGTATCATCACCTTCTCCTAGGTAAAGAAATTGAAGCACTGAGGATAATAAGTAACTTTCTCAAGGTTACTCACACACCCAGAGTAGCAAAGCTGAGACCCCTGCCTTCTGAGTGCAGAGTCTGTGCCCTTCAGCACTAAGCTATACTATGTTTCCAGAATGATGGAGGAGGAGGGAAGAGAAGGCAAAGGAAGCTAAAGAAGCTTGCTACCTGGAAACCTGAGGGTGTCTTCACTGCCAGTAATTGTCTCCGAGGCTTAAAATCTGAAACTGATCTGGAGTCAGGTTAGTTAGAGTGAGCCATCTGATAGCTTTGTTCAAATGTGTGTACAAAGCCGTTGACAAAACCTCTCAGCTCTCCGGAGACAAATTTGCTTTTGTTAACTTGAGTCATTTCAGCAAAGGGAAAGAACTCCAAGAGTCTTTAGCATCCTGGGGCCATTTCTTACCACTAGTGTAAACTAGGGCAAGTCTTTGACCCCTTCGGACTTCACCAGAAGCGGGATCATAACAACGCTCCCCGAAGAGGGAATGCAGTGAAAACACAGTGTTAATGATTAGGAGCTGTACAAGCGTTACTCTTGCCCCTATGGCGAGGGGAGCATGGAGACGGCAGGCTCAGCTCCACCCCTCCCCCACTCCACAAAATTGGACAGAATGCTGAAGGCTGGATGTGTGGAAGGGAGAAGAAAGTGTGTGTCTCCCTCCCGATGCCGAGACTGAAAGCAGAACCTCCCCCGGCCTGGGCTGGAGTTTTTCTTCCATCCTCCCCTCCTCCCTCTCTATCCTCGGTCCCTCCGCGCCTCTCACACGCCGCACGAGTCCATTCACCCCGGGCCCCGACACTGATCCACCGCCCCTCCACCCGCCGTTACCTCGGCGGCAGCAGCAAACTCGGGACTCGCTGCCATCGGTTCCTCTCCGCCGCCACCAGCACGACCGACAACGCAGAGGCCGCCGCCATGTCCCTGCAGCCCCGTCACTCTCCGACGCTTAGACACAGCAGCTGTGCTGTGTCCCACTCACTGCAAAACCTTGCCTCCGCTCTGCAAGCCTGTTGTCCTCCGCCGGCCACCGTCCAGGTCAGAGCCAAGCAATAGGTGAACCGAAGGGGTGGTGGGGGCGTCTCCACCATAACCAATCAAAGAACAGAGCAGGGCTTGGGTGGCGGTGATTGGCCAGTCTGTCCGCGTGCCGTGGGGGTGCGGTTCCCGCTCCCTCCTCCCCTTGCGCCAACCAGAGGAGGGGTCGGCTGTGTCCTCAGCCTTCCTTGGACTCGGATCGCTGTTTCTTCCCTAGGCCCTCGGCGTTCCTTCGTTCTGGAACCCTGCTCCTGACCGTTATTATTAAAGCCGCAAGGAAGTGGGCGAGGCAGAGTCATGGGGAAAAAGTCTAATGGAGTGGAGAGCTCGATAAAATTCTCTAGTGATCTCAAGAATGGATAAAATAAAATAAATAACTACAATTAAATTTAAAACCACCCTGAGCTTTTAAAAAAGTGTTTTAACGGACTGTTGAGGAAAAGAGGAAGTCAAAACCGAATTGCAGAATATCTAGAAAACAAAAGTACTGAAAACACTACATATAGATGCTTATTTGATTTAACTGAAGCCGGGCTTATAGGAAAATTATAGTGAACGTAAATTAATCATCTAATTTAAGGGTTAGAAAAAAATACATAAATAAAGCATAATAAAGTAGTAAAGATTTTTTAAAAAGAAATAAATGAATTAAGAAAACTAATATCGAAGCACTAATAAGTCCAGGAGTTCAGAAAATAAATCAATAAAAAAAATAGTAACTAATCTAATCAGAAGTAAAGGGGAGAAATGCACACTTGCTATGATTAAAAAGAAAAAAAAGGTAAGTGGGGAAAAGGTGCAGGTATAGGAAAAAATTATAAATTTGTAAGAGACTATTTTGCTCAACTTTAAGCAAATAAACTTTGAAAACCTGGATGAAATGGATGGTGTTCAAGATAAGAAAATACAGTTTACCCAAATAGATCCTGAGATAGAAAATCTAATTAAACCATTACCACAGAAGAACAAGAGAATATTATCAAAGACCTATCGTTCCTACTGCCTTTATTTCCACCTTCACCTCCATCCCCAAAGTACGTGACTCACCTTGTTTCACAAGGAAACTCCACCAAAATGGTAAATACTAGTTGACCCCAATGCTATTAGTTCTGACCCAGAGCACAGAAAAAATTGGAAGTCCTCCAAAATCTTAATGAGGTGAGCATAACATTGGTACCAAAATCTAACAAAGATAGCACACACACACACACACACACACACACACAACTATAGTCCAATTTCTTCACTTATGAATATTAATGGGAAAATCCCAACTATATTACTAACTAAAGTATCTGGTAGCATATGGAAAGAGTAATACACCATGATTAAGGTTTATTACAGAAATGTAAGAAGATTCAATATTAATATAACTAATTAATCTTATTAATAGTTTAAAAGAGAAAAAATTGTATCATGTTCATAGATGCTTAATAGGTCTTTGATAAAATTCAACATTCATTCTAGATTTTAAGACTCAATAATTCAAGAGTGGTATTGGGACAAGTGGCAAGCCCTCTGGGGGGAAAAAAAGTTGAATCCCTACTCACTCCTCATACCTAACACTAAAATAAGTTCCAAATGGTTAAAAGATTAAATATAAAAGATGAAATCAGGGCTTCCCTGGTGGCGCAGTGGTTGAGAGTCTGCCTGCCAATGCAGGGGACACGGGTTCATGCCCCGGTCCGGGAAGATCCCACATGCCACAGAGCGGCTGGGCCCGTGAGTCACGGCCGCTGAGCCTGTGCGTCCGGAGCCTGTACTCCGCAACGGGAGAGGCCACAACAGTAAGAATCCCGCGTACAGCAAGAAAAAAAAAAAAAAGATGAAATCATAAGAGTGCTAGAATATATCATAGGATATCTTAAAGAAGGAAAGGTTTTTCTAAGTGTAACACAATACTCAGAAACTATAACAGAAAAAGAATTGATAAATTCAACTACATAATTTTTTTTGAAAATCTGCACAACTAAACATATATATAGAAAAAAAGTAAACTAGGAATAATTTTATAACTTATCACAGATGAAGGTCTACTTTCCTTAATATATAAATAACTCCTACAAGTCAGTAAGAAAAAATATCTATAATGCAAGAGAAAAGCTTCAAAGAATATGAAGAGACCAAGGGAACAGAATAGAGAGCCCAGAAGTAAACCCACGCATATATGATAAACTAAGCTTTGACAAGGGTGCCAAGTGCACCCAATGGGGAAAGAATAGTCCTTTCAATAAGTACTGTTGGGAAAACTGGACATCCACATACGAAAGAATGAAACTGGACCCTGCCTTACACCACTAGAAGAAAACATAGGGAAAATGCTTCTTGACATTGGTTTTTTATTTTTTAGATATGACATCAAAAGCAAAGGCAAAAAACGCAAAAATAAAGTTGGGACAACATCAAGCTAAAAAGTTTCATCAGCAAAGGAAACAATCAATAAATGAAAAGGGAATCTGCTGAATAGGAGAAAATATTTACAAACCATATGTCTGACAAGGGATTAATATCTAAAATGTAGAGAGACTTTATAAAACTCAATAGCAAAAAACAAATAATCCAATTAAAAATGGGCAAAGGACCCAAATAGACATTTTCCCAAAGAAGACATACAAACAGCTAACACCTACATGAAAAGGTGCTCAACACCACTAGTCATCAGGGAAATGCAAATCAAAACCACAATGAGATATCACCTGTTAGGATGGCTATTATCAAAAAGACAAAAGATAACAAGTGTTGGTGAGGATGTGGAGGAAAGGGAACCCTTGAACACTGCTGGTGGGAATGTAAATTGGACAGTCATTATGGAAAACATCATTATTCAGAGTCCTCAGAAAATTAAAAATAGAACTACCATATGATTCAGCAATCCCACTTCTGGACATATATCTGAAGGAAACAAAATCAGTATCTTGAAGAGATATATGCATTACCACCTTTATTGCAGCATTATTCACAGGAGCCAAGATATAGAAACAACATAAGTATCTGTTGACTGAATGAATGAATGAAGATTATACACACACAAACACACCACAGTGGAATATAATTCAACCATGAGAAAGAAATCCTGCCATTTGCAACAACGTGGATGAACCTGGAGGACATTATGCTAAGTGAAATGAGCCAGATAAAGATAAATACTGTATGATCTCACTTATATTTGGAATTAAAAAAAAAAGTCAAACATAGAAACAGAGAGTAAAATGGTGGTTACCAGGAGCTGATGGGTGGGGGAAAAAGGGGAAATGCTGGTCAAAGGGAACAAACTTTCATTTATAAGATGAATAAGTTCTGGGGATCTAATGTATAGCATGGTGACTCTAATTATGATACTGTATTGTATATTTGACATTTGTTAAGAGAGTAGATCTTAAGTATTCTCATCACCTGACTGTGGTAATAATTTCACAATGTATACATATACCAACTCATCACATTGTACATGTTAAATACATACAATTTTGCTTGTCAGTTATACCTCAATAAAGTTAAGGGGGAAACTAACAAGTATAAAGAAAAAAAAAAGAATATGAGGAGTTCACAGAATAGGAAACGTAAATAAATGTAAAAGGCACTTGACCTTATTACAAATCAAAGAAATACAAATTAAAACTATAGGGCTTCCCTGGTGGCACAGTGGTTAAGAATCCGCCTGCCAATGCAGGGGACACGGGTTCGAGCCCTGGTCCGGGAAGATTCCACATGCCGCGGAGCAACTAAGCCCGTGCGCCACAACTACTGAGCCTGTGCTCTAGAGCCCATGAGTCACAACTACTGAGCCCTCACGCCACAAATACTGAAGCCCATGCACCTAGAGCCCGTGCTCCGCAACAAGAGAAGCCATTGCAATGAGAAGCCCGCGCACTGCAATGAAGAGTAGCCCCTGCTCGCCGCAAACAGAGAAAGCCCATGCGCAGCAATGAAGACCCAATGCAGCCAAAAATAAATAAATAAAAAAATAAATTTATTAAAAAATAAAACTATAATGATATACCATGTTTCACCTGTCACATTAGCATATATCAAACATTTAATAACACTGTAATTAGTTAGGGGCATGAGAGTGTTATCATTATTGAGTGAAAATTGGTACAACCATTATGCAGAGTACTTTGGTAATAGTTATCAAAATTGCAAATTCACAAAGTTTTGAAACTAGCAAAGCTATTTCTTAGAAATCACCCAAGATATACTCACAGATATTTGAAATGATGCCTGATTAAGGAAACTTACTGTTTCATTGTTGGAAATAACAAACTAATTAAAAGAGACTGGTTAAATAAATGTACATTTATTTGGATTTAATGGATATTTATACATTTAATGGATTACTGTGCAGCCACTAAAAAAAGAATGAGACAGCACTATATGTACTCATATATTAAGATTCATTGATGAGTGAAAAAAGCAATGTGCAGAACTGTGGTTATTATTTTATCATTTGTGTAAAAATAGGAGAAAGACAAAACATACATGCTTATATATGTAGCAATAGCCTCTGGGAAAGAAAAGTTGTTGGCTCCAAGACAGGGACAGGATAGCAGGATGGTGACAGCTTTTTATTATACACCCTTTTACATACTTTGGATTTGTTTTGACATAACTTCAGACTTACAGAAAAGCTACAAGAATAGTACCCTTCACCTATAAATCCCAAGTGTTTATATTTTACCACATTTGCTTTATCTTTTGCTCTCCGTGTACCTACACACACACACACACATACACACACACACACACTCATATACTCATACTTTTTTTTCTGAACCATTTGCAAGTAAGTTGCAGACATGATGCCCTTTTTTACTCCTAACTACTTTAACGTGTATTTCCTAAAACAAACAGATTCTCTTACCTCTACATGCTCTCTGAACCTGCTTGGGCCTGATCCTGGATGTACCATTTCCATCTTGCAATTGATTACTGTTAGACCCATCCAGCTTCCTTACTTAGTGGATTTGACAGAATCCAGCTCAAAAATGGTCAATTCCGGATATATGGTCACTTAGTGTCCCAAGGTCAAGTGTTCCAGGAGCCAGTAACATGCCAAGAGCTGTTTCTCAAAGGGTATATATTTCTCTGCTGCAAATGGCATGGCCATGGCCTTGCTCCAGAATGCCCAGGGCCTGTTATGATTCTCCCACTAGAGTTTGCCAAAAATTTCGTGCTGTACCTTTACCCACTGCTGAAACCTCCAACACTGTAAGGTCTGTCTGAGTGTCTGGCTCAAGCAGCAGGGCTGATTGCATCGTGGCCTGGAGTTGCTGTACTGGTCTTTCCTGATCTGGCCCCACTCAAAACTGATTGCTTTCTATGTCACCTGGTAAATGGACCAGAGGAATTTTCCTAGCTGTAGAATGTTGTCACCAGAACCCAAAGAGGCCTAACTGGCTCTGTGTTTCCTTCTTTGTGGAAAGGATGCAAGATGAAAAACATCTGTATTTTATTTTGGAGGGGATATTCTGGCAGGTCCTTGATCATCTGTGTCCTTAAATACTTCAATGAAGTAGTCAGTCCCTGAATCTTCATACCTCCTGGAACACATATGTTTAACCAAGGCGTCCAGCATAATAATTGCTCCATGCTTGTCCTGTATAATTAGCATGATGTCATCAATGTAGTGGTTCAATGATATTCCATGGGACGTCTGTGCAGTCCAGATCGCTTTGGATTACGTTATGACAGAGGACAGGAGAGTTGACAAATTCCTGGGGCAAAGCTATAAATGAATATTACAGAGCATGGGCCAACAACTAGCCTTCGTAGAAAGGCAAGTCAGACCGAGCAGTGGCTGGTCCATAGACTGTCAGTGCCAGGGCTTGAGAGGCTGTTCTCCTGGGGGTGTGCTACATCTGGGGCAGAGTTGGAAGCAGGCTGGAATCAGCCCTGCTCCTATTACCTTTTGTATAGGTTCCCATTAAACCACTTTTCTTTGTGTATGCACTGGAATTTCTTTTTTCTTTTTTTTTTTTTTTTGCGGTACGCGGGCCTCTCACTGCTGTGGCCTCTCCCGTTGCGGAGCACAGGCTCCGGACGCGCAGGCTCAGCGGCCATGGCTCACGGGCCCAGCCGCTCCGCGGCATGTGGATCTTCCCGGACCGGGGCACGAACCCGTGTCCTCTGCATCGGCAGGCAGACTCTCAACCACTGCGCCACCAGGGAAGCCCTGCACTGGAATTTCTATATGCGAGTTTCCCCACAGAAGTAAACCAGTAATTCTACCTTGACAGTGGACGTGGGGTAGACTGCATCCAAGACAGCCCCCCCTTGATTTCTACCTCTCCTGGTCTTCACTCCTACATTGTACCAGGGATGGTCAATGTGGCCAACAGGATACAGCAGAAGTGATGTCATGTCACTTCTGTGATTAGGTGGTCGTCTCTCTCTCTTGGATCACTTGCTCTGGGGAAAGCCAGTTGCCATGTTGTGAGCATCCCTTTCGATATGCCACATGGTGTGAACTTGGGAGTAGATCCTTCAGCCCCATTTGAACCTTCAGATGACTGCAGCTCTGGTTAACAGCCGAACTGCCACCTGGTGAGAGACCCTGAGCCAGAGCCACCCAGCTAAGCTGCTCCCAGATTTCTGACCCTCAGAGACTGTGTGAGATAATAAATGTTGTTTTAAGCTGCTAGGTTTCAGGGCAATTTGTTACACAGCTATAGATAACTAACACAGGACCTCTTCTGATTTATCTCAGCCCCTACCAGACTGTCTGGCGTTTAGGAAGTCCTTAATCGATGTTGGTTGGATGAATGAATGAATGGATAATTGTGGCAGCACTTAAATAAACCAGTGATCCAATCAGGTAGTCTGGACTGAGAGTTGAGAAATTTAATTTATAACTTTAATATGGTTTATCTTCTCAGAAATTCAGTTTCTCTCAAATAGGTCTTCCTACCTAGTAATAATGTGGCAGTGGAGAATAGAACAAAATAAATTATTTCTAGGAAGACGATTTAACTTACTGATTCAAGCAACAACCTCCACTAAGGTTGTAAAACAAAATTTTTAACAGCACAAAAACCGAATTATAAGGAACGAATGACATAAATCTCCAAGGTAAGTTTTTATTACAAAAACTTTTAATACAATTCAATATTCTATTAAGACTAAAGGCAGGTCCTTGCCAACCCTACTAAGCCATAAGAGAACAAGTCAGGAAAGTGAATATGTTCTCCAGGGTGACTCGAATCATTCCTTTACTAACGAATGCTAGGGGTGTGTGGTCTTTTCTGTTAACATTTCTTTGGTAGTAAAAACAAGGAGGAATAAAATTCTTGGCTGCTCTACAGAAAAACATGAACTAGAGTGAAAACGTGGCCATAAAACTGCAGAAGAAGCAAGTTACCACAAGAGGGGGATCTACATTCGAGAAAGAAAAGTTGGTTAGCGGTTAAATTTCTCTTTCAAAGAAATAAAAAATGCCTTGAGAAATTTACTCCATTCCTTTATCCTTAGACTCACAGCTTAACAATCCCTTGAAAATGAGAAACGAATGTTTTACAGAGCCTCTCAGTTTTCTTCAAGGGAGTAGAGAACTTCATTAATGATAGGCTATTTTATTTCCCATTAAGCCTCCTTTCATGTACCATAATCTCTCGTGATTCTGGACAAAATAATTTCCTCTGTAAAAGGGAGCCTATGCCAGTATGAGGCTTCAGGCAGCACTTACTGTCGTTGTTCTTGTAGGCAATTTGATGTAGTGAAAAGACCAGAGACCTTGGTACCAGACCAACAGGAAGTCAAATTCAGGCTCTGCCACTTGTTAGCTGGGTGACATTTAAGTGATTAATTTCTTTAAGTCTGAGTTTGCTCACATGTAAGTTGTGCAAATTAAATGAGATGTATATAAACTGCTTAGCCTAGTGTCTGACACATACCTGTTCAATAGTGAAAGGCCATTATTATCGTTTCTTGCTTATTATTTAATTCTGTTGTCTGTAGCCACCTAATTCTTAGTTTTAGTGATTCTGGAGGAGTCATCAAGATAAAAATATAAGCTGATCTATTCCTCTTGGTGTCACATCAAATATCTAGACAACCTATGATATGTTGCTCTTTTTGACGATTTTTAGAGAACATTTAAAGTGGAAAAGGAGGTAGGTCAATTGACATACATCTTACAAAACATGGATAGTAAAAGCACTGAAAATACATTTTACAGGCAAAGCAGAAGCATTTTTAAAAGTGGAAAAGATCAAGGATAAAATAAAATCCCCAACGTGAACACAGGTAACGTTCATTACTATTGATGCTTCGGTGTATAATGTGGAGCATATACCACTTTACATACATTATGTTAATTTAATGTATCTCAAATGTTGACTTTGGTTAAAATATTTTCAAGGACACTAGAAAATATTCTTAAACAGCTCACTAGATCTTTCATAAAATGAACAAAAAATATTTTGAAATTGATGTACTGCTTGAACTTACGTCAGAAATTTGGTTTTTGTGAAAGATAGTGGTTTACATGGTTGGAAGGACCCACACTCCAAGGGAAGTCTTCAACATCTTGGAAACAATGAAAGAATTCTCTAAACTCCACCTTTTTCTTTTCCCTCGGGGCACCAGTTAGATTCTCTGGTATCCAGAAGATTCACGCCTTAAGCGGATTGCATAGACAATCAAACCCACTGCGAAGAGACCAAGCACGATGGCCCCAATCACGGGAAGCACAATTGTGTAGTCAGATGAACATTCGTCCACTAAGAGAAAAAACAAATACAGCCACTAAGGTTTAGTGAGGACAGACCAGAAAGCAGGCTAGAGTGGGGAGAATATGAGCTTTGGAGTCAGACCTGTGCTTGACTTTTGCTTCCACCACTAACTGTGTGAACCTGGGAGGGTTATTTAACCCTGCAATTTACTCATTTATAAAGGAAGCAAATAATATATAAAATTGTTGGAGGATGAAATAAAATAACTTTCTCTTCTCAGAAATTAATATTTAATAATTGTTAGTCCTGTTTTCTTCCAGGTGTTGCTCTCTGTAAAGTGGGATGTGCTTACGTAAAACAGACTGTGTCACTGTAAACCTTATCTCTTGAAAACATGGGATGTTTCTCCACTTTTTAAAACATTCATTTTTGTCACACTTACAGTTCTGTTTTATTGCTTTTAGTTAGCCAAAAATATTAGAAAATAGACCTAATTATTTACGAGAACTTAAAAGTGAAAGTTTGCAAATTTGTCAAACTTCTTTTTTCTTTATTCTGTTAGAGATTATTTATTCAGTTCATTTAAAATGTAATCAGTCTTGACTGGAGAAAGATGCAAGGCCCTGGGAATAAAAGGGACCTTAATTGAGTACAAATAAATGGAGAACTATATCTATATCTTATTCAAGAACAGATGAGAGGATATGCCCTTGAGGTCTTCCATGAACCAATATTGAAATTATGTCCTGAACCAAGAATCACCATTAATCCAATTCTCACCTGAGGTCCAAGTAAAAAGAATCAGGAGGGGCCAGGGAAGAGGGAATGGTAATTAGAGACTCCTGGGAAAAAAACTAAATCTATACAAGACAGGAACTGTGCTTGTGGTACACTATTTGATTTGGCAGTGGACAATATTTACATTATAATGATGCATACCTTATTGATTTAACAAAAAAGACAGTGATATAACCATAAAAAGGATGGTGTAAGAAGTATTAAATCCTTATCTTTCATAGCAAGAGGTTTAAAGCTGATAAATTAAGAAACAGTAGGATAAGCTTTTTATTATTTTTTAGAGAATTATGGAGATAGTTACCATAAGAAATTGTTAAAACTAGTTAAAGTGCTTTGTCTCTTAGAGGAGGGACAGGGAAATGTTGCTTTTCATGAATCCTTTTAGAGTATATGATAATTTTGTTATTTACATATTTGTTTAAATTACATATAATTTTGTTATATTAAATATTACATGTAAATATTTATATATATTTCTTAGATAGGAAAGAACATAATCTAAGAAGTTAAAATAATTTGGAAAAAAAATACAGAATTGTCAAAACAAAATGTAAAACACATACCTATCAATCCAGCAATTCCACCACTAGGAATTTATACTGAAGATATATTCATAAAGTACACAAAAATATGTAATAATAATCTCCTTTTATGAGAGGAAAATTGACAATCTAAATAGCCATCAAAAATTTACAGTTGTATATTCATACAATAGACTATGATGTAGCCATCAAAAGGAATGTGGTAGATTTCCATGTGCTGACAGGGAAGTTACCTAAGATCTGTGAAGCACTGCATGGGTGCCTAGAGCAAAAAAATACACAAGAAGCTGGGGGAAGACTGGGATGGGAATAGAGGCAACTTTTACTTTCTATATAGTTATATACTATCTAATATTACATTGTTTAAACATCTTCAAAATGCAGAAAAGTAAACAAAGAAAATAGTTATTCAATCACCATGTTTCTTCCACTTGAATTAATCACCATAAATCTTTGAGGCATTTGTTTCCTCTGTACATATATGTGTGTATGAGTGTGTGTGTGCTCATGTGTATGCTTAAAGAAAAATCATTGTATTTTTAAAAATGATATATACTCATTATAAATCTCCTGAAAACCACCTACCCAGAAATTATCATTGGTAAAACATGGACAAACATTATTTCAGGTGTCTTTCTTTACAACTGTAAGAATAGATGGGTAGAAAAATAAATAGAAGTGGTTTTATCAAAATGGAATCATACAAATGCTATTTTAACCAAAATTGTTCATTTTAATATTACTTGAATTTCACAGAAGAAAAAAACTAAAACAAAACTAGAGGAATTACTGCACTTCAAATAAACGTGTCTTTGCCATGGGAAATATTGTTGCATAAAAGATCTCTTTAAGGTTCAAAGAAGAGACAAAAATACACAAGTAGAAAATAAATAAATGATTATGAAATGCATTAAGAGGTTATAAAATAAATTAGAGACGTGTTTTCGAAACTCTGTTTCCAGTTAGACATTATCTATTGATTCTGTTTTGAAAGATTAACACTAACAGATTCCCTTCTATTTCTGGTCTTCCCAACTCAAATTCTGAACAGCTATACATATTTTTAGAAACATTGTTCAGGTTTACAATATTTCAATTCTATTTGATAATTGTAATGCCTATAATTTCTAAAAATTCGTTTCAAATTTAGAACACATTCACTATTTAAAGTCAAAATAATATGAAATGCTGTACATTGAGAAGTTTCATTTCTACCCTTGTGCCATCTTCTTAGTTCCCCCTGCCAATATTAGACAACTACTTAATTTCTTATATATTTCCAATGTTTCAGATATAAGCAAAAGTGAAAATATACTTTATTTCCCATTTTCTTCACTATTATGCATTACACGTTTTTTAACAATATATTTTGGATGACTTTCCTTATACATACACAAACATGTATGTTCTCATTCTTTTCTTATAACTGTATAGTATTCTGTTGTGGAATGTATCTGTCCCAGATTGATGGACCCTTGGTTTGTTTTTAATCTTTTGATATTACAAATAATTCTGTGATGAATAAGCATGCACATGTATCATTTTACATATGAGAAGGAATGATAAAATCTCAGATCCATAATTGTTTAATGATTTTTATAGTTTACTCTTCAAATAGATAAAATGCCTTAAAAAACAAAACAAAACTGAGCTTTCTCTATTCCTGAAAGATGTTTGCTGATATCCTTGCTTGTAATGTGGCTTCTCTCTGATCAAATTTCATTGTCAAGCTGTATCTTTAAGAAGAGCTCATTTGTGCTGTATCCCTTGAATTATTTCATGTTTGAGGATATCGGTCTATTACCTTTTTACTCAGATTATATTTTGGGGCCACACTTTCCCTTAGGATTTTGTAGACATTGGTCTATTGTTTTCTGGCTTTAAATGTTATTGCAAAGAAATCTGAGGCCAATTTTAACCTTCCCCCTTTATAGGTGATTTGCATTTTTTAGGGGAAGGGGGAGTTTGTATGTCTAAAGAATTCTTTAGCTTTGGCTTACTTTGGATATATCTTAATGTTAAGCTTTCTGTGTCAGGTTTTTTTTTTCCCTTCCACCCTGGGATAGATACACTGTGCACTTTCAATCTGCAACTTCAATTATTTATTTTAAGGAAAACCTCTTAAATCATCAAATATATCTTCTTTTTATTTTTTAACTCTGTACTTCAGAGGCACCAGTTATCCTTATTTTAGATGATCTGAATAGCTTTCATACCTAGCAGCTTACCTATAATATTATAATCTTAATTTTTATTAACTGGTTAACTCAGTCTTTTTCTCTATGAAGATAATTCAGTTTTCAGCTCTATCTGTTCTGCCTTTCACTATTTCCATTTATTACGGAAGTGTGTTGCTTTGATGCTCAACTTGTTTTCTTAGGAGTGAAATGTCCTATTTACCTCACTCTTTCATTATAACTTCTCCTCTATGAGCTCTGGTTATATGGAATTCACGTTCTTATTAATTGTCAAAAAACAATTGACAGGTATTTCTCTCTGTTCCTTGAGTTAGGTTTTCTTTGTATTTTATCAACTATATTCCTTTCTAACCCTCCCTCCTTTAATTTTTAAAAATTGTGGTAAAATATACACAACATAAAATTTACCATTTTAATTGTTTTAAAGAGTACACTTCAGTGACATTAAGTACATTCACATTTTTGTGCAACCATCACCACTATCCATCTCCAGAACTTTTTTCATCTTGCAAAGTGAAAACTCTGAATCTATAATTTAGTTTAATCTTATATTATTTTTTCCTGCAGTAATTTTGCACTGTAGTCTTGTAGTTTGTCTTCATCTTGCTCGTTTCCTCTTGAGCTAACTAATTGGATTCTATTTTCTTTTCTATACCTTGGGAACTAGCTACAGACTGGGGTGTCCTCTGGTCTGGGGCTGGCTCCCCAGTTCATTTCCAGCAGTCTGTGTTTATTCTGCCTTGTCTCCGCAGTAGCCATTTTCACTACTCCTACCTAGCTTGAAGAAATGCGGGATCCTAGTTCCCCAACCAGGGATCGAACCTGGGCCCCCTGCATTGGGAGCGTAGAGTTTTAATCATGGACCGCCAGGGAAGTCCCAAGTGGCTGCTCTCTTTCTCTCCAGTTTTAGGAAGAGTAGTCAGCATTCACAGAATGTTTTTTTTTCACAGTATGGCTCCTTGGGGTAGGTGTACTGGGGAGGGTTAGGAGCCCACTCAGCTGCGCCTCTCCATTCTTCCTCTCAGTCTTGTATCTTTGCTGTTCATCAGTTTAAAATGTTTATTGCATTAGGTTATGTCTTTTTGACTGCTACTGATTTAAAAAAAAATGTTTCTCCCCTCAATCTATTAGACAATGTGGGAGAAAAATTCTGTGAGGAAAATTCTAGTCATTATTATTATTTTTTTTTTTTTTTGCGGTACACGGGCCTCTCACTGTTGTGGCCTCTCCCGTTGCGGAGCACAGGCTCCAGACGCGCAGGCTCAGCTGCCATGGCTCACGGGCCCAGCCGCTCTGCGGCATGTGGGATCTTCCCGGACCGGGACACGAACCCGCGTCCCCTGCATCGGCAGGTGGACTCTCAACCACTGCGCCACCAGGGAAGCCCCTCTAGTCACTATTTTAACTCCAATTTTTCATTTCATATATTTCTGTAGTGCTTAAAATTTTTTTCACAACCTATGTGTTTTTGTTCCCATTTGTTTCTTAAAAATTAAGAATTAGTAGTGAAGTATAAATTATAACCATTTTAAACAGTTTATGAAGCAAACCCAAAATTCGGGCACACATTGATACAAATTTGTTAATCAATGTCTGTTTTGTATGTAATTCATACGTAATTCTTTATTCACGTTATCGTTGTGAGAACCTAGAAACAATAAAAATTCCCAATAATAACAGAATAGTTAAGTAAATTATTGTGTAATGTTGATAGCATATTCAGGATAGCAGCCATAGTAATGACACTTTGTACCTCTAGCAGCATGGAGAAATGCTTATGGAACAAGGATACCAAACTGTGTCCTCTGTGTGCTTTCAGTTTGTAAAACAATATTCTTGAGAAGGAAATACAGTTGACCCTTGAAGGACACCAGTTTGAACTGCACGGGTCTATTTATAGGCAGATATTTTTCAACATTAAATACTACAGTACTACTTTA